>NC_045481.1:58185459-58785459 GCF_009650955.1 Corvus moneduloides | reverse complement strand
TTGGCGGGCCAATTGAGTTCTGTTACGCCAATTGATAATTTGGGTTTTGTTGGGTGCTCGCAGGGTAAGCTGCCCAAGAGTGCACGGCCCTCCTCGAAGACAGGAAGGGATTCCAGCCCAAACTCTGTCTCCGCAAATAAGAAACACTCCCTGGGGGAGCATTCTAGATTCGATAGTGGATGCTGACAGCGTGGGGCTGGTGTAATCACACCAGTAGACAGCATCATACTCTCTTTTCGTGGGGTTGACCTCTTTGGTGTAACTCTTTTTGTTATATGCCAATTTGAGCCACTCAGAGTTGGTTAATTTGTATCTGAATTGGACACAATAAGTGGCTTTGGAGGACCCCAGTAAGGCCAGTTCTTGGGGCTCCTCTAGTGCCTGTGGCAATATCTTTGTCCACTGGTCCCAGGTGTCCACTGGGTTGGGCCTCTTATTGGCAAAGGGTAGTTGTTAGGCTGGAGGAGGATCCCCACCAGGCAGGTGGACAATGGGTCTTCCACACCAGTCATTGAAAAGCATGTGTGGTCTTGGTTAATGGCCTCAGCCAATGTGACCCAAACGTTGGCCTTCAGCTGTGGGATGATCCACGCAACAACATACGGTGTTACTGATGCCTTTTCCTGGTCTTAAAATCAAGAGTCAAACACAGTTAGAAGGGAAAAAGGGATTTTACCTTGGTATTTATTTTAAGGATCCTTAGGTGTACTATGTCCAGGTCCAATGCACTGAAATGCAGACGGCAATGCACACCCCCAGAAGATCTGGTATAACCTTATAGGTCTTACTAATTAGCATATCAATCAAAAATTCCCCAGTGAGAGGCTTGAATGAGCCCCCCTTCCCAAGGAACCTTCCCCTGGATGGTTCTATCTTAGTTTACAGAATGTGTTGTGGAGAAGACCTTGGTGTCTGGGGCACACTAACCCCTACCTACAAAGCTTCTAAAATGTTTAGTCTCTTAGCTGAACAAACAAGTCCAAGAATGTAGGCAAAAAGCACTAAGAGTACAGAGGTTGTATAAAGGTATAACAGGGTTATAAAAGAAAAGGCAAAAAATCTTCATGGCATCATTATGACGCAGGAGATCATGATGAGGCAGAGGTAGGTCTCCATCCTGGCAGAATGGGGTTTTCTGGGCAGGCTCCTCTGTGGGGTTGTAAATAAAGCTAACATAAATCAGGATCAAAAACATTAAAAACCTTACAACTTGTTGGTTCCCCTTTTAACTTTTCCTTCCCCTCTCTTTCCCCCCTCTTCAAAAAAAAGGTAAGTAAGGGGCTTAGGGTAAGTGAGGGATCATGGGTTGGGGAAACACATGAGGGAAGGCAACAGGGGCACACTGTCTGGAGGTGGTGCAAGTTTGCTGTTGCTGTGGCCTGTCTACTTGCGCCAATGTCTCCTCCAGGCAGCACTTGTCTCGTCCTGAAGTGGTGTTGTTTCTTGTGTTTTGTCTCCGGTCTCCTCAGGGGTTGCTGCTGATGGTCCTGGGTAGGGCTTTACATTTCCTCCCAGCACCCACTTTGGTCCTGTAGGGGTGGAAACACACGCATAATCCCTTCTCCAGGTAATGAGCTGGAAAGGGCCCTGGATCTGATGGCTGTCGGGGTCTTTGATCAATACCAGTGGTTGCTCCTTTAATTTGGCTTGTGTCAAATTAGTGAAATACCAGAATACAGGAGGGGTTGGCTCTGAGAATGAGTTATTCAAAAAGTTTATTGTGAAAGGAGCCTTACAGAGTTTCACAATGGGAGAGTTAACCTCTGTTACTCCACGTTGTTGATCAAGGACCCTCTTGATGGTTTGATGGGCCCTTTTGACAATGGACTGTCCTGAGGGGGAATGAGGAATGCCCATGGTGTGCCCCACGTACTAAAAAATTCCTGTAGCTGTTTAGAGACATATGCAGGACCATTATCCATCTTGATTTCAGCAGGTGCACCCAGGGTGGCAAATGCAAGGAGAAAATGTTTGGTGACATCTTTTGTCTTTTCTCCTGCATGGGCAGAGGCAAACATGGCCCCTGAGAAGGTGTCGATGGAGACGTGTACATATTTCAGTCTCCTGAATTGGGGAACATGAGTTACATCGGTTTGCCAGAGTTCACAGCTACCTAGGCCTCGGGGGTTTACCCCTAAGCCTAATGATGGGACCTGGTAGCTCTGTCAGCTTGGACATGTCACCACAATCGCCCTCATTTGATCTCTGTGGAGATCAAACATCCTGATGAGGGCAGGAGCATTCTGGTGGAAAAATTGGTGGCTGAATTTTGCCTGTTGGAAAGTGTTGGGTACATTGGGACTTAGTACCGGCATTGCCAGAGCATTAGCTCTCCTGTTCCTTTCCGTGATGGAGCCTGGGAGATCAGTGTGTGACCACATGTGGATCACATGAAAAGGTTGCTCTTGGTGGGAAAGGAGATAGACCAGTTTCAAGAGCAATTGGTACAGCTTTGAATTTGCAACTTCCTTCAACAAGGCATGCTCCGCCCTGGCAGTTACTCCAGCCACATAGGCCGAATCTGTGACCAGATTAAAGGGTTCCTGGAACCTCTCAAAAGCTCTAACCACGGCTGCCAATTCTGCAGTTTGTGGTGATCCTTCCCCCACCTGGACATCAGACTCCCACATCTGTGTCTGAGGATCCCACCAAGTCATGACCGATTTATGGGATACTCCTGAGCCATCGGTAAAAACAGTTAGAGCTTTGAGTGGGGTTTTGCTTTGAAGTTGTTTTGGGGCCAAATTGAAAGTTGTGTTAAACAACTTCTATTTGGGCTTGTGAATTGAGATTTGGCTTGGGTAGCTGTCCAGAGCGAGCTGGAGGTGCTCGTTTGTCTGGAGCAAATGCTCCGGGACACCAACAGTCAGTGGCAAATGAGTGCATGCAAAGTCGCACCCAGCAAGGGTAGGGAGGCAAGCTGTGGCTCTCATGATTAATTGAGCCATCAATTCCTGTGGTGTCGTTTTGGACGGCTGATGCGACAGAAAGATCCACTCTATGATCAAGAGGGGGGTCTTTCTGTGCTGCGTCCCACTGAAAAAATGAGTCCATGGTAATGAAGAGAGTTACCCAAAATGTTGTAGCTGAAGGGTAACCTCAGGTCTGTCCAGTGGGCCTGTTGAGAAGACAGTGTGAGCTGCACCTTACCAATGGCCTCCCGGGCCTCTGTGGTGATGGTTTGTGGTGAGTCCAGGTCCTGACATCCCTTCAGGAGATTGAACAGGGGAGCGAGGTCCTCCGTCGTTACACCCAGCAGGGAGCGGACCCAGTTGATAAGAACCACAGAGCTGATGGAGGTCTCTCAGGGTCCTGGGGTTGTCCCGGATGGTCAGCTGCTGGGGTACGATGGTCTGTTCACTGGTGCTGAGTCCCAGGTACGTCCATGGGCAGGTGTGCTGGATCTTCTCAGGATGAACTTCAGATCCTGCATTCTCGACTTGGACAGTATTTTCCAGTGTCAAGTCCAGTCATTGTTCTTCCGGTGCACATAACAGGATGTCATCCATATAGTGGAGGATTATTGATTTTGGGAGTGATTTCTGAACTGGGGACAGACAGGACACGGGCAACGTACCACTGGCAGATGGTGGGTGAGTTCTTCATGCCTTGTGGCAGAACTTGCCAGTGGTATCTGCGCATCGGGGCTTGCTGGTTTATAGATGGAATGGAAAAGGCATTCAGGGGGCATCACGTGGGTGTAGGGGGATATTGAGAAAACAGTCCTTCAAGGTCTGTAATGGCAAGCTTCCATTGCTGAGGCAACATCAAGGGCGAGGGTAGGCTGGGTTGCAAGGGACCCATATCCTCAATTACCTCATTGATTTTACGAAGGTCGTGGAGGAGCCTTCACCTGTCCTTGCCTGGTTTCTTTAGCACAAAGACAGAGGAGATCCAAGGGCTATTAGATGGTATGATATGACCCTTGGAAAGCTGCTCCTCCACAGGGGACTCAAGAGCGCTCAAATTTTCCAGGGACAGAGGCCACTGGTCCACCCACATAGGATTATCTGTCTTCCACATGAGCTGCGGGGTGGTGTGCTCCACAGTGACCCCGACTAAAAATCCCAGGATGGTGGTGGGATTTCCAGTCAAGCCCCACATTGGGATAAAAGGTCCCTGCCCCAAAGCGTAAATCCTGAGTTGATGACAAATGGCCGGACGGATGCAATGTGACCACCTAGGCCCTCGATGACAATATCATTAGTACTCCGCATAGAAGCTGCCGACATCCCTATCCCAGTGACCCTCCCGTTTACTGGCTTCAAGCCCCATTATTTGGGCCACTTGGCACTGGAGACCACGGTGATATTTGCTCCAGTGTTGACCATTCTGGTCAGGGTGGCCGTGGAGTGCCAACTGAGCAGTTTGCAGTTTATAGTTGGTTTGTTCTGTCCCACAGTTTTCGCCCACCATATAAACAGGGTCTTGTGGCACCAGGGATAGTCGTCTGGGATCATGACCGCCTGTACGACCACCTGTCCTCTAGGAAGGAACCAGGGTGGGTTCTGGCAGGAAACTAGAATGGTAACGTCTCCACCTGGTTCCAGCCTTTTGACCTCAGGAATTACAAACAGTTCAGGTGGGCCCCGTGCAGGGTCTCCCAAGATCAAAATGTCTGTGTCTATGTCTGAGAGTGTGTTTGCCTTTGCTGATATTTGCCACTGAGCCCCTGTGGTGAATTGGAGAGTCACTCACCAGGTCCAAGCATATTCTTGCTGCCCCTCACGGTGATGTTTTTGCACAGTCACAGTCCAGGTATAGGGTAGCAGGATGGGGAGGAATGGCTGATGAATTTCTGTCTTCACGCTGGGCCGTCCCACGCTCTAGTGCCCGTTTCCCTGTGTTCCGGTTTGGCCAAATTTAGAAATACATCCTCTGAGAGAAGGCAGGTCACTACCCCTCCCCCATCAGGTTCAGGAAAAATAAATTTTCCTCGAAGGAAAGTGAAGGAGATAAAAACTATTAACAAAAACACGGGAAAAGGAAAATAATGCTAAATAATAAAATCTTCCGCTGTGGAGGAAAAACCTGGGAAAGTGTTCGAGTCCTCCCTTTGGTCTCCTCGGAGCTGGGGCTTGGCCCAGGGCCAGGCCCTCTGTGCCCAGTGGAAAGTCCTCCTGATGTGCTCTGATGTTGAAGCAGTCCAGTAGAAAAGGGAGAAAATCCGAAATTCCAGAGAAGGAAAAACAAAGTTCAACTCTCAGTCTCTCTCCGTGGAAAAAGAAACTGAAACAACTGGCCAAAAGCTGACTGGAAAGCAGCAAGCCGGGTGCTTCCTTGCTTCCCTGCCACAGCTGAAAAAAAAAGTCACTATCTCTGTGTGACCTTGAACAAGCTGCAAACTGCTTTGAGAAAGTTTTGCTCAGTTTTTCCTTCCCCCTCTCAGGCTCAGTTTAAAGGCATAGAAAGGCACAAGAATTAATTTCTGGGCGTAGGGCAGTGATATGGGATACACATCATAAAGTCACCCCAAGACACCCTGGTGTCCCTGGTGGTGCCATCTGGAGGTGTGACAGTCTGAAACAGCAGTCTTGGGAATTAGATTAGTTTTCTTGTGCTCAGGGCAATTTTTGGCAAAATGTCCCAAATTCCCGCAGTTGTAACAGCAGGGCGTGTTCTTAAAGTCTTTGTTTGAGGCCAAGGCCCCCACCACTCCTCCCACTGGTGCTGGCGAGGGTGCTGTTTCTGTAGTTGCCAGCTTTTTTCAGGCCTCGATCATTTGATCCAGAGTCGGGGTCAGGTCTAACAGGAGAGCCCTTAACACCTGCTGGCAACACTCATTGGTGTTTGCCCTTGCCAAAACACAGAGCAGCTCTTGCTGGGCCTCTATGTTTTCAACTTGTCTCCCCACCGACTCTTTTAATTGATCAACGAATTTAATAAAGGTCTCTCCTGGGGCCTGCTTAACATGGGAAAATCTTACAGAGGGCGTGACATCAATGAGAGTGAGCAACAACGCTAGCTCAGCCATTTTCTTTAGGTCTCCCAGGACCAGCTCTGGCAGTTTGAGGGCCTGATCTTGGGGCTTTTCCAGGTTACCTTCACTGCAAAGGTGTTCCACAGTGAATGGTTTCTGGTGGGATCCCTCTGATAGCATGAGAGGAGATCCCGGAGTAATCTCCTCCATGTCCTTTCCCACAGCAGGTATTCTGCTGGGGAACGGAAATACGACCTGATGGTTTTGATGTCATGTGGAACCAGGGTGTTGGTGGTGAAGGTAGCCTGTACCACGCTTTTAAAATAGGGGGATTCCCTCCCAAACTCCTTGCCTGCCTTGCACAGCTCCTTTAAATGTGCATATGGGAATGGCTCCCATCGGGGGTTCTCTGCCCTATTATACAAAACCAGGGCAGCCATAAATCCCCCTTCTCTGCCCACCTCCCGGTTCTCACCCCTCCTACTTCCAGCCCGAAGAGTGTGGGAACCGGAAGGGGCGGCGTGGGAACCTGAAGTGGGTTGGTTCTCAGGGGCGGAGCCACTGATGGAGGGGGCGGGAACTTGGGTGAAGCCCGTAACTGGAAGGGGAATCCCAGAGACAGGGGACCGCCGACATGGTTACACCCATCGACATCACCAGGGGCGGAGACAAGGAGGAGCTGCACATTTCAGTGGGAAAATGGGATAGGGACGGGGACAAAATGGCGGATCTGGCCATGCGGTTGGCGCCATTTTGTGGAGCCACCGAGGGCGACACTACAGGGAAAGAGGGCATAGGCTGAAAGGTTTGGGGAGAGCTCAGGGCAGCATGGCCAGTGCTGTCCTGAAAAGGGTGCTGAGGGGACCTAAAAAAGTCAGAGGAACGGTAGCACCTCTGCACTGAGTAGTGGGCTACACCTTCCAATCCCCCCGAAAGGGGTTAGTAGGATGAGGAACATAGGGAGAGGGCAGAGGCAGAGGAGCAACTTCAACAAAGGGATTCAAACTACCCGATGCTCCCAAGTCGTTCCCTGCATCCTTAACTGATTTATAAATTAAAACCAACAAAGGAAAAACTTCCCCGCCGAATCATCCTCATTTCTTTTTAAACCTGTTAACTTCTCCCCCACTTTATCCCAGAACTCAAGCGATTTAACTGATTTAACTGACACATTAGGAAAAAACTGAAAGATCCATTGCACAAAACGTTTTAAAAGACCCTTAGAAAACTTAAATCTGCCTGCTTTAAGGGAACCTGCAACTTGGATGTACACCTCTCTTTGGGACAGGACAGCCTATCACCCATCTTCCCCCAAAAAACCCTCACTCATCACTGAGAGGAAAAGGAAAAAAAACCTCAAAGGCGCCCTGTGGAGCTTCACTCACCAAAACGCTGAGTCCTTGATTCCAAAGTTCCCACGGGAACAAAAGAAGCTCTCGGTAGGGTCCCCTGGCTTCAACTGGTCCCTCTCCCCTGGAGGGGTATCGGTTGTCTCTCAGAACAGGTCCGATAAAACTTGGATCTGTCTTCAGAGGCGTGGCTGCACCAAATGCAAACTCCTGACAGCCAGCTGTCAGGGATGCTTTTTGGGACTCTCCTCAGAGGTCCCTGTTCAGGTGCTACGTGATGCAATGCGAGTGGGGGGGTGGAAAGAGCATCGTGTCTGTCCCAATCACATCCTTGTTGAAGCAGCTCTGGGGGGTGCTGTGCAAACACACTTGGACACACTCTGACACACTGTAGTAGGTGGATACTCGCAGCCACTCACACACACAGAGCCGGACAGCTCCTGCAGCGTCACTGGGGATAAAGAGGTGGGAGGGGTCCTTTGTATGGAGTTCCAAGGGGTTTATTGGCGTCCCCACTCAAAGGGATCCAGGAACAAAGAACACAGAATACTGAGGGGTCCGGGGTTTTATCCAGAGCGGCACTGGGGGCAGCCAGAACATCAAGGACCAATCTTCTAGGGGCCAAGGTGTGGAGAGGACGTGGGGTGACAGGACAGTGACCAGTGGGGAAGGTGAGGGGTGGAACAAGGGGACCAGGAACCAGTGGGGTATTAAGGAAAGGAGAACTGTCTAGAACATGGACTTAAAAGGGGTAAAAGGGGGTGGTCTTAGACCTCTGAGCCTGCCCACCAGCGGACCTCCACTGTTTTGGGGTTCTGTGGCACCTTGGTCACTCCTGCGATGCACTCAAGCACTGCAACAGACTGCAACTCCCATTTCCCATCCCCTTGTGTTGCTCCTGCAAATTTAAGTCCAGGAAGGGTGGGTGTCTTGGTTTGAAAGGCAGGTGTCTGCTAAGGAAGGCAGGAGCCCCCCTTGGAAGGGCAGATGCGACCCCCCTTCCCTCTGAGTTATTATAATTTTGAAGTCAAGGGGCTTTTTAGGCAAAGACGTGGGAAATAGGAATAACAGTTCTTTACTATTCTATATCTATATGTGTATAACCAGTCAAACAAACAACAATAACTATGGCAGTAACAGCAAACAATCACAAACTCAGTCTCAGCCTTCTCGGCTGTCAGGCCCTTTCCCCTTGGGTGCAGTTCCGGTTGCAGCCGGTAGGGGTGCCGGCGGCTCCCAGTGAGCAGGGCAGGTGCGATGGTTCCCCCGCGGCTGCAGGGGGCGCTCCGGAGCGAACTCGGGGAGCACGTGGCACTGGTGGCCTGGGATCCTGGGAAGGGATGGAACAAAGAATCTTCACAAACCCCTGGGCAGCCAATCCCGGTGTCTGGCCGGACCCTTGGCAACAGCAGACTGGAACAGCAGGCTGGAACGGCAGGGACAAGCACAAATCCCGGGTGGCAGATGAGATGTATCCAAATGGCGAACCCCCCGGAGGTCCGGGCAGGCAGAGCGAGCAGGGCTACAATGTAGTGAAGGCTCGAAGCAACAGTGGGGCAGGGCGGCCAGGGCCCGGCTGCCTGCGGGGTAGGGAAGGCGGGCTGGGGATCCTGGGGTTTTTCCTCTGACAGAAGGAAAAGCAGCTGACGAAACAGCCTCTCTCTCTGTCCAAACGCCGGGACCAACTGCCCGCACACCCAGGTGAAACAAGAGTAGCCAGATGCACCCCACCCCCATAGGCACCTCTTTTGTTTTTTTAAGTACCCAGCAATTTGTCTCCCCAGCAACACGTATGGGGAAAATTCCTTTAACAGAAAAAAAACCTCAGAGAGCTCCTAAAACCCCAACAATCTACAAACATTTTAGGGGTTTTATTGACATTAGTGTCCAAAACTACATGAACGGTAAGAACAATGCACACTTTTGGATATACTTTTGAAATACGAATTGTGTGGTATGTGTCTCAGTTTTACATTTTTTCAGACAGGTGTAACAAATGATTATTCAAGTGGAATGTTTAAATGCTAAATATTCTTCCCCTTTTTAGTGTATTAATATCATTACATAGTGAGAGAGTGCTTTATGTGCATAAAATAAGTAATCAACTGCTGAAAGATACAATAGCAAGTATCTTTAAATTTTATATAAGGTTTCCTTGTAATTATAAATTTCTTTGATTTTAAGGGTTGTTTTGCATTTTTGTTTTGCTAAAACAAATTTTGACTACATTTCAGGCAAGATAGAAGGTATCTCTAGGTGAAAGATAATTTTTTTACAGAAGAGAGATGCTGCAATTTAAAATATGTGTCCATGAAAGCATAATAATGTTTAGCAGGTAAAGTGTGTTGAGCACAGAGGGAAAACTTATTAATAACATCAAATTATTTAAAGAAAAAAGTTGTAGAAGTTTTCAAAGGCTTTTTTTTTTTTTAGTACTAGGTGTACTCATAAGGTCTAATCCTCTAAAACTTTCCTCATAAAAATAGACTTCTTAATGTAAGTGTAGTCTTTCTTTCAGCTTAAATGACCTCGTTTAAGTTTCATAGGCCTGTCTCTTCATTTTACTGGCTCCTGATCTTTAGTAAACTAAGAGATCATCAAACCTGGACATAAGTCAAATGTGTAGAATTGCTAAGTACTGTTTCCTACTTTATATACCTACCACCTGAAACCTTCTTTTAACTACATTAATTTTTGTTGAGCAGAGAGTAAGTTGTATATTAAGTCAAAACGTTGTTTAAAATAAATAAAATCCCTGAGTTAGGCACTTTGACAATTAAAACGAGCTATTTTGTATATTAAGAAATCCCATCAGATATTTACCATGGTTAATATCAATATTAGAAATTATCAAGGGAATATTTTGTATAATCATTATGTAGTAACTAAATTGAAGAAAAAATAGTGCTCAGTAAATGTTCTGGTTTTTAATATTCCATCTCAGAAATGTGAAATGCTTAGGATATGTGAGATAATTGTGGTTATTTTTTTAAAATTTCTGTAGTACTTAGTTTGGCGAATTTAACTGAACAACTTAATGAAAAATACTTAAATGTTGCAGATGAACTTTTATGAATTTAAAATCCATGAAATTCAAGATTGTGGTTCCCACAGCAACCACGACTTGTTTCTTGGCTTCTGTTTAGGGTTTCGAATTACTGGGCTAAACACTGTTCCTAGTCCACCTGACTTTTCCCCTGATGATGTGAAAGCTGAGATGGGGAACTTTACTCAGGATTTGTGGGTAAATTTTTTGTCTGAATATGTTTCTTTTTCCAGTTTGTCCAAGATAATATTGTGTGGCAATGATTATTCCATCTTCTTAATTTTTAACATATTTTTTCAAGACTAGCCATTTTCTAACATTCATTAAAACTTTACAGTCCAACACTGTACAGACATTGCCCTTCATTTTACTCCTGCTGGGTGTATAGGGCAAGTATTGTCGTGATTCTCTGATGGACAATATGGGTAAGCTCTGAGGGAGGTCCTCAGTTTCCTGCAGCTCTCTTAGAGTACTCAACTAAGTTTTCATAAAAACGTTAGCTGAGCAGTTGAAACTAAATCCAATGACAAGGAGAACACTTCCTTCATGATGTCCTTCTACCTTCTACCACCATCAGGTACACCTCTTAGTATGTGTTCTGAAGCACCAGAAGCAATATCTTAATGTGCAGATTTTCAAATGCTGTATCTGCATGTGTGTAGAGGAATCAGGCATTTCAATTGCTTGTTTAAATTTAAAACATGAGATGTTACTCTGGTCTCCAGGGTGTGCCTGCCTATTTGGTGAAACATCTTGAGCCTCAGCAATTGTGAGTCAAGAAGTTGAATATTCATATCACTTTGTGTGTTTTTTCAACTACTGTAAAGGAGGTTATGGACTTTTTTATTTGAATGCTAATAAAAAACCATTTCTGTAGGCCTTCTACTAAAAATAGCAGTCACTTCTAGTTTAAGATAAACATGGTAACATTTCAAGTATAAAGCTTTTACAGGAAAAGAAATATGTTATTAAAAAGTGTATACATAAAATGAATACTCAACTGTGGCTGTGATAATGCTGTTCATTTCTGTCTACTATAATCTAAAATGAGCCCATTGTTTTCTTCTGGTTTTCCTTCAGATGTAGGAAAGGATAAAGATACATATACAGATGATTCAGAACATGGGAATTATGATGCTCGTACAGATCAGTCATTGCTTATTCAAAATAAGCTCGCCAGGCAGAAAACAGAACCTCGAACTAAATCGTCTTTAAAGGTAATGGACACAGAATTCTATTAAATTGTATCGACTGTCAGAATGTGCTTAAATATTTTTAAAATGCAATTTTTAAAGCAGTACATATGTTGCAGCCTAAATAAATGGGCTTCTCATGGTAAGAAATTTTGGTGGCTCCCAAATTGTTGGAAATGATAAAATTTCTAAAATAATTTTAGTTAATGGTTTTAATTAACTTTTAATTAATTGTTTTAATAAATCGTAAGCAGTGAGTTAAGTCTTAAATCACTTTTAGTTAGCATTTAGCAAAGTTGTCATAAGCTGCTATTGTGGAAACACAACTTGGTAAAATGACTGAAACTTTTGAGTTTTGTTAAACTAACCTTGATGTGCTTCAATGAAGAAAGCCTGGGAGAAGAGAGATGCATTGCTGAAATTAGATACAAGGAGTGCAGAATTTATGGATCACAAGGTCATTTTGCAGAAACCAGAAGATAAAGAAGAGACTAAGTATATGTGCTGGAAAGTCCCTACTGGAGGAAAAAGATACTAAAAAGATTAAAAATATGGACTAATTAGGATGTGCAGAGAGAAAAAAAAAACCAATTAAGGGTAGAATATTAGTTAATGAAAAAGAATTATGTAATTTAGAACTAATGAACATTAATTTCTTTGTTTGCTAGAAGTGTATAAATAGGTTAAAAAGTTTTGTATCATTGTCTCTTAGGAGGCTGGAATTTTGTTTGCCACACACACACCTCCTGGCCAAGAATAAAATAATGCGTTACTTGCTAACACTAAGAAGACAGTGTAAGAGGATTTTATTTTTCCTGATGATTTTGGAGGTGTTGGCGATTGAGAGACGGGATGTAGCTTGATGCAAGCAAAAGCCGTTTATTGTTTCTACAGCATGGCTTATATACTCTTTCTACTACCTTAGTGAAAACTACAACATCCATGTTTCCTAGCAACATTGATTAACCACCGTCTTGTATGATTACCTTTAAACAAGACACAGTGTAATACATAACGTTCCTTTTACTTTCTTTGAATTCTTTTTTGCTGTTCCCAGGGCTTGTGGCCCACTAAGGTTAAAATGTCCATATGGCCTACAAACTCTGCAGAACTTTCTGCTCGACTTCCCAACTGTCTCTCCATATGGAGAATGTTAGTAACAATATTATAGTTTGACCAACAGAATCAGTGAATGGAATTCTCTGTACTAAAAGCAAGCAAAATTATACAAAATCAAGGATTCTCATGTTTTTTATTGACGCGTCTAAGAGGCAGTAGCCTTTTTCCAATAGATTTATTTGCACAGAATTTAGGATATAGGATTCTGGGCATGGAGTGGAATTCATATTATCTGGAAGGCCTCAAGAAATTCTGAGAGTTTAGAAGAACTAGCTTCATGTAGCAAATGGTCAGTTGAGAGTGATCTAGCTAGAGTATAAGATCCTTCTTCTAAGCAGTATCAAAATGATATCTAGACACATTGAATGAAAGATAAATTTCACTTCTGTGTAGGCAAGTGTAGGAGTATTTTCAGGAATCTCAGCTAAGGTGCTGGAAAAGCCATCTCATCTCACCAGATAAATCTGGCATGCCGTCTTGCTTAGTAATTACTTAATCATACTATTCATCACAATGCATTTTCTCCAGCAGTACATCTACTGTAATGTCAGAGGTTTATGATGGATTTTCTGTTCAAAACATATATCTTTTTTTAGTCATACTTTCAACTAGGAGACCCTTAATTCTCCTTTTCTCCTTTCCATTAAGCATAATTGGTTGCAAACGTATGAAAAATGACTTAACCTCAAGAAGTTCTGAATAATTTTCTTTGTCACACACTTGAAATAATGAATTCTGCAGATAGGGTATTTTTACCAGTGATTCTGTGATTTTTGTTATATGCCTATAGGCAGCAGTAATCCTGTATTACAAAAGTAGTTATGCTTGAATTACTGTAAGCTTCTGTGCTATACGCACAGCACATATGGTATGCTCTTCAGGAGACCATTATAGAGTTCTCTCATGGACTGTACCTGTGGCACTTTGTGATTTTAGCATTGAATTCAGTACAGCTTTATAGCTGGTAAGTACGGTCACATATTTGAAGTGTAAACTGATCTGTCACAATAAAAAGTCTCCTCAGTCTGACCAGGTAATGAAAATGAGAAACACTTCATTAGCCAAGAATACAAGGATAAAAGCATATTCTTCTTCTCTTCTTTTTAATGTTTCTAATTTTGGTTTGTTTTGGAAGGGTTGTTGTGTACCTGACAGACTCAGGGAAAAATTGCTAAAAAATTTGTTTGCAATTACTTCTTGATGCCATTATCTTTCTCAGTGATAAGCTGCTTGAATGTTTCAGCAGTAGTGAACGTCTTGCTCACATGATGAAAGCCAATAAACATTTTTTTTCAGGAATTGTTTCGTTTTTCAGATTACATACATGATACCCCCATAAATCTTGATTCTTGTTGCTACATTTAAAATCTTTGGAAAATCAGATACTTTTCTTCTAGCAACCAGATGCCAATGTATTAATCTACTTTTCTTGTTTCCATGATTATGATTTATAATTGGTAGTTTCGTATAGTGTAGGTTGTTATCATTTCAGAATCCACAGATTTCATATTGCAAAAATGTGAGTCACTCAGACCCATGAAAAAGCTGTCATTGTTATCTATCTCTGCCAATGTTTCATCACCGACTGCTCTTGAGATTGCATAGAAAGTATCACTTCATGTATGTGATTCTGCCAAGGGGTCTCACAAAGAAGAATGAGGCCAACAAGTGTCTATTGAGCAAAAATGAGTAGTATCTGCTTTTCAAGGGAAATGTAGAAAATGAGGAGGTCCCTGAGTGGCAAGTTGATACTTGAAATGTTCTAGTTTCTTTAGGAAAGGGAAGCAGGCTTAAACAGACTTTATCACTTGAGTGGAAGGCAACATTTGTCCAGAGAAGTGGCAAAATCAGTAGCAGCCAATTATTTTCTTTACCTATTGCTATTACATGTATAGTAGCACAATAGGAGTATTTGAGAAATTACACTTCAATTTCCTTCCATTCGCTACCTCACTGTTACTCTCTTTGATCTAACAAATTTTTTATCTAGGTAGTGCATTTTGTTATCTGGCAAGGTAAAGAAAGGATTTTTAGAACAAGGTTCATATTATTATCACTGTGGATTCAGGAACTATGAAGAAATACTGCCTATACAACAGCCTAATTTGCTGCCTTTTTCTGGTAGTCCAAAAATGCAGTCTAATCACACAGAAGTAAATAAAGCTTAAAAGCAATGATAACAGATAAAATCACCATCCCAGAATGGAAGGATGTGGTAAAGTGCAACAAAAGTTAACTTCGTATTTGTGCTTTTAGTGCTTGGCTCTCATCTCCTGTGAGGTTTTTTTTTTTAAAGCAAAAAAAAGCTCAGAAAATATTTCAGGAAAGGCAGGGTAAGTGGCAAGTAATAACTTTATCATAAAGATGAAAATTTTTAAAAATAAAGATGTAAAGAAAAATTTCTTGTTATCATGTTAGTGTGCTTCTTAAGACCTCCCTATTAGACCTCAAGAGCAAATAGAAGAGGTTAAATATTAAAAAGCCTCCTCCTGTCTCCAAACATCCTCCATTGCTGCTCTCTCATATGGTAATATTGAACAGACTTCCTTTAAAAATTTTGCATATCACCTAACCCCCTTCTTTCCTGAAGTCAAATGTGTTTTTCATAATATATACAAATGCATTTTTCATGCTTACTCTCTAAGTCTGAATAGAATATAAATGGAAAAAATGTCCTCTGTGAAGAAGCTAAAATAATTGCTAATCCTTTCGTTTACTCCTAAAAAGTTAAACTGAAGTTTAATTAGGAAGGTCAGATATTTCTGGAAGTCTTTGTTTCCATAGAAAAAAGCTATGTTCTACACAGCAGTGTAGTCACACTGAAATACGATAGTGTGGGTAATTATGGCAGCCTGTTATGTTGTCTTTGATGCCCAAGATAGTTTGGATGTCTTTGCATATGCAAATATGTCCCCAATTTTCATTCCTAGGTTATTTGCACAAGAAGAATGCTAAACCAATATACACTTAAAATCATCAATCTGTTTTTGAAATAATGTAATTGAAAGGATGATTCTAGTAAATCTGTTTATGGTTTATCCATTCCTACAAACACAAAAAGATGAGATCTAACTTAGATGTGTGTTTAGAAAATTTCACATAAAGAACGCCTTAGATTATTCTTAATCAGAGTATGTTTTTGAAATGTAAAAAATGGGTATAGTAGCACTTCAAAATGCTTCACAGCTATTTCTATATAATTTAAGAAATCTGTAAACTTGCTGAGCTCCCAGCTTTGATTTTTAAACATCCTGAAACAAAGCAAGCATTATTTAGGTATCCCACTTTTGTCATGGGAATAAACCCACTGTAGTTAGCATCAGAGATGTATTTATTTCCAGAAAATACTTAAGGTATGAGCTGAATCATAAGCTCTGAATGTGGACACTAACCACTTAAATGGTGGCATCCTTTGGCGTGAATATTACTGAAGATATTAATGCCAAGTTCATGGTAACAGTATTAGGGAGAATTAGTGATCTAAATAAATGAGGTGGTTTTCATGAATCAGCCAGTAATCTTTCAATCTGATAGGATCTTATAAAGAACAATAAATTATATTGGAAGTAAGTTTTCTTTTATTAGAGAAAACCATTCCACTCAGAACAGGAAAGCTATTAATGTGGATTTTTCAGGTAGTTGCCATGCTGAAGAAGTTAACAGATCAGACTTTACCTCTGTCAAAATACAGTTCTTCAAATTGTTTCCATGGCTACTTCTGCTTATACATGATTTAATATCCATGAATTAATCTGTTATTATATATGAAAGATCTCTTTAAAGCCAAGACACGAAGAGGTACAGAAAACTGCTTTTCCTTGACACACCTCTGGTAACCAGTGTGTTTTTGCATTTTAAGTGTCTTTCTGCTCTTCTTACTTCTCTCTTCCAAGCTGATTTTCCTTGCAAGTATACAGAGTGATACTGTATGTGCATGTATACATATCTGTGTGTTTGAGAGTATACATATACATATATACATATACGCACACACAAACACACATATATACATATATGACAATTCATACCATCCTTTTTGGGCTCTAAGACACCATGCCGACATATAAACATCAGTGTATGGTGGTGTTTACAAATTTTTAAGTGTCAGCAGTATGCCAGTGTTTCCATGAGAAAGCAAATACATTTCAAAGTCTGCTTACTTGTCTTTGATTCTTCTTCTACTGTTTTCTGGTTCTACAACTTTTCCCTGTGTATTTGTGTCCGAAAAAATGCTACTGGTGGGGTGGTACTATTATGGAGTGGTGGAGCTGAGACTCAGTGCTTGGATTCAGTACTTGGATTTCCAGTGGTTGCACCACTTTTTCTACTGGTGGATTCTCCCCTCCCCTCCCCTCCCCTCCCCTCCCCTCCCCTCCCCTCCCCTCCCCTCCCCTCCCCTCCCCTCCCCTCCTCTCCCCTCCCCTTCCAAAAAAACCTGAGACACTTAAGTAAATCCCTCTTTAGTATGTTGCTTCATTATTGGTAAGGGTTTAGTAAAATTATTTTTCTCTAGAACATTTAGCATCAGAATTCATGAACTGTGTTAGGAAGGAAATTCATTCTGTTCCAAACTTCATCACCATGACATAAAAAAAAATTGGGGAGAGAAATTCAGCAAATTTAGGGTGCAATTGTAAAAGAAGACTCCTGAGGCCCAGCGGTGTGTAGCCATCTACCTTTAAGATCCCAGGCTCCAGTCTGTTGCTATATTTACTTTCCTTTATATAATTTTACAAATGTAATCCAAATGATACCACCCACACAGAGGAAAGCTAAACTTCATTCTCTACACTGTAGAGACTAAATAAATACGTTCTGCTGTGGAAACTTAATTCTTGAGTACTGTCCGTTGTCACTTATTTAAATGAATGCTCCTGTTGCTGGTTATGACTGACAATTAATATTTTCTGTATGTTCATATAGATGTGAAACTTTGTTATAGTCTTTTTGCTAAGTGAACAACATTCCTTGAAGTCAGAAGCTGAAATAGACTCTTCACTGCCTGAGCTACACCCCAGTGTAAAAGTTGTTTCTCCCTGTTCTGGATATGTTCAGCCAGAGCAACCTGCTCTGGGCTGAGTCCCATGGGCTCTGTGCCTCCTGCTAGACTAGCACTCATGTTGTGCTTTTATTGATGTTTTATTTATAATTACAGAGTATGAGGGTAGTAGATGAAATTATTTTTTAGATATACTCTAAAGCAACTAACAAAGTACATCTTCTAAGAGGTGTTGTGAAAATACAGTTGTCAGCCTCTGTGTTTATGTGTACATGTATATAAAATATGTAGAAATCATGCTCATTTTTATTGCCATCTCTGGAATATTTCAGGAGTTAAGCAAATAATAAAATATAATGATTAGTCTTGTTCCCAGCTTTTCATTTAACATTTATATGTGAAAAAATGGTAATGAAAATTTTATACATGAGACTAACAAGTTATATCATTTCTTTCATGTCAGACTTGATTTACTGGATGTTGATAGTAAGTTAGAATAAATTCATTTATTAAAATAAACACATGTATAATCTAATAATGCAATATTTCGTAGGCTAAATTAATACTGAAGTACTTTTATTATTTTTCTGGAATAAAAACACCCTTGTCACTATTTCAGCCACAGTCAATAATGACATGCATTTAAGCAGACATCAAGTTGATCAATCAAATAGGTTGAAATAAAGAATCACAGGTTGGAATCTTAGTTGTCTATAGTTTTCACTGTACAAAACAATGCCAACAAAATTTAAGATTCATCAAATGGCTGTGTAACTCATCCCCTAGGATAATTAATGCAACACAAACTGCTAAAGGCTGTTTCCAAAAATGGGTCAGTGGTCAGAAAAGTAGGGATTAACATTGCAAGCTTAAAAAGACAAAGTGGAAATGCACATAAAGTGTCTCTTTGTGTGAAGGTGAATGTTATAGGAGTTTATCTTTGTGCTTTGACTTTGAATGCTGTTTAGAGTGGCTGAATATTAAAATCTGACTTCAGTCTGTAAAATAGTCAATATTTTATATTATTAATATAGTAAAATATGATAGTATCCTATTGCCAAATATAACATGCACAGTGGCATATTAGTATATTTTTACATAATAATATTTCATCTACATTGATACTTTATGTGAATAGTCATGTCTGACTAGCTAATTGACAAGTTTAGTAAGAAAGACTGTTTTAAGAGGAGGACTGTACATGTTTGGGGAAAGAAGAAGAGTGATTGCTTTAAACATAGTGATTTTTCATTTATATAATATACATTAATGGTACAGTAAATTTAAGGGGATATTAGAGTCAAAGAGTTTCATCAATTATATTAAAGTAATGGTAAGTTTCTACACAGTTTAAGAAACTATACATATTTGTAGAATTACAGCCATGAAGCATCCAATAAAGCCAATGTGTCCCAAATTCAAAAAAAAGAAGAGCAAGCAGTTTTCCCAGAAATGAGCTGTCAAAATCCTTATAAGTGGTCTTCTGGGTTTTAAAAGATTATATGGATATGGGGGCTGCTGGACAATGTTATAGAAAGTTACTGAATACATAGAAACCTGAGCTGACATTGGCTGAACATGGGGCAGGCAGTAGAGGGAAGTATCTGGTTTCCTATACGTGCTCTCTCCTAGGCAATACCTTTGATGTATAAACAAATTAGAGAGAACCTTTCTTGTACTTTGAATGTACTTGATATTTAGCTGTTGCACAGCTTAAGCTGCAAATACTTGAACAAGTGAATGGGAATTTTCTCGAAGTTCATTAAAATGTAAACACCTATAGAGATTTTGTCAGCCTTTAAACGTTGCTGTTATGTTAGTTTTGAGGAGAGTTGTCAGTGGTGGAATGAAGGTGAAATAAATGGTTACAACATATATTGTACCTATGTGTGGTTCTCATTAACCTCTAAATTCACCTAGGTAGTGTATATTACTCACTATCTCAAACTTTTTACCAGTATAAGGTGGAAAAAAAGACAACATACTACTATATTAGGATACAGTGAATACCATGTAATTTACATGAATCTAGAATTTGCTCCTGATTTGAGAATGGTTCCAACTCACTCTTTAGAAATATTTGTTTCTATGTATGGTGTGAAAAAATGATAAAAGTTTAATTTACAGATCAGAACAGCAGTGAGAAATAAATGAAGCTGAAATAGTTACAATTACTGTGAACCGTGCTACTTATATTAATTGGGGAGAGAAAGATCCCGTAAACCATATGTTCCCACTTTGTGAAAAGGGCATTGCTAATTAATTAGAATCTGAAAAATAGTTTATTGAAAAATCCCTCTGTGTCGGCTAAATACAAGGAAGTTCTTTTTATACATTTGAATAGAAATGTAAACTTTTTATTTTATAGCTTTGCTAAATATTTGCATTGTACTTCCACCTTTTTTTTTGTTTGAGCCGAAACTCTTTTTTCTAGGACAAATTGATCAATGTGTGTTGCCTTGTGTAAATTTCAGTTCAATGATAGTGGTAGTATTTTGAATTTTACACTTTCAGGCTTCAAAGCAGTGTGTCATGTGATTTGTGTCATGTGATTTGTTTTACTAATCACAAGCTATGAAGCAACCAAAACTGTTGACACATAATAAAAACAAGAAACTGCAGTAGATCTATAGTATCAAAGCCTCAGGTAATAGTTTACTCAAATGCAACCCAGTGTATTATGATTTTGCATAATGAACAAGCTTGAGTGAAGTGGTACTTCACAGCCTCATAGTTGAAGTTCTTCTATTTAAAGACTTTGAAAGAACAAGGTTAAGTTAAATTGCTGAGTTTACCATCTGAACTATATTGCAATACTCTAAAAGGAGTTTTTCAAAACAAACAAGTTTTCATATATGTGTAAATGTAAGAAAGCTAACAGATGGATACTGTTTCAGAAAATCTGGAGGAGTAAGATAGTGGAGAGGATGAAGAGGATAAGAGAATGTGCATTAGTCCTTTTATACACATTTTTCAGGTGAAACAGAAAATCTTAAACAGAATAAAGGAGAGTAAGGTCTTTGCACAAAATATTTCTTCTGATGCTTTTCTCCTTTTCTGATCCTTTTCTCTGTTGAAAAAGGTGAAAGAATGAATCAGAGATGTATTGGTCCAAACCAGCAGATAAATAATAAATGATGTGTGCTTGAATGCCCACTGTAGCAACAGTTGATTCCTTGTGCTAGGTACAGATAATATACCCTGACTTATATGTTTAATTGAAATTATTGCTCCATGTTCTCCTTACATGTTATGGAGCTCCTTCAGATCAACTGAAAAAAGCCAACTAAATCACCATATAAATTATTTTACTGGTACTCAATTACTTAAGTAATTACCATATTACTGCTAATATAGGTGGTCAACATTGCTTGTGAATTGCACAAAAGTTTAATTAATGGTGCCAGTAGCATTAAAGTGAATCAGTCATGAATTCAGAATAGTATAGGCCAGGTTCACTGCATGAATGTGGTAAGTGACTTTACTATTGCACTTCTCAGCCTGTGGGGGTTGTTCTCTGAAAGTGGTCTGGGATAAATAGGGATAGAAGATTTCTTTCTACTATCTTCACTGCTCATTATGTCTTTAACACTGACCCCAGATAATTCTGTTTGGTATATTCTGTTTGGTATATTCTGTTTGATGAAGTTGAGGTTATATTTGGATACTGTCATTAATCTGAGAAATAAAACATGTTTTTCTAAGACTGAAGAAAATCAAATGTTTCAGAAATGAGGAAAGAAAGGCTAGAAATAATAATCCGAAGAAAGGCAGTAGAAGTGTATTCCAAAAAGATAGATGTAATTTGCAGCATGTCTGTGCAGAAATTGCATGAGCAGAAAATGTGTTAGAGAAGTTCCAGATCTCCCCTATGGGGGAGTTTTGGCCAGGCTTTTTGTATCTGATTGTGCCTGCTTCATGAACCATAAAAGCAGCCCTGGTCTAGTTTTGTAAAATACTTGTGCAGGAATCCTTCATTGTTGAAGAGCAGATTAATTGCTTGTGTCTTGAACCTGAAAAAGTATGGGTTTTAAAAATTTGCATATTCAAGCATTTGAACCTTCAGTTTACTACCTCACGTTCAAACCTCTACATCTTATAGCTTTAGATCATTAAATCTATAACATTATAAAAATAATAAAAAAATAACATTTTTACTACCATTCCCATTCAAAATTCTTAGAAGGGGTGACAGACCCTATATTCCATGCACTATCTTGGTTGACACTCTTGACTACCTTAATTTGGATTTCAGATATTGTTTATCTGAATATGAAGAAAGATATTGAGGTGCTGGAGTGTGTTCTAAGAGGGATCCAGGGCACAAGTCTTATATGGAGCAGCTGAGGAAGCTGGAGTTACTAGTTTGGAGAAAAGGAAGCTCAAGAGGAATGTTACTGCTCTCTACAACTACCTGAAAGGAGGTTGTAGCCACATGGAGGTCAGCCTCTTCCAAGTAACAAGTGACAGGACAAGGTAAAACATCCTCGAGCTATACCAGGGTGTGTTTATATTGGCTGTTAGAGAAAATTTCTTCACTAAAAGGGTTGTCAGGCATTGGAACAGGCTGCACAGCAAAGTGCTGGAATCACCATCCCTGGAGGTATTTAAAGGATGTGTAATGTGACCCTTGGGAACATGGTGTAGTGGTGGGTTTGACAGTGCTGGGTTAACGGTTGGACTCAATGATCTTAAAGGTCTGTGATTCTAAATTGAAGCTTAACGTACTTAAATAATGTTCCCAAGTGTAAGACGATGAACTCCTTTGTAATGGTAGATGGTCTGAGACAGACTGTTCCTTGTTTTTTTATTTTGGGAGTTAAAAAAGCAGAGAAGGAGGAAGAATCTTGTTAGAATGCTTTAGGTTTTGCAGACTGAGGAATTCTCAGAAGCACTAAATGTGTAGAAAGCCAGCAGTGAGAGATGTGGGCATAAGAAAAACGTTTCACATAGAAACAAGTGAGCTGGTATCCAGTATTTATAATGCTGGTATCATGCATTTGATACATGGTTCTACTTATGAATAGTGTCCCTATTGGGTATAACTCTGAGTATTGTAAAATTCATACCCAAATAATCCAAATAGGACTAATTTCTAAGACCAGCATCCTGTTTAGAAGATGCAGCATTGATAAACATTTGGTCTCATATATGATGGGTGTAATGTATACTACTTGGAACGCATAGTTTTCCGGATGGTTTGTGTTTAAATGAGTGCTGCATTATCCAGAAGATGATTATAGTTTCTCAGTTTACCTTTTCAGATGTCAAAGTCTTCAGAACCTGGGGGTGCTGGTCAACAACTGGCTGAACATGAGCAGCAGTGTGCCCAAGTGGCCAAGAAGGCCGATGGCATTCTGGCCTGTATCAGAAATACAGCAGGGCTGTGTTTGTCCCTCTATACTCTGCACTGGTGAGGGCACACACTGAGTATTGTGTCCAGTTGTGGTCCCCTCATTTCAAGAGAGACATTGAGGTGCTGGAGTGTGTCCAGAGAAGGGCAATGGAGCTGGTGTGGGGTCTAGAGAGATTAAATCTTACGAGGAGTGGCTGGGGGTACTGGAGCTGTTTAGTCAGAAGAGGAGCCTCAGAGAAGTTCTTCTCTCTAAAGCTACCTGAAATGAGATTGTAGCAAGATGGGGGTCAGCCTCTTCTACAGGACAAGAGGAAATGGCCTCAAATTGCATCAGGGGACACTCAGATTGGACATCAGGAAGAATTTTTTCACTGAAAGGATGGTTAAGCATTGGAACAGGCTGTCCCGGGAGGTGGTAGAGTCACCATCTGTGTAAGTGCTCAAGACATGACTGGATGTGGCACTTAGTTTAGTTGTGAAGGTGGTGTTTGGTTGGACTCAATGATCTTGGAGGTCCATCCTAATTTAACGATTCTATGATTCTATAGTCCATCACCAGTTGGTTGGATCTCTGTTCTGAATCATGCAAAGCAGAGAATGCAAAAATAGCTTGCATTAGTAGCAGCAGGTAAAGCAGGGTTTTCCATATCAAGGTCAGATAATTCCTTGTGTTTGCAAGCATGGTGGGAAGGAACTAATCAAGATTTAAGCATTGCTAACATGGCATTGAAAAAGCACTTCAACTAGATTATCCATGCAAACATTCCGATCAATAGCATTTCTTTTTTAAATTTTTAGATTTATTTCTGTCTTGGGGAAAAACAAGTATGTTTGTTCTATAAAATTTGCACAGGTACAAAGCTGAGAAAATTGCTTTAATTGACTTGCCTTTATTTTTTCTTTTTAATTCCCACTTGAAAGTAGGGATTAACAGAAGTTCATATCAATACCCACCACACAATAATTTTAAGGTTTTTGCACAGCTGAAATAACTGGAATATGAGTTTTGTGAAGCTATTTTATTTTGTTTTGGTCTAATTAATTTGAAATCCTGAGCAACTGATGCGTATCAACTTTTTGTTCTTCTGAATTTGTTGCATAGTCATCCTTCTGATATGTGGGTATTTCCATGGTTTAGTGCTGTGTTATAAACAGTTCATGATGGGGCTCTTCATCTTTATAGATGCCGTATTTAGAGTATTTTTGTTTTATCTTTGCTAGAGTGATGCCATGGCATCATCAGGACTCTTCTTCAAAGATGGCAAAAAGCGCATCGACTATATCTTGGTCTACAAGAAATCAAGTCCACAGGTAGAAAAACGAAGCACATTTGAGAAGAATTTGAGAGCAGAAGGACTGATGTTAGAACGGGAGGTGAGTCTTGTAGCTTATGTGGCATAAAACTCCCCCTTTATAACACTATCTTACTTTACTGAACTGATAAAAGATTCCTGACAAAATTACAAGATTTTCCAGTCAGGCTGTTCCCTTCATCTTCTTAACTGTATTAAACTAATAAGAAGAATAGTTTGATAGTGTGTGTTTAAAATGATTTGGGGATACATGCTTGCATACAGAAGTGTAGTGCAATACAAAGGGAAAAGTTCCAGCTTTTTATACTTGCAGAACACAAGAAGCTTCAGTAACCCATGTTGTTGCTTTAATGTATAACCTCCGTATCTTTCAGCATGATGTTAAATGTCTCACTGTTTTTCAAGGGGTTAAGGTTGTCACTATTCTGGTTAATCCACGGCTAGTAATAGTAGTATTAATATAAAAATGAAAGAAAATGGAGCCAGGGAAACAGCCTTGGATTTTTGCCGTCTCATGAATTACCTATAGAACAGGTATATATTTAGTATATTCTGATGTAAGCTCCTATTGTTCATGTATCTTTCATCCTGATTTTTCAACTCAATAGAATTGTAATACATATTCTGTGTTTAAGCAATGAGCTTGCAAGTTATAGCTCACAATATAGCATGTTGAATCTTCATAAATAACTAACCTCCTAAAATTTGGTTTTAAGGCTTTTAAGAATTGTTACAGTATAGTAGTAAAAATATCTGGTTTTTGTTCCAATTTAAATAAATAGTAAAATCTTAGCTTTTGTCAGTTCAGAATTATTGATATTCAGAAACAAATGGTTTTATAAGATCTAAAATGTTTTGTTTTCTACTAGTACTTTATTTTATCCACATCTTTTGAGGAAGTAAAGTGTTTGAGGTAGTAGTATGGAACGGTGATATGACTTTATAGAACTGATAGGTAAAACAGTGAACATTTTAAGTGTTATTAACCCTTTAACACCACTTTCTTTTACCTTTACTTACCAAACCTTGCAAACTCAAGTTTTTGGAGGCTTTAATCAGACTCAACTCAAATATAAAAATATCTACTTATAAAATCTCAGGCAAATACATCTGCGAGAAGGGTGGGGAACTGAAGTGTTCATAAGAGAAGGTGAATATAGAAATCTGTAAGGCTGGAACTCTTGTTTTATGTACAAATAAATTAGTGATGAAAAACATTTGTGTAGAGTATACATTGTAAATTTAACAAAAAGCAGTCTCAATTCATACACATTTAAAAGTTCCCAGCAGGTATCTCAATTACTGAACCATTCCCTTGAGTTACCATTTTGGCAGAGTGCAGCCTGGAGCCTTCTCTCATCTGTTCTCATGTCTCTAGCAGCTGACCACTCTTCTCCTTTAATGGGATACACACAGAATGGTTTTCAATCTGCTCATCTAAGGTGATTTTGTGGAGATTTAAAATTATTCCATGTAAAATTTATTCCATGTAAAAAGGTGCTGCATAAAGTCTTTACTTAAGTTCATGACCAAAGATCTTTCCCTACAGATTCCTTTTGTCCCACAAGTCTACACATACTACAGAGTTTGTAAGGGAAAAAAGTTATTGATTTTCCTTTGTCTAGAAAAGCACTTGTTTTCAGAGTTGCATGCCCAATTCAGGCCTAAAATCAGAATTTGACCCTGAAGAATGCTTCTAGAAGGGTGGTTGCCATAAAGGTTTAAATTATTAATGTGTATTTGCATGTTACTGCTCTTTACAGCCAGCTGTTACCAACAGTGATATCATGTTTGTTAAAATTCACTGTCCGTGGGAGACATTGTGCAAATATGCAGAAAGAATGAACATCAGGATGCCTTTCAGGTATTGTGGAAACTATTTTAAGAAACCTATAATTTAGTGCTTAATATTGACAGTCCATCACTTATTTAAGGTTTAAATGTAGCCTTTACTGCTCTGTAGCCAGGCATGCTCATATTTTAGTGATGTGATAGGGAGAGAGGAGAAACTTCATTCTTCCCCATTTTTACACAGTACCCTGTTACTTGTTTTCAAACTTGCCTTCTAAATCAAATCGAGCATATGTCTTTAGAAAACATTGTTAGTAGTTCACACATTGTTTTGGATGTTCTTGGCAGAGTTTCAGGTGTTCTCCATCTGAGCTCGAGTATCCTCCATGATTTTAGAGTTTTTCTTAAGTCTTACTGAAAGGCAGGTGAAATGACAGAAAAATCTAGTGTCTTCCATGTCTCCAATATAAAACATATTGTCAAAATTTGAGTAAAATGAGGTCCAGTAGCTTTCCTTAGGCAGAATAATGGATTGAACTGAGTCCTTTGTTTGAATGCAAAACAAGTTCTATCATACATTTTTGCAATAAATATTTGTTCTTAATTTATGGGACTGGTTAATATTTCCTGCAACAATACATAAGTCTTTAAAGGAGAAAATGTGCCTTTTCAAATTGAATAATAATGTTCTTAGAGAGAGAGAAGACCATGTAGTGTGCTGTAAACCTCCTCAGGTGTTAAAGTGGTAACTAGATGCCAAAGTTGTGTGACTCGTGGAAAATGCCCTTACAGCACACCTTTCTCACTCAAACTGCCAAGTGCTCAATCTTCCATGCTGTGACAATGTGGCTCTCTTGCATTGGTACTAAGACAGAAACAGTCATCATGAAGCATCCATTGTTCAAATCTTGCTCCACATACCCAGTTCTATAAAGAGTTTTCACATCATTCCATTAAGCCTTCAAAGGCCTTTCCATAAAAAAAATGTTTTCTGTAACAGTCATCTTCCATGTATTTAAGAATATTATTATAGTGCTACTTGAGCTTATCTAGTTCAAAAAATACTTGTCAATATTTTAAATATGTGTTTATGTATGTGTGTATACATATATAATCTAAATTCCAATGAAAAATTTTTTTTTCTTACTTTTGATACATGAATTCACAAAATTGTGTTTTACCAATTGTTTGAATTCTTCATAATTTTAGTTGCTTCATAGATCCATAGTGCTCTCAGAAAAAAAAAAGGCTGACTTTTGCAATCCTACTTTATTTGGAAGGCATTCTAGGTCATGTTTATTTTTTAAATAATTAAATTATTTAAATTATTTAAATAATTAAACAATTAAATTATATAAAGTATATTTATACTCTCTTTATTATTTCCCCAAAGTGTCTTTATTCCTGGACTGTTGCTTTAGCTTCTTTTTATCCAATTCATTTCAGTAAACCAAAAGTAGATAAAATACTAAATTTTGCAATTTCACTTTTTTGGGAGTTTTGCTGTACAATGAAATACATATATTTGGTAATAAATTTTTCCACCTCTACCTCCATAACAGAACTGTGAGAAATAGTAAATTGGTCAACATTTCTATTCTGTCAAAAACACTTGTGTTTGAGGTGTTGAACTTGCTTTTTTTAATGAAACATTCCTTACCTGGATGGTATATATTGTTTTCCTGAGGTAACCATTCAATGGACAAAGGAACCTCAAATGATCCAATTCTCCCACAATTAGTGATTAGTCAGTGAACTAGAGTATCTTCCTCCCAAAAAGTTTTAGGTCATCCTTAGGTAGTTTTAAGTAGCCTTGGGAGGAGAAGAGAGTTTGAACTTGATGATCTTTGTTGAGTACCTTCCTACTTGAGATATTCTGTAATTCTAAGAAGCAAATTATTTCTCTTAGCCATTGTCTGTTTCATCAGTGGTTTCTGACTGGTTCTAGTAATAGTTAAAGAAGACAGATAACCTCCCCTGCAGTATTTTAATGCAGTATACCCATTTGCTCTTGCACAGTCTTGCAAAATTTTTGCTTTTAGTTATGGTCACTGAAATATACCGTATGTTAATATATTAATAACACATGAAGAATTCAATTCATACTTTTTAGTTTTGTTTTACTCAATCCAGGAATCTAAACAAAATCAACAGAATTATTATTTCTCTCCATTTCTGAAAACTAAAAATACTTCTGAGATTCACCCACAATCCTAGAACTGTTTTAGCATGGCATTATACCAAAATATGTTGGCAGATATATATGTATCATATATGTAACATAGATGGAATTTCAGTGTTTCAATTGCAGAAGGAAATTTTTCTAAAATTTCAATAGACAGTGTGTAGTAATTATTATTGTCTTGTATATAAGGCTGACTTTGCAATACTGCTTTATTTGGAAGAATATCTATATGGTTTCAAACAGGATCTGCATAAGCATCAAAGTTAGATCATGACTGAATTACAATTTTTTAACTTTTATAGGTATTTTTAGTAAGTATATGATCTGTCAGTAGAAATGCAAATACTATATGTTTCCAGAACTGAGACAAAGCTTTAATTTTTTTTGTCTACAAGTATCTCATGACACACAATTGTTACTGTTTGTAATGAATAAATTATTTGTATCTGTAACTTAGGTGAACTCCATCTGTGCAAAACAGCTAAGGGTAACTAAAGAGAATTAAAGAAGGGTTTTGTTAAAAAATGTCTGAAAACCCTTTAATAACTTCATTGCTTCATTTACAATTCTGCCTAGCAGTACTAAGTGTCAGGCTGCCAGCAGTCTGCAGATTGGTAGATACATAATTTTCCAATGGCCATGTATTTTCCAGGCAAGGTATCTTTCATCCTCTTTTTAATGTATTAATTTCAGTGGTTCTTCAATGTAAGTAATGTACTCTAATCAACCTCAAATACTGCCCAAGTGTGCAGTTGCAGATCTTGTTAATGCCTGAGGAATCTGCAATATCAAGGCCTTTGTGTGGTTGAAATGTGATGTGAAATTATAGGGGGAAACCAGAAAAAAAGCCTGAAAACCTGAAACTAGATGTGGAAAATATTACCGTGCAGCAAATATGTCTCCATTTGGTTTCAAAATAACTGTTCTCAGAAGACTTTACTGGGAATTTCTGATCCTGTTTCTCTAAGTGTCTATAACTGGTGAAGGGTGGAGAGAAAAGAACTGTTAAGTGACTTATTGATTAGCTATCATTATTGTCAGTAGCTACAAATCTAAAATGGAATTTTAGAACAAATGTAAAACTTGAAAAATGAGAAACTATGTTATTTTAATGACTTTATTTCAGTTGCCTTTTTAAAGTGTTTTTCACCTTTTTGTCTATGAAAATGCATGTTTTAAAATGTCCAGCATTCTTTTATAATGTATATGTCCTTATCAACTGTGTTCTACTTGATTAATCTCAGCTGATTTTTGCTGTTCTTTCAGGAAAAAATGTTATTACACTGACTGGAGGAGCAAAACCATGGGCAGGTTGGTGGGTGATGTGTAGCTTCTAATTTTGTCAGATAGTCACCCTGCTAAAGAAAATCCATTCGCAGTTGTAAATTTATCCATGAAACTTGGAAAATTAGATTATTTTCCTGAAAACTCAAAATATGTCAGCTCAAAGTGTTAAAATATTCATCTGTAACAAGGTGCAGTACTTTAAAGCCTTGCCAGTTCTCATTTTAGAAATGTAAAAATGTTTATGCCAGGGCAACAAAAAAAAGACCTTATGCTCACAGCAAATATTTAATACCGGCTCTATCTCTGCCATTATATCTGCTGACACCAAGGCATACTTCTTCAGCATGAAGGATACTTTTGAGTGTATGTCTGAGATTCTGGCAGTCAGTTACTTTCTTAGATATGCAAACATACTTTCTCTCCTGTATGTCCTCGTGATAGGCACAAATCAATGCCACATACTGAAGGCTGCTTTGACTTTTTATTTGCTGGCTGAGAGACTAACTTGCAAAACTCATAGCTGGTGCTGCTGTTAGTGTTTTTATCAGCCAGAAGAAGGTTACAAGAGGCCATAGGGGCAGGTGAAATGAGCCTGGGAGTGCTGGGGAGTGAGAATGGGGGACACAGAGCTGTAGTTACTCCCCATCGCTGTAGTCAGACATAATTATGTCTTGTAAATCCTAATCCCCAACGGAAAATATACGTGCAAATATTTCACATGTGGGAAACTTCCTGAAAGAGTTCCCTATCACAGGTTTTCTTGAGATGGATCTTGAGATGAGATTACTTTTGATTTAGGTTCTCTTATTGTTACTTTAGATGGTAAAGAGCTCTTACTATTTGTCTGGAACAATTTAAGTAGTCTCATGATAACAGTTTCCAAGATGATCAGCCAACAGCAGCCAAAGCCCTGTTGAATGGTAAAGTGAGAAAACTTTAAACAAATAAGCTGATTAAATATGTTGAAATAAACCAGTTTATAACATAGATTTACAACTGCGTTTTGTCCTCTTCCCAGTTGACATGTTTGCTCCATTTTAGCATGCATTATGAAAGATGTGATATGCTTTTAATAAAAGGCAAAATCAACAAGCTTTACTTCAAAATTGTGTCATTTCATCTATAATCCATCTGGTGAGTCCTGGATATTACATAAATTTTGTTTTCCTTATTGAGAAGGACAGATGTCTGAAAGATGCAACTTAAGTTGCACAGTACCCGTGAATTGAGTAGTAAGTAATTTTCATGCCAGATTGATTTTTTATTTGAGACAAATGCTTTTACCTGTGATTTACTTTGTGAGAATTTGGGTATGAATATTTTTCTGCCAATATTTTCTGGCACTTTATATAATTCAATCCACAAAGGAATTGTGTGAAACAAAAGAAAGAAAGAAAATCTAAAATTGAAAGCTAACTCTAAAATTGCTGACATACACCTCGCATGCATACTTTAACTTCTCCAACTGTCATTGTTACCTTGAATCTTACAACTTTTCAAACTTGACTGCCTCTGTGTAATTTATTTAATCTCTTGTTAAAATTTCTAAGTTATTAAGTAGAGTTTATACGAGCTACAATGAACTATATTAAAATTCTTCTATATCTAAATATTAAGGTTATAAAGTTTCTGTAATTTAAGAATACAAAGTAACAGTAGTATATTAGACCTGCTGTGACATGTACACTTCTCTAACTTTATTGACATGGTTATATGATAGAGATATATATATCTATAAATGTTCTTTAAAAAGTCTGCAGAAGATTATTAGGTGCATGAATGAAAGGACAAGATAAATGTCATACTTAATTTTTTTAATGTGGTGTCTCACTATTTATTTATACACCTTAACATTGTATTTAATCCTATGAAGCTTGAGTCCTATTCATAGAATCACACTACAGAAATAATTTTGTCATATTCATTATGGACAATATTTGGAAAGCCTTCAAAGAATATTCTTGAAGGAAAGAAATATGCATATAAGTAGGGTAGGTATCAAAAATTCTCTGAACTCTCAGACTGAAAACTGAATAATCTAGTAAAACAGTCTTGTAATTGCCATATTGTATCTGCTGATTTCATGCAATGGCATCAAGGAGAAGAAAATGAAAAGATAGTTGTCTTAGTATGCAGCTTCGCTCTGCCCACTGAAATGTTAAAATCACTTAATACTTCATGGATAGAGAGCCAAAAATGACTTTGTTTAGCAACTGACCTGCAGTAAGTTTGCTTTGCAAAAGGATTTTTAAAATGTTTTGGATTTCAGTCTGCACACTGAAGTCAAATTGTTGATATCATTACATGAAATATAGGTATTATAATTTTCTTCTTTTTTTAGTGATGATTGTGTCCATATGTTCAATCTGTCAACCCTAACATGTTTCCCATTACAGTACATGGAAACACACCATGCCCAAGTAACTTGGCGGCATATAGTTGACACTTCTGGCCAGTCTTGAGAGACGCAAACACCAAGCAAACTACTGGGTGGTGATTGCTGTCAAAACTACCTAACATGACTGGTGAAGTTGCTTAATTCTGGTATCTCATTCCATGAGTTTGATCAAATAATGCTAAGATCATCTATATACTGTGTTCCTTTACATTGCAGTCTGTTGAGTTTAATGTAATCTGCAAGGATTTTTGGATGAACTTGTTCTGCAAAACAAGATTAACCAACCAAATAAATCAGAACTGAGAATGGAAGTTGAGCAAAGCTGAAATTACAAGTATCTTCATAAAATATTAAATGGTATAGCTAAGAATGAAATGCACACGTATTTCAGAGTACTACCCCTTAGTCCAAGGTGCATAGTGTTCCAGTAGCACCAGCTGGAGAGGTTTCAATAAAAGCATACCTGAAGCAGTATCCCGTAACATTACAGCACCATTCCACTGCAACATTTTTGATCTCATTGCCTGAGCTACTGACTTCCCCAGACCAGCTCTCTCTGCTTTTACTCTTACTAAATAGGCTACATTGAATAGATTAAGTGAGGAATCTGTTTAAACTGCTACTTATGACCTAGAAAGCCACTCTGAGTAAAAATGCTAATACTTAGTCCGATGATTTAGGCAAAAATTTGTATTTAAAGGAAAGCTCCATGAAAATGCAGTTTCTTCTTCAACAGTAAAATAATGTAAGTCAGGAAAAAATGTCTCTCTTGTTGGATCATTTTTATACATTTTTAAGTTGCAATATGCTATACCATCTAGCACTAAAGGCACTCAATTTTGTCTCAGAAGAGAAACTGCAAATGTAATGTGGACACAAGCATTAAGTTATTCCAATGCTGTTTTTCATGTTAAAAGAAGCAGCCATGAATTTTAAACAAGAGCTAATTTCTTTAACATAATATTTATCTACTATTTTTTTAGGTTTTTGTATGGGAGAAATGATCAAGACTTCCCATAACCAATTTTAAAGTACTTTCATAATAAAAAAATCTGAGATTAGATGCATTGTTTTTCTCTTCTTCCTGTGCATCTGCATATTTTCCTCATTAAAAAAGAATTCTGAATTTTGACTAAAAAGTCAGCATGTATACAACAGAAAAAAGAGTTCAAGAGAGTAAAGGGGAAACTGCACTTATATAAACTGTACTAGGAGAACTTTCACTGGAACTAATAAAGATAATCAACTCACTCACTAATGTATTACTAAGGAGACACTTTAGGGATCCACCTGCCTGTGAATTGTATTCTGTGTTTCAATTTCATGGACATATCCTTTGGCTTATAATTGTTGGTGTTGAACACAAGTGGTGTCCCTCAAGTGCAGTATCAGTTACAACAGAATGGGCGCCAATATCTTGCAATATATAATAAGAAGAAAATTTTGATAATTTTAAATATAAGTGTAAAATCCTTCTCCTTTGGCTGAAATTTCTGTCTGATACTGTATGAGATAGGGGTAGAATGTTTTTGCTGATGTTGATAATAAGAAGTACATTTTCGCAAGGGTCACTCTCTTGCCTGAGAGTGTCTTCACCTAATACTCTTTATTACGAACATTATGAAATTATGTTCATTCATTATGAAATACTATTAACATTATGAAATACAACTTTTTATTATGGACATTGTTAAATGTGTAGCTGTGCTTCTGCTTAGCACAGGCAATGAAGTATTCACCTCAGAGAAAAACATTTGTTGCTTAGCTTTACACTTCTTGTCGATATAAAATATATATACTTTATATATATCATGCATACATATTCATTGAGTAGAGCCCAAATTCCACTGAAAAAAATACTATTTAGGGAATGTTTTTCTCAAATTCAGACTGTTCTGAATCTCTGATGTGCTTATTGTGTCATGATACAGTACTTGTTTAATTTGAGATCTTCTCCTTAAATAACCATCTTGCACTGCAGTTGAATATGAAAAAGTATAAGTGAACAAGGAGTGCAAAATTGAAGTGAGCATTTGCTTGAAAATTAACTGCACTTGACTAGATTTACCTCTGTATAAATGATGTCCTGAGACATCAGTTAGGCAAGATGCCAGCAGAAAAAAACCATTTATGATGCCAGTATATAATCAATAGCCAGAGATCTGCTGGGATGAATGACGCTTCTCATAGAGATATGATGGAACTCCGTTTATTCTATTGTCAGTCCCATAGTTATACCCTAATTCCCCAGGCACGCGTAAGCAACCTCCATACTGTTGGGTTACAGCTACTGTTCACGCGGCCTTTAATAGCAAGTGATTGGTTACAGATTAATATGCACACGACTAACTAACATAAGTCTTTCTCTTTCTGTGGTCAGCATCCCCCTCCGCAACATCCTGTCAGCTTGCCACATCAGCATTGCTCCTCTCTTTTTTCCCTAGTCAAGGACAGTTCACTAATATAGCTTGGATTGTGCACGTACACATGTCCCTGTTCACTCAGCCATTTCTCTACAATAATCTAATTGAAGATAAAACATTGATGTTCTGTTTATGTTTTGTAGTATCAATTTTTAGGAATCTGTAGGAAGCCATATCTAGGGGGGGGGGTTTGCCTAAATACTGCATAACCATTCTGGTGTAACATATCCTTTATTTGATGTAGGTATACTGTTTCATAAGGCAATATCAGCTCTTGGACTTTTAAGAAAATTTTGCACGGGAAGACTTTGTTGCAATTAGAAAACCATAATCTGATCCTTAACACTCTCATATTTACTGAAAAATTTTATTAATTTAGTGTCCAAGCTGCCAACCAAGAGAGCGGGGAGGAGTTTCACTTGCTTTTTTCAGTGGGGCTAGAGAAAGTAATTAGATATGTTCTTGACTAAAGCATAAGCATCCACAGTTCTGCCAGATGAACTATCTTGGAAAACTAATTTCTCCAGACTCAATACTGCAGTCCCATTTTGAGCCATAATCCCACAAGTTTTAGGATGAGTTTTACTCAAGTAAAATATTCAAGATGGATCGCAAATAAATATTGTTCATTTTGCTTTTTAACTCCTTATTTTCTTTTTAGTTACTTAATGTGGAAGTTTCCTGCTTTAATTTCATTTCTAGTATGATGTCACTAAATATGGAGATAGGAATAACAAGGAAAGTTGAGAAAGTGTAAATCTGATGTCTTATTGTCTCAGTTTGCAGAGGAATATTAGAGAGCTGAAAAGTTGGTTGCCGAGAAATCCAATGAAGCTTGATAAGGAGGCTCTGCCTGATCTGGAAGAAACAGATTGCTACACAGCACCCTTTAGCCGTGCACGCATGCACCAGTAAGTGCTGGGTTTGGAAAAGCAGTGCCAGAAACCACAAGGATTTTCTGTTTTCTCACTTCTAAGCAAGTGCCATAGAGGTAGCTGCTAACAGATTGTCACTGGCAATGCCTAGTATCATATTTGATATTTTTCTCTTACAGCAAAAATCTGCTCTGTGTTACTTGCTATTTGATGCCCACTCAGTAACTTCATCTGAAATTTGACTGAAAAATGAATATTGCCTTTTTGGTTTAGAAGTTTTTTGGTTTTTCTTTCTATTACATTGCAAAATGAAAATACTTGCTCAAGTTTTCTTTGCTTAGTTACTTATTTTACTTAAGCAAAACCTGATGCAGCTGTTGAAATTTGGACCACCAGAACCAAGCTACAACCGGTGATGATTTCTCTTCTCTCTTATCAGATTTGCATTTAAAAAGATCTTTTGCTTCTGAAAATACAAATATATATACAGTGAAACTATATGTGTTCTAATCAGCGTGTTGACAACGGTATAGTTAAACTGTGACATAAATTTTTTCACTACCCAAAAAGTCAGGTTTTAAAATTCTGACTGTTTCTTAATTTTAAAGGTGTTTTGTGATAACTGTTTTAGGAGAGAAAAGTGAATTTAAAGTAGAAATATGAATTAGGATAAACAGGATTTTTCTGCTAAGTAAAGAAGCTATATCCAAGTGAACTGACTTTATCCCAGAAAAACAGAGTAATTGCATTATAGTCTCAATTTCTTTTTTTTTTTTCCAGTAACTTACCATACTGCACTAGATCAATCCCCTGGCTTTGGTGTTTTCTTCTTATCAGCTCAGTTGACGTAATTAATTGTAATAGTATCACTTTTGGCACAGCTGAGCAGGAAAATGCTCCTGCACATCAGATTTCTGGTGTTCAGAATGGAGCCATCTGGCCAAGGATGCTTTACTTAGCTACATCCTAGGATCCTCTAAGGGAAAATGGTTGTGGAGCTGCTACCCAAGTCTCCAGTGCATGGATTTTTTTTTTTTTTTTCTAAATTAGTAGTTCTGGTGGTTCCACTACACAGACAACTGTCAACTCATAAGTAATTTTAATTTAAAACCACCACTGTTACTGAAGATCTTTAATTAATTATATCCAGAACAGAAATTAACTAGATAGTAGGATGGTTTTGATTTCAGTTTTAGTTTTGTATTCCCAAAAATAATCTGTGATAAAGATAACTTCATTGGACCTACTCTAAGGGTGTAAAATCTTACGTCTAAGGAATCTAAGCATCCAAAATCATTGTAAAAAGAAGACACTTCAGCTTTGTTGAACAGCTGTGTTGCAATGATTGTGCATTGTTTTGAATACTAAGACATTCATTATTTTAATAGTTTTACAATAAACAACAAAGACAGCTTCTTCAGCAATTCCACAAGAAGTAGAATTGTGCATCATGTGCTACAGAGAACTAAGTACGAAGATGGAAAATCCAAAATGGGTGAGAATGCTGTATTTTTACCTAACCCAAAGCTATAAAACTTTACATCTTTACTTGCCTGAAAAAACATCATTTGAGAAAACTCAATTGATTTTTTCCTTTCCTTGAAATCTTTTCATTCACACAGTAACAGAGTTGAAACAATGTCCCATCGTTTTCTGCCTAAATATTTCAGTGAAAATTTGTAGTATTTTTCACTTAATTACTCATTCATTAAAACAAAATAGATTATCATAACTTTACATTATTGAGAGCCACAATAAGGATAACATATACCTCAGAAAACTGACAATGTTTTCAAGGACTGATCCCAGTATTTCACCTACTATCCATCAGTTTCAGTCCAGCAGAATCAATGTGTACTACACTTGATTTATTTGATCGGAAGACTAAATTAGTTTTATATCGATACTCATAATACAGTGTTGGTTTTTAGAAGGTCTCACTATCCATTTTCATTTTCAATGACCAGGGGATGTATGCATGATTTTCTATTTTTAATGCAGGAATTAAATTAAGGATTAAAGATGAGGAGGCTTATGAAGATGATATCAATTACAGAAAGTTGTTGCTTGAGTTTCTGAACAAAAGCAATAGTAAGAAAAACAGGGAGAGTAAGTGTTCATATCTAACACCTTTGCAGCTGATGATGGCAAATTTCGTTATGAGATTAGTTTAGTATAATTTCTATATTTGAACAGACAAATCTGAATTCCACCATATGTACCTGTTTCTTGGGGAAACTCTTGGCTACGGATCTGCTCTTAAAGGCTATTGAATCTTTTTTATTGTACCTATCAATGGTTTGTTGTTTTTTGGGTTTTTTTTTTTTCATTTTTTTATAATGTGCTGTGCTAGTACAACAAATCTGGTTTTAGGAAGACTCTAGGAACTGATCCAAAATTCAGTAGTCAGTCTGGCACAGAGCACTGCTCTGATATGAAGTTCCCAGCTGGCTTTTATTTAAAAATACCAGGTTAGCTTTTAACCCTGCAGGGGTTTCACTGCCTCAAGGATTGTCTATCCATACCACTCTGTGTATGTCAGATCATCTGGTCACCCATGAATCTGTATCATGTGCTCTGAGGAATACAATGTGAATGTTAACTATCTTCTCACACTCAATCTTGTACAAGCACCCAACCCTGAGGGAAAAGTTGCAGACTTTGGCCCTTTGGCAAGTTGCTGTCTAGTTTGACAGAACCAGAAATCTTGAAGGATCAGCAAGACCTGCTAAAGTAGTTGGTGGGATTATTGATCAATTGGTATCTTTAGCAGCATTCTTATCATCTAACACTACGTTACATTCTCCAAATGTAACTTGAAAATTCACACTACTTGAAAAATGTGTATAAAAAATTGATATCAGAACTAATGCTTTTTTGGTTTTTTTAGGTATTAATAGGTTACTAAATAATGGAACATATGAAGCAGCATTTCCACCACATGAGGTAACCTGGTAATTTGATTTTTAGTTTCATATTTAGATTAAAGCTTGCACTAGTAGTTTGGGATCTTACTTTAATTCTGTCCTGCAACTTTTAATTTAATATTGTAATTTGTTAATGCTTCTTTTATTTATAGCTTTTACTTTAATATTGGCTTCTAAAATTTTCTATATTTGGATATTATAATAACATCCTGGAACATTTTCTCGTTGAACTAGGATATTATAATTCTTCTCTGATTTTTATGAACTGGACATTGCCCATGGAGTTCTTAATGAGAGTATCAGTTGTTTCAAATTGTTCCAGTTAGTTGTATTAAATATTTTTGCTTGCCACCTACAACAGATTTTTTTTTTCTAATAGCTTAGCCACTTGATCACAGTTCAGGAGACTGCTGAATTATTTCCCATTTAGTATTTTCAAAATAGCTCTGGATATCTTCCACTACTTTTTCCAGTAGTTTAAAGTCTATTAAAGACTGTAAACCCACAAAATAAATTAAAAACCTGTGTAAAACTTCAGAGGGTTTTCAGAAAATCTTTTGATGTTGAAAAGAAGAAGCAAGCCACACATCTTCAGTCCTTTGAAATGCTGTCAGGAGAATGGTAATTGCAGCTCTGAACTCTGGGTGTTTTGGCTGAATATTGTGACTTGGTTTTGTGTTGCAAAGGACTGGGCTTTACAAATGGCTGAGAGTAATTTTTTTTTTATATGGTATTAATAATTAAATACTAGGAATACAGAGAAGGAGTATTTTAGAAAAATAATTTAACATCATTGTTAATGCTTCAGCTGTGCGTTACTAACTTCAAGGAAAAGCTGGCTGTACTACCAGAAAAGCCTGTGAAGCTTTCTCTGGCATCAAAGGCATGCTGTCATATGCATTTTATATGTTCCTTTGTTATGGCATAAGCTACTGTTTGCACATTTCAGTTAAAATTAGTGAAATCATATTTTTAAGGCCCTCTTACCTTGATTACTGCTTGACTGATGCTAAGAACTAGTGGTAGAACACTCAATTTATTTTTTTCAATTTTTTTTCTTTGCCACATGAACAAATAAGACTGAAAATTCAATCCCAGTGGGAATGCTGAGACTTGAACTCTTTTATGGGTAACAGTGAAGAAAGAAGCAGGAAAAAAATTAAAGCTGGGTAATGCTTTGCAGTCATTTTTCCAGCCTACTGTGAGAATAAGTTGATGTTCTCTTCCTAGGTGTTCCTAGATGCTGCAAAGGTCACACTCAGTGTTGACATCTTTGGCATGCTGCTTTGCTGACTGTAAGGAGAAAGGAGTAGAACCTGGACTGTTTGCTCTGTTTAGCCTTGGTTTTAATTCATTCATAAGTCAGAGCATCAGCAGATCTTCTTGCTGAGGATCAGATTGCAACAAGTAAATGTGTTCTTTGAATTGCAGGGAATGTTCAAGATTTCAAATACATTATAAAAATCTAGATGGTTTAATTACCTAGATCTACCAGGGCCAAGAATCTGTCTGATCACTAACTGAAGTAAGGTGCTGAAGAACTCTACTCTCCTCACAAGAAATGACTTGACTCACTTGCAGTCAATTGCTGAAATATTTTCTTTACCATAGCTGAGTAGTGGGAGTTTTTTGGGGGAAAAGTTCAACTAAGGGATATGTCCTACTTCAGAATTGGAGCAAAATTACAAATGCAAGAGATTCTGCTCAAGATTGTTCTAGCAAATCTGTGTGTTACCTCTTGACTGCCAAGCATGAGGCTATTCTCTTAGTCTGTTAGGTGGTCTGTAAATGTCAGATATGGCCTGGAAGGACTCGTTTTGGATCAGACTGTTTTGCTTTTAATGCCTCGAGAGTCTTATGTAGCTTCAAAATAATACTGGTTCTGTTTCCTTCATCTTAGAAAATATGTACCACAGGAATTTTTCTGTACTGTCAACAGTAGTGAAAGAAAGCCGTAGAAAAATGTCTAGGAGAAATACTAGAAATTTCTAAAATTTTATAGATGAAATAAAAAGATACCACAAGCATTTCTTGAAAAATCTAAGTAGGCAAAAGCACACAAGTAGGCATCTATTAGTGAAATAGAAACAATATTGAGGTCATATAAAGAGTAGAGTACTTTCTTAAAGTCTTGTATTAATATGTTTCAGTCATTCATTATTAGAGAAACTGGCCATTTCAGAAGTGTATGTAAACCCTGTCTCTTATGTCAGGCTTACAGTAACTCCTCATGACATGTTCCAGATGTGCTCAGAATAAGAGACCTATTTATTAAAGAACATTTCTATTAAAATTTTAATCAAAAATATCAAAGAAACTTATACCTTTTCCATAGTGCCTGGTAATGTACTTAAGTTTCTTTGTGGTTTTTTTCAGGGAAGCCACAAAAGCAGACATCCCATCAAAACACATGGAGCACAGAATCACAGACACCTCTTATATGAGCGCTGGGCACAGTGGGGAATGTGGTACAAATACCAACCTCTTGATTTAATCAGGTATTAGTACTTTGAAGATTTTCTGACAACAGTGTGCTAACTATATTCATAAATTCCTTGTGCTTTCCTCTAATATTTAGATATTCCCTATTATCGGATAAGGCTGGAATTCTCTAAGTAGCTTCTTTTGGCTGGTCGTTTGTAGGGCTGTTGATTTCAAATGAGTCTGCATAAAATACATGTAGTTCCAACTACTCAGGAATTAGCAGTGTGAAACCTAAAATACAAACCCATAATGTGGTCTGCTGATCAGAGACACTTGCCCCTTGTGAGAGCACCTTTGAGAGCAGACTGTGATCTACATGGACAGTCAGAGTTACCAGATGCAGAGGACTTAAAATGCAACCCAATTTAACCTTTCCATGTGGGTTTAAATAAGCTCTTATTTATATGTCTTAGTGTCATAGGTTACCAAATGTAGAGAAATATATGTAATTTAAGTTAAATAATGGTGATATTTGGGGTTCATAGTTTCCTCCTCTGACATTGAATACCAATAATTCATTTTCCTTACTGTAAGTTTTTATTCCTGATCTGAGTCACAACCAATTATTGGTGGAGCTAAGCGTGTGCCATGGGACAATTTTATACTGTATCATCCTTGATTGACTTTCTGATCACTGCTATTTCATCTGTTCTAGCAATTGATACCCAAGTTTTGAAGAATTAAAGTTCAGTCTTCAGTTTGTGTTTTCAGAGCATTGTTTTCACTAATAATAGTTTGAAATATGTCATATTATCTACGTATGATTATCTATCATAAATGTTTTTTTAAATGGAATACTTAAGTCACACTAACTTTTTCCCTTTCCAGATTTTTTGTTCTGTGTACATCTATTTATCTATCTATCAGACTGTCCTGCCTTTAATAATGTTGACACTAGCCCATCTACTTAGTCATTGCAAGGACATGAAAATTACAGAGGCACTACCGTTATATCCTTGTATGTTCTCATAAGTCTGCAATTAGTGTCACTAAAATGTTATGCTAGCCTGAAAAAAACCTGTTTGGTAAACTGACAATTTTGCCATAAACTTGTGATGGTGGTTCCTTGTTAGAATTATTCTACTACTGTGTTTAAGTAGAGATAGATAGAGGTCACCATGAATTTTAGTTTTAAGCAATATATGTGTTTCCTTTTCATGTAGGCGATACTTTGGTGAAAAAATTGGACTGTATTTTGCCTGGCTGGGATGGTATACTGGAATGCTTATTCCTGCTGCACTGGTTGGGCTGTTTGTTTTCCTCTATGGGTTATTTACAATGGATTCCAGCCAAGTAAGGTAAAATTCTGTTTAGTAATATGTAATAGCCTGTTGAAAATTAACAACAGTCTGGCACAACTTACATAGCTATACTTTTAAATGTTTTGAAGATATGGTAATAATGTAAAAATAACCATATAGGATATTGGGTATTTGAGTCAAGTACATACACTTTGTATATCTGTTTTGCATCTAGTCAGATGTGTACCACTGGCAGCAGCCATTTTTATCACCGCATCTGCAGTGATTCCCATTAAGGAAAAACAGACCACTCTTAAGGACCATTTTTCATGTTGCAGATACTGCAATAGTTGCTGATCTAATTAAGGCTAACAGGTGAAAAAACAGACATATTCCATCATTACCTCCATCTTGCTATAACTTCTACAGTGTAGTACAGTTACTAAACTTCAACTTTTGCCTATGTCTTTTTTTTCTTCTTCATTAATAATTGCAAACTTGGAGTCTAACAAATCTTACCTGTGTCAATGTAACTTGCAGCCAGGAGACTCAGCTTCAGGGAGATTACAGCCATGTGAAATGAACCAAGTCTTCAAGTTTCCCACTGTTGTGATTTTGCTCTGAGAAGGGTTTATGTCAGTTTAGATGTTGTGATGAGGGTGCTCAAGTGATGACTGTACTTTTAGGAACTCTCTGAGGATCCACCCTTATTGCAAAGTTTTCCATCAGATGTTATCAGACAGTATCAATGCTCTTAAAACTGCAGCTGGTGCTCCAAGCAGTTTGGGGGCTTCAGCTGTATGTATACTTGGAGTTGGACTTCATAGAAAATGTTGTTTCTCTAGCTTTGAGCAAGACTATATTCAAATTTTATTTAGGGATTTTGCTTAACTTCTATTTCACAGTGAATTATTATATTCTACAGTGCTGTAATGAACACTTTTTTAAAGCTTGCTTTGTACAGCAAACTCCTGAGAAACTGTACAAATTCAAACCACATTAAATACAGTTGAATGCAATAAACTTACCAGCCAGGAAATGATGCTATCTATAAGATACTGTTCTCTGTAGTAGGACTGTTTTTCACCATGTCTTCAAAATGCAATGGATCTAAGAGGATCAGCCTGTTCTTTGAGCGTAGGGACTACAGCTGTTAAACTGTCAATCTTGTATTTGTCACATGCACAATGGCACAGTTCCAACAAAGGGGGAACAAGGGGCCATAATCTACTATTATCAAGGTATAGCTTAGTATTTCTTCCATGTGGAAGAGAAAGGTGCATCACTGGCAACTCCCTGAGAGAAAGAACAAAATTTCTAATTTCATTCTTTCAATCTGTAAGCTATTATGTGCTTTTATATCATAGAATATCCTGAGTTGGAAGGGATTCACAAGGATCATTGAAGTTCAGCTCCTGGGCCTGCATAGGACAGCCCCGAGAATCCCACCATGTGCCTGAGAGCATTGTCCAAATCCCTTTTGAACTGTCAGGCTTGGTACTGTGATCACTTCCCTGGGGAATCTGTTCCAGTTCCCAGCTGCCCTGTGATGGAGAAACCATTTTCTAACATCTAACCTACACCTTCTCTGACACAGCTTCATGTATTCTCTCTGGTCCTGTCACTGGTCGCCAGAAAGAGGAAGTTGTTAGACTGCTATGAGATCTCCCCTCAGTCTCCTATTCTCCGGGCTGAACAAGCCAAGTGATTTGAGCTGCTCCTCATATGGCTTCAACTCTCTTAGTGTCCTCTTTTGGACACTAAGAGCTTTGTATCTTTCTGTCATGGTTTGACACTGGCCAAATGCCAGGCACCCACGAGAGCCATTCGCTTACTTTCTCTTGTTCTCAGCTGGGCAGAGGAGAGGGGAAAAAAGTTAAGAAAGAGCTCATGAGTTGAGATGAGGACTGGGAGCAAACACTCTAAGGGCAAAACAAGTTCAAATTTAAAGGTATAAAGAAAATTTATTATAAACAGTCAGAGGAGGATAATGAGAATTAAAATAAGCTTTCAAAACCACCTTTTTCTTCCCCCCCCTAGCCTCTCCCTCCTTCCTACCAACAGCACAGGGAGACAGGGCGTGAGGGTTTTGGTCAGTTCATCACTTGAGATCTTCTTCTGTTTACTCAGGGGGAGGAGTCTTCCCTCTGCTATGGTGTGGGGTCCCTCACATGGGAGAAAGTTCTCTGTGAATTTCTCCAGATTGGCTCTAATCTCAGGAGCAGCAGTCCTGCCAAAACTGCTGCAACTTGAGTCCCTCCCACAGGCAAACAGTCTTCCCAAAACTGCTGCATCCGCCCACTCTGGCGTGAGCACTTCTCTCAGGGGCTGTGGGTGGATCTCTGCATACCCTGTGCACTCCGTGGGCTACAGGGGGACAGCCTACTTTACCATGGTCCTCACCATGGCCTGCAGAGGAATCTTGGCTCCAGCGCTTGGAGCACCTTCTCCTCTTTTTTTCCACTGACCTTGGTGCCACCATGTTGTTCTCCCTCACATGTCCTCACTTCCTCTTCTTCTCTGTCTAGAAGAAAAACTGCTGCTCGTAGATACCACTGCCAACAAGTTCCACCAGTTCAAAGATTCTTGCAAGATCCCGCAGCACCAAGAAGTTGGTCTCCTCTAGGTTCTGCATTGAGGAGTCACTCGCCATGTTTTTGCCACCAGTCAGGCGGCCCCACTGCCACTGCGCGGGCAGTGGCAGCCACCGCGGCGCTGGTGCTATTTAATGCCTCTCTTCATAGGGGGTGCTGGGAAGGAGAAGCCACCGCTGCTGCCCCTGCCCTTCTGCCTGCAGTGTGGCTAGGGGGCCAGGCAGGCAAGCCTCATCGCAGGCTGCACCACGATAGCCCCTCACCACCCTTGGAAAAAACGGCGCTGTTTTGATTTTCTTCTTAACTATGTCATCACAGAGGCGTTATCAACTTCTCTAATTGGGCCAGCAGCCAGTCCATGTTCAGAGCCATCAGAGATTGGCTCTGTTGGACATGGTAGAAGCTTCTAGCAGCTTCTCAGAGAAGTCACTGCTGTTGCCTTCCCCTGCTACCAAAAAAACAGGCCGTGCCAAATCAACATATTTCTTATCTTGTGGGTCCCAAAACTGCACACCGTATCCGAGGTGAGGCTGCACCAGCACAGAATAGAGCAGGACAGTCATCACCTATGTGTCATATACTTCTCCCAGGAAGATACGACTTGCAGATGCAACTCCTGTTTAACAGAAAAATGCAGTTATCTTCCTTGCTGAAGGTTGCAGGGTATTATGAATCACATGAGCACAGTGGTAGCCTAGCCTTTGGGGGTTTCTGTCCTCTGTTTTTTCCCTTGGCTGTTGCTTAGTAGCTGCAGACAAAACAAAGACAAAACACATTTGAATTTGTCCCTGTGGGGGCTGGTTGTATTGGGTCTCATCCTGAGGTAACTCAGTGTCATGCTGTGCTTCACAGAGTGCCAGCGTGCCCCAGGTCTCCGGGCTCTATTCCAGAAGCAAGAGACTGAAAGTTAGGTAAACCACCATATAAGCCCTATATGCCTACAAGGGAAGGTGAATATTCATATATTTATTATAGCTATCATTAGCCAGTGTTCATTTCAAAATACTGTCAGAGGGTGGGTTATTGCAGAAGTCTTAACCATGTGCTCTGTGGCAGCCCCACATCTGTAATCTGGATGTGTTAATTCTGTGGAGAAGGTGCTACCTGCCTTTGATTGTGTGAATCTGTGCAGTCCTTCTGGTTCGTCATGACACAATACTGTCGTGTCAGTGCATTGCCGTGACCGTGTTAGTAAGAACAGCTGTGTAATGTGTAACTCAGGCTGATTATGCCTGGCCTGATAAAATGTATGTAGATACGTATCACCTTGTGTACTTAGGCAATTCCAAAGGCCACTGATAACAGATGCTACTCCTTGCCCTATTTTCTTACTTAGCCTGGAAGGTGTTGGTAAGGATTAGACAGAAACTTTGTACCTAGAGCAGGCAGGAGTTATCCATTAGCAGGTAGATGGACTGCACACCTGCTCTTATTCTTGCTGTAGTCTGGGACTGAGAGATTATTTATCTAGTGTTTCTGCATTTGTTTAAAGAAAATTCTATATAAGCTTCTGTAAGAGTTTTAAAATCTGTAATTTGATTTTAAGCACTGCAGCTACCACCATACACAAATGCAGTGTTCAGCAGCAATCTGGAAGAAACAGAATTGAATATGTTACTTTAAAAAAATCTAGACACAGGAAAACCAGTTGAAATCAGAAATTTAAACGTAGCATTAGGGCATTATGGCAATGTCAGAACTGGCATGTTACCCCAGGGTCAATATTATTAGGTGAACACTGTTTCCTGTGAAACGGCTTTATTACACTTGTTATGAGGAATCTGTGGATGTTAGGAAGAGTTGATTTAAGTATGATAAGTTCTGTCAAAAAGCTCTATTTTTTTATCTGTCTTGTGTACTACAAAATCTGAACTTAGCAAATGATGAAATCAGTTTTGCAGAAGGATGCTTTGCTCAGTGATATGCCTTCACCTCCCAGGTGCAGGAAGTTGCCGTCAGCCTCCCTCTAGCGGCTGCAGGCAGGAAACGATCGTTTTCTTTTTTTTTCCAGATATCCATCACAGTTTCAGCAGAGAAGTAATAAGCAAATACAGGAGTATGTGTTGCCATAGAACCAAACGTTACTTACCATGCCAACCATAGGTTTTGTGCAGAAATTATTCGAGGGTTATGCAGAATGCTATCACATCTAAGAACTGGTTTGTCTTGTTTACAACTTGTCCAAGTGCCTGCCTCTGCTCCATGCTCAGGGTCTGCTAGCAGTTTGCTCTTTATATATACATATTAAAATATTAGATAAATATATATTACACGTTTTGTGTATATATATATATTAGCTTGTGTCAGAAGTCCATCTCAGCTCAGCACAGGGCCATAAGTCTATGCCCTCTATGTAAAGGAAAGATTCTCTCTGTAGTTCATCTCTGGCTGCCATGGGCAAGTTGGAAATGGAAAAGAAGGAAGGATACCACCAAAAGGGAGCAAATATCCCCCTCTCATACTGACTTTTGCCTCTTGTCATAGTGTCTCTCTTCTTTGCTCAGTTAGTATCAGGGAAGCAGCAAACTTTCAGGTCTGATTGAATAATTTGATGATTTGAATGTATTGTACAGTAAAGAGGAACATTAGATGGGAAGACAAAAACCCTGAACACACACTGTGGTGTCAGAGACTAGACACTATGATAAGAAAATATGCGTGTCTGTCCCATGTTTAGAAGCAGAAGTTCCTCCATTCTACCCATTTCTCTTTCCTGTCACAAAATAGTTGCATAAGATCGGCAGTGTTAACTGAAATGGACATTGCAATGGAAGATATTCTTTGTCTTGCATGGGTTTGGAATCAAGCTTAGTAATATTGCGGTTGCCATAAGGCAGCAATGAGGTCCCCCAGGGTACTAAGTTTATATACTTGGCAGCTCATTGCAGGATTCCATTGCGAAAAGAAGGTAACCAAGAGAAAAATCAGAGAATTTCTGTTGAAGAATCTCCATAGGAGCTCCCAGGACATTTGGGTTATATTCATAGTACTTGGACATACAGAAACAAAAATGGGGAATGTGAACTTGTATTTGTTGTTTCATACACTTTTAAAAAGATTTTGATCCAAGTGCCCTCCTTGAGCTAAACTGGAGGAAATATGAAGTTATAGTCAAGCAGAAGGGCTTAAGTAGTCCTACAGCAGTCCTGTCGCTTGGGTTCTTTGAACAAATTAGATGCAATATCTCTTACCTATCTTTACTCTCAAGTTAGATGTCAAGTTGGTTAGTCTCTATAAAAGTAAATCTGATGGTTTGAAAGAGTTTGGTTTTGAATGTGTTTATAGATATCGTTAATTATCAGTGTTATAAATTGTTCCTTTATTGTCAGTCAAACAGAAATGCCAGGCATGAACTCAGCATATCTTGAGCTGTCTTTGCACCATGTGCTTTAGTCAGATTTCAGATATATAGGTGAAAACAGTACAAAGCAACTTATATTGCTCTTATACTGAAGATTTGAGTTGCAGTAACAATTAACATAGCACTTGTCACAAACACTTGTGTTACAAATGTTACTGCTTTTGCAAAGTAGTGCGAAAGCATGTGACCTATTACTGTCAGTATAATTTTGTGAAACTTCATGTGTTATTAAAAACAAAGCAACACTTTAACTCAGGATATATAATATAGAAAAAGTAGTATTTACCGTCTTGAATTTAAATTCAAAGTACAGTACATTTTGGCCTTATATTTGATAGCAGTTTCCGTTATTGCCAAACCATTATAACATAGGATTAAAATGTGATTTTTTGCACTTAATAATTTGAATGAAAATGTAAGCAAGAAAATTCTCTGATGTGACACACACTAAAATTTCATTTACTCTGCAACTCTGAAATGTCTGGGTATGCTCATTCTGGCTTAACAGTTTCTCAGGACAATTTCTTTGTCAGGTTCACATTCAGTGAATTGGTGATTCTCGTGTTATGTGAAATATGACCAATGATTAATACTTATATTTAATCTTTTATTGATATTTACTGTTATGCCAGAAAGTATTTAATAGATGCACTCATTTGGAAATAAGCATAATCTTCCAAACAGTATCAGAAGTGTAAATACAGCCTTTATGAGGAGGAGAGATGAAAGTGCCATGTTTATTAAAACAAATTAGTTAGGATTTCCTGGCATTTGTTTTATACTGCTACTTCCCTAGTGTGTCAGGATCATTTCAGGCATGTCATCATTGCTAAAGGGTAGGGAAAGGTGCTTGCTGAGGTTCTTTGGGAAGCTGCAGTTTTAACTGCAGTTAAAATTTGCTTAAAAATTCATTTTTGCACTTCTGTTAGTTCTTTTTTACCTTTGTTGAGACACTTAGTTATGTACTATGCTTTGAATACGAATGGTCCCAGTGAAAACAGTGACTTCATCTTCTTAAATCTTAGAATTCTTAAACATCAGAATGTGGATTGAAGATATTGACCCCCAAAATAGGATATTAAAGTGGAGGTTTTATATTAGTCCTATACATAAGTTCTTCTGTAGAAAATAAAAATGCAAATACTTGAAATACTACTGCAAGAAATCCCCTTTAGTGGGTTTTTACATGTGGCTGATCTAAGTGTGTATACATATCATCCTGTGGAACAGACCTTCAGCTGATATAAATGGTGCCATTTGATTGAAGTCAATGTAGATATACCAGTGTTGTCTGTCCTCTTAATGTTTGGTATCTTCTGCATAATTTAGAAAAATAGGCTGTAAATGCATTTGAAGGGTAGTGAGCAATTTTTTTTTTTCTGTTTGTGATATTTGGGAGAGAATTTGCTAGTGTGAGAAGTGTAATATGGTGCCCAAAAATATTGTATGCTACTCTGTGGCCCATAGTATTCAGGTTCCTGATTTGGGATTAGGCTTTTCAAGCCAAATATTCACTTTTAATTTATTTTATTTGTCCAGTTTTGTGGTGTAGGCACTGTTAACGAACAGAGAACACAAATGGCATAACCTCAGAAAATCTTGGGAATGCTAGAAGTGTTTTTATAACCTTTATTTTCCTCTTTCATACTAAAGCAAAGAAATCTGCGAGGCAAATGAAACCATTATGTGCCCTATGTGTGAACGCAATTGCACACTACAAAAACTCAACGAAAGCTGCATATATGCCAAGGTAATTATTGTACTATCGCTATCAAGATAATTTTGATTGTATAATGGCTGCCCTTGTTTCAACCAAGCTTCCTAAAAAACATGTTATTTCTCTACAGATGTTATTTTCAGCCTTTGTAATTCACCTTTCTAATAAGAGAATGCTCTGAAATGATCTGGGGTTTTTAAAAAATTGCTTTATTTGAGCATTTCCTTATTAATATATTCTTATTATTTTCATCAACTTATTGAGTCCCCTGTGAGGACTTAATAATAAAACTCTTTGTAATGTTTTTCCTACTTTCCTTTTAACTGTCTTCTTACACTGTTCCCCTTTCTTGCTTTGTATTTGAATTTTTGCTCCTGCTTTGCTCTGTCAAACTAATGCAAAGATTTTATACAATTAAATATTTTGCTACAAGAAGCTGTTTTTCAAACTTAAATAATCACAAGGATCTCTGCATAGATGCAGTGTTTGCAAGTGAGCAATATATTTTGATGTGTGGTATGTTCATAATGCTGGAAAAGCAGCCTTGGCTTTTATCTTGGTATTCTTTATCCCATAAAATAAATCTTTCTCAGAAGCCTGTATTTATAAAATGTGATTGTCTCTTTCCATGGCATTGCAACAAAACTGCGGCAGTGTCAAAGAGAGAATCAATTTTGTGTTAGATGTCAAAATTTCTTATAGATAGGACCAATGCTGAGTGAAACTCAGCATTTCAAACCTATCTGTGAAAATATTTTTTTAAATTATTTATGTTTACCATTTACAAATTTAATTTTCTATTTTTGGATTAGAACACAGAAAACAAACAAAAATTGTCTCCTTTCAAGATTTGTCTTTTCTGGATCTCCCCCAGCTGGGGGAGAGATAAAATTCTCTTTGGGAGGGAATAGGATTACCATCTGGTCACTCAAATGGCAAAGAGAAATAAAAAACAAAAAATAGCTTTATGAAGTTTTTTCTAAAGGTTATAATGCAATGCCTTAAATCACTGTGATGTCTCTAAAGAAAAGTTCACAACAGCTTCACTCATTACCTCTTGCTATGAACTGCCGGGTTTCTAGCAGGGATTGTGATTCTGCTGATTACCACTGTGTTGCTCAGTTTGAGCAGCAAATACCTAAACATGTGTAAGCATTTCCACTGTGTTTGCACCCAAATTAGTCAATGAAAACAAACTGTAATTTTAGAAAACAATTTCAAATCAAATGGTCCTTTGTATTTTCTGAAACACTGTTAGTGCCATAAGTAAGTAGAACTAACATATTTAAAAATAAGGCATAGGATCTGCTCTCTGGAAAAGAAAATGGCATTGTCAGCATTTTCCTCTGGCTTTGTCATTATGGGAACATAATTTACTTCTCTGGCTACCTTGTACATAACCAATGAGCTAATAAGCAAGGGAAGCTATTCATGATTAATTTCAGGTATCAGCACCCTTATTCTGGAATATGTGTTTTAATCTTTGCTCATTCAAGTAGCTCATTGTAGAGTACATAAACATTGAGTTAATTAGGAACAGTGAGTTCCTCTAAGTGATGTTCATCTCCCCAAATCTGCTTATGTCCTGGGACCTGCCTCATTTATGTAAGGCCTGTGCTCGTGTTTCAGGTTATTAAACGTGCTGTCAGGGGCTCTTCCTTAAGTATCTGCCAAGTTTCCCTGCAGAGGATCACTTTGGACAGAACAAATAATTGCTGGAAAAAATCATATCCTTCAAATGCTTTTTCTGCCAAAGTTTCGTAAAGCTAGAGACAAAAGACAGAAGATGCCTTTTTCCTTATTGTTCCTGCACATTTCTTTCATCCTGTCCCACTCCCGTTTACAAATGCTGCACTGAAGTGATGTTTATAATTTAAGGGAAAGGCAGGTAATACCTTTATTGTAGTTGAAGGACTGAATGATCAGGCTGTCATTTTCGTCCACATTAAATGGACTCTTTGATCCGTGGTGATTCGCATGGTCTTGGGGCTGGTCCTGCACCTATCACACTTTGGCCTTGACTTGGGGCAGGGTGTTGATTCAAGGTGGATTTGAAGTGCCTGAAGTCTTACCTGATGATGACAACATCAGTCAGATATGTAGACTAAGCAGGACAGAGTCTTACAATATTTTGTTTCTGCTTAGAGACCTTCTTGATCAACAGAGTCTCAGACTATGCATTTAGCCTTTAAGAGAATCAAGTCTTAATTTTGAGTGTGGTGCTATAAGACTTTCACCCAAACACTCTGTGTGAAGACAATGCCGAATCAGGAGCCAAGTATTTATTTTCTACTCATAGCAACATTCATTTTGCTGGGTTAGGTTTGCTTGGTTGGTTAGTTCATTTTGGTTTTTCTTGAAAAGATGCACTCTTTCCTGAGCAGAATATCCAAGATCACATCTTCACACAGATCTACATTCAAAACCAATAATATTCATCAGATATATTGTGCTGCTTTTGTTCACCTCTCAGATTTTCAGTCTCATACCCATTATGTTTGTGTTTTCCTTTATGGAAGCAAAAGGGAAAAAAAAAGCAAAAACATATTTGATTGACAGTTGATCCTACTATATGATCCTGGCATGGAACATACTGGATTTATTGATCTCCAATACCAAATAGTCAATTCCATGTAAGAACCTTAAAAAAAAAGCAAATAAACCCATAACTGACATACAGATAAGATGTGTTTTTAATTAAATTCTCACAATATTATAATAATTTTACTTAATAAGAAATAAAATATAGGAAAGAAACACTGTTTCTAGTAACTTTTTCTGCATTCATGAGTTAGTTTTCTTGATTTCTGAGGCAGAAGTAGTAACGCCAGCCTTTTCTAGAAGAATGAAAATCTGTCTTCAGTATGAGTTGCCCTTGCAGCACGCAGCTCTCGCAGGAGCAGATTAGGTAACTTGCCTGAGGCAGGCTGTCAGCCCCCAAATCCTGGCACACCTGTACAGAACATTCCTGTTGGCTAGTGTAACTTCAGGTATAAGAGAAGGTCACAGTACAGCAAAACACAGTCTGGTTACCTGCACCCTTCCATTGGCATAAGGACAGGTTTATTTTCATGGCAAAAGCTTAAAAATTGGTTCTTAAGCCAGCAAGAGAGTCAACATCAATGAAAGGAAAGTCTTTTCAATAATATTCCATCTCAAGACATTCTCTTCTTGTTTCAAAGAGTGGGAAATCACCATTAATTTTCTGTATGGTTTAGGACAATACATATCAGAGGTACTTTTTCATTCCTTTTCTCTCTCTCTTCGGGTCCTCTTTTAATATAGGCCTGTTGATAAGTTGATTTGCTCTAGTATTTCATAGTGATTTGTGCTTTTTTTTTTTTTTTTCAAATAGGAATTTGAAGCCTCTGCACTGCTTAGTAATTGCCAACAACATCTTAAACCACCTTTTTTTAGAAGAAATGTAGGCCTATTATCCCTGGATAAATTACATTGCTATAAATTGGCAACCTTAAATCTACTGAAAGGACATTGAACTTACAAGCTTCCTAAGTACTGCTTCATATTATGGCTTGAATATTAGAAATTTCATATTTTTGTAATATAAATCGTGGTGTTTTCGTAAGTGAGACATCAAATTCACCCACTCAGATGTTTAAAAGGCATGCAAAACCTAATTTTCAATCAATACTTATTTTCAGTAAGCATGAACAAATAAATGTAACTAAATATAAATAAATAAGTACTTTATATTTTAAAAATTACTTTCAATCAGTAAGCCTTAGGCTTTGCAGCTGAATAGCTGTTCTGACCAAAAAATCTTATAACAAAGAGTAAGATAAGGGGTAAATCTAACTTAAGAGAAGAGCATTCATGAGAAGAAATTAACTTCACAGTTTAGAATTATGGAGACTTCTGGGAAGTGATATTTAGAAACTATTTAATGTTTGTTGGAGTTTAGGTGCACAAGCCTTTTAAGAAGGAGAATATGTCAACAATTTGAGAGGCTGACATGTCTGGATAAAAAGGAATACATGCTATTTTTACCTGCAGAGAAGCTGCTAAATACCTAGGTAGAAGAACAAAATGGAATCAATAGAAACATTAAGTATGTAGAGGGAGAAAAGTGAAGAGTTTTTTTGAGCTCTTAGAAAACTTAAAATAGAAATGATTGAGATTAAGTTTGACCTACCATATGACAAGAATTCTGCATGAAATTTTAGCTTGTCTGGACATGGACAAAACAGCTCAGTGTCTGTGAAACAAAATGACTGATAATGCATGAAGTGATACTCTGGAACAGCAGATTTCAAATTGTACTGGAAGTCAGAGTGTGACATTGACAAACCTTGGTAGAAGAAACGTGCTAGTAGGATTACTTAGTAGAATGCTTAGCCTTTAGTTTCCACCACCAGTTATGTACTCTGGGATTGTCTGGGGCAAAAGATGAGGTGGCAGTGTTATTTTTTCCTGATGTATTTATATTTTTTATTCAGGTTACACATTTGTTTGATAATGGAGGGACTGTCTTCTTTGCAATTTTCATGGCAATCTGGGGTAAGTACATTTTTACTTGTTTGGGTTTTTTTTTATTTTTAGTTCACCTGTCTATTTTATATGATTACTTAATAAAGGGAGTTTATAGTGCTTGATAAAAGTTAAAGAAGGATTATGATTTTGCCACATAAATTAATTTTTTTTGTTTTCATTAACTTAAATTTCTATGCCATTGATGAGTAACATCTTTTATGGCTAATGTAATCACTGTCTTTAGGGTCTTAAATGTCTTTAAGCCTGAATTTTATATTATTCAGGCCAAAATCCTTTTAGAGGCAGACATGAAGGTTAATTTACTGATCTTGACCCAATATAAAAATCACATCTTATAGAGGATTCTTATAGAATAAGTGAGAATGGTTTTATGGGAGCTAATTAGAGGAAAGTATAGGAAAGGTTTGATGTTAAGTGCTTACTGCAGTTAAGGTATTTACATTCAAATTCTTAATTTGAATCTCTCATTATGTTCACACTGACATCACGCACACATCACGTTGCGGGGCTCAAAGTCAAGCAGGGGGATAATCCACAGAGGTCACTGTTGAACAGGAGTTACCAAGAACAGTCTTGCCTCTTGTAGAAGGTCAGTGTAATAGTGCCATAAAAGACAGATTTAATGGTTTCAGCATGCAATACTTGGTAGAATTAGCTTTCACTGCAGCTAATAGGATTTTGCTGCTGGGAAATAGGGAAGAAGAATGGAACAAGAGATAATTGATTCTACCAATGTACATGTTTGTCAGTGTAAACCCTGAGAAAATTACACTAGTTCACATACATGCAGCTGTCATCATTCAAGCCAGAGTTTTACAATTTTGAATGAAATGGTAAACAACAGCTCTATTTATGTAATGTGTATGAAAAAGTATTAATGATTCTAACTTAAAGTGAAGGAGGAACAAATGTCACAAATTTTGGAGGCTGGCATGGTAAGAGGAAGTAAAAGCATACAAACAACAGCAAAACATCAAATAGTTACATGGAAAACAGAAGCACATCCCCATACATGTGAAAATTATGATTGTATTGTTAAAAATTAACATGCTATAACTAACGGGCACACTTCGATTACTTGCCTCAGTGCTATGTCTTCATTTACTCCTAATTTTATTATTTCTGCCTTGCAAATATTAATTATTACTTTAAAAAATTCCTAAAATATAGTGCATTTAATTATATGGTTACCAGTGCGGACGACACAGGTAGCTTCTTAGCATCTCTTCATCTCTGTCTTAAAAGTTCTCCTTCAAGAGAACTCTTTCCATTTTCAGCTGAGGCCAAGGTTCAAGTGTAAGGAGGAATTTGCTTATATGACACTGCTTTACTACAGGAAAGATGGCATTGTATGGGCTAAGGAAGGTGAAAGCTGAGCATTACATTTTTCTTCATATCAAGCATCCAGAATAATATTCCCATGTAATTTAAGTGAATGTCTCAGATTTTCAGTCTGCTACCAAACGTGCTGGATACAATGTTAGAAATGAGGTTCTGGTATTGATGTGACATATGCTGTTTTTATGACTGAACTCCAAAAGACTGGCAAAACTGCATATATGGACTCAAATCTTTAATATTTTAAATTCTAAATACCTGTTTTGCCCATATTCAGTGTGACTGACATAGTTTCTCTCTGAGGTGTATGTGCATGTAATTTACTCACATATCAAATAAAACCTCATTGCAACATTCACAGACAGTTAGTGAGATAACTCCATTCCATCAACATGATCCACAGTCTCCACAATAATTACAGTGTTTTAGCAGAGCATAATGACAAGACCATATCCCACATGTGTAGTTTTCTCTGCACTTTATTTTGTTTATTCTATGACTTTACAATTGTTTCTTTTACATATTCTTTGTTTCTTTCTTTCTATATAGACATGTCTAGTAATTGCAAACGGATAAACTATGCAATTATTTGCATTATACTGCCATAATTTTACTCTTTAGCTGGACAGAACTGGACCATGCTTTTCAGGATACCTGTATGTGTATCAGAGATAATTCCTTTCCTCTCATGTTAAGTATTTCTTCTATCTAATCTGTACTGACACATTTTAAATAATTTCTACAGATCTAGCCTGCAATTCAAACAGATCAGTTTGACAGAGGAATAGAAGCTTGTCATCTTCCTTCCCATTGATAGTGATTTGAATTCTGTGTCATCTAGTCAAAGGTTAGATGTAATTTGTATTACTCAGTAATTCCATTCTCCCCAACAAACTTCAAGTAATCCAAATTAAATAATCCAAGTAAATCTAATCAATCTTGTCATATTCACTGAAGAAGGTACAAATGTAAATTTGGGAAAATAATTACCTGAGTCATTTATCAGATAGAAAGTATATTTTGATTGAATAGTTTCACTTCAAAGTAGTTAAGCTGAGGATTTTTTTTTTGTATTGATACTAAAATATCTTTGCAATTCTAGTCAAATTTTTCTCTGTTACATTGTTGACCAAAGTTACACAAAGCAGAATCTTACCTGGGTGCTATTTCTCGATATTATTTCTAAAAAAGCAAGTATAAAAGCCATCCAGGAAAACCATAGGTTAATCATTCAATTACAAAGTAGAGGAGTGATGCTCTGCTACTGAACCCTGCATGTTGTATATTGGTGTACCTTGTGATTTTCCTTACTTTTCAAGACATTGTTTACACAGTAATGGCTGTAAGGTAACAACTGCCAGGTTGTTTTCGAAAAAATGAAAGGGTGTAGATAACAGGCAAGAATATAATCTGAAGCAAGTATTACAATGCAGGGTGGTATGGTGTGATGTCAGCCATTGGAATGCCATCAGATGGGCACCCTGCATTGTCTTCCTCTGTCTTGTCTGCTGTGCTGGTTTTGTCATCTGATGCACTTCTGAAATGCACATCTGATGCACTTCATATCGTATGGTTCAAGAGAGTTGTCTAAGTGAAGAACTGAAAGAATATTGTAATGATTTTTTTATATATTGCTTGAAAGATTTGTATCCCTATACACTGGCTACCTCATGGTTTAATTCAGCAGTCCCTCACATGTAAGTCCAGTTAACCACTTTCTGACATAAGAGAGAGCAAAATATGAGGGCCCTGATGCATGATTTTCTGAAGATAACTCATGTCCTCCCAGCAACACCCATTCAGCACCCACATGAGTGGTCAACTTTCAAAGCTACTTCCTAATCTGATTTACTGGCAGCTTTCAGCTCTTGCATTTAAGCTGAAAAGGGCATATTGCCAGAATTTATTTTGATTTTATTTTCTATGAGAAAAAAGGTGTGTTTAGCCTCTCAGTATTTGTTTAAACATTTAAAAATAAGGTCTGGGAACATAATATAGATGTTTGGAGTATGATTGCACTTCAATGCAAGTTTTTACATACTCATGGAGAAGACAAAAGCAATCATCTTTTTAAACCTCTTAAAAGTATTTTTACTTCTACCGATATAGCTTCATCCTTAGTTCGGTAATTGACACTGGATGACTAAAGAGTCTAGCTTTTTTTCAGTTAATCAAGGTTTGGGAGAGTTTTTTAGCTATAGTTCTGAACTTGCCCACAATCCTTTGAACAGGTTCACCAATACTAGGTATTATTTTCCTGATATTTCAGAGGTTAAAAAAATAGCTTGTAAGGAGAAGATATAGAGTTAAGAGGCATATTGCTTGAACTAAAATTTAAAAATAATAACTTAATGTCAGTTGAAAACTAGTTTGACTGGAGTCAATGATGTCCTAATAATTCAGTAAGACCAGACCATTTAACCAGCCCTGCGCAGAAATAAGAAATGTTCTTATGCAAAACACTTGTACTGTTTCTTACCTGGGTCACTGCTTGTATCATCATAAAGCCATCTGTGGGAAAATGGCTCAGACCTTAGCACATATAAAATATCCAACAAGGCCAATTAATACAGATCCCAAAATGGCTCCTACAATGATGCCAACTATTACTCCTTCTTTGTTGTTTTTGTCTGGGGGAAAAAGGAACAAAGATGAAACATTTGAATGGGAATAAGAAATCTATAAAACCAGTGAGTAAGACATTTCACCAAGGATCTGAAACACTTTTGCAAACTATGACTAAACCAGCCTCTCTGCAGAAACTTTCTGCCTTTATGAAAGAAAACAGACATCTCCATCCTTAAGGTTTGGAGGGATAATGGGGGTTTAGGAAAAATATAAAGGCAGCTAAATGAGTTTTTAGTCAAATAAATAGGTTTCAGGTTTAGTTATTGAATCAACCACTATTTTTTAATTAAATAAATAAGCAGTAATCATTCTTTGAATGCAATTATTTGTAAGCATTTAAGCTAGCAGTTAAAATTGCAGCCTCTGAATTTCAATTTTTGTGTGTGCTAGGTTAAAAATTCAGTAATGCTTCTTGCACCTGTTCAGTTAGCAGAATAAATGCATTTCTTCAAGATTTTCCTCAAATTTCATAGAACTTTTCTTCAAGGTATTCCGTTTTTCTTGGAACTGAACTTGCTCTGCAAGCCTCTTTCCTTTTCAATCAGTGTTATCTAAAATTCAGGTACATTGTAATTATTATCTATGTATTAACTATGATGGGAAACATGAAAGTCTGATAATCCTTCAGTTCTTAGTACAAACCGTACTTTCAGTCCTGTGTTAAAAGCTTGAAAGCTAATTAATGCAAAAAATTACTGTGCCTTCTAATCTTTCCTTTTCTTTTCTTGAAGACCTGATTCAGAATAGCAGGATAGAAAAGTGCCATGACAGTTTTATGTGCCGTTGTTTTCCCACGCATACTCAACTTGGTAATTAAATGTACAATGAGTAATTCCTTTGGAAGTGTTTGTAAGAAGTCATCTTTGGTCACAAAAGTTTCTGAACTTTAATAAGTTGACGTGCTGTATGTTTTAAATCTAATTTCTACACATCTGCTTGGAAGGTCTACTCCAGTGTAAATAGGCAGTACCTGTCACTAGCTTCTCTCACTCTGGGAAGTGTTAAATAATGAATTAAAGAGTAAATAATTTGAAAAAGATATGTTTTATTTTGGGTGAGTTTTAGTTTTAGTCTGTACTAGGTCAGTTGTAAGTTCACATGTCTCATAAAGCCTCCAGTTCAATTTAGAAAAAGGTTTTATTTCAGCATTATAATTTTATTAAACCAGTTGGACTTTAGTTAGATCCTTACCTTCATTGACATCTTTTGTATTAAGTGATGCAGTAGGATTGCTGGAATTATGGTTCAGCTTTTTTGTCTGCTGAATGGGGTTGAAATATGGGGTAGGACTGTCCTGCTTCACCATGGGTGATGTCAGAGTGACACTGATGGGGAACAACAGGGTGGGTTTGGTTGAAGAGTTATCACTGGGAAGCACTGAAGCCCCAAGAGTAGTGTAGATGACTTGGTGTAGATGGAATGACTTGGTGTCACTGTGCAACTAGGTGTAGGTGCAGCACTTTTTATCACTTCGGAAAAGTCACCTGTTGTTCTAAATGTTGCTAAAGACATTGGTCTTCTGTGGAAGCTTGTGGCTGAGTTATTTATTCCATTTTTGGGACACATTTGAAGAGAAGGTGGTGCCATCAGAGGACCTCAGGGGTATGCCTTTTGCCCCACTGATCATTTCTGTTCTTTTCATTATATTCTCTTTGGTATTGGCAGCTGCTGGTGCAGCGTGACTGGTGGTAGAAGGACTTACAGTGGTAGTCACATGCAGAACAAATCTCTGTGAAGTTAGTTGCACTGCAGAGTGACGGTTTTCTGTAATTGAGCTGTTTTCTTTACTTGTTTCTTTTACTTCTCCAGCCTCAGCATTGCTTTTGTTCCATTGCAGTCTTAGAAGCAAAAAAATGAGTCATTCCACAGGAGGATTGCATGGTGTTGAGTTCAGAGTTTGTTTTATACAGAACCTGCAAGAAATTCACTTTTGTTTATGATTTTATTTTACCAAACCAAGTTACTCGATGAAGACCCGAGTAAGTTGGTAAAAGAAGTTAGTGTTACACAATAGAAATCTCACTGATTTACCATGTGTCGATGCTGGAAACTTTATGTCCCTGAGTATTAATGATATAAGAATCACCTAAAATAATTTTGATGATCAGCAAAATTGATCTCTTCTTGATCAATATCAATTGCAATATTGATCTCAGTGTGCTTATGGAGATGATGTGGGATAGCTCGCATGACTGGAACGTTGTCATGGAGGGCTACACACTCTATAGGAGAGGTACACGAGGAAGGGCTTGCTGGTGTCAGAGTTGCCCTGTGTGAGGCAAGACTTGGAATGTATTCAGCTCTGACTTGAGGTGGATGAGGAGTAAGTTGAGAGCTTATGGGTCAGGATAAAAGGGGATAATAGTAAGGGTGACACTATTGTGGGTGTTTGCTACAGGCCACCTGATCAGGAGGTGGAAATGGATGAGGTCTTCTACAGGCAACTTGAAGTAGCCTCAAAGTCACAGCACTGGTTCTTATGAGGGACTTTAACTGCCTTGACATCTGCTGGAGAAACAACACAGTGAAGCACAAACAGTCCAGGAGGTTCCTGGAAAGCACTGATGACAACTTTCTGAAACAGGTAGTAGAGGATTCCCCAAGGCGTAGCATGTTGCTTGACCTCATACTAACAAATGGAAAGCCTTGTTGGAGATGTGAAGGTTGGGAGCAGCCTTGGCAGCAGGGATCATGTGATTGTGGAGTTCAGTACTGGACAAAGAGGAAGCAAGGCAGCAAGTAACATTACAACCATGATCTTCAGGCGAGTTACATTAGCCTCTTTAGGGATCTCTTGGAAAAATCCCATGCAAATAGGCCCTGCAGAGAAGAGGGGTCCAAGAGACTGGTTGATATTCAAGGACCACCTTCTCCAGGCTCAAGAATGATGCATCCCAATGAGAAAGGAGTCAGGCAAAGCAGTGAAGAGTCCTGTCAAACATAAGCAGGAGATACACAGGAGATGGAAGCAGGGTCAGGTCACTTGGAATGCATATAGAGAGGTTATCAGAGTAAGTAGAAGTGAAACAAGGAAGGCCAAGGCCCATCTGGAATTAAATCTGGGCAAGTATGTCAAGGACAACAAGAAAGGCTTATTCAAATGCATCCATAACAAAAGGAGGATCATGTGGCCTATTATTAAATGGAGGGGGGCCCTTGTAGCTGAGGGCACAGAAGAGGCAGAGTTACTGAGCGTCTTCTTTGCATCGGTCTTCACTGACATGGCTAGATCTCAGGAGTCTCTGTCCCAGGTGCCCAGGGTAAAAGAAGGTCAGAGAGAAGAGATTTCCTTGTTCAAGGACAATTGGGTTAGAGAATACTTGGACAAACCTGACATCCACTGCTACATGGGCCCTGACAGGATGTGTTCACAAGTGCTGAGTGAGTTGGCAGACACCATAGCTAGGCTGTTCACAAATATCTTTGAAAGGTCTTGGTGATCAGTAGAGCTTCCTGAGAACTAGAAAAAAAACACTGTCACCCTGGTCTTCAAGAAAGGGAAAGAAGGAGGACCCAGGGAACTACCTACAAGTCAGCCTCACCTCAATCCCAGACAACTGTAATCAGTGGCACAGGGTCTAGTTGGAGGTCCACCACTAGTGGTGTCCTCCAAGGTTCAATACTAGTCCCAGTATTGTTTAACTTACTCATCAATGACTTGGGCAAAGGGGCAGATGGCCCCTCAGCAAGTTTGCTGATGACACAAAGATGGGAGAAGTGGCCAGTACCCCAGAGTGCTGTGCATCCCTCCAGAAGGACCTGGACCTCATGCATCAGTACAGGCCGAGGACTGACCTGCAGGAAAGCAGCTCTGTGGAAAAGGACCTGGTGGACAACAAAGTGTCCATGAGTGTGCCCTGTGGGCAAGAAGGCCAATTGTGTCCTGTGGTGCACTAAGGAGAGCATTGCCAGCAGGTCAAGGTTGGTGACCCTGCCCCTCTGCTCAGCCCTGGTGAAGCACATCTGGAGTGCTGTGTCCAGCCCTGGGCTCCTCATTTCAAGACAAGGAGGTCCTGGAATGGTTCCAGTGGTGGGTTATGAAGATGATTAAGGGACTGGAGAATCTCTCTTAACACGAAAGGCTGTGGGAGCTGGGCCTTTTCATCCTTGAGGAGATCTCATCAATATATCTAAGTATCTGAAGGGAGGGTGTTAAGAGCATGGAACCAATTTCTGCTCAGTGTCAAACAATAGGACAAGAGGCAATGAGCAGAAACTGATGCACAGCAATTTTAATCTGAATGTGAGACAGGACTTCTCTCCTGCTTGCACTGGAACAGGTTGCTTGAAGAGGTTGTGGAGTCTCCCTCACTGGAGATATTCAAGAACTGCCTGGATGCAATCCTGTGCCATGCTCTCTGGATGACCTTGCTTGAGCAGGGAAGTTGGACCAGATGATCCACTCCCTTCTAATCTTACCCATTCCATGATTCTGGAACAAAAGTTTATTTGCGTAAGAAAATTCCATGGTTCTATAAACAGACCTCATACTCAGAAGGGAATAATTCAAAACCACTTTGCTATAGAGTGAGGTAATGAAACATATATGGATGGTGTTCCCAAGGCAATGTTTTCTGGGCAGACAGCAATTCTAAGAGCATGCTAAAGAGTTATGCTCCCTTGTGAAGAATTAGAATTGTTACAATTAACCTGGAAAGTTGATGGATAATGTTTTGTGACCTTGAGCAGTGATTGTCATATGAATGCTGCCAGGAGCAGATTGAAAACTAATTGGTCCAGAGGTTATGAATGAGGCTGAATTTGTGTGTGGACTTTTTCTGCTATACAAAACTGGAAACAGCATATTAGGCATTAACTTTTCAAATGTTAGATTGAGAAGAATGAGAAAAACTCATCTTGAAGTCACATGATTGTACTAGGTTTGCTGTTCAGTATATGCTGCTCAGTGGGGTTTTGACGAGGGGTATTTTTTCTATGTATGAAACAGATTGCGATCATCTGGTGTTTTAACTCCCAAGCATGAGCTCTCATATGACAGCACAGTAAATTGTATAAGTTATTCTTCAGCATCATTATGTAATTGGGTGTCCATGTATGTGGGTACTTTACCACCTGATGTAAGGAGATTTATACCTGCAAAGACTAACTATTTCTTTTGTCTTCAAGCCTCTCCTACTTTCTTACGCTTTTTCCTATGGTTGTTTTTTTTTGAGGGTTTGTGTTTTGTTTTGAGGTGGTTTTTTTGGGTGGGAGGAGCAGAGAGAATAAGGGCTGGTTTTATTAATTTGTTTGTTTGGATTTTTTTATTTAGTTTTATATTTTCCTCAGCTGAGCTTCTTTGTATGTAACATTGTTAAGAGCAATGCGAAGAGTACATACAGTGATGCTAGGTAGGAGTCAGCTATGGCTAATGCTTTATCAATGGATAATTAAAATCGCATCAAGGTATTTAATTTCATCTTTATTCTTATTTATTTTGTGCTTTGAAGGTGGCACCATTACTTGAAACACATGTTCTTATACAATGTCATTTAATCTATTTTAAAATGTATATTCCATTTCTCCACACTGCTTATTTTCCAAGTTAAGATCAGTTCTATAGTGAAGGACCTATGCTTGGAAAAGATTTGTAATTTTCCTAACAAAAAGAAAAGAGAGAATTTCTGCTTGTCAGTTAAATTCAGGATAACCACTTTAATCCCAAACAAGCAAGCCAAAGAAAACCATGTTGAAGTTAAATTATCAGCTCCAATTCTGTTTGCAGTAGGAACAATAGACCTCCAGAGGACTATTAAATGCTGTACTATCTGAATATTAGATTTTGATTCATTAGTAGAAATATCTGCAAAAAAAACCCCAAAACCTTGAGAAAAAACCCCAAAGTTTTCAAAACACGCGCTTTCATTTTAATCGTATTATTGTTTCAATAATGATGTGTTCTTTACATGATTTTATTAATAGTCATTAGTGAACAAAATGGTTTTTGGTCAAATTGCTTATTATCCCTTCACTGTAAATAAACTACATAGGGAAATTGTGCTCCATTCACATTGACTGTAATTTTTAATTCCTAGAGCAGTGTACAAAGGAGTCAGTATCCTTGCTGAACAAATTCTTTGTCATTTTTTGTGATTGTCTTGATTTGTGTAAGCTTTGTGGGGAACCATCGAGAACAAACCTCCCTGCTTTGAAAGTTACTGTAATTGTCAGGCTGTATTGAATTGCTTCCTTGTGTGTGCAATACTTAAGACTTTTTTTTTTTAGTGAAACATCAGTGTTCATACAATTTAGAAAAATACTGAAGTTCTTCAAGGACAGTCATTGCCTTTAGAGCTGAATATGCAAGCAGTGATGTTGCAGTAAAACAGCAGTGCTATAGATTAGCCAAATTTATAGAAGAACCCTAAACTTACATTAACTGGTTGAGTAAGTGTTTAAGGAAGCTATGAACAGATTATTAATGGAAAAAACCAAAACAGATTGTGCTATTTGGTTCACTGGTATTCACATTCCTCCGTACCAGCTCAGTGAAAATCAGTGCAATAGATATAGCCTGAAGTGAGTAGAACTGGGACAGTAGACAGTAGACATGGGGTTAGGCTGAAGTTCAGTTACCTAGATTAGCTTGACCTTTTCTTTTTTGGCAAGAAAAAGAGGTTTTTACATATGTTGGTCACCATCATGTTTCTTCAGTGGGTTTTGCACTCTGCATTTTCTTCTGTGCTGATAGAGTCACATTGCATCTGAGACCTGTGCCAGCTGAGTAGAAAAAAAGCCGGTTCCAGAAAGGGGAAGGTTGAAATTTCTCCTTCAGTGTATGGCTTTACAAAGAGATGTAGTGGCCCTTATTTAAGGTCACCAGGATGTGAATGAATTTCCCATAAAAATGGCCCTCCAATGTAAACCTGAGTATGTAAAAATAGGTTTTTGGTGTGATAAAATAATTGCAACATTTCCTGACCACAGCCCAGCACCTGCCAGTGATAGGCATAATGTCTGCAAAACCTCTGCAATTGTCAAGAAAATAATAATTTCAACTTCTTTTATGGATAGATAATACAGTCTATAGATCTATAAACTCAAGTGACATTCTTTTGCCTGTCATTAAATTGAACCTTTCACCATTTCCCATTAGATTACTTAGGAAGTAATTTATGGAGTAAATGGTGATGTGATTAACAAATTATTAATGGCACTTTTTTTATCTGAGATAATATGTTCATATTTGCAGAATTTTCGAACTTAACAGAAGCCTCAATTTTACCTTTGCATCTATGAAATAAAAATAGACAGAACATATAAAGTAAGAGATAGACTATTTAACTTCTAGAATTCACAAAGAAATAATTGCAAATCATGGTCTCAGAAACGTACTGGATGTTTGGTCATGTGGCTCTTGGCTCTAAAATTCAGATTGCTCTCCAAAAATGACATTCTTCTAAATTTAATGAGTAATAAACATTACATTTTTAAGTCTAAATGTATTTTAATTTTTGTCCTGAGAAAAAATAGTGTTTAAATTTTTAGTAAACTACAAAGAGAAATATAAATATGAATTTTAATCTATAATTAATTTAATTTTTATCCTCTGTTTACTATTTAGCAACCTGACAAATATAAGTGCACTGGCCTAGCTTCTGAAGTGTTTCCTGTCAGTTTCCGGTAGAATTAAACTCAACAGAAGCAATAACAATGTAGTTTCTAACAGAAGTTTGCTATAAAGTGTCATATATGAAATACTGCTCTCCATCATCAGCATTTAAAATGGCTCTGAACTTACTCTGAGGGAAATTCTATACTTGCTTGATAAGGAGCATAAGTACCCACTAAAGAAAAGTATGAGTTGGAGGGAAATACTGTCATTGCTTATGATTGCTACTTCTCTGCTTTAATATTTGAATTACGAAATGGGTTTTATTTTCAATTACTTTCTCAGAAATACACTCTAAGTAGAATTTGACTACAACAGTACTGATTGCCTTCCCTAATACAGTATAAAAGAGCATATTAATCAGATCCACTAATAAGCATAGAAACCCCCTTGGACTTAACTTTTAAGCTCTACAAAGCTTGAAAGAACCTGTTGAAATACTGCTGTGGCCCAGAGTGCAATTAGTCTGTTGGGGAGAGGGGAGTGCAGGTACAATAAGGGTGGCTGCAAGACAGCGGTCAGGAACATGCCATGCTGGTGAGGCGAGGTGAGGTGGGGCAGCCGTTCTCTGCATGTCTGGGATCCAGCCCAACCAACTTTCTGCTGACATGACTCAGCTCTGTCCTTACAGAGTCCACAGAAATTGCAGTGTTTTTAGTAAAGTGGGCAGACAGTGCTTATTGATTAATAATTTCAAAGTCTTTGAACTAGTATTTCAGAAGGGTGACTGCTTCCTGTAAACTATGGAAACTGTTGCTCTGTGTATGACGCAACGATTAATTTTAAAAAAGATAGCTTCTTTTTATTACAGTTTTCTACAGTACACTTGGTGAGATGAGAACTGGTAAGGTCTGTCTTCTACAAAATAAAGCAGCAGTTTGAAATTTCCATTAAGAAAAGCATGCTGCTAGAAATGGATCTGCTCCTATCTCCAAATACGTTCACAGTGGCAATGATTTAAGAAAACAATGTAAATCCGAATTTTCTGAGTTTATCAGATGTCATTAATTTTTACTTTTGAAAATACAACCAGCTAGGGATCTGAATGTTACATCTCTTTCTCCTCTCTTTTTATCTTACATTCAAAAATACTGGATTAAATTAGGAATGAAAAAGGCATATCATATAGAACTTCATATGCTCATCCAGTCAACTCGTGACTTTTTTCATTCTTTAATCCTTTCTGTATATTTATTCTAGGCTGGTATGTGGTGAAGAGAGACTCAGAAATGTTTCAGTATTGTGTGACTATTTGAGTGGAATGACATGATGTTGTCATCTGTTTCCACTTTATATTTTTAAGCAATCAAGTGCAAATACCTTTGCATAACTTACCCTTGAGGTAAGCGTTGAGGATATGGTATCTACAGGAGGTATTTATGTAGAAGCAACTGGTGTTGTTTCTTGAAAATACTGCATGGACAAGTGGAAGTTTTTCTGTGAGATGGACCAAGTTCTACGAGTTCTAATATCCCTTTGGGGGGAAGTAAATTGTTTAGTGGCATGAGATGGGGTGGTCTGTCACGGGAGGGAGGACAGAGTTGGATGCTGTGGGTGTGGTTTTCTGATTTTTGGTTTATTTCTTTGGAATCTAAGATTCTCTTCAGTGTGTATTAGCTAGCTTCCAATTCACATTTTTTCCTGTGTCTGGGTGGACATCTATCTAATAGGTTGACCATGAGATCTGAAAACAAGCACCACTAGTTTATGTCCAAATCTTACACAGCATTAACCAAATGACAAGTCATGTGCTGGGGTCAACAGTATTCACATCTGCATGCACACCTTATGGTGCTGATAAGCCTTTCTGAGAGTTTTTTTTAAAAAGAGGTTGTTTGAATAGCTGTATAATATTTGAAAATATCAAGATCTTAAATACATAGTCTGAAATTCTGTCCAACTATATCTGTTGAAGCGGTATGAAAGTCCTACGCCTCTAGTGCTGTCCTGGACTGAAGCATTGGCCTTGCTTCAGTGTGCTTGCTCTCTCTTTTGTTTGTTAGCAATTTAACTCATCTCTTATGAAAAGTGAAAGCTTTTTACCTCAGTTACTTAACATCTAATAGAAGATGTTTGTGACTGAATTCTTGGCTATGAATTGTACACCTGCAGCATGGTGCCAGAAGGCTGGTGCTGAATGCTGGCCCACTGTTCCTGGAAAGCAAAACCTCCAGCAGTGAGACAAGGTGTGATCAGATTTGGAGCTGTGGCCCTATGCAGGCAAGGTGGTTCAGAGTTCTCCAGGAGTGTAAGAGGAAACTAAGCAATCCTTCAGCTGTAGCCAGTATTTTTTAAGTGGCAGTTTCAACTCTGGAGAACACCACAACCGTGTGCAGGGCTACAGCCTTGGGGAAAAGTGGCTGGAAAGCTGCCAGCTTTAAGTTTAAAAGGACCTGGGGGTGCCAATTGATAGCTGTCTGAACATGAGCTAGCAGTCTGCCAAAGTGGTCAAGAAGGCCTGTGGCATTCCTGGCTTGTGTCAGAAATAGTGTGGCCAGCAGGACTAGGGCGATGACTATCCCCCTGTACCCAGCACTGGTAAGGCTGCACCTCAAACAATGTGTTCAGTTTAGGGCTGCTCACTACAAGAGAGACATTGAGGTGCTGGAGTGTATCCAGAAAAGCATGGTGGAGCTGAGGAAGGGTGGAGCATCAGTGTGATGAAGAGCAGCTGAGGAAGCTGGAGGTGTTTAGCCTGGAGACAGAAAGGCTCAGAGGGGACCTTATTGCTCTATATATCTACCTAACAGGAGGAGGTTGTAGTAAGGTGGGTGTCAGTCTCTTCTCTTGAGCAGCGACAGGATGACAGGAAATGGCCTCAAGTTGTGCCTGGGGAGGTTTAGATTGGATATTAGGAAAAATTTCTTCACTGGAAGTGTTGGCTGGCATTGGTATGGGCTGCCCAGGGGAGTGGTGGACTCACCATCCCTAGCCGTCTTTAAAAGATGTGGTAGATGTGGCACTTACGGACTTGGTTTAGTGGTTGATTTAGCAGTGCTGGATTAACAGTTGGACTTGATGTTTGAAGAGGTCTTTTCCAGGGTAAATGATTCTATAGTTCTGTGATTTTAGATCTTCATCGGTGTGAATACTGGCAGTTTAAGGGCTGTAAGCATAAGATAACTTACATAAGAAACTTTCAGAGGTGTACAATGGGCAGAATTGCAGACTATATTGCAGAGCATTGAATAAATCAATAAATCTTTAGTGATCTTTAGATCTTTAGAGTGATCTTTACCACAATTCTGGACAAAAGGAAAAGAAGTACAACATGTATATTGAGATTTAAAATTCTGAAATGCAGTGTGCTCAGGGAAAAGCAGGGGAGGCACCAGATAATTTTTTCTGTGGGAAACTGGAGGCTTGTGTGTTTCCCTCTAAACTAAGTTACCCTGAACCCTTGAAGAGCAGAGAAAATCTCTGCCAGGTCAAAGCAATGGTAGAACATGAATGGTCTCATCTTGATGTTCAAATGGTTGAATTAGTCATGTATGTCTTGTTTTTCTGGAGCAATAATTGATAAAAGTCAAGGCTTATACTTTTCAGAGTGTGGAGATCAGAACAAGAGATGATTCAGTGAGAAGTTCCTATCAACCAGAACTGGAAGGGCTGGATTGCATGGAGAGCAATTGGAAGTGGGTGGTATTAGTAGTGTGATGCAGTAAAATAAAGTCAGACTTTAGGAAGGATCCAGGCTTTCTGTAGAATTGGACATATACTTGAATTTCAAAATTCTGTTGTTTTTTTCACTGTTACTTAGACTAGAACTTTACACCACAGCAGAAGTTGTGTGAATTGCTTTTCTTCCAACATACAAGGCTTTTTATATACCTTAACTTTTTTCTCAGTAGCCCTGTAGCACAGCAAAATTACTATGAATTCTATTCTACTATGGGAAAGAGAACATTGCAGCTTTTTAAGACCTCAGATGAGTCTGGAAAAGGTACTTCAGTTGAGAGGTGTAGTTAACAACTTGGCCTTGCTTCATCTAGATAGAAGATTTCATTTATCACTGCATTGTCAAATGCTTCATGCACATACATAACATAAAAGACATCATTTATTTTTATTCATATAATACTATAACCTATTATTGGTTGTGGTAACACACAATGTCAGTGAGAAAAGGTTGTTTCACCTCAGGTTACTCAAGTACAAACTCCATTACTGCTTAAATGGAGATGTGGGTGCTGTTCTTGTTAAGAGCATCTGAAAACTTACATCTGTAATGAATACAAGATCCATGCTTCAAAGAATAAAAGAACATACAACCTAGAAATAATACTCAGGGAAAAGTTCCTTTCGTTCAACAAGCCATTATTTATGGGTTGTGGTATGGTGAACTTCTGCTAAGTTCAAGTTGCTGTGCTTTAGTATATTATATAGATAAGTCACGTGTATTTATGTAGATATAAGTATAATATATTTAACTAATTATAACTGTATCAAGTATATATAGAAACCCAAAAAGATATTAAATATAGTACAGAAATGTAGATAAAGGTAGGAATATGAGACTATCTTGTTCAGTTTGAGTTAGAAATACTTCTTCTGAGCAGTTGGCTTTCTAGAAGGAAGCAAATTTTCTTACTTCCTATTTGAATTCATTGTTTTCCAAGGAACAGTTTGACAATTCTATGTTTTGTCAGGAATCACACCCTAAACAAGGTGTCTTACCCTCACTGACAAACTACAGTGTTTTGGAAATTTGGAGATATTTATTAGTTGTAGTTATCCTACCAAAACCCCTAAGTACATGGAGAATCTGATTACAGTCTCTCACCTAGATGAGAAATAATTGTCTAAAGAATTATTCTAACAGTAAAACTGTGCAGTATAAAACTGGTATAGCTGGGAAAGAAGTGAGGTTGTCTTGATTTGAACTGAATAAAATGAGATAGCTCTTAGCTCTTTATTAATAGATGTCATTGTGAATATGTATCCTTGTTTCTTCAAGGAAAAATTTTATGTTTTGAATACAATTAAAAGTAAAATGATGAATTTGAAGGGATGGCAGTGTCTCATATTGACAGGTACCTATCTCTGTACAGATACTGCAGACAGCAAAAATATGATTCTTTGATAAACATTGTAAAATAGTGTTTTAAATTTAACAGGGATTATCCTGAAGTTAATTAGTTAGTTTTTAGATTCTACAGGGAAAACTGTCAGAAAGTGTCTAATGATACGTATTACATTGCTGATTTTCTTAAGATCTGCATGGCCCTTTTTTTCCCCCCACAACTAAAGTAGAGTTGTTTTCCACAGCAACAGTCTTTCTAGAGTTTTGGAAAAGACGGAGAGCTGTATTAACCTATGACTGGGACCTCATAGACTGGGAAGATGAAGAGGTAAGAAGAAAGAGAAGTAAACATGTAAAGCCTTGCTATCAGCATGGTTAAAGTCTCGGTATCAATCCAAATTGTATGTCAGTCATCTGAGTTTGTCATTCAGATGATATTTGTATTTATAGCACTAGTTGCAGAATACAAAGGTATGCTTGAGACTGTACAAGGATACTTTGCCTTTTGCAACTAACATTATAATTCCAAATATAATTCTGCGTATTAAAAGTATCCTTTGAAAAACCGAGTGGAAATACTTCCCGTACAGAGGATGGGAGATACTTCTGATGTCAGCACAGATGCCTTTCAGTTCCATGGTTTCTTGTTCTGGAAATTCCTGATCCTGCACAACAAAAGACAAGCAACAGGACAGAAACGAGATTTTGTATCCTTTGGAGAGGCATAACTTATCCTTGAACATTCTGTGATCAGCATCAGCAATAATAAAATTTTATTATTCCATAAATCATTAGTCAACATAGCTGTAATTTACTTATACTGGTGATTTATTGCAGTTTACGTCAATAGACTTTACTTGTTTTACAGCTTTCCATAGATGGGTAGATAGAAGCTGGTGGCTTTTAATAAATGCTCTCATAACACAAAAAGCACCATTGTAACTGGCCCTAATTTCTAGTTTTCTTACCAATTTTTGCAGACAATCTAGTGTCTAAGTCACCAATATAAGCCATGATTCTTTTTAACACACTCACATAGTGGGGAAGGCTCCTATGGTTTCTGTTCTTTGCTGGTCTCTGGCACTGCTTCCAAGGATTTTCAAAAGAGCCAGTTATCTAGGTATTTGAGTTGAAACATTTTAAAAAATCATTTGTATCAGTATAATTTTCTACTTTATAGCACATGTATGTCTGACTGTTGAGAGAAATAAGTAATACAACAAATGGAATCCACCCTGTCATTCCAGGAAGAGCTGCGTCCCCAGTTTGAAGCTAAATATTCCCAAGTGGAAAGAGTAAATCCCATCACAGGAAAACCTGAACCTTTTCAGCCTTTCCCTGATAAGCTCAGTCGACTGATGGTGTCTGTCTCAGGAATATTCTTCATGGTGATGTTTAATAATATTAGAATTATTGTATTGTAATTAATCTTATTCTGATGTAAATAGTAACTCAGCATGAGTGCATTCATTAAGATTAATGGATTTATATAGTATAGACAAAACTGTCTCAGTCTTCCTGCTTGTTCAGGGATCTCTTTCTTTCACAAGATGGAATATAGTTATATTGTAAAAGAACAGTAAAGAAATGTTTTAACTAATCTTGGTTTTTTGTTCTCTCAAATTCTGCTCTCCAGAACAAATAACTACCTTTAAAACACTTGTTTTGTTATTTCAGTGGATATTATTTCAGATGTGATATCTTTTGTTCTAATACCTCTGCTCATAAATACATACCTGTAGATTTCACTGGTCCTTACTGCAGTGTTTGCAGTTGTGGTATATCGACTGGTAGCCATGGAGCAGTTTGCTTCTTTCAAGTGGTATTTCATCAAGAAGTATTGGCAGTTTGCAACATCTGGCACTGGAGTCTGTATCAATTTTATGATCATCATGTCGCTGAATGTTGTAAGTCTTCTGTTCTTTTAAAGGAGTGGTTAATTTAAGAGTAATTTTTACAAGCTTACTGAGTTAACCATATATTAGATATATACATGTTCATCCTTATAGCAGTGTCTGAAGCTAGTATTGCAGTGGATTTTTCTCCTCTGATACCATGTTTGTCAATGTTTTTCTCTAATTACTCCTTGATTTGTCACTGCACATCTTTGCTTATGTCACCAGGTTACAGGGGTACAGATTGCTGCTTTTTGCATTTGTATTTTTTTAATATTAGCTTTTGCAATAGATCTCTAATTGGAATGACATTGTTTTCTTGGCTGAGAATTTGCTTTCTAGGTTGTTTTTAGTTAATGACTTTGGATTCTTTCCTTTCTTATTTAAAATTCAGCTATGATATCAGTGTTGCACAGTCCTAGAATCACTATGATATAAGGTTTGGTGTAAATTTTTTCTATCATGTAAAAGCACAGGTTTAATCATTTGCTCTTATAGCACTACACAGATAGAAACTCTATTCTTGCAGCTGCGGTATTATTTATTGTCTTTCTGTTCCCATGCAAGCACAAACAGATAAAAAGGAATAATAACCCAGCAAACACTGGCTTTTAATTCTCTAAAGGACATTGTGCACTCACTGCAATAAGAAATAATTTTTCCAATCAGAGTCATGTGTTGATTAGTGTTATTTATATATGATCACTTCACATAATAAAAAGTACATTCAAGTGAACAAGCAAAGCTATCAAAAATAGCTTGCTATTTATAGTATACTCAAGGAAATATATTTCAGAGTTGGCAACTTCCTGGGGCTAAGGCATTTAAAATAAAGACTGGAGATAGTCAATCTATAGAGAGATAAGGAAGTTTTCAGTAGAAGGCTGATATCCTCAACCAGTATCCATATTCATGCAAAGGAAAATAGTACTATGTCAAGGGATTTTTCCTACTTTTAGATTACGTAAGTCCATTCTTGAAATTAGAGGATAAACATCTAACTGTTGATTAAGAAAACCATTGATGTCTGAATATTTCTCTTGATCGATTTGTTTTTGTTTTATCTTTATTGTATATTTAATGTATATTTATACATGCTTATATACATTTACATGGATAAAGAGAATGGGACTGGAGGAGTTTAATGAAGTCTTTATAGAAAACTATACACATTACATAGCTGCAGCATCGCTGTCCCTTATCTGTCCAGATACCTGTAGAGCAAGAGAATACCATGCTTTTGATGCTTGTTTTCATTCTGGATTTGTCATCACAACAGCCAGGATGTCCTATACTTACATCATCTAATTTCCTTTTTAGGTATATGAAAAGGTTGCCTATCTCCTGACAGACTTAGGTATGTAGGTCTTTACTAATGATGTTGTTCTTGCTGGCTATGGCATATACCTTTGTAATTCCATAAAGAAGTGTTTTGAAAACTTCATCTGTGAAGTATGTTTCTGGCATTTCCCTCAACAAGTGAGAAATGTCACAGAAAGAAAATAAATTATTATTTTACTGAGGAAATAAAATAAAACTAAGGAATTTATTTTTCTACTTTTAATGTTTCATAGTATACACTGAAAAACAGTAATCTTATTTTGAAGCAAAAGTCGAAACATATTCTTTCTTGCCTGCTAAAGGGTTTTTTCCATTTTCCCCAAATGCTTGTTTGTTTCTTACTGATTTTTAATTTGATCTTTCATATGGAAAAAAAAGGGTTAACATAAAATTAAATTGTCCAGGATAAAAATGTTAAGTCGTGAATTTTAAAGTAGCTCTAATTCTGTAACATTAAAATTTTATACTGAAGCCTCTAGCTGTGATTAGATATGTACATGAGATAAAGCTTTCTAGCTTATAGAAAACAAGGAAGCAAAGACAGAATTTAAGATCTTTGTCTGTGTCAATGTGTAGCTGTTTAGTGTTTTGTTTTACATGCTCACTTTTAGCCCATGTCAAAATATGCAAGTGATCTTGTCTTGGTTAAAATGCCAGCTGGCTGCCTAAATTCTACAGCTCCCTCTTTTGGTTGAAGTGTTAAACAAGGTGCTCAAAACTTCATAGTGCTTCAGGTAACAGGCAGCTGAACAGGCTAGAAAAATTCAGAATGTATAGTCAACTTACTCAAATTATTAAAATATTTTAAAGTCTTTTTTCATATTAAACTGATTTCTATTCCTTTTAAAATATATTATATTGTTACAGACCAGAGAATGGGAAAGAAAATAATTGTTGAAGTGTATAAGCAAAATACACAAATTTTTTACAAAAAAGGTTTCTTGAATTAAACATAATGGAGCATTAGGTGTTTGAGCTAGGTAGCTCATTCTTCTTGCTAAGGTGTTTTACATCAGAAAAGGACACCCTTCTGGGAACAACTGTCCATATGTAAAGCTGGTATCCTGTATATTGCTACACAAATTTAGTCATTGTTAGACCAGAGTAATTAAGTAGTACAAATTTTAACTGAAAAATCCAGGAAGTTTAGATTTACAACTCATATACTTTACAACTCATGTGGTTTAAAATTTTACCAATGTACTATATTCCAAGTTTGATACATCCATCAGAGATGGATTTTGTAAAAAATAATTAGTAAACGTTATCACAAAGTTCTAACTCAGACATAAATAGTGTTCTACAAACCTTAAGGAAAGATATCCAAGGCAGAGCAGACCCACACAGAACACTTGTAGCCCTACTACACATTTCTACATTTCTTTCCAAAAGAACCTCTGTCCTTTCCTCATTGAATTATAAACTGTTTGGCACTCCACAAGCATTATGATAGGGAAGTCCTGAGGATGAAGTGATGGTCCTACAGAAGTATTTAGAAGGTGAGAAGCTTGGATGAGAAATCAACTGGCTTTTAGTTGATTCTTTCACCTCTGCTTTCCTTGGCTTCTTTCCCTGGCTATTGCTCTACTGATTCCAAGCGCTTTTGGGTTTTTGGGGGGATTGGGTTTGGTTGGTTGGTTTGTTGGTTTGGATTTTGTTTGTTTGTTTTGGGGTTTTGTTGTTGTTTTTGTTTGGTTGGGTTTTGTGGGGGTTTCTTGTGTTGAGTTTTTTTCTTTGAATCAAGATACCTTCAATCTTAAGCCAAAAAATTCACATTGGTTTATGAATTATTCATGGCAGTGAAACAGCTACCTTCCCATAGTATTATGATTAATTCTCAACCAAGGGGCTTCTATCTTCTGTTTCCACATAGAAACAATGCAGTCTGAGCTGGGGCAGTGAAAATAAATCAATTGCAACCTAATGGGGCAACCATGATTTAAAACCCTCACTTGTTTTGTTAGCGTTGATTGATTTGTGAGCAAAATTACACATAACTCAATTTCTTTTTTGTTTATATAATGTATATTGTGTCTTTCTGAAGAGCACCCTAGAACAGAGTCTGAGTGGGAAAACAGCTTTGCCTTGAAAATGTTCCTCTTCCAGTTTGTCAACTTGAACAGCTCCATCTTCTACATCGCCTTTTTTCTTGGCAGGTAAATTATCTTTGCCAATTGCACTTAAAAGAAAACTTGCACAGAATTCAAAATCTTCACTAATTTCGTAGATTTGAAGAAAATACAGTGACAGTTTGAACTGTAAGGTTTAGGTATGAGTTGGTTTCTGGGCATGATTAAAGCATGAAATATTTTTAAATGTATGGAAGGGTTGGACCCTTGAAATGTTTACTCATGAAACTAGAGTAAAAATTCTACTTTTTTATGGGGTGTACATGACTTTCCTACTAAATAAGAACTCAGAACTTTTGAAAATGCAGCCAATTCCTAAATGTGGGTCTGTATTTAGCCCTGTGTTAATAGGCTTTATCAATCTTTTCTTGTTTATTCCCCTTGAGCAACATTTCCAAGAATGCATCTCTGTAAATAGTAAATATTGTCTGGAAAATCTTATACAAGAGTAGGAAGCAGAAATTCTGGCTCCAATTTTTGTGTGTATCTTTAGCTTAGAGTGTGAGATACAGCACAGATCTAACCTTGCTTCATCTTTAGTTCAGTTTTGTTATGGTCACACTTACCAATCCCGCAGAACCTACAGAATATTTCAGGGTATCTTCTATAAAGTTCTATAGTATCATTTCAGGTCAAGATTGTTTGGAAAGAAACTAATGAAAACAAACAAGGGAAAAAAAAAACCCACTAATAAAGACTGTTGGTGATAATCTGTTACATTCGGTGGTGTATTCAGCTTACAGTATTAAAATTTCTCTGTGTCTTGCTCTCTCCTGTATCTAATATAGAAACCCAGGCATGGGTTTCTTTCTCTCTTTTATAACTTTCACTGAAGTCATCAAGAATTGTGATTCCTTATACAAATCAAGTGTACACTTCACATGGGCAAGCAGATCCCTGTGCTGCAGCTAATTCCTATTAATTATAACGGCTTGCTTATCTCCTTAGAAGTAGATTAGAGTCTGAATATCTAACATCTAAAATCTCTGAAGCTAGGATTTTTATTCAGGACATAATAAAAGTTTAGGATCACTTGCAAAATGATGGTCCTTGTTTGCATTCTGAAATGTACATATCCTACGGACACCAAATTTAAGCCTGTGTGATTTATTCTGTTGGTATTTCCTGAATTCAGTGGGTGGTATGAAACAACTACTGATACAGGGTGTTCCTGGAATGTTCACTGAGAAACAGAAATCTTATTTTCCAGATTTGCAGGCCGCCCAGGAAAGTACAACAAGCTTTTTAACAGATGGAGGCTAGAAGAGGTAAACAATCCTGTTTTCTGTTCCTGTGATATTTCCATGAGTAAAAAGAAAATGGCTGCAGGACATGAATGCCCATTTTAAAGATTTTATTATTCCAAGTGCAGCAAATACTAAACTCTTATTTATAGCAAAGGATAGGATAGAGGAGATGTGTTTTTCCTTCTGTGTTCTCCACTCTGCCCAAGACACGCAAGTTCTTTCTGCCTCTGCCTTAGGGAAAAGTCATCAGTGATAGTCCCTTACGTCACAAGCACTATGAGTCCTATGGGAATGGAATCTCCTGGTATTTGGAATTTTTGGTTAGAGGACATAAATATAATGCCATCAGCTTTTGTATCAACTTTATAAATTTTTGTCAGCACAGAAAAAACACGGATCTGTTGGAGTGGGTCCAGAGGAGGGCCACAAAACGAGTCAGAGGGCTGGAGCATCTCTCCTGTGAATACAGGCTGAGTTGCAGATATTCAGCTTGGAGATGAGAAGGCTCCAAGGAGGCATTATTACTGCCTTTCAATACTTAAAGGTGCTTATAAGAAAGAAGGGGACAAATTTTAGGGCCTGTTGAGACAGGGCAAGGGATAATGATTTTAAACGAAGAGAGGCTAGATTTGGACTAGGTATAAGGAAGAGATTTTTATTTTTATTTCTATTTATTTATTTTTTTAATTTTTTTTGTTTTATTTTTATTTTTACTACTATTATTAGGATGGTGAAACATTGAGACAGGTTACCTAGAGAGGTGATGGATGTTTCCCTGGAAACATTCAAGGTCAGGTTGGATGGGGCTTATCTAGTTGAAAATGGCCATACTTATTGCAGGAGTTTGGACTAGATCATCTTAAGGGATCCTTTCCAACCCAAACTAATATATAATTCTAATATTTAAAAGAAGAAAAATATTATTTTCAAGATTTAAGTTGAATGTTAGAATTGCAACTACCAGTATGCTGAAGTTCCCTCTTTCCTCTGAAAAACAGATTTCTTCTATTGCAACTTGGTAGCGACAGAGTAAAACATTGTACCTTTGTAGTCCATGATCTGAAAAAATGGTTCTGTAATTACTTCACATTTTGATATGGCAGTCTATACATATATCTGTAGTTAAGATACCAGTACCAGAAATTCTGCTAGTCTCTCTATAAACTCAGATTCTTGCAAATGAAATATTGCTCCATTCTTTTGAAATTGTTTATTGGTCTAAGTGAAATGGTCTGTATAATTTATCATACATCTAGCACACATACCTTTAATTTAGTCAATATGATCTAATATCTAACAATATGTCTAAAGGTTGTTTAGCTGAAGTCTGTTAATATTTATTTTATTAATACTTCTTTTAATATTTCTGCAGATGGAGATTAGTGTTTTTCACCACACATATTTAATATTTTTATTAACATTCTGAACAAATAAAAATAAAGGAATTATCTGATTTTTAGCAATAGATCTCTTCCACTTCATTTCAGTGTCATCCTAGTGGCTGTTTGATAGATCTCTGCTTGCAAATGGGAGTTATTATGGTTTTAAAACAAATGTGGAACAACTTCATGGAACTAGGCTATCCGTAAGTTCAGATGTTAAAGTTCATTTTAAAAATAGTAAATACATGATTCAGTGATAGGGAGAAATGGTATTATGTTTGGAGAATGTTTTCACTTGTTGTACCTCACATATTGTCACTTTATTCCCAAGGAAAGCATTAACTGTTGCTCTAAGATAAAGCTTCTCAGAGTATGTTAAATATCTAAATTTTTTATTATGTTTTCATTTCCCATAATACAAACAGAGATGTTCAGCCTCTGAAGAGACTAATGAGCTAAGAGTCTTACAGTTCTCTTGAAACTGGAAGAGTATGTTTCCAGTAAAAGGTTGATCATCAAATATTGATCTAATTGAAGTCTCGACCTTGAAAATATGTTAGAAATATGAAAATGTGTTAGAAAGAGTTTTGCTCAACACACATGCAATTGCAGTTGTTCTGCAAATGAGGGATAATGTACTGTATGTTGTGGAATGAGGATTTTTGGAAAGGAGAAACCTACTTGAACTACCAGGCTTCCTGTCTTCTCAGCCAAGCAGGATATTAACTTCATCTAAAATTTATTTTAGAACATGCTTATATTCTGTTACGGAAAGAAGTGTTTTGTTTTGACAAAACCATTGTTTGCAACTTAGGCAACAATTTGTCTTTCAGTAACAAGATAGATCAAGAACCAAACACTAAATTAGCTTGAGAAAAAAAGAGCAGACTTTTTATAAAAATACTTACAAGAAAGTTATTTCCCATCTTTAGTCTCTTTTCCATAATATCTAGAAACAAGCAGTAGTCTTTAATTGGTCCATGTGTCAGTACTGGATAATATTTTCATTTGAATAACAGTTTAATTTATGAGCCTGCTATCTCCTTAATATTTATAACTACTTTGGGAAAAGATCTCTGCACAGCTTTATGAAGAATAGTCTTAAATATTTCCACCTTCAGCATTCAGCAACACCTTCTTAAATGCTTATTCCTGCTTTAAGAAAAGAAATATTCTGTAGAGCACCTAGATCTTTAGGTTTGTTCAAAAATATATGTATTCTACTATTTAGTGTATTCTAGTATGGAGTACTTACTGAGTTCCACTTACTTGGTTTGTCTTTTACAGGATTGAAGATAAAGTGCTATTAACTTTTTAGTGCTCTCACTATGTATGATTTTTTTTCTTGTTCTTCTTTTTATTTAGTCATTCAGGTAAATCCTACCAAAAAATAAAAAGTCTATGCAAGCATGTTCTATATTCTGAAAAGCTTATTTGTACAATGCCAAACATGCTACATTAAAGACATAATTAAAATTATAATGCAGAATTTTGAGATCTTTTGTAAGTTCTTTGCATTGTATCTAAGATGATATTGTAAAATTTTCCTTAAAATAGCTAAGTAATCATCCAGGTGCATTTGAAAATAGGCCCACTTATTTCAAAGCAGTACCAGAAAGTATTTTAAATCTCTGCACAGATAGAGTCAATAATATTCTCTTTATGTAATAAAGTTTATTACAGAACTGGTGGTCACGACGCAAAATGAAGAGAAGAGGGCAATCAATGGAGAATAAAATTTCTCTTCCTCAGTGGGAAAAAGATTGGAATCTGCAACCTATGAATCTCCATGGTTTAATGGACGAATATTTAGAGATGGGTGAGCAAATGTGGGAGGTGTTGGTTTTCTTCAGAAAGTAGAACTGTGTTGCATGTTAAAAGATTTTTTGAATTTCCAATTTCTAATCATAGAAATGCCTGTCTAGTTTTACAGTTTGGCTTTACCACCATCTTTGTTGCTGCCTTCCCACTGGCACCTCTTCTGGCACTGCTTAACAATATCATAGAAATCAGGTTAGATGCATACAAGTTTGTTACTCAGTGGCGAAGACCTATGCCTGCAAGAGCAACAGATATAGGTGAGAGAACCTAATGGCTGTCACTGTCAGGTATCATTTCTTTGTATTTTCCTCTTTAAAACAGAAGTATATCATGTGTCAAGATGGTAATGTAACCAACAGATTTCAGTGACAACTTTCCTTTTAGGCAACAAAAGGATAGTTAGTTGCTTTGATAAGAGGATTCCTCAAGTTTGTTTTCCATTTACAATAAGGAATAGCTTGAATATTGAAAACAGGCTAAAAGTATTTCAGGCTTCTGATTTGTGGAACTCTAGGTCTAAAATCAATTGAATTTAGAAATTAAATAAAAGGACTGAATGAAGTTTTAATTTAAAATTGCATTAAATAAGAAATCTCTTTCCAGAATCTCCTATTTGGCCTTTATAACAAAAAATTACGGTTATGCCTTTGTTGCTTAGCTGTATTTTCTCATCAGGGTGTGCCCTATTGCAGGATTTCGTTGGGGTGGCACCAGTGGTTTGGCTGGAATGTGGGGACATGGCTTTATCTTGACTAGTTTTTCTGTCTCATAATTCACTCTCAATAAGAAAGGAAAACTGTATGACTAATAATGACTTTATTATCACTAGTATGACTTTATATGACTTAATATGGCTATAAAAAAGTGACAACTTTGTTGTAATTTCTCTTGTTTCTAGGTATTTGGTATGGAATTCTGGAAGGAATTGGAGTTCTGGCTGTTATCACCAATGCCTTTGTTATTGCCATTACTTCTGATTACATTCCACGTTTTGTCTATGCATACAAATATGGTCCCTGTACAGATCAAGGGTACAGACAAGAAAAGTAATTAGGATATTCTTTATATATACATGCATTTTTCAGTGGAAGCACAATTTACTGCTGTATTTTTATGATAACATAGATACGTTTCTTTTACATCTGTGCAAACCTTCACAGATGTAAAGTGCAAGTAAGTCAGCCATTCCAAAGAGTTTGCAAAGTAGCTAGTTATATAAGTGGAAAATCATGTCTTCCCTTCTGAATGCAAACAAAAAAGTTTGTACATTGCATCAATTTTCAGATCTTTTCTAGGTAAGCTTTTCTTCTTCTCTGCAATGGGTCTATACTGTCTTCTCCCAGTACATTCCCAAACACATGTATATGCTCCCAAAAATAGAGATTTACTCTTCCTGAGCTGTCACAGGAAAAGAGAGTTTAAGGGCAAAAAGAATGAGGTGGGATAAGATGAAAAGAGACAGTATCAGAAAAATGTTAGTGCTCAATGCACACTACCCATTTAAGAGAGAACTGTGTAATTCTATTTCTTCTTTTGCCAGTAGTGATTTGAGGTATCACAGAAAACCTGAAGATTCAGATTATAAAAGGATGCCTCATGCATCTCTTCTTAAATTTTCTTTGATTTTCAAATGTGCTTTAGTTAAGTTACAAGACAGATTTCAAAGAAGATAGGACATCTTACATGTCTGTGCTTTTCAAGCAACAGCAAAAATTCACTCCTACAGTCATAAATCAATATATTTATGTGATTTCTGTAATTAATAGTAATACATTTTTGCCTTTAATATAACTGTTCGGTATATATGCACTGTTCATTTTACTGTTGAGAAAAACGCTTTGATTCAACTCATAAAACCTTTTTTTTTTTTTTTTTTTTTTTTTTTTTTTTTTTTGTATGTACTGCATTATTGGTGGCAGATTCTGCAAAGGTGTTAAATTATTCTGCTCTCTGCCTTTGTATCCATCTTTCAAAGTTCAGTAATTTTAGGAAACAGTTAAAAACACTGTAGCAACAATTTTTGGTTTATATCTTTCAGTAGATAAGAACCAAAACCATAAAAAGTGCTGAAAATAGACTTCTAAACAGTGCTATACCTGGAACAGATGTTAGTCTTTTCTTTCCAAAAAACTTTGCTTCTCTGCATGAAATTTTAGAATTGCTTTTCTCTTGATAAGCAAATAAAATATTATGCTCACAATATCTGATAGCAGAATATGTTTACATACCATAAGTTTATTGTATGACCACTTTATGAAGAAAGTGCTGCCCATATGGCTTTTTCTTTCAGATGCTTAAAAGGATACGTCAACAGCAGTTTATCAGTATTTGATTTGAGTGAACTTGGGATGGGATACTCAGGATACTGTCGGTATGTTTCAATGCTTGCAAGCCATTATCTTTCATGTCTCTATGAATCATTTAATTTAAAAGCTTTGCCAGCTGCCAAGAAGAGTAAAAATCCTCATTTCAATTTTGTTAAGCATTCTGAAATCAATTAATTAAAATACACAATTAAAATTTTTGTTACCTCTCTAACCCTAGTTGAGATTGCAAACATTTATGCAAGATGAATACAAGAAATTCAACATAAAAATGAAATATGACATGAGTTCACTCCTGTTTTCAGACTTAGTTTTGCAGTGAGCATCAGTTTAAATTAGAATCACATTTCATTTATGCAAACTTTGGAGAATCTCAAATGCTTATAAGCAAAGACAAGAACCAATTCAGAATCAACACACTTAACACTCCAGCTTTTTAACAATAAAATAAACTGTTTGCTCTGGATTTTTGAAAGCAAAAAGTACTGTCTCATAAACAGCTCTATTTAATAGCCTATATTCTGGACAGTTGCTCTCCCTTTCTGTTTAATTCCTCTTGAAGTCTGCTTTCACTTCAATTTCTCTCATTTTAGCCAGATCTGGGATGAACTAGAGACCACTTGACCATGTTTAGGGTTTTGAGCACAGGTTAACTTCCTGGGTTTCTCTTTGCTTTGCAGGTATAGAGACTACAGAGCTCCACCGTGGAGTTCAACTCCATATGAATTCACTTTGCAGTTTTGGCATGTCCTGGCAGCACGGCTGGCCTTCATAATAGTATTTGAGGTTAGTTGTGGAAGGGAACAATTCCTTTCTACCTCTTAAAAGTCTGAATTGATTCTTTATGGTAGTTCTATAAGTAAATTGTCATTTTAATCATTTGTTCATTCGTTACAGTCAAGGGAGAGGAAAAAAATTATCTTCCCCAAACTGTTGTCTCTCAGCTGCTTCAAACAGAAATGACAGAGCATGCACTTACTGTAGAGCTCCTCTAAAATCATATTTCCTTAACAGTCATCTTATACATCATGTTGGTTCCCTACCCAATCTTTCATATTTTATTGAAAAACAAGGAATGCTAGTTTTGTGTATATTAGGCAGTTGTTACAAGATAAAATCTGTGTCAGGAAAATGATACATGACTCTAGCCTAATATAAAAGTAGAAATGTGTATACTAAGTTTGAAGAACGTATTGCATACTACCCAGGAATCTGGTTGCCTATTTCCATTATAAGCCTGAAAGAAGACTGTTTATAGGTAGCGTTTACATTTGTGGATCAAACTAGCATATCCTATAGTCACATCTTTATTTAAGTCACTAACTATACCCTTTGTCTTACTTTTTAGAAAACTTCAGCACTTGCCCGTTTCTTTTAGATCACTCATTTACTCACATGTGAGTGTTTTTATTTAACAAAATGGATTTGCCTTTCAGTCACAAACTGAATCTCAGTTCCAGTTTTGCCACAGACTTCTAGGCTCTAAAATGTAGTCCTACAAAGGAATACTTATCGATATTTTAAGCAATTATTTCTGTTTTTCTTTTCAGCACCTTGTTTTTGGAATAAAGTCTTTCATTGCCTACCTAATTCCAGACATACCCAAAGACTTGTGTGACAGAATGAGAAGAGAGAAATACTTAGTCCAGGAAATGATGTATGAGGCTGAACTGGAACATTTGCAAAGAGAAAGGAAAAAGAATGGGAAACAGTATCACCATGAATGGCCTTAGTCACTACCCTGTTACAACAAAACCACTGTTTGAAATTGGAGAGTGAAGTTTCAAAATTGTCAGTCTGGCATCAGTGTGAGATTGGTGGTGGTGGTATATATATGCTCTTGCTGGGCAGTACAGTTGCATACTTAGGTTGGCACTGAAAAATAGGTGTTTCCAGTGACGACAATGAAAAGCCTTACTTATAACTGGTCTGTGATGAACTTCAAGGAGAATTGGCATTCAGAAATGTACAGACAGATTAAAAACCTGGGCACTGTTTTAAAAAAAGGCAATGAATTTTCATATCAGCATGATGAAAACAGAAAATTACCTGTGAACCTATAGAGTAAGGGAGTGACTAAAACCAACTTTTGTGACATCCACTACTTCTACAGCTTCTGATTGCTGAGCTCCATCTGTAAGACCTCTAAAGAAAAGAGCGGTTGTTGCCTTTGTGGCCATGACTTGATCTTTCAGGCTTACTGTTTTGTCATGTTTGCCCTAGTCTCTTACTGAGATTGTGGATGTGGTCCTACCTTAAAAAAGGGGTCTGTGGCTGCTAAATATTTACTATGCAGTTTAAGATTTGCACATCAGTGTCATTCATTTATCCATCTAGTTGAAAACCAAAAAGTCCAAATTCAGAAAGAAAACAGCAGCACTAGGAGAACACATTGTATTGCCCGCGTTGCAGCTATGTTTGAAAATTCTACAGCTGTTGAGTTGTCTTTCCACTTCTGTGTATGGAAAGGCCATCTCCACATGCTTCCAGGATGAAAGAACTCATTTTCATGCTGTGTTACTGTTCCTCTTTATCTGTCTGGGCAATGATTCCATGACTTCACAGAACGCTAACTTGAAACACTCCCATGCAGTGCAAATGACTTTCTCTTCAAAATACAATTTTATCTTTATAGTATGCAAGCTTCTGCAGATATATATGAGACATACAGTATAACATTGTGGCTTGCTTGTTCAGGAAAGGAGAAGAAGAGAAATTTGTAACAATGTCCTTCCTATTGTAATAGTAAACATTGCAGTAATGTACACTTCTTTTATTGGCCTAAATATGTCATAACACTGGAGTTGGATACAAACAAATATGTATACAGATTGTGTATAAATGCATAGACACACAGTGGTTACTCTTAGATTTACTATTATTATTATTATTATTATTATTATTATTATTTGTATGCGTTGTTACACTGCGGGGGCATTTTTTTGGTAAAATCACTAAAAGGTAGATGTTCATTGAAGAATCAAATTTCAGTTTTTATGTGCAAACAGCATATTGCAGTGTTGCTTGTGGTTAATAGTCATATTTTGGTGATGAAATTGTCTATTACTAACATTTCATAATATGGGAAAATCACTTAACATTTAAACAAGTTTGAAGGGATACCTTGCAGGGAAGGGAATGGAGAAACAGAGTTATGGTTATTCTGTTTCTCTTGTACAATTTCAAATAATGCTTCTCTATATTGGGCGAGAAAAATTTAGGAAACAAAAAATCAGCAAAGCACAGTAATTACAAAGTCTGCAAATTTTAACATTATTTTTAGGGATAAAGTGGCAGCAAAATCACTGCTGACAGGTAAGAAAATACCTGAATTTTTACTATTTACATTATCCTATTGAAAGTGTGATTCCAGTATTCACTTGCGTTTATTAGCACAATAATTTTACTTTGTTTTATTTTGTTTTATTTTATTTTATTTTAATTAATTTTAGGATTCAAGAGCCCATCAAAGTGGGTAAATAGGATCTGTTGTATCCAGAGAGCCTAGCATCAGACTTCTAAGTTCTTCAGTTGTTTCACCATATTCGTGAGATTTCTTGGTTAATTCCAGCTCTGGGACCAGACAAGGCAATTGTAGGAGTATCTACAGAAAGGAGGAAAGAAATTTGAAGATCTGGTCCAATCAGATACATTACCCATTCTTTCTGTGATAAAGGGCTGATGGAACTCATCTTGCCATATTTTGGAAAGGCTCCAAAAGGTTCCTTCATATTCTGGGTTGTGCATTAAGTTCCTCAGGAGTCATTATTAGAAAAAAAGTTAGTGCACTCTCCTCAGTGCTAATAGAATCACAACGTTTGATTTAATTTATTATCTATCTGTCTCATTCTATGGATTGTCAAACACTGTTTGACAGCATTAACCCTGTGTCACAGTTTTTGTTTCTGTGCCATAGTGATCATACTTCAATTCTTCAGAAGGTCACAGATGAGCTCTTTTTAATGTTTTCTCTAAAAACAAAATGTCTTGGCTGGTCCAAGGTATAAAGATACAGGATAAAAACAGCCAAAAATCAGAAATACTGATTTTTTAATACTCTCTTGTTTCTGCTATTGATATTGGCACATCAATACATACTTAGGCAAATTCCAATTGGACTTGAAAAACCACATTAAAAATCTTTTTGTATTTGAGATTTACATATATATATTATGAATTTTTTTCAACACTGATATATAGGAGTATATGAAAGGCAAGTGTGTAGATCTGATATGTTGCATTTTATGCACTGGAAAAGCACAAGAAGTTTGGGGAAACACTCTGTGTGTCCTTTACTTTTGGAGGACATCAACAATGTGTAAAGGTCTTGCCACTATCTAGCCATTTGCTTAAGCTGAGAAACCTTTTTGCTAGACTTTGCTTAGTATGCTGTTTTCATTGATTGCACGTTATTTTCCTAAAGAATAAGGCACACACTGTCCTCAGGAATAATGTATTTTTTGAATGGTGAATGATCTTTTCATATTCTAAGTATTGTCTTTTCAAACAAATGACTAGTATGACTAGACTGTGCATGCAGGCTGCATTTGTGAAATTTGACAAAGCTTTAGAACCTCAATTTGTGCAAAAATGCTTTAGATCGTTGCAGATCTAATCTATGACAACTTTGCTCTATGCACGCACCCTTAGAGAGACTGCATGAGCAAGTAGATTTTTTATATATAAAGTATTTGTTCAAAATGTGTTAATTATTCTTAACCAAATTCTGCATCTTGATTCAGACAAAAGAAATGTACATTTCAGAAATGGCACAAAGTCCAGATACATGATCTACACCTCATTTCTTACGACTTTTTATTCTAAATTTGTGCCTAATGTATGAGATCTGAATTTTGGTGAATAAAAAAAGGAAAATAAGAATTCTGTTTTATTGGCCATCCTAATGAGAGGTTCCCCAAAGTTTGTCTCCACAAAGAGGGAGGCATTAGAGTATTCACAACTGTGTGCTAAGGCTTGCCTGAATGTTGAGCGCAGACTCCCACAGCACACTGATTGAGCATCCTTGGATGGATACTTGGAAACAAGGCAAACCTCATGATGACTTCAGTAAAGCCTTTGAAACTGTCACTCATGGCATCCTTCTGGAGAACGTGGCAGCAGGTGCACTCTTAGCTGAATTAAAGCTGCCTGGATGGCCATGCCCAGACAGTGGCGGTGAATGGTGTTTTTCCAGTTGGCAGCCTGTCAGTAGTGTGGTTCCCCGAGGCTCAGTATTGGGGCCAGTTCTGTTTAATGTCTTTATCAATGATCTGAACAAGGGGATCAAGGGCATCCTCAGTGAGTTTGCAAACAACACTGAATTGGGTGGGATTGTTGATCTGTTGGAGGGCAGGAAGGCTCTGCGTAGGGATATGGACAGGCTGGATCAATGGGCCAAGGCCAATAGAATGTTCAGTACGGCAAAGTGGCAGGTCTTGTCCCTGGATCACAGCAACCCACTGCAGTTCTACAGGCTAGGAGCAGAGTGGAAAGCTGCCCTGCAGAAAAGGACCTGGGGGTGCTGGTCAACAGCAGTTGAACATGAGCCAGTGTCTGCCCAGGTGGGCAAAAAAGCCAACAGCATCCTGTCCTGTGTCAGAAAGTGTGGCCAGCAGGACCAGGGAAATGATTGTCCATCTGTACTCAGCACTGATGAGGCCACACATTGAGAACTCTGTCCAGTTCAGGGCCCCTCAGTTCCAGACAGACATTGAGGTGCTGGAGCATGTCCAGAGAACGGCAGTGAAGCTGGTGAGGGATCTAGAGAGATTAAGTCATAGGAGGAGCAGGTGAAGGAGCTGTGGTTGATTAGTTAGATGAGGAGGCTCAGAGGAGTCTTATCACTCTCCACAACTACTGAAAAGAGATTGTAGCAAGGTGGGAGTCAGCCTCTTCCACCAGGCAAATAGTGACAAGACAAGGCGACATAACCTCAGGCTGCACACAGTAAGGTTCAGGTTGGACATCAGGAAGAATTTTTTCTCTGAAAGCATTGAACAGGCTGCCCTGGGAGGTGGTGGAGTCATCATCCTTGGAAAGTGTTCAAGAAATGACTGGACATGGCACTTAGTGTTGTGATTTATTTGTCATGGTGATGTTCCGTCAGAGATTGGACCCGATAATTTTTGAGGTCTTTTCCAACATTAATGATACATTCTTTCCTAACCCTTTTCGTTAAAGGATTTATAGAGAAAATTGTGACAAGGCTAAAATTTTGATAATGATGATAGATTGATGCCTTTTCCTGGTCTTAAAATCAAGAATCAAACACGGTTAGAAGGAAAAAAGGGATTTTACCTTGGTATTTATTTTAAGGATCCTTAGGTGTACTACATCCAGGTCAAATGGACCCCAATGCACACCACAATGCCCACCCCCAAAAGATCGGGTATAACATTATAGGTCTTACTAATTAGCATATCTATCAAAGATTCCCCAATAAAAGGCTCGAGTGACTCCCCTCCCCAAGGAGCCTTCTCCTGGATGCTTCTATCTTAGTTTACAGAATGTATTCTGGAGAGGACCTTGGGGTCTGGGGCACACTGATCCCTAGCTACGAAGCTTCTAAAATGTTTAGTCTCTCAGCTTGACAAACAAGTCCAAGAATGTAGGCAAAAAGCACTAAGAAGACAGAAGTTGTAAAAAGGTATAAAAGAAAAGGCAAAAAATCATCATGGCATCAGATGATAAGTGAGGTTTTGGTTTTTGTTAGATGTTTGTTTGGAAGTACATGTCTTCAGTAGTACAAAATACACATCAGCTGTGGCTGTCCCCTTTTTGATCAACAACTTGTCATAAATTGTGTTCTGAGGAACAGTTAGGCTCAATTGTGTCCTGTGGAGAGCTCAAAAGGAAAATGTTTAGACAGACTAGTAAAAATAGGTTAGTAGATAAATACCTTAATGGAAAAATTAATAAATTTCCAGAAGTTTCCTTCATAAAAAGTTCTGCAGAAGGAAAAATTCCCTGGGAAACAAAGCTTCAGGGCGAGTATTAATATGAGGAAAGTCAAGAATTTTGGTGATGTTTTATTCTTAATGTGCCATTAAGATGATCAGTCTAATCATGTGCATAATGCACATCTGCTCTTTCCTTGCTGCAACTTCTTCCACTGCAGACTCCAACTAGGAGTGTTGCCAGAGAGAATTTCTGGAGCCATGGGATCCAGTGGAGTTACCTGCAAAGTCCAAAGTCCTACATGGCATTGTGGGACTTAGTAAACTTTTGCATTATGTCACAGTTTGTTTGGAGGCAAATTAGCATATGCGTATTTAGAAGCATCATAACATTTTGGTTAACTGAAAATCATCCATGTCCATAAATTGAAAATAAACTGTCTATATACATAGTTAGCCTGTAAATGTCACAAATTTTCATTAAAACTATTATGAACTAGATTTTATATATATATATATATATATATATATATATACACTGGGCAATAGCTATATTAATGAAACTCATTTTATACAAACAGCTAAATATGAATGCAATAACGTTGATGGAAAATTTTAACAATCATATTTTCTACTAAGTTTCTATTTCTATTAAGAAAATGGACAGAGATAAAAATAGTGGTAACAGTAATCACTTACAGTGCAGTAGTACTTTGAGAAGCATTTTAGTTTTTGGAATCCTCATAAAGTGCTGATGTTGCTTGCTTGGGGGAGAAGTTTGAAACAAATATAAGGGCGGCATTTCATAATAATTATTTAATGTTAAGACTGATTCTAGAATTCAAATAGAATTCCACTTCTAGGCAAGCCTGTTATTTTGTTCCAATGTATATTTTGTCTGACTAAAATGCATACAGTGACACTTTTTGAAAGTGTTTAAGTGAATTTCTAACTTCTATTCCTGTAGGGGAAAATCTAGCAGCTTTAAAATTCCCTAAATCTTTTCATACTCAACTTCATGCTCGCAAACCCCATGTTCTTCTGAGGTAAAATGCAGCAACCATCATGTGGAGGGTGAGAATGAGCAGAAGGCAGCAAAGGGCTCATATTCACTCCAGCAAGTTTTGCTCCAGAATTGCAACAGGCTGTGAAAAATAAGGGTTTGAGGATAAAACATGGGACAGCCCTTCTTTTTTTTTTCTCCTTTGACTCATTCTTTACTTATCCTCAGTATTTTATTACACGCTGCCTTCTGGGTTACAGTTCAGTTTCCAGGGCAATTCTGTAACAGCAGATTTTTGTACAGGCTGTTTTTTGATGTCCCTTACTGAGATGCCAAAGCAGAAAGTGCACAAATACTAGTTTGTCTGGTGCTTTTTACAAATCCGTATGCATTGATTGGATGGAGTAGCGTGAGACAGCATGGGGTACCTCTATGTGTGCCGCTTCTGTCCTTCAGTCACTTCCCCAAGCATCACAGTGTTTTCTCCTTATGTCCTTTCCTACACATACACATACATCCTAAATACCCTACACAGTTGTATAATTTTAAATTTCTATAATGGATTCATTTTGACAATTTTTATCGGATATTGCCATTGCAAACACATTTACTAGAAATTTGGATTGTCATAACCTTGGCATAACCATAATAGCACAATGTTGCCACAACAGCACAAAGTTCTAATGGCACAACAAGGAATGGTAGGGAAGTCACAATTCCATGGTATACAGAAACTTTTAAAATCCAGGACTGGGATTTAGTCTTGAAATGTTAATGGTGTAGTCCCTCTTCACTGCACTGGAAATGACCTTGTGTTAGTTCTTTTGGCTCATTCTAACTTCTTGCTACAACCTCTGTATTGCTAGTTGTTCTCTATAGTTTGCATTCTTATTGACATGAGCTACTTGTTAGGATGCAACAGGGTGAGAAATTAGGATTAAACACAATGGAGTCTAAAGTTAGTGACATTTTAACCACTGAGAACGTGATGATTTTTTTGTTAATAATAAAAAATAAAAATCAGATCATATTTTCATTTCATGTTCTATTTAAATGACTTGGAGTTTTGTATTGAAAAATCTTCCAAACTGATGGCTCTAGTTTTTACCTAGAGTAGTATCACTGAAATTTCAGTTCTTTGAAACAGTCTCATGTAAAATCTAACTGAGTAAGATAGTTCAGTCATTTTTTACTCTGATAGTCCTGGCTAACTTGCAATATCATGATCATAAGTGATTTCTTAAAATGTGTATATATTTGAAATTTGTGTAATATTTAAATACAACTTGATTTCTAAGTAAGGAGTAAGAGTAAAATTTCAGCTATTTTTTCTACTCATAAATCCACACTTAGTAAGTAATATTTAAAACAAGTTTACAGTATCAGAGAGCGTGTCAGAGAAATTTACTTTTCTGTGCAAAATTTCAAGTTCCTCCAGCATGGCAGCTTTCAGTTTCTTTTGTGTTTTATGATTGCTATTACAAGCAGCTATGTACCCCAGAAGTAAAAGAATTTACTGAGGAATAAGTTGTAGATCTGATTAACTATTGTAAGACACTTTCGGCATAAATTTGTCTTTGGGATGCTGTTTACTTTATCACAGTTTACATATACAAATGCAACTACTTGCTGTATCATGCACATTTGATTATTACTTTTTTTCAGTAATAAACTTGGATATCTTTGAAAAACGCTGTGAGCTTTATTTTTCCAAATATTTAAAGATACTTAAAAGCAATTTATACTTGAAAAGTGAGTGTTCATGAGCTTACATAGTCTTGTAAGAAAGTAATTTCAGGGTCATACTTGGCTCAGGCATTTTTAACAATTAAATATTTGATTATTTTGGTCTCAAGGCACAGCTAGACTGAGTTTTCAAATTTTCAGTCATTTATGTTGTACTGCTTTCACTAGTGACTAACAATTTCTTAAATTAAACTCTTCTAGGATTTATCTGTTCCTAGTTTCATAATCTCAGTTTTTCAACCAAATTGGACAGGCTAGATCTGCCACTGGAAGGATCAATGGCTCAGGATGTAGAGGAAATGAGAAGATAACTAAACAACACTGACATGAATATTTAAACAGAATGGGGATTTCTCTGAGTTCCAGTTTTGCTAGGACTTATCCTTAAATCTTGCTAGAAGGCTGAATAATGAACTACTGATTTTAGCCATACGTTGTCACGTATGACCCACGTGTTGGTATTAGTATAACCCTGTGCCTGGCTCCATTACAAATACAGAAAATACTTGTGTTCAATGAGCAGCTTTAGTTGTAACAAAACTAGCCTGGAAATAGTTGAAGAAAAATTCTTCAGCATATTTCTTCAACAGCATTTGGAGAGAATGCAATTCTAGCCAACCTAACTCACTTTTTTTGGATATTAAATGGATTAATTAAGATTCTCTTTTGTGGTAAATGATTTGAAAAGATATTAAGTCTGTAGTGAATCCAGTGTTGCCAAACTTGTGAAATGCATGCAGACCATAATGATACTGCTTTCAGTTCCTTAAGAAATATTCAGAGGAGACTTGATTGTCTTCAGAGTTACAGATCTCTGAATCAGATATCCTCCAACTATGAGTAGAGAGGGTTTTATGATCCTCCATCTGACTATATAGCTTTATATTGGTGTTTTGAACCACTTTCACTCAGGAATTCTTTTACATCCTTATGCATGATAGTTAGACTTAATACAACCTAATCAGTAAGGTGTGTGGCCATGAGATACAAATGGTACAGATATATTTACTGAGTTTCCATCTTTGCTTTGCTAACAATCCCAACTATGGAAGCAGGAAGGGAAAGCATGCCACATGAGAAAGCAAGCAGCTAGCCACACTCAGCTATAAGATTTTATGAGATTATAAAAGCAGTGTAAAAGGGATTAACACAAATATTGACTTAATTCTTAGTTTCTTGACAAACTGTTCCATGCAAGCAAGGCAGTGTCATTTACAGACTGCTATTTCAGTTCTCTAATTAAAATCCTGGGACCACTTCCAGGGATAGAACATGAACACACACAGGGGAAGTAAGTTCAAGGACCAGGCTGACATACATCTACGTCATAAAGATGGTCACTGATAAAGCAAAAGCAACAGCTGGGCTCTTCAAAGAAATACAAGATGAATGTATCAGCTGGGTCCATGAGTCATCTTTGATATTTTTATTCCTTTTGTTTCATTCAATTGTGCATTTTGTTTAAAAACAAATATATTTATCGAAAAACTATATCCAGAAGTTTATCAAGGTGAGAGGTGATCTGTTGACTTTGATTTAAAACCAGCACATTTTAGAAGAAATGAAAGAGAGCACTGAATGGTCTCTGCTTCCAAGACATTGTACCAGACAGATTATTTTGCCTAATAATGTGTCTTTTTTTCAAAATTCAGCATGAGTTATCAATTAGGAGGCATAATCATCATTAAATTGTTGGTTTATTTTCTTTGTTGCATAAAAGTGGATCTTTTTGAGCTGAAAACTAACACAGATAAAGAACTACCCTGAATTCAAAGTAAAGTAAATTTGTTACTCTCTCCTATAGCTTTTACAATGAGAAGTTATAAAGAAAACCTGAATTCCACAGAGGAAGCAAACACAGTTATCTTGGTGACTGAAAGTCCTGTCTGGTCTATACAAGGTTCCTGTGAGGAGATTTTTTCAGATACCTGGGTATAGGCTCAACCTGACCTCTTTTCTCTCCCTCCATCAGAGGGCAGCTCACTGTCTCACCTTTGTGAGATATCTCACAAACTTCTCTGAAGTCTTAATTTATCTCAAGTTCACCTTTGAACATTTCCCTTCAATGATGAGTTACTGAACAGAGCATGTGATGCAGATGTATTGCAGCTGCATCTGAGTGGGAGCTTCCACAACAAAATTCATGAAACGTTTCTTCCAAAATAGCAGTGCTTCCAAAACCCCGTTGTCCGATCATTTCCCAGGTCTGCCAAGAAATTAATAAATAAAAATCTGGCCTTTATTGCTATAGTGAGCAATTGTTCCCTCTTGGTCACCTACAAGCTGATAAATGCAGTAAAAAAAGTTCTTAATTTTTGAAGCTGAAGAACTAAAGTTTGATTAAATATCCCTTGTCCCTCAGCTTCTAGAGGCGAGATTCTCTGCTCATATTTGTATATGAATTTTCCTCAGGATTGTAACCAGGGATCTGGTGATTATTTTCTTTGTTGGTATTATTCTCGAAGCTGTTATCTGTTCTGGTTTTATTTCCAGCAGCTTTAGGCAGTTTTTTCTCAAAGTCCATCTGAAAAAAAGAAAGAAAATATGAAGCCTGTATTCACTACCTTTTTCCTTTGATTAAAGGAAAATTGTTAAAACAGTGCAAGAAGAAAGTTATTCATTCCATATGCCTTTTTAATGAGCTACAAAGCCTTAGACACCTGGCCTTAGAATAGCTGGCCCTGTTGCTGTGGGGGAGGTGGAAAGGAGCAGCTCAGGTGCTGGTGAGTGCAGCACAGCCTGATTGTTAGTCCCCGGTGCTGCTCTGAAGGGCAGAAGCCACAGAGGTTCTGATGGTGGGGATGGCAGCAGCAAGAGAGCTTTGTGAACATATGAGTTCTAAAGTCTTTTTCTCTGAGCTTGGTGGAAGGTGATAGCTTGGTGAACTCTCTAAGGTGTAAAGTGCGGTTTTGTCTCCACTTGGCTGCTGAAGCAGGGAGGCAGATAGATGGAGATCAGACCCTGTTTCATGAGCTCGTGGCTTTCCTGAGGGCTGTTTGGAGAGTCTGAGTCCCCGTATTTGATGAAAACAGGAAAAATAGTTAACTTATTACTCACCAGGGTTTGGCTGATCTCCTTTCCAGTGTGTGGTGCTTATGCAGCATACCTTGCATAAGTTCAAACGCAACTGCTGAAGGCTGGTTAGTTCTCTGCTCAGCGCATGCCCTCATGTAAGTACAAGCATGTGTTCCCACTGTTCCTGGGCCACAGCAGGGCCAAGCTGGTGGGTTCAGGTACTTACCTCCAGGCTGTCATGCTGCACACCACACCAGAGGAAAATTTTGAGTCTTTTGGACCAAAAGCAGAACAGGTTGCAGACTGGCTTAATTAACACTGGTGGGATGTCTTCTCCTTTACTAGTTCCTGGAAAAAAAAAATAATAATACATGAGCCTATGGATAGCTAGGTATGAGCCTTGGGAGCCTCAGAATATGTGAGGTAGGGAAGCAGGATCAGAGCCCACTGCCCTCTTCTGAGTCTGTCTTAAGTCACCTGCTGGACTTTTTAAAAACATTTTTTTTTATATATGTGTGTATATATATATATGTCTCTGTATGTTTAGAACACCAACCTGTTATAAGGCTTATCAACAACCCTGTGATGGCACAGCCCATGGAGCCGATGGCACTGAAGTACAGGTAGGACAGGGAGTACCAGGTGTCTGCCAGCAAAGGCCTGTGAAGAGGTGACAAAAGCAGCTAGTGATGAGCAACAGCTGTGTTTAGGTTGTTGCCTGACTGTGCCAGCAAAATGCAGCTCATGCTGCAGTTGATGTGTCATCTGGCATCAGTCTGCACTCCCAGCCTGCTCTGTGGTTACTGCCTGCACCCCAGCTGCAGGTGGGTATGGCACACTTGGCAAAACGTAGGCTTAAGTGGTAATAGGAAAAATACCTCTCTGGAGCCACCGTGGGAGCTGCCGTTATCAGTGCCTCAGTGGTGTTAGCCAATGTGCAGTTGAGGGTGGACAGTTGCAGAGGGATGGACTTTGTCGGTGGTGCAGGGTAAATGAAAGAGCCGGTACCAGCCCAAAAAGCCAAGCTGATCCCAGCTAAGAGGCCTCCGAGAGCACCCTTGGCAAGTATAGAAAGGTACTGTTAAAGATGATACGTGGAAAGTGCTTTTCTGTGAGTTAGGCAGGAGTAGGTAATGATGGGTTACTGTGAAAATAAATTCTGTTCTCTCTCAATTAAGGTATAAAACACGGTGTTTTAGTGCCCTTTATTTATAAAAGTTGAAGCAGAAGTGTGCTCAAAGCTGTGATACAGATTTTAGTTTTACTTCTGCTAACCTTGATGGGAATCCTCATGGGGCAATATGGAATGAGCTCATGTTGTGTTTTGAGTGAAAGTGTGAAGGCAAAGCTATTGAAATCACTCTGTGCCTCCCAAGGTTGGTGCAAGTATTGAATAATTTTTTCTTCTTAAAGAAACTCAGAAACAAAAATAATTTTTAAGAAAACCCTCATGTGAATCTAATCACCAATTATTCCACAGTTGGGTACACTTAAATTCAACAGGATACATTTAGACAGGGAAAAGGCACGTATAAATAGATCTTAGATCCTCAGGCACTAAAACTGAAAAGCAGCTCAAAGACCCAAACAATTTTCAAAACTGAGTTTTAACCAAAAAATGCCAAGAGGTTTTCTTTTAGATCAGGATTTTTTTCCTTACCTTCCAGTTAGCACAGGGAAACACAATTCCCAGAGTAAATAATCCCAGCATGGGCCCCCCACACATCCCATGGATGGAGAGGGAAGCCTGGGGGTGTAGAGAAGAAGAAGGAGTTCAGGGAGCTGCTGAGGGAGAGCATGTCCAGTTCTGATTTTGGTCTGTAATTTTCAGTGGGAAAATAGTGAGGGAGAAGGGATAAGTAGTGATTTCAAGGCACAGTTGAAGAGAGAATCATGCTCAGTATTGTTCCCTAGCAGTGAGTCAATAGTGAAGGAGTTAGGGGATTTATGATTTTTTTTCCCCTACATATTCCTCTCAGCAAAATGTCCACAGAAAGGGTTTAGATGATCTAGCAGCCATCAGAGCTGGCAGCATTATTTGTTCAGTTCATTGCATTTCTGTTCATTCCTGTTCTATTAATTGCATTTCTGAAGCAAGAAATACCTGAACAACTCCTCCCAGCAGCGATGCTGCTGCAGCCATTGAAGTGCACAGCACACCATAAAATATACCTGGGAAAGATAAGGTAGTGAGGTTCTCAGTGCTGGTTAATAGTGGGGATGGTTTCTAGCTCAGTAGTGTCTGAGATGACCAGGCAGCACGGAGGAAATTCCATTTCTTTTTGGATGTTTAGAGTGGACCATTACACACCCAGCAGTGTCTTGTGTGAAGTCTCGTTGCATTTTTGGTTGACTGATTTTTCTTACAAAGTAGAACAATAGCAATGAAATTAATTTAGAAGTTATGCTTCATGTAGAAATGTTTTCTGTTGCCTTTAAATATCACTTTTAAAGTAATCTAATAAATGAGTTGAGAAATTATAAACAGCATGGCTTTTTTCCTTTGAAACCAGTTTTAACTTTGTGGTAGGTGGAACTCTGTACGCAGCAGTCTTGAGTAAAGCCAACCAAAACTTATGTGCTAGCACACCTTGTTTTTGGAAGTAAAAATTATCTTTCTAGGTCCAGAGTGAAAAAGCTAATAGTAAGTGGAAAAACAAGAATGGAGGAGACTAGAAGCAGTTACAGAGATAAAAAATATATGGCTTTGGCTCTTTCGTGATATTTATGAACATTAATAGAATTCTCATGGTATTAATATGGTATTCATAAAAGGGTTATGATCTTACTGCAATAGTTGTAAAAAATATCCTAAAAATTAAAGTTATGTTGGATGCTTGATATGTTGATAATATTTTGTGGGGTTTTTTACTTTTTTTTTGCATACTTTTTCTCTGAAAAGCTAAATAACTGCTTATGCAATACTCTGAGTTTGAATAGAAATTACTTACGTTATTACTCTAAAAGAACAAGAAGTACTACTATAGAGTAATGCGGTAATAACTACATCAATATTCTTTCTGTGTTATGAAGAGTGTTTTCCAATATTTTCAGTAGGCCAAAGTTTTCCAAGGATTTTGAGCAATGGTTGCTAATGCTAGCTTATATTTTTTCTCTGCCGTATGGTGCTGATACTTAATGTTACCAAAGCATCAGGCTGATGTTCACCTCGTGGGTTTATAAAGGGTTACATTCCTGTGGAGGCTTCCAAAAAAGTGTTTCTGAGGGAGTCTCTCTATGCAGTGCCCTTTGCTGCTAAAGAAATGGATCTCATCTAGAGTACCCACATAAGCCTTTGCTGATCCACGTACTCATCTTCTCAGAGAGGTTTGGGAAACATTTCTTGACCAAGTCTTCAAAGGTAACAGTTGCTAAAGCATTGATGCTGGCAGCTACCGTGCTGTAGAAAGGGTAAGTAAGAGTGGTAAGTAAATAGGAAGCAATATAATCTGAAATCAAGTTGTATTTATAAAGAAGTTCTTCCTCTTGTTCAGCATTAATGCTCTTCAAGAACTGTATTTTTCATGTGTGCTGCTTTAACTGGGGAGGTTTCTGCTACTTCTGGAATTGCTGGGGGCTCTGCTTTGTGCTGGCATGGAACAAGATAGAAAATCATCCTAACTGACCCTTCCATTTACAAGTTTGCAAAGACCTTAAATATAGACATGTTCCAGAATTAAAACTTCACTCTCTTACAAATTGAAGGATATGTAGTCACCACTCTGATCCTCCATGAATAGCCCAACTTTTAGCTAGGTGAGTGAGCCTATCTTTGGTGAATACAGTTCAGATAGACTTGTTGAAAACATTTATACCCCTGACTATGATTTTATGGCTCTTAAGTAAAGACAATTTCACCATGAGCAGCTCCCAAGGGTACTTTCTAGACTGTATGGATAACATTATTCTAAATGTATTTGGGATAAAAAGATGCTGGAGATATGGAGTTAGACTTTGTCATAAACCATAGAATAATTTAGGTTGGAAAGACTGCTAAGATCACAGAGTCCATCCGTTAACCCAGCACAGTCAAGTCCACCACTAAACCAGGTCCCTAAGTGCCACATCCACATGTATTTTAAATACCTTCAGGGGTGTAACATAGTTCAATAAGGAACTACTGCTACTTCCTAGACTGTTCTAAGAAAAACATCTGGGCTTTTCTTAGCGTTTCATATTTTGACTTCATTCTGGGTTCTCAAGAAATTATCATAAACAGCTAAAATGTCAATTCAGATTCACAGACCTTAGTGTTCCACTGAATGCACAGGCAACAAACAGTCCTGGGACTCCTGGCATCGAAGAAAAAATGTCCATAACAAAGTATGGCATGAGCTGGGATTGAAGGAGCACAAGAGCAACACAAAAAATTAATGAAGAGTTTCCTGGGTAATGGAAGAGAAGTAGCTGTTTATGAGCATGTTGCTAAATTCTGGTGGTGTCCCAAATAACATGGCATCAGATTTTGAGCAAAGGGGATGTCTTTTGGCAAAAATGCTCAATTGAATTAGTACTGCAGGAGTGCCAGAATAGATATTATTGTAGCCATGATCTGGCAACCACCTTAGTGCCTGAGTGCTGAAAGGACATAGAACATTGCACAAAATTTAAACTGTCCTGATATGTGCTATATCTGAGCCCAAAGCAGCTCCTAATTATCATAATGGACATCTGTACCTGATCAGGAGCTGAAATGAAACCAGCAGTCCAAGGATCACAGCTCTTGTAATAAGAGTACATTACCAATCCACAAAATACTGCACACACTAGGACTGTCCAAAGTCCCAATAAATTCAGGTAAAGTGCCCTAGAGCAAAAGAGAGAAACCATTTAATGGAAAATAAATTTAAAAGTTCTTACAAGATACTTATTCTCAACTTTTTTGGGAGATCCCTTAATCCCAACTGGTTATATAATTCAAACTGGCTGTATAATTCAAAGCAAGATTTAAAAAAAGGAAAAGTACACCATCCTTACACTATAGGGCAAGAATAAAGTTGCCAAGCAACTCCATACAGCTGGAAGAGTCATGTAACCTCTACACAGAATGGGCTGCACTAAATGCTGGATCTGTCATTCCTGTCCATTGTAAGAACAGATTTTTGCCTGTTGGGAGTTGTTGATGCTGTACTTCTCTTAAAGCACACAGAATATTATTTCCAGTGTTACCATGCAAAGTAACAGCCTTGGTTGTTTTTCGCTATTCCATGAAATGGATGTGGGTGACAGCATCTGCTAGGAAGATTGTGTGGCTGTGGTTCAGCAATCCTGCAGGTTCTGAGAGCTGCCAGATTTTATAGAGCTCACATCTTGTTGGACACTACCTTGTGCAAGATCTATTGCTAAGGCCAGTTCAGAATGTGCTAACAGGACACAAAGGTTAACCCAACTTGTTACTAGTGATGTTCTCACTGGTGTGACTTCTAAATGCTTTTCAGACATTGAATTTTCTACAGGATAAATTCATATAGACAGTCATGACCTACAGAAAAATTAGTATGTTTACAGAGAGCAAAAAAGCTAACTGTTCGAAGAATGAAAAAATTATCACCTTTATGCTTTAGCCACATGTGCAAGCAATTGGCCCTAGGTGTATGAAAAAATATGATTGTTTAGTAAAACACATATAGCTATGCATATATTACTGCTAAAGTTGAGAAAGGTAGTAAGCTGGAGACCTGTATATCTATATTGTGAAGATTAACTTTGTTCTTCATTGATTCTGATTATTCTGATGCTGCAGAATTTTAAGAAATTATTAAGATTTAATTTTATTTAGATAATACCTTGTACTGTAGTGCCCCACTAAATCAATAACAACTTTTAATCCAGTATAACATAAACACAGTTCCAATAAATATATTTTTACAATGAAGCTGTAGATAGCACAGCTTCTGTGTTGGCATCTTTGCCATACTCTCCTTCTGAGGATTATGTTATCAGCCTGATCATAAATTGCTAATCTGCAAGAGATAAATAGCTACCTCTTTTTCCCCTGCATATACTTAAGTCATTTCGAGCCAGAGGTAGTAAGACTGTCAGAGCACAATTAGCTTACTACCACCTAATGGGATCCCAATATTTATTTAGTATAGCTGATAAACTTAGTGTTATTCTTGATTAATTGCAGGAATAGGTTAATGACAAGTAGCTTACAGTTTAGCATGCTTTTCCGATTTGCAGGAAATGCATCTCTGTATTGTGGACTGATTGACTCCATAGAGCCCTAGCCATGTAAATGTTCCCCCAATTACTATTGTCCAGAAGGTATGTCGTCTCAAAGGATCAACGTCAAAGCTAGAAGAAAGAAAGAAGCTATTTAGTTTTTTTTTTATTTAAACATTTTTTTTTCAGCAAGAGGTAGGTGATTTTTTCAGAACTATCTGACCTGTCCTACCATCTGAATCAAAAGTTCTGCATTGGTAATACTGTTTTCCAGCACAGATAACATCTGATGTGTTTAAGTTTGGAAGTGTTTTTACTTTTATATTGGAACACATTGTTTTCAAGTCAGGATAAGCAAATATCATTCAGACATAGAGGGTCACTTAATTGAGATTAATCAAATTTATAAGCATGCTTATGCTCAGATGTAAGACCTGTGTCATATTGTAGCAGATCTACAAGCTGTCCTGCCTGGGACCCCATCTTCTGTAAGGAACAAGGTTCCTTAACAAACTCTTTAAAAATCCACTAAACTTTTAATAACACATCATTATGATGTAACTTCCTTTATATGAAATTGCTTCAGCTGCAGTGTTATCTTTTGTACAACGAAATTCCATTACTCAGCAAATCTGACTTGTACAAGTATATCTTTCTGTCTCAAATATGTCATTTTTGCAGTTCTCCTTATCTTGGTAGAGACAGCAGATAACATTTGACCTTGCTGCTGGATTCTGTCAGTGACTTCCCTTGATTAATCAACAAATGCCCCAAGCAGCCAAAGGAAGATCAGATTTCTATCCCAGTGCACTGATGCACTATTGCTAGCTGCTGTAGTGTGCAAGTAAAACATAATGTCAGTTTTATGAATAGAAAATGAAAGATGTATACAATTAGCCACTGAGAATAGCTCAGTTGGTTAGAACATAGTGCTTATGGCATCAAGGTTTCATGTTTGATCCCTGTATGGGCCATTTACTTAAGAGCTGGACTTGTTGATCTTTGTGGGTCCCTTCCAGCTCAGAATATTCTGTGTATGAAATTGGAAGGAATAATTGGGCTGCATTTGTAGTTACATGAGGAAAAATGGCAAATCTCCCCTTCAGTTCAGCAGACCTTTGATTTCTTGAAAGAGTTAAGCTTTCCTAAAGGTCAAATGCATTGCCAATAGCTGAAGAAATGAGGAATGGACTTCTCTGAGTCACTGAGGTTGTTTAATAACCAGTCTGAGTATTTTTGGCTTACTAAGGGTAGGGTTTCTAAACATTAAATATACAAAAAGGAAAGGTTTGCATCATTTGTTTCTTACTCAAATATGTTTAGCCGAGATCCTTCATGGGCATCTTCCCAGACTTTGGTCGATCCACCATTCAGACTAGTTCCTCGAATCAAAACTGTCACAAAGCCAGCCACCATAACAATCATTTGAAATGCATCTGTCCAGACAACAGCTCTTAATCCTCCCTAAAACAAAGAGAAGCTGTATGCCCCCAATTTTCTTTCCTGTTGTTCAAGTACTGAAAAATGTAGAAAGACTCCTTATTTTGACAGTTCATGAGCTGTATGTACAGCACCTAGCAAATCAGGGCTCTGCATTCTCCCACAAAGTGTGTATTTTTGCAGGTCAGAAAATCTCACAGCCTAAATAGTTTGTCCATGGGCATATGAGAGAATACTTCACTTTCAGTTAAATGCTTTTTTTTCTGCCTCCTTTATATCCATTTGAAGAACATATCATGGTGTGGAACAAAAGTGTAGGGAGTTTTGGCCTGTTCCTACATCCCATAGGACTCTGTACGTTCTCAGAGCCCAGTGGTCCACAATTAGCCTAACACAGAAAAATAGCACTGGAAAGTTTGCCATTCCGCTTTCTTACATAGCTACTTTCATATTTGATCAAATCAGTACTAGAGCACATAGTAAGTGTTTTCAACAAGAGGGGAGTGATATATTGAAAAAAATATTTAGTGGCAATGAGAATGGCAATTAGTTTGTATCCTGAGCCCCAGGGCTCTGCTGCTTCATTGCAAATCTCTATACGGTATATCTATTTTGGAATTTGGAGTCTCATGTTGCTTCCACTCAAAAGAAAGGTTCTCTGACCTGTTGATTGTCCTTTCTAGGGTTTAGCACTTTGTTCTTGAGCACAGTTTTCGTGACAGTGTTTTTCAGCCTATAATTTGTAAAAGGTAAGAAACATCTTCTCAAAAGATGACAGGGGAAGCTTATTGCCTCCTTATCTGGACTCTGTCTCAAGATGTCTAGTTTAAACCTTGAGACATACAGCAGAGGATTAGAGAGGATTATTTTTTTCCTCCCAATAGATTTCCTTATAACACAGAGTGTAGAAAAAATTTATCTCTATGTTCTCCACAGGAGCCATCCTTCTCTGATATTCTGTCATGTTTAAAGGATGGTCAAATTAACAGTCTGTGTTCCAACTGTTCAGTTATGCCTGTTACATACCAGAGTGCAATAGAAAGTGCAGACAATTCCTGTTGCAGCTACAGAACCCCAGAGATCAAAGCCAGTGACTGCAAAACCAATGAAAACAAAATTGTTAGCGAAATAGAGGTAAGTCGTCTGTAAGGTAGCAGAAGAGCTGTAATCCTTTAGCTTTAGAAGGATAGGAGCAATTATTAATTTTAATATTTTGTGTCTATTAGGAGCTTTGCTGGATTGTTCAAGTTTTGTAGAACTTCTGGATACTGTTTTGCATTGTTGTTTTCTTTCAAATTGATATTAGCTAACTTTAACGCAAAAGTAACACAGAGAATACTTGCACAAAGCACAAATGTCATTCTAATGGTACAGAGCTTTACAAGCAGTGCTTCACTTCTGTTCTTAGTCCAGAACTTTCTCTTGAGAAACCAAGTTCTTCAGAGACTCCCAGAAATCCTAAGACAAAAAACCCCCAACCCCTAAGTAAATTTCATTACCTGCATCTAAGAATGATTTAATGCTAAAATGTGCTGCATTAAAACAAATTTCTGTGTTCATTTTGCCTCATAAAGTTTCTTTGCATAAGGTGCACAAATTTTGGTTTGGCTGATACTGAAATCTCACCCACCAGTCATAGTCTGTGAGAGCAAAACTATTTGTAAAGGTGCTCGTATTACCAAAGTTAGTGTGGTGTAATAATGAATGAGAACTTTCACATGGAATTCAGCTGCATGCCAGAGGAAAGAAATTTGGCGCTGTGTGAGTGGTGGGATAGAACAAACTGAATGCAACTCAGATAATAAACAATAAAAGAGCCTCACAATCTCTTCCCAGTCAGTTTTGGTAAAATCAGGATTTGGGCCATGATGATTGCTTGTGCCCTATGGCAGTAAAATTACAAATCCCATCTATAGTGATAGTTGCTCTATGACTAGTTTGCAAATATTAATTGAAGAAGTCTGGGGACAGACAGCAGAACAGCATTCATCTCTGGCTACGGGGAGAAGAATTATGCCCATGGAAACCTGAATACAAGAGACAGGGACGGGGGGAATCAAAGTACAGAGTATGGTCTTGGATCATCAGCTTGTACTGTGAACTTTGTCAGGATGTTGGGAAATTGTTTGCTTCAAATCTCTTCAGGTGGTATTGAGTGGAAAGGAGAGCAGAAGAGCACATGAGGATCCTGCTGATGTTTGGGTGTGAGAGGGACCTGGGGAGTCAGAAATGCAGAGCTACAAAGTGAAGGCAAAAATCTTCTTATAGAACCTTTGAGGAGGGTTGGGTTTTTGTCTTTATCTATTTTTGTTACTTCATTTACTCAAGCAATCCTTGTGGTGTTGTTATTTGAGGTAGCAGTGTAGTGCAGCATAGGAACTCACCTTGGTTGAGTGCCAGTGATGGAGCATAGACCACTATTCCTGTGTAAAGGATCTGAAGGAGTAAAAGTTCATTAAAAATGATGTATTTGAATGTTCAGTGATAAAGCTTCTAAGAGTAGGGCTCTGAGCAAAATACCAGATCTAGGGGTTTCTTTAGATCACCTTGTATTGTATATGGCTTTCTTTTTCAGCCCTTAAAAATTAAAATCTTGTGTTTAATTCCTTTATGAGGGAAGGACCATTATCTGTCTTTGTATTACTTTTTTCTCCATTGCTATGACAAATAGATGACAAAATATCCTCATGAAATAGAAAGAGGGTATCTCCAGAAAACACAAATAGTGATACAGAAATAAAGTTGCATTGATCTTAGAAATTAAATTTTCATTTTCCCATTCAATCCCTTTCAAAGTAACTGACTCAATACCCTTTACATGTAAAATATAAGAAAACTGATGAAGAAACAAAGCATCAAAGTCAGTAAGCATTCAGATCTATTGCCAAAGGTTTGGGAATTATTAAAATGGAATTAATGCAGAAAGAAATGTCTCCTAATCTCCCATCAAATCCCATCTTTTCATTAAATACACAACTAATGTAACCTTTCAAGACAGTCACAGCAGTGACCATTACGGGACCGCAGCTACCTGGGCATCTGCCCAGGATACCTTGTGCAACAGTTTTCTGTTCAACTATAGGATAGTTCACCTCAGTGTCATAAATGGGTAAATAAATGTACCCACTAAAGCTTGACCAGCTTCTCAAGGAAGACAGAATCCACTTGTTTGGGAAGAGAGAGGCTTCAAGTGAACCTAATGAGACCAAGAGTATGCTGTGAGAGTACAACACGACATCCGAGTGTTAAAGACAACTAAAATGGCAATACTAAACAGGAAAAGTTAGGGAATTTAGACAGTTAAAAATGTAATCATACTTTCTTTTTAGCATTCATAGTTCAAGTGAAAAAACTAAGAAAAACAGAATACTCATTAAAACATCTATTATAAAAAATGTGCCGTGTGAGACTAGTCTGTGAAAATCAATGTTGAGTGAAATTAGCACATAAAAAAAGAGTTAATGTTTTCTTACCGTCTGCAGGATGTAGATCAGTGTTGCAGCAAGACGGACAATCTTGTTAAATCTTAACTCCAAATACTAGGAAAAAGCATAATTTCAGTAAAGTGCACATGTAGCATCTGTGACATGGATGGTACCCTTCTGTTAGCCCTAAGTAACACCTTGCTGTGCAAGTAAACTTGCTGTCAGCTGGCATGGCTGTTACGAGTAGTAACAAGGGCTGCAGGATTGTCATTACATATAACAATAATTACATTTAAGAAATCTTCTCATCTGTACCATGTACTTGAAGTTCTTTATTGGGTTGCAGTAATCAATACCTGCTTTGTACCAGGAATAACTGGAACATCCCAAGAACTACAGAGAAATTTAAACTTCAAATGAAAGTATATTCCAACTATACAATGAGAAAACTTGAGTTCATCTCTAGTAGAAATAGCATTGACTCCAGTAGTGACAGAAGTGGAGCAAATGGTGAAGCAGCAACATGGAGTTTCCTAGTGCATGAGCTAAGCTGACTTTCCCACTTGTTCTGTCTCAGTCTAAAGCCAAATCTGCACACCAATATGGAGAGGCAAGAGGGAGGATCTTATGGACTTCCAGGTTCAAGGATGTAGAGAGGTGTTGCCACTTTCAAAAGAACTGCAGAGGTGAGTGGATCTCTAGACCCAAAAGCCCAGGTTTTAAGGCTGAATCACCACCTGGGGTCTCTGTAGAGTCTCTCTGCCCTGCGGCAGCCTTCATGCAGGGAGGCTCTTCTTGGGCCATAGTCCCATGAGCTCCTCCGCAGACACCAGGCACAGGCTGTAAAAGTTTTCTCTAGGCTGTACACTTTGTACTGCCAAAGCATCTTCTTTCTTGAATTTGCTCATGATGATCTTCTGTTTCTTGCATAATAAACCTCACAGTCTGCCATATAAATACATAGCTAATTTATGTAACTTGACCTATTTCTAAAATAATTCATGAAGCCAACAGTCATCTTTCCAGTATGCTTGAAGGGTCTCTCTGTCTACAATGACACCTTTGGTTTTTCAGATGACAAAAGTAATTAGTGTTCTGATCTTGGATCAAAACCAACTAGAAAATGCAACTTCTTCCAGCAATGGTCAATTTTACTCTTCACCAACCTGAAAATATTTCAAGTACCCAGGAAGATCTGTTTGACCAAAGCCCTTCCTTGGGTTTGGGCTCAGCGAGCATGAGCAGCCTTTCTGTTACCAGAAAGTTCCTTGAGAACTAACCCTGTTTTGTCATCCAATTCTTGCTTAGTTGAAACTGCCCACAGAGAGTAGCAACCAAATGTGCAGAAGTTGATTGAAGTAAGAGGCCATCCCAAATGGTCAGTAGCTGTCCTGTGGATAAGCAGGTTATAAGGGCTGCTACTGAACTGTATTATGAAGAAAATAATGTGTTCCAGGGAAAATGCCAGGCAAAAACTCTCAAAAACTCAGAAGTCATTAATTTCATTTCCTAGAGAATGCTTGAATTCATTCTCCAGCCCTGACTTCTTTATTTTCTTCTTTCTTTTTTATTTTTGGAATAGGCCTACCACCTTCTTTCTCTTCCTTCCACCTCAGCTATTAAGATATAGTAACTTGACCAAAATTACCATATCTAGACTAAGTTTGAATTGGACAGTATTGAATGTTGTTCTTAAATTCTGTTTCTCTAAACCAGAGTGGAATACTTAAAAGACCAGAAGCATTTGGATAACCTTAAATATTTTCCAACTGTAACTTAATTTCGTGCTGGTGTGTAAACTCATATCCTGTCTGTGCTATATGTACACAACAGGAGCTCTAACCCTTAGATTATGATTTCAATTTATGCAATATAAATAACTAGTTTGAATAATGCAAATGATTTCCAAAAATAATGTATCAATATATTTGTTCTGTAAAACACTGCAGAAAGCTTTCTGTCAAAGATTTTTCTCTAAAAAATATATGCATGATAGTTAGTTATGCTAGAGTCGTGCCTTTATCTTATGATTTTTACTTACCTCATAAGTGCTTGTGATGCCAGATCTATAAAAGACAGGTAGAAAAAGTTCAGCAGTAAAAATTATGACAAGTGTATACGAAAGAAAGAAGAGCACAAAGGATGCCCCATAGCGATAAACTTCAGAGGGTGTCCCCAGGACAGTTACTGCTGACATGAAGCTTGATGTAAGAGAAAAAGCTATGGGTCCACATGTCATCTGCTTACCACCCACCAAAAATTCGTTTGAAGTTTTCTTTTTCCTCTCCTTAACCGCAAAAAAGACTCCAATGCTGGCAGAGACTAAAAATAGTGCTGCAAAAACAACATAGTCCCAAGTCATGAATTTTTTGACTTCTGGAGCTACAAAGTTTGGCATCGCACCAATTGTACAATTCTCTGATGGAAGATTCTGGTTTACTATGTCTGGTGCTCTAACCAGATTAACTGTTGACAGCAAAGTTGAAGCTTATCTGTAGCTCAGCAATGACAAACAATAAACTGAAAGACAGTTCAGCCAGAAGAATTTTCTAATCCAGTTCACTTCTAAGGAGTAAAAAAAAGGTAGCAAAGGATGAGTTAAGGAGGAATGCACTTAGACCCTAGTACTATGGGTGTTTCTGCCAGGCAAGCTGAAGCAAGGGACTTAGCTATGAAACCTGTAGTACAATCCCTTTTTATCTGTGATGTATAACTTTAAGGTTAAATATTAACGTGGCACATTGACTTGATCCAACTCTTTTCTAACATCTCAGCATTTTAAAATAATAAAATGAGAGCAAGAGAGAAAAAAATAAAGGAGAGAGAAATGAAGGAAAACGCAGTGTACAAACCTGTCATCTCACTAGCGAGTTTAGTTTCAGAGGAGCAATTTCGTCATATGGCTAAAAGCTGATCTTGAATGTTAGCAATAGGCTTTACAGTTTTCCTTGGACATTCTAAGTGTGCTCCTTGGTAGAATCTCTGGAAGTTAAGGCAGCCGTAAGAAACTGAAGCGTTTAATGGTTAAAACTAACTATAGTGCTTCCCCCCCCCACCTGCTGTAGCCCAGCCTTGCTGTGTTTGGAAACCCAATGGACCTCCAGATGAGCAGAAGTGTGGTTTGTGCTGCACTGTCTGAGGATGAATTTCAGTTAGAAACTAATTTTTAACTGACTACTAAAGACAATATGGTTTTTATGGGTTTGTGTGAAGAGTGGCTTATTTTTTTTATCCATATACAACTTGGTTGGACTTACAGGACAAGAGAATCATAGAAAAGCAGATTGGACAGCAACATTTATCTTAACTATGTCTTTGGCATAATTTTTAAAATTCAATTATTAGGTTTTCCTTTTGTGTTTTTGTTTTAAATAATTGGATATTCATTTCATCTTCATCAATGCCATAAAAATACATTTTGTGAAGAAGTAGGAAATGACTTGTCATCCTGAAGGATTAACTTCTACAGAGAGGTAGTTGTGTGTAGTCACAACCCTGAAGGAAGGCTAGAGGGTATAATGTGAAGAAAATCATAAAAGAAATGAAGTAACCTGGGAGAGCTTTTAATAGCAGAAGTCCTTTTCTTCAGCCTTGTTGTGGTTGGGGATGGATGCCCATATCTCCTTCTTGAGTCATCAGTAAATAGAAGTAGTTTTACTGTGTCAGTAGCAACTTAGTGTGTGTCCAGACTCGAAGTCTTGCCTGTTCCCATCCGTTGCTTAGGAAAAAGGGATTTGACTGCTTCTGTCCATGTGTGCAGTAGAGATTGTGCAATTTTATAGTTGATTTTCGTGAGACTGAGTGGTAAACAAAGGTAAGCTGAAAGTCCTCTTTGTATCGCCAAATGTGAACTAAAAAAGTCAAACAAAGATCCAAACCAATATGCAAAGATACTTCTTTAAAGGTACTGCTTCACCTATAGACAAAACACTTTTAGTCTACGTAAGTTAAAAATAAGAAGTGCATGTTTGGATATATGACCCAGCTCTCTATGAAAGCCAGGATATGGATATGGCAGTTGCCATAGCACTGCATTATGTCCTGTAACCTGCAGGTGGTGAGATGGAGGGACCAGATGAGACAGCAATGAACCGCTTTCCATTATGTGGATTAGTCAAAGTGAGTCAGTATAAGTAGCATTCTGAGAGTTTTCATACAACTGTATCCAAGTATACACCCATCACTAGTTAATATTTCTCTTTTGTACAGACCAAATGCCTGAAGATGTTATTCTCTCAAAAAAAGAGCCAGGCCTTCCTCTGCTTTTGGGGGTTTTTTTTGCCTTTTATCCCCCCTTTTTCCTCTTCTCCTCTTAGAAGTGTGGATATGGATAATTTCTGCATGTTTTATTTAATATCTACAGGGTCTTATTAATAAATGTCTCTGGCAATGGTAAAAGCTATGCCATTACAACAGGGAGGTTCTGGGGTCAACCATCAACCCAGTCTAGTAAGAAGCTAATTTAATGGTGTTTGTATGCAGCTTGTAGGGCTGACCAGGAAAACCATAGATAATCTTGATCCAGATCTTGATCACTGGGACATCAAGTGAATTCACAAAAAGATGCAAAACCCTCAAACTTGAGGGTATTTCTTCTTTAATTTGAGCTGCTGAACTGCATTATGTAAATAAGACAGCATCAATCTTACACTGTTTAGAGGGTGGAGAGCAGTTTATAGAGCCTGGGATAAAAAATGAAAATATAAAGCAGATGAAAGAATAATCATCTGGGTCGGAAGGTTTCTCTGCCAGTTATGTTACCAAAGAAACTGTAAGTGGAAGATTCCTGTAATACCCATTCTAGGAAAATAAGTGTAGTGTAAAAAATTCCTATTGGCATAAATATAAGCATGCAGCAATTTTTTAAAAATTATTAATCTTTTTTCTAGCAGAAAAGTGGGGTTTTTTTGAATTATAGTGTTTTACACAAAGTAGAAAAAAACTACTGGAATAAAAAATTGAAAATCAAGCTAGAAATGTAAATTTGTGTATTTATCATGCCATAGACTTCTGACACATTTTCAGCATCACGTCATGGGGTTGAATAACCGTTTTGGCTAAATCTCACATAGAAAAGAATAATATCACTAAGAAATACAATTTCTGAAGAAGAAATATTTTTAAATAGTATGGAAACACTTGTTATTCTGTCATGACGTTATTCTGTATGAGGGAATAATTGAGGGTTTTTTTCCCTGAAACAATAAGAATTTTTTTTTAATTTATCTATGCAAACTCTTGTGAAACTAATTTTTAGCCAGAGTAACCCAGGGAAGAAGCTTCACTTTTTGAAGATTCAATGGCTCTTTCAATATCTAGCCAAGAATCTGACAAGATATTACAGCTTGAATGTTTCACTTTTCCACTCCAGGCTGTCTGCGTCTGAGGTTCTATTTTAGGCCTCATTTCCACATCTGAAAAAAGTGCTTGAGGATAGCAAAGGTAAGGGTATGGACTAATGAGCTGCAGCCTGAATTCCTGGAGTCAGGCAGGAAAACTTGCAAGGAATGATCTTGTCCATGAACTGCTGTACCTTTTTGCCCCTGATTGTGGAGAACATAAGGACAGCCTTTTAAGGGGGAGAGGAGACATAGCTTGAATGAATGTATATATCATTGCATCTTTCAGTCTGAGATTAGGAAAAAGTCAAACTCTAATTCAGCATTATATTAGCTTGAGAGTTCTCTTCTAGCGCTTGCAAGATGCACCTGCCTTATCCTGGTATCCAAAAAAGTGATGCTGTATGTGCCACACCTTGCATATTTACAAGCAGTTCCCTAGGAGGAAGCTGAAGACACCTCTGCCTGCTGCTCTCACCACCACAGCTACGTTCTCCCGTCTTTTTTTCTTTTTCTTCTTTTTTTCCTTGCAATGAGAGCTTTCCGTTTGGAGTAAATGCCAGTTTGACATGATAGAAGTCATCCCTTTCTGAGACCAGACTAGAATCATGTCGTCTAATGCTCGATGATCAGATCATGAATGTTTTTCCTGGCTTCAGCTGAGTTAATCTGCTGAATACCCTTTGTCATGCGTAACAGATCCAGGACCTGACCCTTGATCAAAGACTGACTGCTAGTACTGAGAAGAGGAAAAATGAGTTTTGAATTCTGAAATGACTTAAAACTTTTGCATCTGCTGCACTTATTTTGATGCTAAAGTCCAGTATTTGAGTCAGATTTGTCCACTGTTATAAACATAAGCATCATTCTGTAACATAATATCAAGTCACATGTAAAATTTGATATCCGTTTGTTGATATCCACTTGGTGCTACTCTAAAGGCTTAGATCTATACATAGAAAATAGAAGAATCAAGATTTAACTAACAAAATTAAGATCTCCTCACAGGTTGTATACTTTGCATAGTATCCATAAAGAGCAGCAGCCTCTAAATAGTATTATAAAAAATAAACATTACATATATTTCTCTAAGGAAATAATTCCTAACACCTAGTTCAGAAAGTTTCTCTATTTAGTATATTGCTTTCCACTAGAAATCATTTAAAGTGCAACTGTCAGGTAAATAAATACCTGTGCAGTACTGAAGGATTTTTTTTTTCTTCTACTAATGCAGATAATAGAATAAATTCTGTGAATAATTTATTTTGCTATATAATAACTGTTTTGCTGTACCCTAATACATGACTGAACTATTTTCTTATTCCTTTTCAATATTTTTCAATATAAAGCTGTGAAAAATTCACAGAAATAGTCACTGGAGCATTTAAGTCACATTTGATTGGAGAGGTGAAAAAGAAATAATAACTAGTTTATTGAGGAGAAGTAAATTTCTGGAGAAAAAAAATGCACTGAAACCTGTGTCTTCCAGAAATCCTGTTAAACTTAGGGATTATTATCTTTTCTTGACAATGGACTTTGGCTTTTCTTAAGAGGCTCTTCTTTAATGATTACTCTTTCCTCAGAAAGTCATGCTCATTTATCTATAAAAAATCATTATAGTCCAGTAGTATAAGGAACTGGAGGTATTTCTTAGAGTTTCAAAATAGATCATTCTCTGGGGACACAGAGTCCTCCCCATGGGATTGTTCTTCCCTGGAAGTGCCAGGTCACATCAGGGCACCCGGTGGCAATTGTAGCCAGGGGTAAAGACCCTTCCAGTCCTTCTGCTTCCCTCTGTTTTCACTGTAGGATGCAAAGTTCGTGGAGTTGCTTGCAAACATAATTGTTCACTTCGAGAGCATTTTTCAGGAGAAAAATGCATGGTTTACACTGAGAATTGGGTTTTCTTCTACAAAGACAGCCAGAAAGTCGCATGGGAAGAAACACTTAATCTGAAATCCTGGATTTTGAATAGTGATATTATCAAGAAAAAAATCCAGCTTAAAATCATATGTCAGTTATCATTTACCCCTCCAAAACTATACTGCAGTGGATGAGGGTCCCTCTCTATTATGTGGCTGCAATTGCCCAAGGCCCTGAGCCATCCTCACATCTTCCCAGCTGCCTCTCTCCTGGGCCCCTCCACAGGTCCATGCCAGCCACCCAGCATGTAGGGCTGGCTCCAGTCCTACAGTTCCCTTGAATTTTATTGTATAGGGAAAAGTAGGATATAGGAAAGTATTTTGCTGCTTCTCTACCCAGGGAGTATCTTCCTCTGAAACCTGTAAACTTGCAGCAGTGGACAGACATCAGGGCGGAGCAAATACAAGACACATCACATCCTGACATCATAACTGGAGAGTGCTCCAAAACAGGACATTTCCCAGTTCCACCTTTCAACAAGTATTTGCCCCCGTGTCTATGTGGAAAATAGAGATGACCAAATAAATAATTTTCCAGAAATGGCACAGATATGATGTACGAGGATGTTTTTATCCAGCTATCACTCAAAATAAATGATTGGCTGCTGCAGTCAGACCACAAGCTGGACAGCCCAAGCAATAGCACTCATAACAGATAGGAGTGGGGTGAAGGTGTGAAACAGGTGGTGCCAATCTGCTTGAGACAGAACAAGATGGACAGGCTGCTGTGCTCTTGGTGTGGAGACAAAGGAAATAAGGCTGTCCTTTGGTCATCTCTGTTTTTTAGCTGACATTGCCAATGAAAGACTGTGTGAGAGAGAGGGAGTACGCATGAGGGTGAGCATGACAGGGAAGGGGAGGAGACTGACTGAGGGAAGGCAGGACTAGGCTGCACTGTGGACATTCATACTGCACTGGCTATTTGAGATCCTTACAGGGAAGAGTAGAATACTACTCTTGACTAATAACCAACAAATAAACATAACTAATTTCTGAGAAAACATGACTTATTTTCTGTTTGGCTTACAGATTTGAAGACTAAGGCTGTTAAATTTGGTTTTTCTTTTTATTTGCTGAACAAGTCAAGTGGTCGTAAAACTTGTGGACTGGCAGAAGGGCAAGCTGTGCATTCCAGTGTATCTCAGCAAAAGACAGCAGTAAAGGACTGAACAAAACAGCAACATTACATTCTACTTTTTTTTAAAATGAGTAAAAGGTACAGCAAAAGTAGGGCACTTTTTGCATGAATCAAAAAGCACTTTGGGGAGAAAGAAGTAGAAGCTGTGAAGGAAAGAGGGGGTTGAGATCTCACTGCAGGTTATTTAAGAATAAAGAAGCAGAACATACTTTAAGGGAATGAAAAAGTAATGTGTGCTTCACTATTTCTATGCTGTTAAAAGCTTCAGAAACCAAAGTCATCTGATTTGGTCTTCAACTGTTAATAAATCATAGACATACCACCTTAACCCTGCAAAAGAAGCATTTGGAAACAGGCAGCAATCCTAGGAATAGACAGATGATATGTACTTGACAGGATTGCTATTAAGGGTCCATACAGAAGGTCTGTGCTGTTCATGGGCAGCTTTAATGAGCATCCCTAGTTACCATAAAGCTGAGGATCACAAACCTTCACTCACTTGTGCTTACTTCTTTTGTCACCTTCACTTTTCATTCTTAATATACTTCAAAGGTTTCTCTTAATCCTGTTTGCCTATATAATTTCAGTCTCTTTATGTGCTCACATCCTTATCTTTATATAGATTAGAGTGCAGTATTAATACACGGCAAAAAGGTTTTGTGCATTTTTCTGCAGAGAATAGCTCCTCTTGAACTGTTTGTTATATTCTTTGTTATCATTGCACTCCCTCAATTACGATCTTTTCTTTTCTTTCCCCAAGCTTAAAATAAATCAAGTTAATCAAAAAGAGCTAGTCATAGTTAAAATAATCCATCAAAATAAGTAAATAAATAGCATTTTGCTTGCAACTGTACAATATATTTTGTTTGAAAGAATCAGGTGGAAGAGCTGGCCTGCTCTAATCTTGCCTCTAATACATGTGAGGTGGCCTGAGATGAGGCGGAAAGGAACTGGGCCATTGCTTTTCCATAGGTCTTTGCCCTTACAGACCTTCCCATCTGTCATACATATGAGAGCCTAAAGTCTAATGCTTTACTAAAATCTCATGACTAATTTAAATTCAGGTATATGAGCTCGAGTAAAGGTTCAGACCCTTATTCGTGTTGCCTTTGCTGTAGAGAGCAGAGATGCTCTGCAGTGAGACCTCAACAAATCAGATAAGCAATCACCAATTGTATGAAGTTTAACGAGGAAAAGTGTTGGATTCTACATGTGGGGGGACAGGGCAGCCCTGGTTGTGTGTATAGCCTAGGGAACAAGAGGCTGGAGACCAATGCTGTGGAAAGGAACCTGGTCCTGGTCGATGGAAAGTTGCATGTGAGTCAGCAGTGCCCTGGAAGCCAGGAGGGCCAACCCTGCCCATCAGGCACAGCATCGCTGGCTGGGCAAGGGAGGGGATTATCCCACTCTGGTCTGAGCTGGGGTGGCCTCACCTCAAGTGTTGGGGGCAGTTTCGGGCTCTTCAACAAAAAAAAGACATTAAGCCATTAGAGATTGTCCAAAGGAGGCCATGAGGAAGGTGAAGGGCCTTGAGGGGAAGCTGTATGAGGAGTGGCTGAGGGCACTTCATCTGTTCAGCCTGGAGGAGAGGGGACTGAGGTCAGACCTCATTGTGGTCTTCAATATCCTCACGAGGGGAAGAGGAGGGGCAGGTACTGATCTGTTCGCCCTGGTGACCAGGGACAGGACTTGAGTAGATGGCATGAAGCTGAGCCAGGGGAGGTTTAGATTGGATATCAGAAAAAGGTTTTTTACCCAAAGGGGATTGAGCACTGGAACAGGCTTCCCAGGGAAGTGGTCATACCACCAAGCCTGACAGAATTCAAGAAGTGTTTGGACAGTGCTCTCAGGCACATGATGGAATTCTTGGGGTGTTCTGTGCAGGTACTTGATGATCCTGATGGGTCTATTCCAACTCAGCATATTCTGTGATTCTGTTTTTATCCTTCCTGAAGGATAAGATTCTCTTCTTTTCTGTCCTGAAGGAGGATAAGAAGTGGTAAACAGAAGAAGAGGTGATGAAAACTTCTAAAGGGTGCCAAAAAAACCTTATTACATAAAGTGAGCATTAGTGTTGCTATGACCCAGCCCACTGCGGGGCTGGGGCAGCGAGATGCCAATCAACCCCGGACCCTCCCCTGGAAGACACAAACTCGGAGGGTGGGTCGAGGGGCGGCTCAGAAGCTTAAGCCGCATCCCCCCTGGGCTGTGCCCAGGTCCAAGCTGCCTACCCCTGTTCAGGAAAATTCTCAGTTACTCGGTTGTTCACTGGTTCTCTGTTATAACTCCCACCTCTTGGTTTCTCCCAGTGGTTCTTGTTGAATTGTATCCTCCCCCTGGCTTGTAACTCATTGATTGTTTTCCCCACGGTTTTCAAACCCCCCTATAAAACTGAGGGAAAAGCTCCTGGCGAGATCCCCAATTAATATCATAGCCATGTTCTGGTTGCAAAACTTCTGACAATAAACCTGTTGGAAGCCAGACCAGAACCCCCTCTCTCTTCCTTTATCTCCGAACTAACGTGAGCCTGTATCATTGGCTCCTGTCGTGTCTCCTCTGCAAAGAAGCCAGCTAGCAAGCCCAGCTAGCACTTATCCTGATGCTGAAGTCTTTTCTGCGACGTACAGAAGTAACACAGCTGGACTCTCTCTGATTGAGGGCACACCAGAACTCGTGCAACGAGCACAGAACTGCATTACATTAGGAATTGGAGAAAATATATTTGGAAAACAGCATTTGCCCCTAGATAATGGCTAGTGGAGGCATTTGTGTGCAATGCCACCTCAGCCTGTTTCATAAGAGCTGAGCATGTGCTTGGCATCTTATGTGAAGCTGTACGTATGATATGCTGCCACAGTAATTGCTTTGAAATCAGACAAAGGGATATCATAACAGTGTGAATGGCTGTAAAAAAGTCTCTGAAATTTGCTTATGCAAAGTATTACTCCAACATCTGTTGATTCTGTTTGATGAATTGGTCAGTTTTTCCTGTTCATGTGCTGTTGACTCCAGGATAGCAGGACACATTTGTTTTACTTGCATAGGGAAAGCAGAGGTGTAACTCAGGCATAATTGAATGAAATTTGTGCCCTGCTTGTCTGGGGACAGATAGGGGAAGCAGATTACTTTTCAGACACAGACTCAAGAAAGCATCTCTGCACAGGTACTGCACAGGGACTCTAGCTCTCAGCAGTACCTTCTGATTTTGACAGGGTAAACTAAAGTAATACCTCTGGGTCACCCCAATTGTTAGGAACCATAATGAAGAAAACGAAACCTCAGCTGGAGGCATACATTAGCAGCTCTTTTTATTTCCTTTAGGAGTATATAAATAATTGCTCTCTCCTCCAAAGTGAATGCCTTCCTGATGCCCAGGAGAAACATTTGCAGGGCACTGTGACTGTGCTTGCAGGCTGTTGCCTATCACCAAACCTATAGGAATATGGGGTCACCAGGATTTTGGTTTGGGAGCTCCAAATTCCACCAATGAGGGCTTAGGCTGGGTTCACTCAGTATGTGAAAAATCAAAATTTAAATGGAAGGCATTTATAGCTAAATAGAGTACCTTTGTGCTGTTAATTTTCTTTCCTGCTGCCTGCTGAAGCTTTTCTCTCACAAGTGACAGAAAAAGCAGATAAATCTTGTTAGTACCTAGGTGACAGCTTAAATCACAGAAGTTTTTGTTTCATTGTTTATTTTAAATAAGTTTCTTAAATGCTGGCAAATATCCCAGATTTCTTCACTGAAAGGGTTGCAAGGCATTGGAATAGGCTGCCCAGGGAAGTGATGGAATCACCACTGTTGGCATGTCCAAAAAGCATAGGGATAGGGACATGGTTTAGTGGTGGACTTGGTAGTGCTGGACTTGATGATCTTAGAGGTTTTTTCCAGCCTTAATGATTCTATAATTCTACGAAATATCACATTTTGCGTGATTGTGCCTGCATCTTATTATATAAAATGTGATTGCTTCATGGCTACCTGGTCGTCCTTTCATTTTGTGTGTTTTTGTGTGCACATGTATGTATAAAAGTACAAATCACAGAATATTCTGAGTTGGAAGGGACCAACAAGGATCATCAAGTCCATCTCTTAAGTGAATGGTTTTTACAGGGATTGAACCCACACCTTGGTGTTATTAGCACCCTATGTATGTTTGTGAAATATGGGGATCATGGAGATTTCATGTATATTACTTTTTCCACTAGTCATGTTGGTTTTGTTTGGGATTTTGCTTTTTTCCTTGTATATCAAAATACTTTGGGGTGGTTCTCTGCTTAAGCTGCAAGGAATTTAATGTTATTTTTATGCAGTCTGAGTCATTTCCTCATTGGGAATCTTGACTCCAAGTACACATGTTGAACTGTTTTGGAAAGCTGACCCCTGAAATTATACATGTAAAAGAAAAATATTATGACAGTAAAATGCTATCTAGGAATAATAGTAATTAAGACTTTGAAATTAAGGACATTGCAAATGAACATCCATTTAGCAATAAATTCTAAACCATGATTTTTTGCTGTATGTGAAGGCCTGTGGTGGAAAACTGCAGTTTTAATGCAGTATATATTGCTGAAGAGAGATGAGCATTTTGTCCTCACATGACACATGAAGCTCTTTAAACACATCTCTCTAAGATGAATAGCTTATATTTTATTTTATTTTATTTTATTTTATTTTATTTTATGTAAATGTGAATGTAAATGTAAACAGGCCATCTCTCCATTTAATCTTTATTCAATGCTGCCTTGATGGAACGAAAACTTAGAAGTGGAATAAATCTTGCCTGTTCCCTGCAGGCTTGAGAACAGATCAATTATTTTGCTTCTATTTTGGGTTCCTTTTAAATCTGTGACAGGGCAACTGAAAAATTCAGGGTAAATCACTTGCTGTTGATAGTCTGATAACATCACAGTGAAAGAATTTTTGGCATGCAGATGAAAGGAATTGTTTTTCAGCATTCTGGCTTTTGTAACTGATCTTCTTGGTTCTCCTTCTTGTACATACCACACCCAGTGCAGAGTAGTAGCTTGCTGAATTTTTGGATAATCTATTTACTACTGTTTGGGTTTTCCCCTGCTTGTGTCAAAGTCTGGGGTTTTTTTGGTTAGGGGATTTTCTGCTTTGGCTTTTTGTTGGATGTTTTTTAATTAGCATACTTGTTTTATCTTTGGTGTTGTAACATCTGTGGAATATTATCTTTTGCTTTCTCATTAGAGGAGGGAAGGAAAAATAAAGGGCAGAAGTCTCTTTTAGATTTACTTTTTGAATAGGCTTTCTCTGCGGGTGAAGACTTGGGAACAGGACTTCTGATGTGATGCCTAACTCCAGTAAACGGGCTGCATGGCTCTGGATTAGTAATTCACGCTTTCATCTTCTTTTTCCATTGGAAAGAAAAATAAAAAAGATCGGGTGCTGAACTGGAGCTGTTGGAAAAGACATGGCTAATCAGCTTTTTAACAGGTAGCCAAAGGTTGCTGCATCTAGTGGTGCTGCATGGGGAAACACTTTCAGATTCCACTTACAAATGCAAAAATACACATGTTGCCATATCCCTACGCCTTTTCTCAGCTCCATCGCTATAATTTGACAGGCATTTGTAGTTACGACCTAGATGCTCTTTATAGGCTGTAAATCTTTGATTTAAAACTAGGACAAGTTGTAGGACACTTTGTTCTCAAAATGTTGTCTAACCTGGTAATTTAATTATGCTAACAGAAAGGAGCCCTCACAGGACTATTTCTCCTGACTACTGGCATGTTCATTAAATATTTGTGAATTCATTTTGCAATATGCATAGTTCTTTATAATTTTTCTTCCTAAGATATGATGACTAAGCATAGCTCCATGACACAGAAACAGCTGAGAACTGACAAGTCTGGAGAAGAAATGAGATAGAAATAATCTGGAAATAATAACAAAGAGTTTGGAACACAACTGTATATAAGGCTTGGACTAATACTGTTTTGAAAACAAGTGGCTTGGAAGGAGTCAGTTTTTTCTTTTTGGAGCTATGAGTGAAATTTGCAGTACAGGATTTGATCTGCTTTTATATTGATGTGATGGAGACATAGGCAGTGTGATTAAACATCTTGCTTATAAATCAGTAGTAGTAAAAATCATAGAAAGAGTACCACTCTTACACTTTACTTTCATATTTGCACCACGACTTTCTCAGGAGTTGACTAATTTAGAAAAAAGACATAAGGACTATATATAATTTATTGAGTAAACACCTTTAAAATTGGGGTAAAACTCCTATACCAACACCATTTTGTTGTTTGTGTTCTAGTGAATAGTATTTCTGGGCTTTGTGTGGGTTTAGATGGTGTCAAAATAATAGCTAAATAGAAAATACTGAACTCAAAACCACTTCAAGCTTTGATATTGGTTCCTCTGTTTTTTGGAATAACTCAAGATAGGTGTAAGTTGAATGGCAAATTCAGCAACTTCCCACATTATTAAGGAGAATGAATCAGCATTAAGAAAGTACCTCTGTTATTTTTTTAAAGGTTCACAATCTACTTGACACGTATTATAATTATACTGATGTATAGTATATATTTATTTTTATATTATATTTTTACTTATATGGCATTATATATTATATGTATTATATAATAAATTATACTATATTTGTATTATATAAGACTTAGCAGAATTATACACATGCCAGGAATCCAGTATAATTCTTGCTGTCCATCTTTTTAACTCCCTAATCTTGCTTATACAGGTGTGGTAACTGTCTCAGTTCTGCACTGTCTTACTGAAAGAAAGCTGACAAAGATGTGGCTGTGTTACTGAATTCAAACTAACGTAGAGAAAACAAAATTAATCTAGTTTTTTGTAAGCAAAGATCAGGACTTTTTTTTCCAAGAATGGAATTAACTAAGCTGTCCTAATATTAAATTATAATTAATAATATAATTAGCATATTGTTATTTTATAGAATATTAATTAATATTTAAATAGTAAAGTAACTCCTAAGATAATGTAAAGTAAAACATGCTTTTGATGCTTAGTGAAAGATTTTTTGTAGTTGTTGCTGTTCTGTATAAAGTTTCCTGGAAGTGGGCAGGTGATGCTCCACATCCTACCTCTTCATGCACACGTGGTAGACAGAAATCAGAATATGTCAAGAGATTGCTTTCCTACTAGGGAATCAGCGGTCTGGATTTATCACATGATGATATGAAATGGAAGAAAAATTATTTCTGAAGACAACCTTAGATAATGTTCAGAGGAAATAAAAAATTGCATATATTTATTTTCTATAGCATCTCAGTTTGAAAAAACTGGGAACATGTTACCCTCAAGATAACTCAAAATGAGATACTCCTGCCTAATTTCATAAATCTCTTCACACGAAACATCACCCAATCTCATAAATTCTTCACAGTTTTAGTTCAAATTCTGTTGTCATTGAAGTCCTGTGTAAATCGGTAGGAAACATTAGAAAACCAATGCAATTGCTTTTTAATTCCATGGACTGGTATGTAATTCTACTCAGTGCCACCATAACTGTCATGATACATTGTTTTGATTAATTAATTACACGGTCTTCTATAGATAAATGACTTGTAAATTGAGAATTTCTCTCACTTTTTACTAAATGAATAGAGAAAAAGCCAGTGGCATTGCCTGCAAGAGCAAGTTGACAGTGGTGTCACCAGGCTTTGAAGAAGATTTTGCTGCTGAAATACATTCACACAAATGCATACTTCTCTCATGCTCAACTTAAATATACCACATCTGCTATGTATTAATTCTTGGTATTTTTCATAGACTAATGTGGTATGCTTTAATTTTTCAGTGGATGAAGCTCCTGGTTCTAAATCTCATATTAATGAAGAAAATCAAACCATGATGAAAGTCTTTGGGACAAATGAAGAAGATTCTACATCTTATGACATTGTTCTCCTACATCTTAATGGTATCTCCTGTTTCTGCTGCTTGTCTCCAATCTTTTCTTTGCCTTTGTAAAAGCTGTAAATCCTCTGGAAAAAAGGAGTAGTGCTATTTCTCACAGAAGCAAGGCTTCACTTCTGACTATAACTGCACAGTTATATTCAAGTACAATCTTAGAATCATAGAATGATTTGGGCTGGAAGGGGCCTTAAAGATTACCTGCCACAGGCAGGGACACTTTCCATTACATGAGGTTTCTCAAGGCCCCATCCAATCTGGCCTTGGACACTTCCAGGGATGGGGCATCCACAACTTCTCTGGGCAAAAGTATTTCCATGTGAGAGTGTGCATATGTCACTTTTGTGAACATAAATAACCTGTGTGAAGCCATTTGTAAGGCAAAAAAGAAGTTGGATCAAGACAAGAGCAGATATCTGAGAGGTACAATAAATACAAGGTAAGGTATGGTGAAAAATAGAAGGCTGATCAGGTGCTTAAAGAATTTAGAAATTACTGGGTCTTGGTCTATGTGATTTTGTTTTTCATTTTGGAGAGTTATAAGTTTTAGAGCAATTTCACTAAAAAATTAATGGAGATGACCTACACTTTATGAAACTATTTGCTATACTTTTCACTGGGATTACTTTACATCATTGCTGCTGCTTTAAAACTCTGATATTACAGATGATGTTGTCAGAGTCATCATAAATAAATAAAGGTATGAAGTGTGTATGTATGTGTGTAAGATGCCCTGCCAGGCAGGTTGCAAAAGGGGGGGTGCGGGAGTGGCAGACAGAAGGAGAAAGTAGAGGTACTTTGTGGGGGCCAATGGGCCTACGGACCAAAGGACAAAGGGAGTCCATTGGTGGGACCACCCCTAAGTCCAGAGATCCCTCCCCATGTTAGGGTGACTGAAAAGGCTTCCCTCCAGGATGCTTTGTTCATTATGTTAATGTACCCCCATTCTGCTTCCCTGGTGGGCCCATTGGCCTCCCCAGCCCTTGTTACCTTACAGGTCCCCGATCTAGAAGGTTTTCCACTCCCTGTTCCCCCTTTGGCCCTTGCCCCCTCACCACTCCCCCAGAGTTTCCCTATTGGCTCCCATACCCTAGCCCTGCCTGTGTACCACCCTCATGCCCCCAGATCACTGGTCTCTGATGCATTCTCTGCTCCCCTATATAAACCTGGACTTCATCCCTGGACCCCTTCATGCACGTGGCTGCATTAAACCTCTCCCGTGGAACTCCATGAGAAGATCCTTCCTGGCTCTTTACCCTCAATCCATTCCTGGAGCTATCTGTGGGGGGGGGGGGGACGACATGTATGCAAGTGTGGTGGCCTCGCCGAGCAGCTTCCTCCTGGAGATGCTTTTGGGAAGGTCACAGCACTTTACCGTCAGCCCATGCTGCGGCAGTACTTTGTTATACATTGCTGCTGGCAATGCCTGTTATTAATGTAGTTGTAAAGCATAGTGTCTCCTGTGAAATCTTCAGTCAAAGCTTTTGAAAAAAATGGTCATGTGTGGCTATGTGTCTTTTTCAGGTACAGCAACATAAATCCATTTTCCTGTTCTCTTCTCTAATAGCTCCTTGAACAGACAAAATAACCCAGCAAGGAAATAAGACACCATGCTGAAAAATTGTCTGCCTTCTACAGTTCTCCATCTGGAAAATACATCAGGTAGAAAGAAAAACAGTAAATCAGGAACAGTGGGGACTTACAAAAATGAAGTTAATGCTAACTTAGTTAGAGGAGACTACAGAATGAGAATGATCTTTTCTTTTTTTTTTTAGCTCCCATCACCCCACTCCTCATCTGGAAAACAAAAAGTCAAAAGTAACAGGAAAAAATACTGCCACAGAGCTGGGTGATCCTAGTGTGGGGATCATGTAACCTGGTTTTTCATTTACATGGTATCCTTGAGTGTGTGTGTTGATGTAGAAATGAGTATGTTCCTTATGGTTTAGAAGCAGATCACTTTCTCAGTACTCCAGCTACGTGTGTAACTATTCTCAATCTGCCTGAGTCCTGTGGATGCGAGTTGGAAACAGAGTCTGTTCCTGCAGACTGGGGCTTTGATTCTCCTACTGTAGTAGATAAGCAAATCCCAATTAGATTGATGGAGATTTATTGATGTCTTTTGGTGGGGGGGAAATTTGGGTTTCTGCTTGTTACAAGGGACTTAAAGAAGGGTTGAAGATCAGACTTCATAGACAAGGATGACTAAAGAGATTATTTTATTCTCCTTATGTACAAATTTAAACCTCTTTTTAGTGGTGAACTTCAATTCTTGTTTGTTCAAAAGGTAGTTGAACTTGTAGTGCACTTGTAGTGCAGGGGCACTGCTGTCACATTAGCGAAGCTTGGGAGAAGCCTCTTTTTTCTTTCAGAGGAGAAGATGGAGCAAAGTACTCTCTTCTCTTGAGGGATTGGAAATGTCATCTGAGTCTTTGCAGCACAGATTTATTTACTCAAAATTAGTATTGCAGATTAGAAGCTGTCATGGTTTGACACTGGCCAAACATCAGGCACCCATGGAAAACCACTCACTCTCCCTCCCCTGCTACCGCTGGGCAGAGGAGAGAAAATTTAAGGAAGGGTTCGTGAGTTGAGATAAGGACTGGGAGAAAAACACTCCAAGGGCAAAAGAGGCTCAGCTTAGAGGTACAAAGTGAGTTTATTACTAACAAAATCAGAGCAGGATAATGAGAAGTGAAATAAACCCTTAAAAACACCTTTTTCCCCAACCCCTCCCTCCTTCCCACCAACAGCACAGAGAGACAGGACATGGGGGTTTTGGTCAGTTTGTCACCCAAGGTTTTCTTCCGCTTGGCTCAAGGAGAGAAGTTGCTCCCCTGTGAGACTGTGGGGTCTCTCCCAGGGGAGACAGTTCTCCACGAACCTCTCCAATGTGGTTCCGATCTCATGAGCAGCAGTCCTGCCAAAACTGCTGCAATGTGAATTCCTCCCATGGGCAAACAGTCCTCCCAAAACTGCTACAGAGTGGGTCACTCTTCCACGGGGTGCAGTGCTCCAAGGACAGGCTGCTCCAGCCTGGAAGCAGGGGCCCCCTCTCTCCACTGGGTCTCCCACTGGATCACAGCCTCTTCCAGGCATCCACCTGCTCCGGCGTGGGCACCTCCCCCACGGGCTGCGGGTGGATCTCTGCATCCTGCTTGGATCCCCATGGGCTGCAGGGGCACGGCTGCTTCACCATGGTCACCACCACAGCCTGTGGAGGAATCTCAGCTCTGGTGCCTGGAGCACCTCCTCCCCCTCCTTCTTCACTGACCTTGGTGTCTCCATGTAGTTTCCCTCACAGGTTTTCACCTCCTCCTCTTCTCTGGCCCCCACCTTTATTTTGATTTCTTCTTAAATATGTTATCACAGAGGCATTACCATCATCCCTAGCAGCATGTCCATCTTCAGAGCCATCAGGGATTGGCTCTGCCAGACATGGCGGAAGCTTCCAGCAGCTTCTCACAGAAGCCACCTCTGTGGCCCCCTTGCTATCAAAAAACAAGGCCAAGCAACACAAATGCTGTCCTGGCTTAAAAGCAATATAATATTTATAAAGAAGATTACAAACATATTTATAAAACTGGAGCTGTCAAAACAGATCAGTCAGGAGATAATTTTATCCAGTAGATGCACCTTACAGCCCTAAGACATTCACCTTTCTGGTCCAAGTTTTACTAAATTTGAAACAAATACTGAAATCCTCTTTTTCACCTCCTCAAGAGTAGTAACAACTGAGCCTATGAGACACAATAGGATTTTGTGCTATTAACTGCCTCCAAGCCCCTGACCTCATTTCAGAAGTGATTTTGCTGGCTTTTCCCTGGAAAACACTAGGGTGTCCAAAGCCACATCCATCTTGGAAGCACAAAGCACTGCCCCAGCTCACTGGGGACTGCAGCATCTCAAATGAACAATATTTGCTTCTTAAGCTGGCTTGAAGTCTCCTAAAGAGCAATGTGCTAAATTCATAGGATTTTAAGTAAGTCAGTATAGTTGAACAGTGGTGGTTTAATTAAAAGTTGAGACATTTTGTTCACTGCAAAAAAAGTGCACCACTGTAGAAATGCTTCTGTTTAGAACATCACCTGAATTTTCCTGAAGAAAACACAGAATAAAATAACTCAAAAAATTAGGTGAAGGATGAATCTAGGACAAACAGCAAATTTACAAAGTATGTTCATCATGAGTTTTGAAAGGAGATGGAGAAGGAAAAATTAAGAGGTAATAAAAACCAACAAACTTTCCCAACTCACATGAGATTTCAGGACATTTAAATGTGGTATCAAATGGGGTTCAAATATTTTAATAATTGCTGGGGAGTGGGGAGCCAGTTTGAACACTCTGAACCATTAACATCTGTATCTTATAAAAAGCATGGAAATAATATTTAGAGAAAATCAAAAGAGTACATAGGTTGTAGTGATATTGTAGCAGATAACAAATATTTATTAGGAAAGAAAAGTTCGTTGCTGTTTTATTTGAATTGGTACACTCACACTCACCATGATGTAAAAGTGTAATAATTGATATTACTACAAACAAATATTACTACAAACAAGTCCAATGAGATTTCAGTATGACAGACTTTCGGTAGGGTAAACAGCAGATTAGGGACAGAGAGACACAGAGCAAAATTACAGCTGTCTGTTGTTCTAGTCTAGGTGGTGACATCTCCTGTCTCTTGGAAATTCACCCTCTAGTCACTAATGGCAAAATTGCCATTAATATTAGTTCAGATTAGAAAGCATTTTGTAATGAGAATATGCTGAGATCTTTATTTACAAATTTTAAAATTAACAAGTTCTGTGTTTACATTCCACTAGCTTGTTTTTAAATAAAAGGATAACTCTAGTCACAAACATCTGTTTGTAGCTAGTTTAGCACTGTAAGAACTATGGTTTGTGCTATCATAACTAACTATATGAACTAAATGGGAACATCTGCTTCACCATCCCAGTGTCCTCCTCATACACCAAGAAAACGTGAATTACTATGAACACTCTCATACCACCAGTTTTATCCAAATCCTTTTCAAAACCACTTCAGAGGAATTACAAATATTGTATGGCTTAGAAAATAATGAAAGCTTAAAGTCCACAAACAGCCTCTGGACTTCTCTGAGACTGACTGTGAAGGGTAGCTTCCTCTAGCTCCTGTGAGGATTATAATGTATTGGAGGGAGAGCTGGATCAGTAATATTGTTAGCAACCCTAACAGAAGAGAGGGTTGGCTGAAGGACTGTAACTAGCTGTCTGCCTTTTCCTCTCTCATATAAATTTCAGTGATCTGTACATATCTGGTTTTCACCACACTTCCATGGGGCCTCAACTAAAGAGGATCTCTGTATCCTCCAAGGTCTTTCAGTATTATTACCAAACATTTAGCAGACTTGGATGACAGTCTCTGTGGCACAATACTCTAAACATATGTGTAGTAGTCCTACAATCTTGTTTGCAGATGGTCTAGATTTTGATTCTATGGATAGTGCCATGGATCTCAAGCATGGGAATACTGTCAGGGTTTGGGCAACTTTTGGTCATAATTCAAAACTAATTCAAGCAGTATTTAAATGCTTACTTGAAATATCTTTCCACTTGGAGATTTTATGCTGACAGTTGCAAAAATTATCCAAATTGTAGAATCATGGAAAAAAAGGTGTATTCTTATAGAAAATTGGCTCATTTTATTGCAACCTATCTAAAGCTCTCTAAAACTAAGAAAATACTGGCTATAGGATAAACTTGTTCAAAATAGAAAGATATTTCCATTTGACTTTTTATGGGGATTCATTTTTAATTTCCAAAATATTTTTTAAATTGCTTCTCTCCTTTGGCTGTTTTTCACTGCCTGATTCTTTCTGACCAGAGTTGTTCACAAATGTGTTCACAAACACAAAAAGTGTTTCTTTATTGATAATTACCAGATTACCTCTCTGATTTGGAGCTTACTTCTGTTCAGGCTGAAATCTCGGTTTGTCTCAGACATTTCCATGGGCCTAGCAGTTGTTCTAAATTGTGTATGACAAAAAAAGAGCTCTAAAATCTTTCACATCAAAGCAATCTGTGTCTCCTTGCTTGTGAACTCCAAGGAGTTCAGAAGTGCAGTCTAGTCCTCTTTGACATGCTAACGAAACATAACTGGAAGGACTGTTTTCCTGACTCATGCTATACATTGCAGGTAAGACTAAGACAATGCCAGCAGGTATTTTATAGCAAGCACTTGTCTCTACTGTTTCAGACCCACCCTGAGTCTCTGTTGTTGACTCCTGCTGTTTTGCCAAAGGGATGGAAAGAAGCTATTTCCTACACAAGGCTGAAATGTCTCATTGGAACTAACAAGGCCATTAGACTCCATGGTCAGCAGCCACCACTGTTTTAAGAGTTAAAAAAAGGAAAAAATTCAGCCACAGACAAGCAGATGTTGTGTTGTGATCACTGATCACCTTTGAATTTTTGGACTACTGCTTTGTATTTTCCCATCTCTTCATTGCCTTGTTGCCCTTTTCCTAGATATTAAGAGAAGTGAGATGGTACACACTGTTGATTATTTATATGCTCGGTGTGTGGCATTACGAGGCTAGAGCCTGTAGGACTTAAGATATAAAAATAGCTATCTGTCTTAGCTGAACTGATGGCAAGAGAATACAACTTCTCTAAAGACACATAATGAAGATGGAAGAGTTCAGTTCTCCATTCAGTGGGAAGAACTAATGAATAAATTTATCATAGAAACATGGGATGCTTTGGGTTGGAAGGGACCTTAAAGACCGTCTAGTTCCAACCTCCCTGCCATGAGCAGGGACAGCTTCCACTAGACCAGGTTACTCAGAGCCCAAATCTATATGTTTAGAAATGTTAAGGAATAGTAAGTTGTATGTCAGAAAGAAAACCAGAAAGAGATCTAAAATTACCTAATTGTTTGTAAGAAAGAATTTGATACAAATGTTTGGTTTTGATACTACAAATATTTTCTCATTGACATTAAACACCTGGCTTTTAAATGGAAAATTAACAGTAAAGAAGGTGATCCTGGTTTGCAATTCCATAAAGAGAGTAAGCAAAGCTCAATAACAAACATGTCCATCTATGTATCTATCTACAGATGTGGATAGATGTACATACATGTAATAGTATGCCTTACATGTTGAATTTTAGCCAGTTCCCAGATAATACTATAAGAAATTAATTTCAGTGACTGAAATTGATACACTTGGCAAAACACCAAGCGTTAGCCAGCAGTGAGGAGGCATAATATGTCCCAGCTAAGTGTTTATTGCAGAAATTACAGTTAATCTTCTTTTCTCCAATGCAAACTCCTGGAGCCTTTGCCACAACTAATACGAAAACATTTCTCCTGAATTTCATCAGATGGAGCTCTTTACAGGTGGAGCTGTTTGAGCAGCATGTCAGACATCTCTAAGTAGAATATACTGTGGCTACTGCTGCAGCACTAAAGCTGGACCCTTCCTGCTCCCCTGGGAATAGAAAGGACACGTGCAGAAGGACAGGAGGAGGTAGAATAGGGAGAGGGATGGTGGCTGACCACGGAGGAGAAAGCAGCCATGTTCCACTTTACTAGCATTGTCCCCGAGCCACACGATCTTGCTTCAGGAGCTGCCTTCATGTCCTCCTATTCGGAGAGCTCTGTGGCTTTCCCAACCCTGGAATTTTTTCCATTTAAGTCAGGATTCAGGCCTGCTCATAAGAAAATCACAGAATATTCTGAGTTGGAGGACACCCACAAGGATCATCAAGTCAGCTCTTAAGTGAATGGCCCACAGAAGGATCAAATCCACACTCTTAGCATTGTTAGTACCATGCTCTAACCAATGGAGCTAATGTCAGTGGCATTGGGGAATAATTCTCATCTATTTCTCTATTTTCCCTACTGATAATTTGGCTTCTAACTTCTGTAATTAAACTCTATGTATTTAATCGCTAAAATATATTGTATGTACGTGCTCACATATACTTTGCATATTTCTGGTAAAATAAGAAATGCTTTGATCTATATAGTCAGTTTATTTTCTAATTTCTTGAATAATCTTATTTTCTACTATCAAAGAGGCTCTATTAAGCTGCTCTTTCCTCAGCTCGTATGATGCAACATACACGTCCTGTCACCACCAGGGCTGCTGGGACACCAGTTCAGAGTAGCCAAGAAACAGCTGGAGGAGGCAAATGGAAGCATGTGGTTTTTCTTATGTTTACCTTGGCATTTTAGAAGACCTTTTCCAGAATTGAATATTCATTTATACCAAAGAGAGGAAATAAGTAATTTATGTTAAAATAAAACGGAGAATGAATGCAGAATAATTTACTATAATTTAAAAGCAGCTCCAGCTTACTAAACACTACATCTATATGTTTTTGCATACTAGGATGTGATTATATGGCCTAGAAATAGCATTTCACTGCTGAATATATTAATCCCAAAAAAGTTAATCTGAAGGTTTTTTAATGAACAATTATTTCTTCTGTTTCTTATTTTATAATTTCAAAGAGGTGAGTTGAAGCTTCAAAATACTAAGATTTTATTTTTTAAAATAAATACTTTTAAGTGTTTTTAAAAACATTTTAGTGTTTAAAAAATATTCTTTGAATTGCTATCTCTACAGCCTAGGTGACTGGGAAACATTAATGACTCCAGTTTCCACGGTTTAAGAACACAACCCAAGTATCACAGTAGTTGTAGTAAAAATGTGTTGATGACTACACTGGTTTGTTTCTAAGTTTAAACTGCCTAGTGTAATTGGTTACCAAATGTTTGTGAGGAGTGGAGGACAGGTAGGTATTTTCTCTTACCTATTCCAGTGATACCTCAAAGAAGTTGAGTTGTAGCTCTGTAGAACTGTGTCCTCACCTGGGAGCTCGCTCCAGCCTGGTGAAAGGGGTGTCCCTTGCGAGAGGGGAATATGGGGGGCTTGTGGATCACTGGTACCTGTACACAGCCTTTTGCTTGTTTGGGGGCCCTGGGGCCAGTATTACAAGAAGGAAGGAGACATGTTTACTTCTAAGTATAGAATGAATTATATTTCAACTGTATAATACTAATTTCTTCACGGCTTACCTTTATTATAGAGATGTCTTCTGTTCTAAACATAGATACAATACTAGGGTGCTATCATAAAACCTCTTCCAGAGAAGATCAGTTATAGTGTGGAATGCTATTAGCATATTTAGGCTGAAATTATATGACAAATGCCACAATGAATAAAAACAGAGTACAACAAGCTTGATAAAAATCAAAGCTTTCCATTATGTCCCAAGTCATCTTTATTAAGTTGTGTCTTTATTGCCGTAGATGTCCATTCATTTCTTGTCACTGTCAAGAAATGCCAGTATACTAGTTGCTCAGCCTATAATATTATAAGGCATGAAACAAAATTAGCTTAAAGATAATTCTAATTCAACAAAATGCTGGGTTGTTCCTCTATTAACTGTAGGAGATGACACAAGGAAACTTCATATACTTTTCATATTCAGATGAAGATTTCTGTCAGGCTGATTAATTTAAAATGGGCAGAAAACCATGATCTTGCATTTAGCATTCCTGGAGATATTTGAAAGATGCGTAGATATGGCTCTTATGGACATGGTTTAGTGGTGGACTTGACAGTACTGGATTAATGATTAGACTTGATGATACTGAAGGTCTTTTTTAACTTGAACGATTCTGTGATTCTATGATCTTGATTTATTTTGTTATTGGCTTGTGCAAAGCTCCCAGGGATTCCCTTATTGAAAGGAACTGCAAGATCTCTATCGGCCTTTCCAAAAAGTTTCTATTGAGTTTTTGATACCCCATACCTTCCTCACAAACCATTTAGATTACAACTTTTGAAGCATTCTAGAGGGATAACCTAGCCCAGACACTGTGCTATTTCTGATATTCAAGCCCATTCCACCACATGACACTATAGTTATAGGCTGTAAAGCTAGTTTGGGTTTCTCCATGTGCTAGTAATTTGTTGTAATGATTTTTCTAGTTCTTCTCCAAAAAGAACATGCTTTCTCTAGAAGAAAGTCAAAATTAGCAATTGATGTTTACTTCCTTGACACTTTTCCAGTAATTGCTCATATCCCAAATGATTGTCCACTTTCTATTCAATGCCAAATCCCATTAAGTATTTCTTGGCATTTATATAAACTCTGAAGGACCAAGATAATCATTGGCATAAGTAATTATGCTTTTAAAAATACATTATAAATCTAAATCAAACTTTTTTCCTTCAGAAGGAGATCATAGTCCCTGAAAATGGATATATACATTTGCCAGAGTTTCCAATACTGAAAAAAATTACAGGTTCATGTAAAAAAAATTTCAACTTATGCATAAACCCTTAATTTTTCCACATATTTTTCTTCAGATAAACTGCAAATTACTGAGTCTTGAAAGGGCCCCCCAAAACAAGTGATTCCTACCACAGTATTATCAGACAAAGCAAGCAGTGGTTAGCTTGGCCAAGTCAATGTTTACCACATGTTCATTGCATTGACACTTGCCAAAATATGCCTTGTAATTGAGACTTTTTCCTCAGCTTACAGCTGTTCCTTCTCTTTCCAGATTGCTTCCAAAATTCAAAAGACAATGCTACAGAAAAGCCAGCAAGACCATTATTTACACAGAAGCTTGATAAGTTAGAAAGAATTTATAAGAGTAGGTTTCTTAATAGGAGCAGTGATGTAAATAACATAAATAAATTTTAGCTCTTGGGGGAAAGAAAGGGGGAAAATCCTTTAATTTACTTCTGGTTTAGTTGTGATCCATTTTTCTGTTATTGCTTTCCCACATTTGGAAGGGTTGAAAATCTTAGAGGGTTTGAAAAGTGATGTGAGCCCATCATCTGAAAAATATTTTTTAATTTCCACTGTGACCTGACTAGAGATCTGGTATGTTTTCTCTGTGGCTTATTCATCCTCTCTACAGTGTCTTCCTCTTTCCCTTAAGAAGACACCACAGCTCACAGTAACGTGCGTACTTATTGTTAAAAATTCTGTAACTTAAGTGTGACTTCAGAAACGGAGTCTGGTGCTTTATTAGACCTACAAAAGGGGATACACTGCATCCCCATCTGTAAGGACTTAAAGGGTACAGTTGCCTGTCTCAAACACTGTCAAAGCCACAGAAGGAACTTGCCATAAGAAAAGCCATCCCAGCAGGAACTTGAGATAGGCACAGAAGGGAGGAATTTGTGACGGGAAGGCACATTCCAGGCCTGGTGGAGGTGAGATCTGGTTAGTACATCCTGGTTAACACATCCAGATAAAACTGGGAAAGGAAGCAACTTCTCATTACACATATCACCAGTCAACCAAGATCACCCCAAGTTATGGGACAGATGGCATCTGTGACCACTGAAGTACCCCCAAACTCATTTCTGTGGGGTTCCATCAGAGGACTACATGATCCACACTGTTAAAACTACCCCCCAGGGGAGGTGCCTGGGCATTCCCACCTGAACATGCATTAACCTGTTGAAATCTTTGTTTCATGGGCTTCCCCGAGAGATGAAGACAACGACTATCACTTCAACCAACAGACATCTGAATTGCAACAATCAAGTCTTGTAGCTGGATCCATGGTGGTGATATCTTTCTTCTCCACTATTTTCCTCTCCACAATCTGCCTTTATCCTTTCTTTCTCTTTCTTTCTTTTCCCTATACATTTTCTTAAGTGATATTTTCATACTTTTATATTGTCATATTACTATCAATAATAACCAAAATGGCTATATACTCCTTTCCATTGCAATCAAATAGTTGTAAAATATACATTATACACACACACACACATACACCCCAGTCATTCAGTGTCACTTCATTCTAATTGGCTCCAAGGGATGTTTCAGAAAAAACCTCAGTTACCCCACTTTCAGAGGTGGGTTGTATCACCAGCCCATGAAGCGTGATCTTCTCTGCAACAAAGGGAGAGAGGGAGGAGACTGTAGCGTAGATTTGACTACTGAGATAAGGACAGTGCAGGCATATTGAAAAGACTGTTTTCTTCTTGAAAGCAGTATGTTGATTTTTCTTTTATAAAAATAAAGGTAAATACCAGCCATTACAACAACCTGTTCTTCCCACCCCCCACCAAAAAAAGATCATTTGATGCACAATGCCTTTTTCACAGGTATGGTGTGTTTTGCCCTCCATCTTTTTGTAAGGAGATGAGAAAAAAAAAAGACAATTTTATAACTGCAAGGAAACTAGAATTATCCTCAACCTTCTTCACAACATCAGAAAAAACACAACTACAGATAAGCTGAAAAAGAATAAATTAAAGCTTAATCACTCTGCAAATGATAAATAAAATAAATGGCCATCACCCCAGATAAAATACTCAGATTAGTATTTTGAAAAGTGCATCTACTTGGTATTTGCTGCTGAGCTGCAGCCCCAAAGAAGGTTCCTTAGGTTGGAAACAATACTTCTTTTTATTCTCACGATCATAGATTAATCACTTTAAAAATGCAGAATTTCTCTTTCCTGGGTTGTGTTGGTGTTGCTCCTAGTCAGGAAGAGAATTTCAACCATCATCTTTTTTTGTAAAGGGAAAACTGAAAATTTTGTTTTTCCAAAAGCCTGACTGAACTTCATAGTGTTTTCTCAGAGCCATAATTTAGCTGTGCTTTTGAGGTCAACCTGTGTACTGATGTTCAAGATTTTCTGAGCAAGCTACCTTTGTCATTGGCAATGTTAGAGACAAAACCTACAGAAAATATTTCTTTTGTGAAGAAAAGAGTCTCATGAAAATTCCTTGGCCAAGATTATCATTTGAGTAAAAGCAGGTAAACAAATGGGAAAATTACTACTTCTCTCAGCCATCTGTACAGATGACTATAAATAACGTAGTTGGCAATGCGCTACACGTAGACTGTGTGTCAAAATTCACAGATGTGGTTTTTTGGTTCAGGAAATTAGCAATTTTTTGTTGTACCTAAAGTTATGTGTATAAGGATTTTTATCTGGAAATCCCATTGTAGTCTTAGTTACTGTCTACATTAATTTTTCCAAAATAAGAATATGCTTTTGTTACTATTATAATGATGATTTTATTTTTACATCAGAAGATGTACTTAATACATTTGTCAAATAAGTTTTTTGTAATAAGCCAAATAATTTGTAAGAGCTAATAATTTTAAGTGCCTAGACTTTACTACCTGATCAGATAAGCTATGAAAAACCTAAATAATAATAATGAATTCCTCAGAAGGAATTTAAGACCTCAGCTCTTAGTGATAAAAGTAATTTGTGTCTTAGATGGTCCATGTAGGTATATACTGGCTATCCTCTTCTAGGTTATTCTTGTGTCCTATTTGTTTAGCTGAATAATATGAAATTTAATTTCACTGTAAATTCAGTCTAGTTGTCTGAATTCAATGGGATGTGTGAGTGGGACATGTAGGTGGTGCTTATTCAGAGACATATTTTTACCTTGTCAAATATTCTACTGATTCATTTTTAGTAAACATATTACAAAGTGCTCATTAATCTATGCACTATCTTGAATCTACGCTGAAGAAAGATAAAACTAAATCAGTAGAGAGATTCAATATGAAACAGGAGAAGTCAAGATTAAACTTAATACTCTGGTTTTTCCCCCTAAGGGAGGTTAAGTGAATGACAGTGTTGTACAAACTTTCAGCTTTTTCTCTGTGCAGTTCTGACAATGATTTTCCAAAATTTGTGCCCATTTTGGCAGCTGTGCAGTATATTGCTCTGACCTTGCAATGATCACAGTGAAGTTCCTGGGATGACAATATTCTACTCCCTAACTTTTCTACCACTAAAGTTGCTTATTTGGCCGAGTCACTTGTCTTGAAATTTTTATATTATTTGGCCTTTACAGTGTCACAAAATTCAAAATCTTCTTTGCTTTCTCAAATCCATAACTATTTCTCCTCCTTTCACTTCCATAGTTTCAGTCTGTAACTTCAGCTTATTCCCTTTCAAATTATAGTAATTCTCTCATTGTGAAGTTAGATCATGCCTAAAAGAAGGAATTCCTGACTTTATTAGGAAAGACAAAAAACTAAAACAAATAAAAAATTTTTAAAAGTGCAACCAAACCAGTAATGAAGATTTTACCCACCCTTTCCTGCTTCTTCAGAGCTATATTGTATACAATGACTGAACATTTTTGCTCCTGTCAAGTAACCGCTTTATTGCATCACATTGCATCCTCAGAGGTCTCCCTCTGTAGCTATTCCAAGGCTGTGAATCTGGCTATTTTAGTTATGCAAGTTCTTTCTATCCTCTCTCGACCAATATGATGACCAAAAAGAAGCCAGAATGTCCCAAAAATGAATTTTGACTATTTTAAATACTGAAGAACAAGAACATTGAAAGCATGACAGAACAAAATCAATAAACAATTTTTGTAGATACATTTACCTTGGGAATGCCTATGAAAGGCTGGATCTCCCTGATATATGTTCATATATCCATTCCCATGTGATCTGCAGGTCCTATTTCATGTATAGACCCATTAGAAAGTTGGCCAAGGGAAATTTTATTTTCTCCTAATTAGCCTTTTGTAATAAGAGCTACTTTTGTAAGGATACAAATGAGCTGGAGGCTGTGACAAACAAGATGTTCCCTACAAACTTGTTGGAGGAGAAAGAAGATTGGCAATCTCTATATCCACACAGAAGGAAAGCATCTTTCACCACTGTCAGGAGTTAACTTTGTGATGGTTAACTATTTACTGATGTACTTTGGTAACAGGCTGGTCTTGGAAATAGCTAAAGGGTTGTTTAAACATATAGTCAGTATATTTGCACTCTCCTTTTTGTTGAGAAAATAACAGTATTTTTCATTGAATGCTTAAATTTTAACATCTTTACCGCTATTATTTTTTTAAATAACCTGTTTCCTGAGCTTAACTTTCTAAATTAAAATGCTATTTAAATTAATCAATGCAGGTATATTTCATATTCCTATATTCCCAACCATAAAGTTGCAATAAATTTTTTATACATATTTAATGATTTCAAGGCTGTTAATTTTAAAATTAACCGCAACTCAAGAGGTCATTATAATTTCCGTTTTAAAGAAACTTGGATGGAAAACTCAGTTCTTTAATGAGTGGTTTATAAATTTCCAAAAACATTATAAATCAATGTTAAAAAAATTACACTCAGCTGGTTAAAGCAATGTAAAAGAGGAGCATTGAGTATTTTCACCTATACTTTCACAATTCACATAAAAATAATCAGGGTTTTACTCAGTACTTGCAAATATACATCTCCAAGAGAAACAATTAAAGTTAGGGTGAAAAAGAAGCAGCATATTTGCTACAATACTTTTCAGTTCCTTAGAGATTTTTTTCAAGTTTTAATAGTTTACAATAGAATCTACTTATAAAAGAATCTACTTCTGATAAGACAGATTTTGGATTTGAAGCAATTGGTTTTGTTTAAAAAGTTAAAATGAAAACCATTGGAAGGTAAATCGATAGTGAGATACAGTTTATGATTCTGATAACAGAATTCCTGTAAATATAAGACAGGGAAAGAATCCCATCATTTGCTATGAGTCAAGGTACTACTAGCCAATTATAGCATATACACTTCCAAAAATCAAGCAATTTGATAAAAACCTGAAGAGAAATAAAAGTAACAAAATCCTGCTTTTCAAAGATGTCACAAGCACAGTAGGGGATTACTGATGGCAGTAGTTTATTTTTTTCTTTCTTCCTTTTGGATGATTTTGACTTTTCCTGTGGTGTAAACAAACAAGGAAAATATTCCTGGAATATTTTCTATTTGCCAGGACATCTAATTTAATAAAAAACAGTGTTAAGCATAAGTGTAGGTAAATTTTTCAAAGATCAAATACAGAAGCAGTGCTTTATTAAAGCAATAATTTATGTGAATTTCATTAATAAAGATGTTGCTATTATAGCTACAGGGCTCAAAATCATTTCTGGAACAGAAAACATCCAACCACATTGACACATTTTGAAAATTATGTACCTTGCATTTGAAGGGACACAGAACTGTTTAATGGCTCCATCCCCACATTAACCTCCTACTCAATAGTATTTTATTTCAGAGGAAAATTATGATATAAAATAAATACTACTAGATTTAAATCTGACCACCACTCTTGAATGATTAACAACTGTTTTAAGACCACAATTTAATCAGAGAGGCATTTTTAAACTTCACTGAGTGTTGGGGTCTATTACCACAGGTCTGGTTCCTACGGTATATCACCGTGTCCTGCAGCCATAGGGAGGAGGAGGAGGAGAAGATCCAGCAGGCAGGAATTGTGCAGCAAGATTCATTTATTTAATTGTTTTACAAACCTTTTATAGACTTTTTTCTTCATAGTCTAATTGGACAAAGGACCAGCCACCCCTTGGGGGTGATTGGCCAAAATCCTAAAACATCCATTATCAAAATATTTTCTACTATACCATAAACAAGACTTTCCAAGGTTGCAGGTGGCTTGGTTGTTTACATTCCCTGCTACCTCTTCTGTGAGAGAGAAAAGTCTCTCACGGACTTAGAAGCTAGCAAGAAAATCCTCACTAACAGCATTTTTGTACCTACAATTCCCCCTTTTTGTTTTATAAGATAACAACTCTACTATTAATCCTAAATAGAAATCTACATCAGTTATTAGTTCTAAATATGTCCTTAAGGCTTTAACTATCTGACTCCATAACAAGAAATTTAAAATTCAGTCTCTGCTTGTGGAAGGACCATCCCAGTCTCTGCTTGTAGAAGGACCATCTGCCTGATGGTTGACATCCTGGTCATCATCAGAAGAGTCATTAGGCTGATGATCTACATTCTGGTCGTCATTTGGATGGTTGGCGTTCTGGTCATCATTTGGAGGTTACCTGTTCTGCCTCTGGTGCCATAGGTCAGGGCGAACGCATTTTGAAGGTAGCCACCGTACCCCAGTATCTGTGGAAACGCAAGCATACCCACGACCCCAAATGATAAGCTCATGAGGGCCTTCCCACTGGTTAGTGAGTAAATTCCGTACCCAGACCTTTGCCCGGGGCAGTTGTATGTCACCTGCAGACTGCAATGAGAGAAAATGATTCAGAATAACAGGATTATTTGAATTTTGTGGTACTGTAAGGTGATTAATTGTATACAAAGCTTTCGCTAGTCGGCTCTGTGGGGTTTCTCCATGCATTCCCCTTTTCTGTTTGTCCAAAACACGCTTCAAGGTACCATGAGCGCGTTCGACAATGGCTTGGCCAGTAGGAGAATATGGGATACCAAAGGTATGGTACACCCCATAGGTGTAAAAACTGCCGCGTCTTCTCCGAGGCGTAGGCAGGACCATTATGGGTTTTCACAGAAGCTGGCACGCCCAGGACTGAGAAAGCCAATTTCCAATGGGCAATGACATCACGGCCCTTCTCTCCAGTGTGAGCAGTAGCCCATATACCGAGGAGAAAGTGTCAATAGACACGTGCACATATTTCAGCCGACCAAATTCTGGGATGTGAGTTACATCCGTTTGCCAAATCTGCAAGGCTTTTAGCCCTCTGGGGTTTACCCCCGCTGGCAAAGGTGCAGCGAGTCCGTGACAGTCAGCACAAGCGCTGACAATGTCGCGCACCTTGGTTGGCGTTAAATGAAACTGCTTCTGCAGGGTATGTGCACTTTGATGGAAGAAACCGTGCCATGCCTTGGCTTGTGCAGTTTTGTCAGGCTGAGGCCCTACCCACGCAGGGTTGGCCAGCATGTCAGCCCTGGCATTGCCTTCTGTTAGAAACCCTGGTAAATTGGTGTGGCTTCGAATGTGCAGAATGTAATACGGATGCACTCGAGCCTGAATCGCAGACCACAAGGTTTGCAACAGCGAAAACAGAGCCGCATTGTTCACCTCCTTCAGAAGTGAACAATCTAAGCGTTGGGTGATATCTGCTACATAAGCAGAGTCAGTAACCAAATTCAAAGGTTCCTGTGAGAATCGCTGAAAAGCCATGGTAACAGCCCTTAATTCAACTAACTGAGCAGAGTCTGGCTCAGATTGGTGTGTTAATCAACCACCTCAAGGGCAGTGTAGGATACTGTGCACCCTTACGCACAGTGACCCTGCTAAAAATTTGTCCCAATCCGTACGCCCCAAGCTGCCAACATGTCCCGTCCCCAAAGGTTAAGGGCAGTGGTAGCAACATAAGGCCTAATCATAGCTGTGTGCCCCTCTGAGTCCTTCACCATCACAGGCCGTTCGCTTAAATAGCTCTGTGTGGTTCCTCCTACTCCTGTGATGGCCGATCCCACAGGGCCTAAAGGCCATGAGGGAGGCCATGCAGAGAAGGAGATGATAGTTACATCAGCACCCGTATCAATCAACCCTTGAAGCTGAGTCCAGGGTGGACGGGCGTTTGGCAGGACCAGGGTACATGTTATCTGTGGCTTTTGGTCAGAGATGTCTGCAGTCCAGAAGGCCTGTGGAAGTCCCGTAGATCCACTGCCATTATCTTCGTGAGTTTGTTGTTCTATCCTGGGGACACAAGACTTAAAAGGCACTAATTTAGCAAGGCAGGTCTTTTCAGGAATAGTTACAGGGGGTTTTTGCGTGGAGACCATAGCGCAAATCTGACCTTTAAAGTCAGCATCAATAACTCCTGAGTGCACTAAGATTCCTTGATGGGCAACGTCAGGTTTTCCCACCAGCATCGCACTGGATCCCTGGGCTAAGGGTCCATATGCGTCCAAGGGAACCTTATAAATACCGCTAGAGTCTAAGACGACTGCGGCTGCGGTGTGGACGTCAAACCCATCTGATCCCTGGGTGCTGTCTCTAGGGTGGCTGGGTAGGCCTGTGCCTGTACCTGTGCCACTCTCTGGGGGAGCGACTGCATCAGAGAGCAATTCCCCCTCCTTGCACCCCGGCAGAAGTTTCCCAGCAAAGGCCGACCATCGGCATGAGTCTGGGATCTACAGTAGCCCGTGCAATGCCCTGGCCTGCCACACGTCTTGCACTGGGGGATCGGTGTGTTCTCTTTTTGGCTCGGCTTAGGCCACTTCCGTTTCTTCACCTGTTTTGGTTGCTTTGGTTCACAACCAGAAGATGCATGAACAGGCTGCAGGAACGCAGCCAAAGCAGATCTTCTCTGGTTCCCAGATCCCACCTTAGCGCAGCCTTCGACCATGTCTGTTACCTCAGGATCCCCTGGTAAGGCATCTATGATTTTTCTGCACTCCTCATTTGCGTTATCTCTCACTAACTGCCTTAACAACAACTGTCTTAACCCGTCATCCTCAACCTGCTTCTTGAGAGAAGCAGCAACTTTCTCTACAAAAGAGAGGAATGACTCTGATTTCCCTTGAACTATTTCAGTATATCACTTTCTAGGTGCAGACAACTCTATGGTTTTCAACAGGGCAGCCATGCCAACCTGTTGAGCTTTCTGCAGGATGCTAGAGGACAAAGTACTCTGTGGACTGGGATCAGAGAAGGGACCAGTCCCCATCAAAGCATCCACTCCTGCTGTCTGTCTAGGATCAGCAGCAGGGAGCTGCATATTTGCTAATGCAGTCTTGCCGGCCAGCTTTCTCTAGGTTTTTTCAAAAACTGTAAATTGTACAGATTGAAATAGAATTTGACCTAAGTGTCTGATATCAAATGGAGAAAGCAAATCTGTATTTATCACCCTTATTATCTGCATAACCTCAGCAGAACCTAGCCCATATTGTGCCACCTTGGATTGGAGGTCCTGGGCAACTTTCCAAGCAATTACCTCATGCTTGTCATGCTCCCCTGAATCCGGGAGAGCCTTATACACTGGGAAAGCTTGGATCTCTTTTGGGGAACCAGTACCATCCTGAACTTCTGGCACAGCCTGCGGATGGAGTGTAACAGCTCCCCGGTTACCCCCAGAATCCTCAGATCTATTTGGCATTCCAAGGATTTCTAATAACCTCCAGTCACCCTCCCCCAATGCTTGCATCTTAAGAGACTCTAGGAAGCGATTGCGATGCGTCGGACGTACAGTTACCATGCAGTCCTGAAAGGTCCAGGGGCGAGACCGGCGCAGCCTTTTTCTTCGCCGCGCGGCTACAGCCGCCTGACGACCCGGGGCCAGAACCTCATCTGCCTCACTGCCTGACGAGGAATCATCAGGCAAAGGCAACTTTGGGGTGCTGGGAGGGAACAGAAATGTACGGGGAGGGGGGGGCACCTTGGCTAAGTTTGCCAGAGCCAGAACAGACAGGACAGACTGCAGCTGGCTGCGCGGCAGTTTTTACAGCAGTTTCTTTACGGGAGGCCGTCTCGGCCAGTTCCGACCGAGCCGGTACTGAAGCTGCAGCCACCGTCTCTAGGGCTATGGCTGCGCTCGGCGCCGCAGCCGGCGCCACGCTCGTCTCTCGCACAGCAGCCGCGTTCGGCGCAGTCGCTGCTTCTGCTGCTGTTTCGTGCTCCCCAGGCGCGCTCGGCGCCGCCGTCTCTGCCCGCTGCTCCGCAGCCGCTGCCGCTTCCGGGTTTCCCCGTGGCAGCGCTGTTTCCGGTTTTGCCGCCGGCCGTGCCGTTTCTCAGCTCGGAGTCGTATCTCCCGCAGCTGGCGGGGGGGGGGCGGGGGCGGCGCGAACGGCACGGCCGGCGCTGGTGTCGCTTGCGGCGCGGGCTTGGGCATTCGCCGCTCTAACAGGCTGAGCAAGTCCTCCATCCTTCGGGATAGGTTTCGTAGCTCTGACAGAAAGGGCAGATGCTGCATAAAAAAGTCCATGGCTCGGTTCTGCGACTGCACAGAACAGTCCAGCACCAGGGAGGGCAGCGGACCATAGCCAGGCAGTCCCTGGGGGGGCACGCCCGGCGCTACACCCGCTAAGTTAGATCCAGGTGCATACGGAACCGAACTAGGAGGCTCTCTGGGCGTCCAAGTTGCTAAGCCGCTGATCTGCGGCCCTGGATAAGCTGTGGCTGCCATCCAGCCAAACAGCAAGGCAGGCTGTGCGCCCTGCCTCTGCCCTGACCCCCCCCGCCTCTGGCGGCGCGGGGTTCCTGGGGGCCGCGGAGTCCTGCGACTGTGCAGGGTGAGCTGGCACAGGCTCTGCCTGTGGAGCCGGGGGGGTTATTCTGAATCCACCATCACTTGCCCCGGAAGCCCAGTCAGCGGGGCCCCCCTCGGACATTCCTCCGTCACTCATCACCGAAATAGGCGATCCAGCTCTGCTGTCACAGTCAAGGTCTGTCAGCAGAATAAATAACGACCGCCAGGTTTTGTATAATTCTAACGCTGCTGGCTCCCCTGTCGGGCGCTCGTGTTGGACAGTGCATCCGAGCTCTTGCCACAAGGAAAAGTCCAGGGCAGTATCTCTGTCCATGGAAATCCCTTTTAAGGTAGCCCAGTCTAATAATTCCCGAACTGAGTTTTCAGGAATGGAGGTGCGCAATATGCTAAACACACCTTTCCAGACCAGTACGACAGCGTCATTCTGTGAGCTGCTGTTCGCCATTTCTCAGTTCTGTTGGACCTCCCGGTCCCAGGGGGGAAAAAGAACAGCGTACCTGTAGAGCAATTCGGCTTGGCTCGCAGCGTGCAGGACATGTCAGAGAGTGCAGAATCACGTCGGGCAGCACCAAATATTACCACAGGCCTGGTTCCTACGGTATATCACCGTGTCCCGCAGCCATAGGGAGGAGGAGGAGGAGAAGATCCAGCAGGCAGGAATTGTGCAGCAAGATTCATTTATTTAATTATTTTACAAACCTTTTATAGACTTTTTTCTTCATAGTCTAATTGGACAAAGGACCAGCCACCCCTTGGGGGTGATTGGCCAAAATCCTAAAACATCCATTATCAAAATATTTTCTACTATACCATAAGCAAGACTTTCCAAGGTTGCAGGTGGCTTGGTTGTTTACATTCCCTGCTACCTCTTCTGTGAGAGAGAAAAATCTCTCACGGACTTAGAAAATAACAAGAAAATCCTCACTAACAGCATTTTTGTACCTACAGGGGTCCCTCCCCCCTGCCATGTGGTCCTGGGAGAGGGGCTCTGGGGGGGGAGACACGGGGTTTCCCTAGCCTCAGTCAGCCTCGTTCCCCATTGGTTGGTTTGTGTTCTCCTGCCCGGGCAAGGACCCTCTGGTCCCATGATTGAGCAGTTTCCTCGGCATCCTCTGCCATGCGGCTGGGGGAAATAAACATCTCTGAAAATATCTACCAAGAATCGGTCCATATATATTCTTTCCACGGGCCTCGTTGTCTGATACATGTGTTGCAGTATCCCCACTGGAACAAATGGTAGAGAATGCGGGCACATGGCAATGACTGTCCCTGGGAACAAAGAGGTCAGAGGAGAAGGGGTTTTTACGCTCGCTTAAAACATGAGGGCTAGAAACTGGGGACAAAGGAGTGGAGAAAAGGGGTTGGAAAGGTCCTGGGACAAGCTCCGGATTCCCGTCCAAGGCAGGGTGCTGAAGAAACACGGGTGAGCCAGGAGGACAATAGCTCTCCTGTGCTAAAAAGCAGTCTGCTCTAGCTGTGTTTTCCAGCGTAGGGGAAGAGGGGTCAGGGACACAGGGGTTGGAAGAGGGTCTAAGGGAATTAACAGAGGGGTTTTGTGGTGGCTTTTCATGTACTGCTTTTTTCTCTGGCAAAGTATACCTTAGTAACAGGAGAGGAAAAAATTTTGAAACTGTTTCATCTCCCGATCATCTGAGAGAGGAGAGTTTCTCCCCACCTTATCCCAAAATTCAGAAGATCTCATATCCTCGGAGGTCGGATTAGGAAAGTACTGGAAAAGCCATCGCACAAAAGATTGAACTAGATTTTTAGGGTATTTATGCCCAGTACAAGAAAGGTAGCTTTGAACTTGGTAGTTTATTTCTCTGTGGTGTGCAGAAACCTCAGATCCCATTACAAATACAGCACCACAAACCTCAGCCCTAAATCATGAAAAAGAGGGGAAAATAAAGAGAAAACTTGCACCGGCGCCAGCTTAAGACAGGAGCTCCTAAACCAGCAGGGAAATACTCACCAGAATTCTGGATTAACCACAGGAAAGCAGGTCCAGGGAAAAAAATAAGGGAAGTGGGTCTTCTACATTCCAGCCGTTCCCTCGCCACATGGTGTGGGGGAGGGTACAGGCTGAGGCTCTGGGGTCACTGTTACACAAAAAGCAACAGCTCGCTACACAGAGCTGGCACAGGAGGATGTGCAGAGTTAACTCCAGCAGACACGCAGCTGCTGGGACACCTTTAAAGTCTCTCAGAACTGAGGTTCAAAGATAGCATGCTGGGCGCCAAATGTGGAATACTCAAAGCTTTTACCGGCTAGCGCTTGTAGTTCAATGCCTTAGAAAGCTTCAGGCAGCCTAGAGAGGTAGCACGGGCAATCTAGCATTTCAGCAGCTCTGAAAGCGGCAAATAGTAGCTGCAAAGCTGATACCACCAGTAGAAGCAAAGAGGGAGAAATATAGCCTTTGGTTTGCCTAATTCCTGCAATTAGAAGCTTTCAAACAGAGACAGACACGCAGATGTTCGAAGAGGGAATGCAAAGCCAAAGAGACATTTGTTCCAGTGGGGATACTGCAACACATGTATCAGACAACGAGGCCCGTGGAAAGAATATATATGGACCGATTCTTGGTAGATATTTTCAGAGATGTTTATTTCCCCCAGCCACATGGCAGAGGTTTGCCAAGGAACTGAGGCACTCATGGGACCAGAGGGTCCTTGCCCAGGCAGGAGAACACAAACCAACCAATGGGGAACGAGGCTGACTGAGGCTAGGGAAACCCCGTGTCTCCCCCCCCAGAGCCCCTCTCCCAGGACCACATGGCAGGGGGGAGGGATCCCAACAATTGAGAAAGTTAGATTTTACATGGCTTCAAATTTTCCACCCTAAGCAGCCAATTTTTGGATATGCCAGGGAAAGACTTAGCATGTGGAAGATAGAGACTGGAAAGAAAAGGATGGGTTTGCTGATGGTACTGAAATGAACAAATAATATCTATTGTAAGGCCTCAATCAACTCACTTGATGAGATTTTTGAAAGGGGTTACAATGGTTCTTGTAACTCTGAGTAGGATGCATGGGGGAAATACCAACCAGATACTCTCAAGAGCTCAGAACAACTTTACTGGAAAACTTTAGAAAGTCAGGAAACTTTGGTAAAAGATTTAGTACAACATCCAATCAACATAAAACACAGAGCATTAACTTGGCCCATTTGATTTAGCAAATATAAAACCCATTTGATGTTATGTTACTCCAAATGTTCCAAGAAGAGGGAATTAGAAGAAAAAGAAAGAGAGAAAGACAGAAAAGATGCAGAAAAGCACACATACAGCTACCAGCTCCTGGGTTCCAGTGGTATTCAGATAGAAACTCCAAGATGAAGGTAGGGTCAAGACAAATGCTTTGCCTTGTGCTCAGCCTTAAATACCCCTTGGTCTTCCTAGGCCTTTCCCCCAGGTGGGACTTCTTGTCATTTGGCCACTCAGGAGCTGAGTTAGGGCAGAGTGGAGCATTGCCTCTGGTGTGCCTGTGATTGGCACCACTGCCAGGCTGGGATAGAGGCTCCAGGGCTGGGGGCCGTGGGGCAGTTCAGTACCTCACCATGGCAAGGCCTTGCCTGCTCCCTACACCCCCACTTGCATTCCAAAATGTCTTGAGACATCAGTCTTTCCAGTCTCTGTAAATTCACATCAGCATCATTGGTGTTTTCTTATGTTTTCTTCTCCTTAAGGAGCCATAGTTTGTGAGGCAAACTAACCAGTAACTATACTGGTTATTGGGAGACTCCCTGTAGAAGCAAAGAACTTTGTTCCTTAATCCTGTGCCATGGCATGCATTGTGAGAAAAGCAAAGCATATTCCAACTCCAGGAAACTTACATGGTTGTCAGATAGTGTAAATGCTGTCTCAGATTTGGAGAAAGGTTTTTTTGTTTTGGGCTTGATTTTTTTTGCCTGTAGAAATACAGTGATTTCTGAAGCACACTGGGCACGAGAACCTCTCACTTTTGCCATGTAGCACTGTGTATGGGGTTGCGGTTGCCTTCTTTTCTGTAACAGCCCTGCATCCTGCTCTATAAATGTGAATGAACTAGGTTAGAATATTTAGTTTGAGTTTATACATAAAGATAATACCATATAAATGTGATATAAAACAAAATCTACAAGAATCTAGGCATGTCCTATGGAGTGAATCATCTCAATGCAGTATGTAAAAGATAGCAGAAGCAGAAGATACAGGAAGAGTATCCAAACACAAAATATTATACCATGCAAAACTTATTACCCATAACCAGGTTAAACACGCTTAATTCATATGTCTTAGTAAAGCTACTTTAATAAAAAGTTATGATCAGCTCAAGTTGACTGCATAGCAGCTGTCTTTTTTCCCCCTTTTTATGCTTTTATTTCTCTCATTGTTGCACCTTATTTTTGTATACTATATGCTTCAGGCTTCTGAAAGAACTTTTTTCTTATTAGGATCTGATAAAACCTTGAAATTTGCTCTCATTATTCATTAAGGATATATTCTGCTAAGAGTATCTGAATGAAGGAAAAGACATGCTCGGTGGAAGGGTTGCCTGAAGAGGAGCCTGTGGCTAATATCCACATGGTACTTTATTGTATTTTGTTTATGATTAGGAGTTACGATGTGGAATTCAGAGCACTTGAGGACCTTCTCAAGTTACACCACACCTCCCTGATATCTTGAGTTTGCATAGCATTCACCTCAGTGTGAAGGTTTAATCATCTGCTCCACAGGGATGCTGCCATATGACTATGTTTTGGTAGTGGTTCACACAGAGTTTTGAAATCTGGAAAATTAATCTTTTATTTAACTGTATGCTTTAGCAGTCTGTTGTGACAATGAAAATAACATATTGTGTGTGTGCAGGGAAATGTGGAATCAGGTTTAAAACATGGTTCAGTCTTATGGATTTGGCTGCCTGAGTAGCGCCCAAGCTTATTTTACTTTTCTATTAAAAAATTGATGGTGTTTTCCTTCAAACAACAAATCAGCACATGACACGAACAACTTAGCATGTTAAAAAGGTTTACTGATTTTTCAAAGAGGTAAGTTAATATATTTACACAAGGGGCTTGGAGGTTCATGGGAACATGCATGAAATGCAATCCTGTGCATCTGGACATTTTTTCAACGTAGCTGGTCTAACTGTTGTTATTAAGTACCATGTAAGAAAACCCTGAAAGGATTATCCTAAATGTTCTGGCATATCATTTATTTCAAAGATGTTTTCTTACTAATGCTTTGGTAGACATACTGCTCACACCAAAGGATATTTGAGAGATTTCCTGAGGGAGTGATAATATGGAAGAAAAGTAAATGCCAGGAAAAATGAACTCTTCTTGAAATCCTATATGTTAGAGTGCTGTATTCCAGTGTTTAAACCTGAATTTTCACTTAGCCCACTGGAGCTAGCTAACCAGGCAGCTGAATAGGTCGTCTGTCTTTGGCTTGTGTGCAGCTCAAGCATCCAGCCTGCGCTGCTGCTTAATGCCAAGTGAAACAGGTTTTGCCTTTGGCTATGCCAAGTACTACTTGCACTCACCAGCATGCTGGGATGGTGGGCCACAGTATGCCACTGTAGCAATTACCCCTACCAGCACAGGTTACCTCAGATTCTGATGGCAGTAAGCAACAATGAAACATCATTTTATTGAAATGTTACTTGTTTCCTAGCATATACATAAAAATGCTCATAAAGTCACTATTGAGAACATGTTTGCCCTATGGGTTACTCTTACAAACATTTTCAGAAGGATTTGAGCAACATATAAAGAATGTAAAATATTATATATAAACTCTACACATGATTCTCATTTTGAGTAAGCCAGGGAGGGAAATGCAGAAAGTGTCCTTTGTGACTGCTTGTGAAGATACTGTACCCAGAGATCAGCAGTGAGGGGGCTGACATGGCAAGTGTTACCTCCTGTCATAAAGTGCAAGTGTGCACATTAAGCAGTTTTTCCATACCTGTATTGGAATTCACCTAAGGCAAATTGTTTCCACATACACCTGTGTCAGTTTTATGCTGATTCAGCCAGAGAAGTTTAGTTAATAAATTTTACAATATGTAGGGGAAAGGGTAATACCTATCATATCTGGATCAAATTAATTTTTTAAGACACATGAGTGAGTCTTGAGTTACCTTAGTGTTTTCTTACTAAAAATGACGTAGCATTTATGTTAAAAACATCCACCTTGTTGTAAATATTTTAATTAATTGTATTTATTAGGAGATGAAATTTACTTGAATCTTTCTTACTCTATTACTTTAAACAGCACTGTTCATAAATATGGTTAAAATTCCACAGATTAGAATGTTTCCCCCCTCCCTGCTCCCACAAGAGTTGATTTCCCTTCTTCATTTTATGAGGAGTTTAGAACCAGATATTTTTTCTTTCAGCTTACCAAGGGATTTAATAATATAAAACTTGGCAAGGAAATTGCTGTCTATGAACCAGAGTGAACATTACTTGATGTAACCCAGATATAGCAGTTCCTTGTGCAAGCTGAACTTTTTGAAGCATAAGGAACATAGGGATGGTTTAGTGGCCTGTGCAAATAAAGAGAAATGAACTTTAATTTGTAGGTATGGAGGAGAGATTTTGCTCTGCTTTGGAAAGAAGACTAAGGAAATAGGATTTAAAAATAGCTCCAGTTTGGGAGAAAGAAAAATCCAGATGAAAGAATCCAAAATTTTTGGGTGGAGTTTTTTTTGTTGGTTTTGGTTTGGTTTGATTTGGGTTTTTTTGGTTGGTTGTTTTTGTTGTTCGGTTTGGTTTTTTTTCTGAAACCTTCCAAAATTTTTGTTTACTCTGGACTAGTATGATCTAAATTTTGATGGCTGCCAGGTCTTTTAAATGAACATGATGTTGGCAGATTGGGATTGTGCCTGCAATAAAAGCACAGCAGTAGCAGCCATTTTCTAGAGGGAGGTGCTGCAATCCCTTGTTTATAAATACTTTAGAGAGAGGGGCAGAGGGGCAGCTCTCCCCATGCTTTATATCAAAAAGTTCTCAGTGTGAAGAGAGGTCAGAGCATGAGTCTGAGCTTTGTCGTCCTGTGTTTCTCTGAAAATGCAGTCCTAAAGTTGAGCCACTGCCTCCTTCCACATATATGTTGCTCAAAAGGAACGTTTTTGTAGCCACAAATGCTTCCTCAGGTGGGGTATGCAAGAGGGTTGCCTACTATACTATTGTTAATCTACCATTTTCTTAATCTGAATTTTGGCATTTTTTCCCCTGTATAGACTACATCTTCTTTCGGAGGCTTTTTTTTTTTCACATGTTGAATTATCTGTACTTTGTTGTCTATACAGAAGTATATGATCATTTAAATTTGATACAAGCGGCTCAATCTTTGTTTTAGATATCATTCGTTTCTAAAAGCCAATACCTGCAAAATATCTTTATCTGTTCTCACAGTGGGGGGAAAATGGCTCAGATACTCAGCTTTGGATAAAGTCTTGGTTTTTAATTTTTTTGTGCATTTGTTAATACAAGTATATAAATCCACCTCATTGCAGCAAAATGCTTATCACAGAAAAATAGAATCATAGAATGGCTTGGAAGGGACAATAAAGGTCATATAGTTCCAACCCACCTCCCATAGGCAGGAACACCTTTCATCAGACCAGGTTGCTCAAAACCCCATCCAACCTGGCCTTGAACACTTCCTGGTATCCACAGCTTCTCTGGGCAGCCTGTTCCAGTGCCTCATTACTCTCACAGTAAAGAATTTCTTCCTAATATCTAATCTAAACCTACTCTCTTTCAATTTGGAGCCATCCCCAGTCTTAAAAAGTATCTCTCCATTTTTCTTGCATGCTCCCTCCAGCAAGAGGCAGCAAGTCACCCCAAAGCCTCCAGGCTGAACAATCGCAATTGCCTCAGCCTTTCCTCACAGGGAAGGTGCATCCATCCGTCACCTTGGTGGCACCCTCTGAACTCTCTCCAACAGGTAAATGTCCTTCTTGTGTTGGGAGCCCCAGAGCTGGGTGCAGCACTGCAGGTGGGGTCTCACCAGAGCAGAGCAGAGGGGCAGAATCCCCTCCCTGGACATGCTGCCCACGGTGCTTTGGATGCAGCCCAGGCTGTTTCTGGGCTGTGAGTACACATTGCTGGGTCATGTCCAGCCTCTCATCCACCAGCACCCCAAGTCTTTCTCTGCGTGGCTGCTCTCCATTTGTTCAGACCCCAGCTTAGACTGATGCCCGGGGTTGCCCTGACCCAGGTGCAGTGCCTTGTGTTTGGCCTTGTTAAACCTACCAAGATTCCCATGGGCCCACTTCTCAAACTTGTCCAGGTCCCTCTGGATGGCTTCCTGTCCTTCAGGTGTGTCAACCACACAGTGCTTGAGTGGTGGATATAAACCACTGTACAATGCACTTGTGATCTCACTTCCAAAGTTTGATGTTAAATGTCTGCCTACAAATGAAAAATATGACTCTATATAAAAACAGTGTGATGCCTTTGATACATCTAAGGCCTTTGAGCAAAAGCTGCTGTGTCTTACTAATGGAAACCAATTCACTGAAATGCATTAACTTGCCCAGCTAAGGACAATCTCCTTCATTCATGTGCACAATACAAATTTTTTTTAAAAAAAGAAGAAACCTAAGGTAGTAAACTAAGACAGACAAAAGAAAAAGAAAAAAAAAGAAAAAGAAAAGGCATGTTCCAGTTCTATCACTTAATAAAGCACAGATATCCAAAGATGAAGAAAATGGATGAACAAGGATATTAGCTTTGGTGAATTTTGCTGTAATTTGGCAACAGATTTTGTATGTGTTTTTCTCACAAATACCTAATCACATAAACATATATGCACTTTGGCAATGGGTATATAATGCCGTACATGCTGTCTTTAATAAACATTAATAGCAGCTGCATCCAATGCTAACTACTGCACTGCCTAAAAATTATAGGTGTTGTAGTAGTTATATACTTTCTTTACTTTCTTGTTTTTACAAATAAATGAAATATATGTCTATTGTTGTAAAAAAAATAGAAACAAAAATAGTCCTTTATGAGAGAAAAATAAATGGCAGCATATTAAGATCATGCCCGTAGATAATCTAATTTTATAGGGATGTCATTTGTTGCTGAATACTAGAAGTTATTTTGACATTTTTAATTCTCATTCATTGTTATGTACTGTACATTACTGTAACTCACAATACATAATTTTTTGATATTTCTTCTATTAATTGCTCCTATAAAAAGCATAGTACTTAAATTGTACTTCCTCTCCTTTCACTTATCTGGTAAAATGTTAGTGTGTTCAACAGGAGAAAACATTTCTCTTATATATGTTTATATAAAACAGTATATCTAGAATGTGCACTAGTACAGTATATATACATTGTATGTGTACAGGGGTGTGTCTATAGGAGGTGTATGTATAGGAGGTGTATGTGTAGGAGGTGTGTGTGGGAGTGCGTGTATATATGTACAATTACTAAAAAACCTGATTTTTGGTAGACAGTGGTATATTTCTGTAAGAAATTTTAACCATTTATAAGAAAAACTTCATAATCTGGAAATGTCTTGAAGAAGACATCAAGAGGAGATATTTTTTATTAACTTCTCCAGGCTGTTTCTGGAACTTACATGAACTATTAGTTTTTGGGGGTTTTTTATAATTAAAGACATCAGTGTTGCTTTTGGAACTTTGCTGAACTTCCTTCAAATGCTATGTATAATTGCAAATTCAGCTAAGTGTTTCAACACATGCCCATGCCTATTTTTAATAGCATTTTAACCAGTTTTTCACTTGGACCCCCTATATTCTTTGTGCAATTATTGTACTTAATCACCATGGAGTCATACATACTCTTGCACCCATTTTCTCCTAACTATTCCTCACCAAAAGGAAGTGCTCCATACTTAAGGCAACACTGAACTGAATACTAATTTTTACATCCACACCACGAAGAAGGAGCAAAGAAAACATTTCTAGCAGCATGGGGGCCATCTCAGTGTCAGAGGGAGTGCTTTAGTGAAACTAAATCTGCATCTGTCTTTGTGATTTGTTTAAAATTTTCACAGAATGTTATACCTGAAAAGTTAGGCAGAAAGACTTTGTTTACCCGTATGCATTCTGAAGACATTGCATCTCTCAGTTCTTTCAAGCAGAGTTCTCTCCTCCTGAACCATTCGCTCTATTGAATATCACGGTTTTCTTTCCTTGGCACTTATGCTTCGTGCTTCATTCATTCAAAGAGTAGTCTTTTAAACCCACATTTTATCATCATCATAATCAAAACAAATTATATACATTTCCATAACTTAAACCTGCTGCCTTTAATGCTAATTTTTCATTCATTCTTTGTTTAGGTTTTTGTTGGCATTTTGCATGCTCAGGAATTTTTAGCAAGGGTAATGATAAATGTCCTGTGCCCCCAGGGGAGGGGCTGCCTGAAACTTATTTGGCAATAACCGCACATGTGTGGCTCCAGTTCAAAATCCCTCCAAGAACTCTTTTTCACCTTTCAGTTATATTTCTTTAAACATTATAGCAGAAATACAAGGATTTGTAGTCAGATTTGGCATGACAGTTGGCTGTTGCTGCCAAATTAATATTGGTAGCCTTTGAAACACATCAGTGACCATGGCTATAACATGACCCTGCAAGATCTTGCACGGCAGAAAGAAAGGCACGCAGGGCAAAAGTCTTATGTTATTTTGAAATGGCATTTTCACTTAGTTATTTGTACTGTAATAAATAAAGAAATTCTTCAGTGACGGTGAAACTTTCAGGACCAACTATACTGAAATCAAAGGTAATGTCTTAGACTATTCATGCAAAGATCGGAATCATGTTTTTCCAAGACTGAGGCTGTTTGTGTCATTAGAAAGAATACAATTGCATAACAGAAGGATAGTTGCACATATAAATTTGCTTATAAATGTGAAAATTGGTCTGTTCATAATTAAAACCATTCCTCAGGCATAAAACTCCACTTGCTCCTTCATACTCAAATGGCTTTACCAGCTGAGGTTTTTGATGTACTGATGTAAAGTTTGTGAATAATAACTAAAATAAATAAAAATCTTTAGCGGGGGGGGGGGTCCCGGGTGCAGGAGAACCAGCTGGAGTCACAACACGAACACCGATACGATTTGAGCATTGTGCTCCAGTTTTATTGTTTACCTCCACGAAGTTATACTTTTTCAAAGTTCATGCCCCTTTCCCATGAGAAAGCCTCTAAGCAGCGGGGGAGCTGACCAGTGTATACTTTTTCCCAAGGCTGTTCAAGGCTGCTGGCTAGCAGGTGCCTTGCAAGCCTATCTTCAGCCTGAGGCCCCATCAGGGGTACTTCTGCAACAGCCCTGGGATGCCCAAGCTCTCCTGGGGTATCCTATGCCCCCGTTCCACAAGGAATTCCTCTACATATCCCCCGTTTTCTTTTTGGGCAACCCAGGTCTGGTCGATGATTTTTTGCAGCCCCACTCTAAGGCAAGAAAAAATACACCCAAGTATTATTAAGCCTAATATAACTACAAATAGCAATCGGCAGCCTTCTACTACCAAGGTACGCAGCCATCTGGTGATACCCAGACCCTTAAGCCAATCTCTAATAGTGTCGTCTGTTTCTCGAAGGTTGTGTAGGCCCCTCTGGATGTCAGAGAGGTGCTTGTGAATGGAGACAGAGTGGTCAGAAAGATTCATACAGCACATACCCTGGAACTCTTCACAGCCATGGCCGTGAGCTAGTAGTAGAAAATCAATGGCAGCTCGATTTTGTAATACTGTATGTCTAACACTAGTAACATCTGCAATTAGCTCATCAAGCATCTGTGAAGTTATGTTTAACTTATCCCTCGCCCAGCAAGCAAGTTTATGCAAAATAGTGTGAGTGAGCCCTGGCTGCTGAAACACCAGGTAAAAACATAGATGCTAGCCAAAATAACTGCCTTCACTCAATCTAAATGGGCGGACAGCTGATTGAAAATGTCTGCTAATGCTCCTGTCTCAAGACAGTCAAAATTTCTCACTCTACCTCTGTGTCTGGTGCTATACCCAAAAATTTATGCAACTCTCCTTCTTAGTTTTGCCTTTGGAGAGGGTTCCCCGACACCCACCACAAGTCACTAGCAACCACCCAGGGCAGCTGTTACATTCGCCCCAGGGTCTCGCTATTTCTCCTGCTACAGATCTGGTTGGATCTGGCAAGTCCTCAGCTCCCTCACTCAGCCACGTCTGCAGCCTCTCCCAAGGCTTCTCAGGACAGAGGTCCCAGAGTTCCAGCTGTTATGGTAGTGGCGTCACTTTCCTCAGGAGCCGATGCTGACTGCGCCTTCTCGCTTCGGGGTCCTGTATGCGTAGCACGGCACCACTTGCCTGACACCCTTCTGGTCAGTGCTGCAGCAATGACTTGTCCCTGTTGTCGCAGGACATTCTGCAGTGTTGCAGTAAAAGCAGCTGTTTGAGATGACTGTTCTGCACATACGAGCACGTACGAGCATCTCGTCTACACCTGCTCCTTGGGGCAGCGTGGCAAGAATTGTCTTAGTTTGCCTATTAGCATTTTCAAAGGCAAGTGTTCGGAACATTTGCTCTTGGAGCTCTTCAGAGAGCTCAGTTGCATCCTTTAAGGCTGCTGACAAACGGTCGATGAACTGACCATATGGCTCTGACAGCCCCTGTCAGACTGCTGCATACGGGGGAGACTTCTTCTTTTCAGGTACTGACAACAGGGCTTTGTGGGCAAGAGTCTGTGACAACTGATGAATGACTATGGGCATGGTCAGCTGTGTCACCATCGCTCCATAAGCCCCGCTCCCAGTTAACATGTCAGCTTGGAGCGCATACAGTGGGTCTTGTGTGTCACCTTGGTGTTTGCTAGCTTCTTCTTGTGCTAGCCGCTTCCACGTTCACTCCCAGAGCAGGAACTGTGAAGGGGTTAATAACAATTGTGCGATGCTGATGCAATCATTCGGACACAGGACATCTGCTGTAAAGATAAACTGCAGAATGCTTCGTGTAGCTTCAGACCGCAAGCCATGCGTGGTGACTGTTTGCTTGGCTTGCTGCAAGATCTTCCAGTCATGGGGTTCCCACTTTGCAGTGTCCCCTTGTATCTGTACTTGGCAAGCGAGGGCATTCACTGCTTGCCAACCACCCTCAATGATTGCATCACGGATAACTCCATTCCATCTCCTTCGCAATGGGTCAGTCCTCTCCGTCGGGGCTGATGGAAATGACGGCTGCACCTCCCCTCGCGGGAAGGGAGGAGCTGTAGGCACTGTGCCTGATTCTCCCGACGGGAACGTAGGAGCTCTGAGTGCTAACTTGACCTGTGGGGCCACGGGACGCCACGGTGCTGATGGTGTAATATCACAAGCTTTGGACTCCAGCGCGTCTTGCCGTGTAGATAAGTCAGCAAGCTTTTTGATTACTTCATGCATCATTTCTTGGTGCTTCTCCCCCTCTTGGGGCTGACCCCTGGCAGCCCTGGCTGGCTCTGGCTCTGCAGGCGACGAAACCGCAGAAGCCGCTTCGCTGCTGGACGTTGCTCCATTGTCCAGCAGAGGGGGGTTATGCTCTGCCGCTTTCGGCCGGGCTTTAGGACCGCTCATTTGTGCCGCCGCTTTTGGCCAGAAGCTAGGACCGTCTGTTTCTCCTTGGCCCGCCTGTGCCCCGCCCCCTGAGTTGGGCGGCTCTGCTCCTGCTTTCGCAGCCATTTCTCTCTCAGACATCGGAGGGGTAATTTCCTTCCCTGCTGGGTCCAGCAACTCCCGCAGTGAGCGGACGGGTGCTGCTGTGCCTTTAATTGGTCTTTTTGCAGCCAGCCCTAAGAACCGTGCTACCCTGGACTCCGCTCTGGTCTCTGGCCGCCGCTCTGTAAGACCCCGTCTGTTCCCTTCCCGGAGTCGCTACACCCGGAGCTGCCACTCTCTAAAGCCTCTATGGTGGCCACGGCCACTGTCCTCTCTGCTTTCATAGCTGCGAGAGTGCCAGTTACTGCTCTCCAGGTTAAGCCGAGAGCTTTTGCTTCTTTAGCTTCCTTTCCTCCCTCAGTCGTGGACAGCCACAATTCGTTTCCTCCTTCCCCCCACGCTTCGACTGAGAACAAAAGTGAAGTGTGTTTCACACACCCATGTTCCCGGGCCCACGTAATGAGGGCATTCAGATCTCGGTCTTTCACGATCTCGCCTCTCTTAGAGAGGATGCTAGCTAGGAGTCGAGTTCCTGCCTTGTAATCCATAGCTTCTTTGCTGCAGGTACTCGCTTAGCCACGCAAAAATACAGTCTCCTGCCACTCGGCTTTGAGGTTTAGCCCCCGGCTTTACTTGGCTTTGGGGCTTATCCTCCGGCCTTCTATTCAGCTTCGAGACCGGGCCCCCGGCTTTACTCGGCTTTGGGGCCACCTGCTCTGGTTCCCCTGGCTCTGCTGCACCAATACGATGAAATTCAGAGTCTTACCGCATTTAAGTGAACCTGCATGTAGCAAAACTCACTTGGGTCCCTGTTTGGGCGCCAGGTTTAGCAGGGGGAGGTCCCGGGTGCAGGAGAGCCAGCCGGAGTCACAACACGAATGCCGATACGATTTGAGCATCGTGCTCCAGTTTTATTGTTTACCTCCACCAAGTTATACTTTTTCAAAGTTCACGTCCCTTTCCCATGAGAAAGCCTCTAAGCAGCGGGGGAGCCGACCAGTGTATACTTTTTCCCAAGGCTGTTCAAGGCTGCTGGCTAGCAGGTGCCTTGCAAGCCTATCTTCAGCCTGAGGCCCCATCAGGGGTACTTCTGCAACAGCCCTGGGATGCCCAAGCTCTCCTGGGGTATCCTATGCCCCCGTTCCACAAGGAATTCCTCTACAAAAATCCATTTCATTTTCCTTTTGTAAATTATCTTCTACTACTTTTTCATGGGGTCATGTACATGCACAAGATATTTTTAATGGAATGACAAGTGTAGGACTTCATCACATATTACCATGATAACTGTTTTCCAACTTGTATCAGTCATTGAGGGTGATTAGATCTTAATGGCTATGGGTGTATGTGGAACCAAAACTTGCTTTTTTTGTGAATTCTTGTATCATTTGAAAGATACCTAACTGGTGTCAAGAGTGGAGCAGATATTCATTGGTTCACAAACATTAAACATTTTTCTCCTAAACCAAAAAATTTTTGTTGGTTAGGTCCTTCCTACCCAAGTGTGCAAACTATTATGAGCTGAAAGGAAGGACACTGCAGACCAGTGAATGAATTCCTTTAGTGCGTTTAATGAGCTTTTAATTAGGTCCTGTGGTAATTAAAATGCAAATAGTAGCACATCTTTTGAGACACTCACTGTTTGATAAAAATGTTGCAGTTCACTTTGTAGTCAAAACTCCAGACTCCAATCCAGTGTGAAACCTGGTTGGGATAATTTGATCATTTTCCAGACATATATGTTGTTTTTTTAAAAGTTTGGGGTTTATATAAAATTTGCTGTGTCTACATTAGCAAGTAATATGGTGCAATAGATGAGTAGACTGAGCTGGTCAGAGCAAAAGCCTCTAGATCTACATCATCACTAAAATGCAACCTAAAATGCACTAAAATGCAATGGGTACAACCATGACAGAATCCTAACTGGATCCCCTTTACAAACAAATGAAAAAGGGTTTATTTATTTCAGAGGCCTTTACATCTTCCTTTCGTTATTTGGTAGAGCACTCTTCACAAATAATAGGAGCCAATTAAATTTATATTATTTATTTTAATTTTTTATTATTTACAAAGAAACTGAGAATCTTGAGGCTGGAACCAAATTTCTTTTAGGATGAAAATTTCCAGTCTTGAGTCTTACATGAAACTAATAGCAAAAAGTATTGGTAATGAGAGAAGAAATGTCCTCAGAGCATATATGCATCAATTTGCTCCCAGTCACCATTTACTTGGAACAGAGGCAACAGAAAAAGCAAACCAGGATTTTTTCAAGACTGACTGAAAACCTTTATTACTCTCCACTTCCTCATGCTTACTCTCGCATTCACATTTCTTCTTAAAATCTCTGATATTGACACTTTTATGTAGACTTTTATGTATTTGCCTTCCCAATGATCACTTTCTCCTTCTTTGCTTCGATCTGTGAAAAATTGCTCCCAACTACATCCTCCTTCCTGCTACACACACTAGGCTCCATACACATGCAAACTTCTCCTGTATTAATATGTAAATTTAAACTTCTTATTTTCCTGCCAGGATAGTATGACTGGATTCTGACCTCAAGATCTTCAATATGTTTCTCAGTTTTGTCATTTACCCTAAGTGTAACACAAATGCCCTAAGCCAACCCTTGACTTCCATTTTTGGGGGACTGTACCAGTTAGCTTTGGATGTAGGTGTTTGTTTGGTATGCAGAAGAGTTTAAGATGCTGTTTTATGGCAGATTAGGGCCAAAGGATTGGCAAAATTGGGCATCATGACCTCCTCGTATCAGTGTTGTGCAGAGTGGTATTGTGGTCTCTGGACACAGAACATGCTCTATTTTTATTATTTTTAATATACCATCCTTAGAGTCGTTCATGGTAGGGGAAGGACATTCCTTTGCCTTCTTTTGAAGCCTTCACTTAAAACTGCTTTTTTCCCCATGACAGCCTCAGACAACACAAAGAATGTGCTCTCTAAAGCCCAGCAGTTGCCCAAGAAGCTGCCACCACACAGCAATAATGACAGTTATTAAAGTTCAGAACATCAGAAGTGAGTGTTTCCAGTTGCAGAATATCACAGTCCTGGCTCATTGCCACCAGCCTGTGCTCAAGCTGTTTTCATTTGTGCTAACCAGCAAAAGAATAACAGGATGTTTATTCCTTTTTTTTTTTTTTTCCTGAGTGAGCAAGTCCTGCCTATAGGGCTGCATTGAGGTTAAATGCATCTTTACTTTTTATTCAGTAATTTGCAGAAAAGGGATCTGGTAATAAAAAATGGGAAAGAAGAAAGGACTGAGCAGTGCAGTGTTCACATGAATTAAAGGTTTACTTTGGCAAAGTTTGCAAGCACAACATGTACTTGCATCACAGGTGTTTTCCCAAAGCATCTCGGCTGCCTAGACAAGATGTCATGGCAGCAACTCATCTGTGTGCTCTTTCCTGCTGGAGCAGAGCAAACATTTTGCTTAACCACAAAACAACTCCTGCAGAAAAAAAAAAAGGAGAGGGAAAAAAAACATGATGCTGCACTCTCAATTGTTTTCAGTTACAAAAGTGATTCTTGGGGCCAAGATTACTCAGATTTAGGCTTCAGAGTTCATTCTGTCACCAGAGAAAACATAATCCTATAGCTCAAGTCCAAGGCAGAGGGAGAAGACCCACTGTGTACTCTGAGCTTTGAGCAGATTGCTTTTACCTTTAGCTTTTCCCTTGCAGAATGACGGCTGAGCTCCTGTCTTTCTTGTCTTTTTTAGATCAGATCTGCTGGCAGCATGATCTTCTGGGCAGGGGACTTCTTTTGGCCTGCTCTTGGACAGCACTCATATTATTTGGGTCTGACTGACCACAGCAACAGCAATCATAAATAGAAAGATTAGCAAACAAGGTGTAAAACTGAGGACAGTATAGGAACTGTTATTGAGGTTCGTCATGTTCAAAATCCTTGAATGCAAATTTGTATGGAAATTTGCATTATTCTGGGAATACTATCTATAATCCCTAAAAGAATTATAAATGTACTGAGGTAGTGGAATGTAATAAAGTTGCTATATTTTAACTGAAACCAGCACTTTCTTATTTGTTTCTTGCTCTGGAACCTGGAATCAGATGCAAGTACTCTGCTGTTGAATGGAGCTATTTGTAAATATCTGACACATTAATGATTGTTTTCTGAATCTATTCCAGGAGTTACATCTATCAACAGTATATGCTTATGCATGAGAGTTTTGTTTGATTCGTGTTGGTGAACTGGTTTAGTGATGCTGGCACAGTTTATCAATTATTTGCAACTTGTAATAAAATGGTGAATCAGTCCTGCATGAGTAGTAAGATAGTTATTTTCTGTGAAATTTTCACTGCTTAATATTTTAATTAATAGAAATTTCCTGACAAGGGAGATATAGTTTGGGGCATAACCTTTTATGAAACAACGCAGGAAATCACAACAACGGTTAATAACCAAGACTGAGAGACAGAACACCTTTGTAGTCAATATTAATATTTTAAAGGTTTTGGAATATTTTTATGTATTATTATCATGCTGTGATCCACAAAGAGTATATTAGGCAATGGGAAATCAATTACTATCACCATCTTTACTCTTTAGGATGTGTTTGTGTATAATAAATGTATCTAAATCCTATAGAGAGAAACTTTAACACATGCAGTCATAGCAATTTATAGAGGGGGCGGTAGGAAATTGCTGATATTCGATTAAAGGTTTGATTTGCCCCATAGAGTTCTATTCCTGTAGAATACAAACTCAATGCAAACTCTGCCAGCAGCTGTGTGTCCCATCCTGTAAAAGGTCATGGAAACCTTAATCAGAGATGTACTCAGGGATCTCTCAGCACAGAGGAACTGGGATGAATCTAGTCAAGTAACACCAGCAGATCTTGACCATGCTCTGTAGTCACTATAAAAAGTCTTTGGAAGTTCCAGCCCTTGTATTTATGGACTTAGAAATTTGTACAATTAATTACACTCTTAAACTGCAAAGATATATGAAATTTTACCCTGTGAAGTTGCCCTACTGCCTTCAGAGGGTTAGTGTGATTAGAAAACATTATAGCAGTGCACATGCTCATGTTATTAGAAGCTTCAGCCTTTAATGAATAATGTATGGAAACCCTGTAGTGGTGTAAAATTTCATGTCATTACATGTTCAATGCATTACAGATAACACATAATTTCAGTGTCAAGGGAAAATAGTGGTTTGATATTAGTTTCAGCCCTTTAAATTCTGACTCGCAACCTTAAATAAGTGAAGTTCATATGTAAGAATAAATGAGAGACTGGAAATTCCTTCATTTACTTGTTGCAGTAATGTTCTGTATGTTTGTGGGGAACTAGATCTCCAAACCATAACTCCTTTTATTTAAGCAACAATTCAACAGCACTGTTCAAAGTGCTGCTTGTGCAAGATGAGTATGAAGAAATAGAAGAAAAGAAAGAGACTTGTAGGGCTGACCAGGCAGTACAACTTTGTCTTGAAATTTAAAGGTAAAAAGAAAGGATGGCACATCAGCACGTTTCCCTTTAAAGTGACAAAACCTAGAAACTCTGTGCCAGGAAACTGTAATCAGTTCTCCTGCAACATAATGGAATGTCAGTCAACCATCTAGCTTCTAGGAGGACAAGGCAGCTGTGGGAGCTCTTCTCATGAGACATGAAACAACAGAAGATCTGGCAACGGAAAGACTATGAACAGTCATCAGCTTATCTGCTGCTGGGGAAATACGCTCTGTGCTTTGGCGTCTTGCCCCCGAGGTTGCTGGCCAAATGTGAGATGATTTAGCATTAGAGTGAGGCTGTCTGCCAGATGGATAAGCCCCTACAAACTGAGCTCAGACTTCCTGACATCTCCCACTTCTGCTTGCACGTATCTGAGAGCTGTGGCTGGGACCTTGTCAAAAGATCCATTAATGGGAAATGGAACATGGAGAGTGTAACTGGTACTTAGGGAGAAGCATGCAATGGCTGAATGTCCACTCTGACTCCTGCACAGGATTGCAACATGGTACATGCAGTATCTGCAAGGTCTGCTGTACTCTTGTGGACTTGACTCCAAACTAATTGCTGTCTAATCTGCAAGAGTATTGAAGCTTTGAAGTATGGCTTTGAAGCCTGGAAGTAATGTTTTGAAGTATTGTATATTCTATTCAATATAAGGAACAATGAATTATTCTTATGGAGTATTAATACAGTATCATGCAGGCACATCTATGTGTATAAACATGTACATATATGTGTAATTTGGGGTATTGTTTAGGGGTTTTTAGTTAGTTTTGATAAATAATGTATAATTATTTGTTCAGCTGAGTTTTCAAAGCAAGTAGAAGGTGAAAATTAAACCAAACTCCTTCGCTTTTAAAGAAAGTACTTTGGAATCACGCACATAAGGACACCCTTTATTTTTAAAGCTATGTCCTGTTTGAAATGAGCACAAAAACCAACTGCATAATACTAATTTTCTCTTTCCAGAAAGAAGAACTGACACTCCTGGGATTTCACCCTGTGATAAGGCTATTACAAACCTGAGGCTTAAATCACAAAGCCACTAGTATGCTTCAATCTGCTATGAAGCTGTATCATCCTGATGGATGGCTAGTGGCTTGCAATGAGACTTAATACGATACAACTTCTTCTAACATCAAGTGGCATCCCTCCTATATTATTGTATGGAATACAACAGAAGTACACCAATGGTTCTCACTTCTTGTATCCTTCTATCTTGAGAGAAGGGAGGGACAGATTTGAGGAGGTGGGCTGTTGAGGAGGAGTGGTTCTCCCCTCCCCTGGAAAGAGTTGGAGAGGGGACAGCCTTGTCCCTGAGGCCAGGGCTGACATAATTTCTGTGACAGCTCTGAGGCACTGTTTTCTTACAGATGACCCTTCCTGTTCTGGCACTGGTACGTCCACTGAAGTACAACAGGCTTAGACCAGGATTAAAGCCTCATTTCCTTTCTTCTGGCTGATTGCTAAACTGGATCACTTGCACTCTGAGTGCAATATAAGCCGTTTGGTGTTTGACACTTAGTTTTACCTTGAGCTGCAAGTTTTCACAGCTTGTGTCCAATTAAGTTGCTTGAGAACAAGAAGTCTCAAGTGAAACTAATTTTAAATGCAAATTGTATTTGCAATGGGCATTGAGATTTCTGTGCATCCAGGCTCTGAGGTTGTTCCATTGGCATTGTTCTAAAGGCTAACACAAATTCAAGCCTCTGTGGGCATATATCTTCTAGTATTCAAAATGGAGAGAAGTGTCTTCTGCTGTAATGGAAAACAAATAACATGTCAACCCAGTATTGAAAGACATATAACCAAGGGGGGTTGTCAGGCTTCTATACACAAAGCTCTCAATCTGTAATTGCATGAGAAAACAAGACATGTGTCTGCACTCGGGTTTTTAGGATAAAGAGCTCATGTTTTAGAACCTTATCTTGGCATACTGAGATGCTCTTATTTTGATTATTTTATAAAGAATTTAGGACTGAGATTGAAGTAAAATTTGAGCAAAGTATTAAATTGGTCTCTATCCTTAATCAGTTAGATATTTAAAGAAGGCAACATATCACCCACCAGGCATATGATCTTTTCCAAATGCTGCAGAGTTGTGCAACAGAATGAAAAAACTCTTAAGATTGAAGGCTGAAGGACACCAAAAAAATAAAGACTTCCATCTGATTCCTCTATGAAAAAAATTGAAATGTCACTGTTCTCACTACCAGTCATGGTCTTTTTCTAAAGATTTTAAAGACTGAGATAAGTTATTTTAGGCAAAAATTTAGATTTGACCACTAATATTAAACTACAGTTGCAGACATCAGGCCTTCAAGCATTTCACATCTACTTCTGCACCAGACCACCACAACTGATACTGCTTAAAAATGTCAATATAGAGAAGTTTAGCTTCACATTCTGTTTATTTTAAATATAAACAGAAATGTTTGTTAGATTTTGGATTTTTTTTTTTTTTTTTTACTTTAGCATTAAACCAAAGACAATCCAACATATTATCAATGCTAAAGGGGAACAGCAGAGAGGATACATTGCACCAAATTCTGTCTTCTAATATCACTAAGCACTAAGTATAGCAAAGTGTACAGGATGTGTGAAAATAAATTCAATCTTACTTGCAGTCACCGCAACAAGCTCTTAGAGGATGATGAAATCATTAAGAATAAAGAATATCCTTGGAAACTTGGAAGCTGCAGACCTAGAAGTTGTACCTCATTACTGTCACCGTAAAGTTTTTGCCCTTACAGCTACCACAGACTTATCCAATACTCATCACGTTTAACATCAACTGCAGTGCCAATTGCCTAATTTAAACCAAGGTATTTGACCACAATTAAAACCATCCACAGGTCAGACCATGCTGAGACTCTGTGGTGTGTTAGAACTGCTGTAGGTCTCACTGCAAGACCAGTCTTTACGTGGACAGACTTTTCCTTGGAGCCTTTGAAGCAAATGCAGCTGCTGCTGCAAAGGAGTAGAGAGAAAATAAAAAGTTGCAAATCTGAGAAATTTAGTCACTGCTGAGTATGTATTATTTGGAGCTTTGTATCACAAGCACTCAAGGAAAGTACGAGCTGTATTTTAGTATTGACTCCACTGAATCGATCAGAAGGGTCAACATACCGCCAGTGTAGCATAGCTCAAGGGAACCAAGTGGTTCCTGACCACCACTGCTATCCCCTCTGCCTTCTCTACAAACTTGGGTTTACTTCTTGGCCCATCATTCCCAAGGGCATACTTTGGCATCCTAGTGTAGTTGAACCTTACTGCTCAGTATATGAAGGCAATTCTCTACAGATGACCAATTCTAAATCTCTCATCCATGACTGTTACAGTAATATTTTAAAAATATGATCTCACATTTTCTGAAGTAGAGTTTTTGTTTATTTTACTTTGGTGGCGATATCTTACAAGTTTGTAGAATAAACAAAAACTTCCCTATTTCTGAAAATAGTTTTCAAGTTTGGAGGCAGGCCAAGAAAGGAAGGAATTCCATTTTCTGTGACACTCAAAAATATCTGGAAGTCTCTGTTTATATGAATATCTGTTATCTCTATAAATGTAATTTTTATCTTTTCTGTCAAAAAGCTGGTAACTCCAGAAAGGTCCTAGATAAGACCCCAGGGAGGACTTAACAATAAAAGAGGATCCATGGAAAAAAGAAATTTGGTAATAGTGCAGCCCTTGTGTTTAGCTGGTGCTCCATTGAAAGGGAAGAAACCTCCTTCTGTCTCTGTGTGCAGCCAGTGGGACAAGCTGTGTTCTAGTGGGGCCACAGGGAAACTGCCTTCCTCTTGTGCCAAAGGAATACATTATAATTGAAACAATGGAAAATAAAGGATTCTCTTGTTTCAAACGATCTTCACTGCCCCACGGGAGGAAGGTTTTATGGCTTGCCAAGAGGGATAAACTTTCACCTGAATGGGGAAATTGCATGGATCTCTCTAGCAAGGGAGAAATTGCTGGAGGGTGGGTGGCTGCAGCAGAGAAAGACCTACGTTTCTGCATGCCACACAGCAGTACTGTAGGGTTTATCAGTTGAAATAATCTGTAGTACAAGCTTTTGTCTTGGGATTTCAAACAGTTTTCACACCAATGTAACCACAATGAACTAATCTGTTATATTATCTTGAGCTGTGACTGAATCTGACCCTAGTGTGTTTTGCTTCCAAGTAGGAAAGGCATAGGAATGACTAAGTACACAAGAGTTCTTGTGAGTTATATTTAAAATCAAAGATTCTGCTTCTACATAGCAACTTACATATGGTGTTTTGCAGACATATGGCTCATTCTTCATGTGTCATATCATGAAAAATGGGGCTTGTAATTCTGCTGTGAAGCAACATGTTTGTGATTATAAATACAAATTACATCATCTGGGTTTTTTTAATAAAGTAACTGTGAGCTATCAGAATATTTTCCATTTAGGGATGGCAACAGAAATACGCTTTATTATATATATATATAAATGTGTATGTGTACATGTCCATATATATAAGTACATAGCATTCTCAGACAGCAAAAATGCGGGTGGCTCTTTCTGAATCCCAAGAGCAGAATGTGCATCCTGAAAAGCAGATTTGAGGAGGAGATGATTGGTACCCAGGCTTTGTAAGGCTGGAAAACTGCACCAGCAGTACAACAGGTTGGAAAATAAATATCCATAAGGAACAATTTGAGAGCTCAATGAAGTTTCACATGCTGCAGAAGCGCTGCTTTGGAGGCTGTCACGACCCACTGGTATGGGGCATGATATTGTTTCTCAGTCCTCCTCAGGCTGAACAAAGATATGCCCCAGAGAACTCTCATGCTTTTATTATATAGTTGCCTTAGATTTGGCAACCAGCCCACTATTTAGACACATAAGGCGTTGTTTAACAAGCCCTTAAATTTTAACACTTCTCAAAAGCAGTGGCTAATATGCTCTTAATTATCACTGTACACTTTAATAAGTTCTCAACTCCCACAACACAGTACTCAAAGGTGCTGGCTAACAAGCCACAATACACCACTTCTCAAAGGTGCTGGCATAAGACACAACACTGCTTTTCAAAGGTACTGGCATAAATCATAACACACTTCCACAAGTTCCCTACTCTAGCAACAAACTTCAGTATGGAGTCTGGGGTGTAATACGATAACTGCTCTTTCCACAGGCAAAGCAAGGAAGGACAGAAATAAAGAAGAGCAAGAAAGAGAACAAACGATATCACCAGCCCTTAGATACTGCATTGGTCCTGCCCTATGGATGGTCCCAAGCTGGGGTAAACAACGAGAGTGAAAGAGAAAGGGAAAAGAGCACAAGGGGGCCCTATCCACTTCCTTTTACAGTTAACTTGGTGCATACTTCTTATCTAAACTAGATTTTTCCTGCTGTTGCACATGTACAGACAGCCCCTTTGAGCCTTTCTCCAGGAAGAGAGTAGAGGGGCAGGTGGACTGAGCATGAGTCTCAAGGTGAAGCAGGATGTTGATTCAGAACAGGTCTGCCCCACCCCCCCAGGACCCTCTCTTCCAATCACACCTTTCCTGTCGTAACAGTCAGAACGTTTGAGACAAAACATGCTTGTGTCTGGTCCTTCACAGAGGCTGAAAGGATCGTAGGACATGGTAAGAAAAAAGGGTTAGTAGGGCTCGTAACTCCTGAGTCTGTCTAAAGACACCAGAAATCTCACAGAAAAGACATCTGCTGTATCTCGTCATCTTGAGCCACTCAAGAAACCCCAGAGGAGCTTCACAGATTTGGCAAAAAAGGTTGATAAGATGCAGCCAGGCACATTAGGACTGGAATGTAGTGCTTGGCTCTAGAGATGGAGAGAGGAATCAGATAGTAAATATGTATCTTCAGATACACATCGCCTCTCTCTCTGTGTCAAATGTTTCATATAGTCACTACCCCGGAAATTGTCAGCATCATGTTAGTTGCCTTTCTCTTTTTCTTGCGGGTGAAACACGAAGTTGCAAGTGGTTTGATTATCTATTAACAACAAGTGTTACAATCCATGCAAATGAGCTTCAATGTAAACTACTGATTCCAGGACTAAGGGACTTACAGGAACATCCTGAAAAAGTAGGCACCAGCTGGACTTAAATCCTGTTTCCAAGGGTCAAAACTCAGCCAATTAAATGCAATATGTCCCTCTGAATAAACTACTGAAAAACATTAAGACCAAGCTCTAAGACTGAAGTAATTTGATGTCCTTTTCAACCATATTTTTGATAAAATCCTTTGTGTATTTTGGTCATTAAACATTGTCTTCACACCATTTAAGTGGGCCCAAGGTGAAATTAAAGCACACAAAACCTCAGGCTAAAGCAAATCCAGGTTAGCAGTTCTGTTGCTTTTCACAAAGTCCATCAGTTTAATACTTTTTCTCCAAAAAAGGGCAAAATCTACAGGTGAGATGACATTGAATTTAGACTTGCATTATCATTCATATATTTTTTTTAAAGCAATTTTAAAGTATCTTTTCAATCTGGTTGTTGTGGGCAGTACATGTAAAAGTGTCTGTGTAGAATTGCCTGAAACGAATTACCATCTTACATTCCATATATTTAGGTTTAATTAAATTATTTCAACAGCCATTAATCCCTTTGCAAGAAATCAAAAGGAAGCTAAGAACTACTTAGAAATGGAAAAGATTTCTTCTTCTAGCACCAAGAAATACCTTGACAAATTGCATTTAATTGCAAATTTAAAATACTATCAAAAGCATAAAACCAGAAGAAAAAAAGAAAGATGATTTTGTTATATTTCAGTGGACATTTTTAAACAAATTTGTGTTTGGTTCCTGTCAGTTTGTAGTAATAAGTGAATCAGTAATAAAATCATGGCTTGAGTGATCAAACAAGAAGGACTGGAAAAGTTCTTTGGCAGAGATCCACTTACACAGGAACTTGGACTGCATACAGAGAAAATATACTACAGATATATAAATTACACAGGTTGGGATAGTGCTGGTCAAAACTATCTGTACTGGACTCATGTGGGAAAGAAAGTCAAGACACCACAGATTAACTTACTTCAACTAGAAGCATTCAAACTAGAAACTAGCTAAAACCACATTTGTACAAGTACGCATAGAGAAGTTTCTAACCAGCTATGTTAACTAGATGTTCAAATGGAACAACCAAAGAAATGTAGCCAGTTGGATTTATTGGTAAATCTTACATATAACTTTAGTTATAATTATGTGTTTTTTCAAGCAACCAATTAATTAAGCCGACCAGAGAGGCAAAATCAGTCCACATTTTATTACAGAAAGTAACTTGCAGCCAAGGGTTAATTGTTGCAGTCCTACATTTCCATTGCTGCAAACAAACTGTATCAAAAGAGAATCCAAATTCCTAATTATTTGCACAAAAGGCCAAACCAAAATAATGTTATTTATTTGATAATTTTAATCAAGGACAGGCTTTTTTCCTGGGGACAAAGAGTCAGAGTAGAAAAGGAGCAATGCAGGATTGTTCAGTCATTCTTGGGGAAGATAAGGAACTGTGTATGGACCTACTGTCATTTATGGAAGGAAGGAGAAATTGGGGAACTGATATTGAGATGGGTTTTATGCAATATATAATAACATACAATTATATATATAAATGCATAATATATTATCTCTATGTTTCTATGAGATTTAGATTTAACTTCCATAGTTGTATCCCTTTTGATGATTGTGGATCGAGTCTGGCCATTGCAGATAGTCAGGTCATGAGTGCTTCTTGGACCTACGTGCTCAGTCCCAAGCAGAGTGTAGATTTCAAGAAGTCTAAAGATACTGCCATGGAGAAAAGCTGCTCAGGCGACACACAGAGCACACAGACAAGAGAGTGAAAACTCCCAAATCCTTTCAAAACTCCTGCAGGTCTTTCTGTGATCTGTATTTGCCCAGGAAAATGCTTACCTGGACAGTCAGACGCTGGCTCGCATTTGAATATTGTCAGAGAACTTTTGATGGATAGCAAGGCTGAAACAACTTGGTCAGCTGCCAGTGTGCAAGTACTGTAGATGGGAGCTGTGCCAACTTTAGCTGCATTACAAGGCAGCTATTTAGGAAGATTACAGCAACTTTTCCAGGTCCCATCTGTTTGCCTCCTTCAAGGTCAAACCATCTCCCCCTGCCCTCAGCATACAAGCACATCGAAGAGTACATGTGTGACACTCAGACTTTCTTTCACGGTCTCACCTCTTGCCTCAGTGGTGATGCTACTCACTGCTGCATCTTCTCTTCTGGAAGCCTCCCTGGTCACTTTCTTCTTTCCCAGGTAGCACTTTTTGTGTGTGCCTCATGTGCCCTCCCCAGGTGAGCTACCCATGCAAGCCCTTTCTGCTCTGGGACCTGGCACCCAGCAAGGGATGCATAGCCACCTGTTCAGCTGCAACATCTTCTAAATATGTAAAACATCTTCTATGATGATCACCTTTTTAATCACACTCCTTATGTGTGATACATGAAGGGAGGAGGCTTGCCAGCAGAGATGTGAGCGAATCTAAAGTTTTATTAAGAAGCATCAGTGTATATATATATATGTACTCCTAAGAGCTTTATTTGGTTACAGCATACAGGCTTAATCACAGTTCTACAATAAATCAGTTCTCTTGACATCTTCTATTGTTCTCTCCAAAGCCATGGCTAGTAGAGCACAAAGTGTGTACTGCTCCAAGTTTCTTCATGGACTAGTGGAGATGGTATGCTGTTCTGTGTTGATGTAGAAAGTAATTTGTCCAGTTCTGTCTCAGGTACACACTGTCCAGGGAGATGCTGTTGCTGCTGCTAGCACTGCTGCTGTTGCTTTCTGTTTAACTCTTTCCTTACACCAACACCTGTTACCCTAACACTTATGCCTTTCAAAAGCATTCCCCCAGTGCTGGCAGACATCACTGTGCACACTGAATCTGTGGCTCTGGACGTGGCTTGGATTAGGTGACTTTCAAAAAACAACATGCTATCTGAAAAATTACTTATTTCACTGTAAAATGCTTCTTTTTTCCAGCTAAACTGCCCTCCAAAAACAGAACTATAATTGTTTACTTGTCTACATGACATTTTAATTGAGAGGTTTTACTAACCACCATAATGGATGCACCAAATTCTAAGCTAAAGTCTGGAAAAGAACTACAGTAATGCCTGTTTTGAGTGGACAATGAATATACGAGGCAAAAAAAAGAGGGAAGTAGGTATGTATCTATAAGGAATGGTGTGGTCTTTCAGAAGGCAGCAGAGAAACAGATTCCTCCAGTATTTTTCTATATTTAAAAACCAAAGACCAAAAAACCCCACCTACAACAGGATTTTTCTGAAAAGAAGTGACTTATCTCCCTATACTGATAGTGACAGTAAGAACTGGCATCAGTTAAATTAGACATTGTATATATGTGGTATAGATACCTCAGTTGTGATAATGTATTCTGAGGCTAAGAAGGTATTCCTGGAAAGTCAGCCAAGAAACAAAGTACACTTAAGAATACAGATAGTGTTTTATTAGGGAAATTCTTAAAATAGTGTGAATCTTTAGTGTTTAGTGTAGCATCCTTAAATGAAATGTTTGTTCAGCTGGAAATGAAACATTTGTGTAAATGTTTTTATAGCAGACACTGAGTGTTTTCCGTTGAAGTCAGTTGAGGTCTGAGAACCTAACTTACACAGTATTTTGAAGTCTTCAGTGCAAGAAATCTTAGACTTGGTTTTTCAAGTGCATGAATTTTCAAGATGAAGTCCAGGTCTTCAAGTCAGCAGCTGGAAAATAAAAAGTGCACAACTGGCAGATATTATTTTCTAGCCAGTTTTTCTGGGCAGATATTATTTTCTAGCTGGTTTTCTAGCCAGCTGTAACTCAGCTCCCCTTCCATTCTTGTCCTGCCCCTCCTGCATGTGCCAGTCAGTGTGGCACTATCCACCGAAGCAGTATCACAGTATTCAGCAATATTACCCACTGTCATTCATCCCCTGTTCAGCACTGGTTTCTCTGTGTGCCCTGGTGTGGAAACTAACAGCTGGTCAGAAAGCTTCACAGACATTGATTTAAGCACCATTACTCTTTACCCTTGAGAATTCAGCTTGCACCCGTGAGAACTTTATCATCAACAGAAGCAAGAAACCCAAAACAAAAGAACATACAGCTGTCTGTGGGATGTTATTTTTAGCTTAGATTTGTTTTCTTATGGGTGGTGGTTGCAACCTACCATTAAGTTTTAAGAGGTGTTAATGTAGAAGCCTATGAGGACACAGCACAAGTGCCAAGGGACTATATAAATGGAAACTTTGTAGACTGAAGTCTTTTCTGTCCTTTTACCTTCTGACGGAGTTGGTGTGCATTCTTTGCAAGTGTTGCGTCCGCCTCAACAGCGACACCCTGGTAGCAACTGCTCCACTGATGAGCATTCACCATGAGCCATCTGGAGTTGTTGAATTGTGCTGTTTGGTTCCTGGGCTTTTCTCTACTTGTCAAAATGGTCTCAGCAAGAACCTGGGTCTTGGTGTCTATCAGCCCTTTTGCTCACAGAAAGCAGCACCATGTTACGAGGGACAACCACAGCACATAATTCATTCCACCATTTGCTCGAACTTCATTTCTGAATTGTATCAGTCTTTGGCCTGTGGTGATTTACTGGGAGGATATTCAAGAATTCTTTTTCTTTGATGGCTCATTTCCCTCCAGTTTATGTCTATTTGCTGTATGTATGTGTACATATATAGTCATTTAGCTTAAATTGTTCTCATATGTTCCCATGAGCTCATAGCGTATTTATAGAAAGTAACTATATTGCTTCTCAGGCTTTATTTTAGTAGCCTTAATGCAGTGTCTTCCAGTCTGTGTCATAAGACGTATATTTATGATTTGTTTTTAATTTGAAATGATCTTGCTCTAACAGGAAATTTCTGCTAAGACACTGCAAAGTACAGTCCGAGTAATACAATCACACTAATACTTATTTATTTATGTCCAAAATATCTTGGTTGAAATAGAATGGGCTCCACTCAAATCCTTCCACAGCTGTATTAGAGTCGTTTAGTTATCCTGTGATCAATTAATATCCAAAGCTTTTTCTCTTCTTCTGCCTCTAGTTTGCTGAGTTCCAAGCTCAAGACAGAAATTCTTGCTCTCAGTTACAGAGCACATGTTTTTGCCAAATTTTACCCTGTTTCTCTTTGCAATTTATAAATTCTTCTTTATCCTCCTTATGTTAATTATGTCTTCTCGTTTTAGGGCACCATCATATTCAGCTAATCTCCTCTAGCTCTTTGTGGCAAAATCACTAATGAAAATGTTAAATTATGTTAGTTCCAAGAACAGTTCTGGAAGAACTCAATAAATTATCTTGTTCAAGATGGATATTTGTATTTTATTACAACAGAAGCACTTGTGGACCTGATATTGCATCTTAGCAACACTTAAGTATTTCTGGAACGAGAGACTTATCTTGGATTATAAAATGCTTGCTGATTGCTTTAGAGGTAAGATTTTGCCCCTACAATCATTAATAAGTATTTTCTTATGATAAAAAATTATAAAATCACTATGTGGGGGGTTTGAGCAATTTGAGACAGCATGACTATGTTGGAGTCATAAAGCAAGACTGACATCAATCATTAACAAAAATGTCATTTGTAGTGGAAATCTGCCATCCTTGTAAGTTGGTTTAGATCCCGCATTTTTCCAGCTCTGTTTAGTGTATGCAAGGGGTTTCTCACAATCATTAAAAATTCACTATTTTGATAATTTAATTGGGTTTGAATTTCAGGATTTGGGTCAGTTGAAATTTCTAACTTAGCTTAAAATACAAGGAGATGGAATTCATGACAATTTCATCTGGTTTCTGGACAATGAAAGTGTGTTCTTCCCCTTTTCATTGTGAACAAAAATGCACAGTAAAAGGAAACAGTTTTAACATGTCTTTCTTCACACAGTTTTAAGTTAGTAGTCACCTAACTTGTTAGGTGTCACAGAAATAGATTTTGTAGAAACTGAACTGCATCCTCTTAAAAGAGAGGGGGAGTGGATGATTTACATCAGTGATGTATCTTTTGTCTTTATAGGCAATCAATAAATCACAAGAAAATACAGGGTTCTTTAGTTTATATCAGAAAATCATCAATGTACTTTAAAGTATTAAAGACATATATCAGTCTAGCTAAGTGGGTCAATAAAGACCTAGCTCAAAACTGAATTATTATACCTACCTTTGAAGAAAACAGTAATATGTGAGCTACATATTTTGGCTATTTCTAAAGGATGAGCTCTCCTTAGTAATCCTTTTTGTTCCAATTCACTATTTAAATCTTGGCTATTATTTTGTTTTCTGGAAGTTACTATAACATTTGCATGCACTGTGTCATGTAAGTTCAAAGATCTTGTCACGTGAAAGATGAGATTTTCTCAAACCCTTTGTATTTGATTAGTCTGTCAGTGCTTCTGGTCAGCTGACACCCTTGTGCACAACCAAGTCTGTTAGAGTCCAGTTACAGGGACCCTTCAATAAAAACTCTGCTGGATTGGAGGGCAGTTCAGGGTCATATGGAAACAGAAAGACCCCCTCCCACACCTTTAATTGGTTTGTCGGTGCCTCAGGGAAGATTCAGGGACACATGCCAACATCGTAAGAGAGACCTCCTCCCACATCTCCACAATCAAGTATGTTATCTACTGCTGGCAACTGGTAGCTCCCTTGAAGGACTCACACATAACAATTCATGGAAGACTTTTTGTTACTATAATAGAAAATTGTTAAGGTTAAGGTTTGAAGATCGAAGGTGATAGTATCTGGCTGAAAAAATCTATTCAAAGCAATATACTAACAAGCTCGAATTACTAAAAAACCAGCTTGAGCTAATCTATCTGTGCACAGATTATGGTTCTTACCCCATAGACATCCCTATGTTATTATCTTTATACTAATATTTATGTTTAGTTGGAGCTTGAGTGACCAGTCCTATATCATGTTCAGTGGGGGGTGGTCGTACTTTGGAGGTGGGTAACATCTGTATTGCATCTGAGGTAACCTTTGAGAATGGGGATGGGTGTCTGTGATCTCACCATGGTTGCTAGCTAAACAGCAAGAAATCTTTTTCCTCCCTTAGTTGACAGGTGCTATGTGGCTTACCAGGTACAAGCTATCGCCTAGTATCCCCTTTTGCAAGGATTTAAACAGAGCCTGACCGTGGTGTTTCCACTTCACTCCACCCTCCATTTAGGCCCCCTTAGCGTGTATTTTGTGTGGGAAGTCGAGCATGCTGACCACATTCCATCCAGGGAATAGCAACAGCAATTCCTCCCTAAAATTTTAAATATTGTTATAACTATGTCTGTAACTTTCCACCCTGCTTCATCCTCCAGTTTCATCCCCCGTTAGCAGGTATGCTGACCACAATTTTTGTAACTTGTTTTTTTTTGTTTAATTTTACCCCCGGTCTGTACATTGCTTTGATGGCAACTAACAACCCTTACTGTAACATATTTCAGATTGTCAAATAGTCATTACTGGCTCAAAAAGATGCATTTGTAAACCACAACATCTTTGTATTACATTTTCTCTAACTTGTTAGATATTAGGAAGAAATTTTTTACTGTGAGGATGGTGACCCACTGGAACAAGTTGCCCAGAGAAGCTGTGGCTGCCACATCCCTGAAGTGTTCAAGGCTAGGTTGGATGGGGCTCCCCCAGTCTAGTGGAAGGTGTCCCTGCCCATGGCAGGGCAGTTGGAACAATATGATCTTTATGGTGCCTTCCAAACCAAACCATTCTGCGATTCTAAGATTTGTATTGTTCTAAATGGTTATTAGAACAGCAAAAATCAAAGAATGAAATACAGTGTAATGGTCTTATTGTAGAGATGTAAAAATGTTTGATAGTTGAGTGAATTGATCTGGCTGCTGTACTCATTAGTTTAAGGTGACACTTTAATTTTTACATGTTTTAAGATAACGGACGGTCATAGGTTAGCAAGCATAGTCCTGGAAGGGATGTCCTTGCTAAGGGGTGCTTACAGCTTCCTCTGTGACCTGATACAACCTATCAGCTGGCCAGTTTGAATATGGACAATTCTCTAAGCCACTTAAAGTTGTGACCGCCTCTGTGATACACACTTAAGAAGAGACAACCCCCCCACAGCTCTCTCTCATTTCTGGTGCTGGGACAGGTGGCTACGGGCCCCATGCGGGGGCCAGCAGGCCTGGCCAGGCCCTCCTTGGGCCAGGGCAGGCCGGGCCACGGCCATCCTGGAGCCAATGGACCTGTTCCGTCCATGGAACGTCCCCCCACTGCTTTGCCATGGGCAACCGGAGCAGCTCGGCTCTCCCCCCTCTCCGATAAGAAAAATTCAACATTCCAGCTGCAAAGCTGCAAGACCGAGGTGAGATTAACCCTTTTTATTGCTGTGACGAGCTGAAAACCTGAGGGAAGAGAAAGAGGAGATGCTTAAAGCTGAAAGTCTGTTGTGAAGCTATGATATATCAGAGTATCCTGTTGTAATTTCATGAAGATATGGGGGGTGGAGTGTTCAGCTCGTAAGCAAAAGCACCTGCGCTGAGATAGGCAGATGCTGACGCAGCTGTAATTTCATGAGAAGTTTGAACAGGGAGAGATGAACCAGATGAGGACTTCAGCTCCAAACGAGAAAGGAGAAAACCTTAGTTCCTAGAGATGGACCAGATGAGGACTTTTGCTCCAAACGGGAAAGGAGAAAACCTCAGTTCCTAGAGATGCTCCCAGAGATAGTCCTAACGATGAAGATGAGGAAGACCCTTTGCTCCCAGGGAAGGAGAAGGGCCTCTGTTTTTTGTTTCTGAACGGCTCAACCTTAAAATTGTACCCCAAAAAACTTCAAGAGTGGACCCTCGAAAGCAGTTGTGGGAAAAGCTGCAAGTCAGGGGAAGGGACTCACACACGAGCAGAGAGACCTCTTCCTAAATGGACTGAACAATATTTGGAAGTGGGCGGCTGTCTCGTCGTGATAATGTTTTCATAGCACGAGCAAGAAGAGACTAAATGGATTGAACAAAGTTATTATGGAAGTGGTAAACAGACTGAACGTCTTAAGGGTTGTCTTTTTACATTGTCAGTGGGAGAAGGGAGGAAGGTGGGGGGAGGAGGAGAGTTCTGAAGGTGGTATAATTTTTTTTTTTTTCCCCTTCTTTTAGGTTTGTTAATAAACTTCTTTATATTCTTTCAAATTTGGTGCCTGCTTTGCATTTCTCCTAATTCTTATCTCACAGAAGATAAACAGTAATGAGTATTTTGGACCAAACCACTACACGGACTCTTTTCTTTTAACCTCCACTGTACAAAGAAAATTAACAAAGAAAAAGTGTCCCAATGAGAAATTGGAAATATCAGAAATTCATAAGCAGAATTTTCCAGGTATTCTAAGGAATATCACAGTAGATCTAAACAAGGGACAAGAATGTTCTATTAATTCTGAGAACTGACTAAAAACCAGTTTACTTTTGAAGGGTGATCTATTTGTAAACTTAGACAGTTTCTTACTATGACTGAAGACTTAATAAAATCTTATCTCCTGTGAAATTCTTCATAATTCATAAGACATTTTGAGGTGTCATTCTTTGACAGCTGTATCCTGCAAAGGAAGGCGTGCAGGCAGGTAATAGAAAGGATTACACACATCAGCCACCACAACAGCCAAAGACTAGCCTCAGGGATCCAAAATTCCCTTCTGAAGGCCCCTGAGAAGCCCAGTTTCAAGCCTCCAGGAAATTGTATTTTCCTCAAAGTCTAGCTTGAGTCAAATCAAACTAAATTCAACTCTTTTTTTAGCAAAGTGGCTTTTCCAGATGCTCAGTGGCATAGTCATTCTTAAACTTGTTGCTAATGAGTAATGTTTGTTTGTAGTGTCTGGACTTCACCTGGGAATAATTGCCATAGCATGGGGGAACTGCTCTTCTGGGGAGCCACAAATCCCTCCCTTGGGTTCAGTGAAAACGTGATGAAGATGAGGCACTCCAATGAAGCATTTCAGGTCCAATGTTTTTTAGATATTTTTGTCTGATTCTGTTCCTGTGTTCACATTTGTGTTTGAATTCTGAATCTAGTATAGCACAATGCTATTCTTTATTTGAATTCCAGTTACATCATAGAATCATAGAATGGCTTGGGTTGGAAAGAACTTCTATAGGCTCATCTAGCCACGAGCAGGGACATCTTCAACTAGATCAGGGCCTCATCCAAACTGGCCTTGACATCCAGAAGAATCAACTGTGACCATAAGCTAAGACAGCACTAGGGACAGTGTCTGTCCCAGAAAATAAACTCCATAAGGTGAGATTCTTGTAATATCTGAAAAAGATGTATTTCATGCCGTATAGTCCTCTTATACCTTGATAATTATAACCTAAATGTTTACACGAGGATGCAAGTTTCAAGAGCATAACACAAACTGCGTTCCTACAAAGACTTGTTCTATATCGTGTTAAGAAGTACCCATCAGCTCTCAAAACAGCACAAAAAATTACATGTCACACAAAATAAAGTGACTTGTACACAGGTACAGAGAAAATCAAGGGTAGAGCCAGGAAAATGTCAAGTTAGGAAAAAGAGAGGGATTCTTAACCTGTGCTGTCCCCACTCCTTGCCCTAAGCAGGCAGAACAGGCTTTCAAATTTTTCTATCCACAAACCTCTGCAAGGTCGAGTGAGGGACATAACCCCTCAGTAAATTAGGAGTTTGTATCAATATCAAAGGAGATAGAAACAATAGTTTGTCCTATTTTGGTAGTCTGAGAAAAAGAATAGTCTTTCAGCACCAAAACCAGTAAGTATTGGTGGCAGTGTGCAAACACACAGAGCTATGGGAATGCAAGTTTTTTATTCCTGAAATAGAGAAGACAACTGTCTGTTTGAAAATACAGGAGGAAACTGATGCACATGAATGTAATCTGGGGAAATATTTCACAGTAATCTAATCTAGAACTAATTTTAAAACACCACCAAAAAAACCCTCACCACCAAGAAAAAAGTTTGTTGGTGGGTCATCACAGGAGTGCAGCAGCAAACGCTCCCTTTCTTGTAGGCTCTCTGCTAAAGCACTCAAAGACACTGTAGGTGATTAATCATGTTCTTGTTTCAAAGAAGAATGAGGCTCAGCAACACAGTCTTTGTGCATGTGGTGCTGAGTGAACCCAGCAGCAAAGGCGATATGAGTAGAAGAGATAATACCATAATTTTCCAACTCTTTTTCACTTGCAGAATCCTAAGTGTCTCCCTGAGCAATAGGTATTTGGGCAGACCTACACTCTAAGACAAGCACACACATAAAGGTCAGGAATTAGGCTGCATACTTTTATCAGCATGGAGATCTTGATTTCATCTCACCACCTCTGCTTTTATCTTCTTCACTGTCAGATCACTGCAGCAGTGAATGTAAAGATGAAAAGGCCATTGCATCTTCAGTCATTAACTGTATATAGTGATAAGTATAAAAATTTGATAAAATTCTGTTGGTTGCAGTTGTGTCTGGTGATGTGAAAACTGCTCTATATCAGATCCAAGTCTTGTGTGACACTGGCAGTGCTTTCACAACCTGAAGGGCTACCACAGAATCACTCATCTACATTAAACGCCATTCCCATCTAAAATCCATTCCCATCTCTGAGATGTAGTTTTCTTTCTGTCTGATTTTTCATCAAGCAAAAAGCTTAACCATGGCATGTGAGAAATACAGAATTCGGTTTAGTTCAGACCTTCTGCTTAAACTTAATTCACTTCAGAAGAACCTGGTTATTCTGGTTAAGCGCTCCAATTTGAGAAGAGAATCAATTCCTTCTGTCTGAGGCAACTGAGAAAATCTCATGCTCTGTCTGTGAAAAAAAGATTATGAACTTCCTCACACCTCAAATGAGATTGCATAAGCATGTTTTACACACATCTGCTGACTTTGTAATATGCTGTTATAGAAAATTCAGAAATTAAAAAGCATTTTCTTACTTTGCAAAAGAAATTGGTATGTCTGTGCAGTGAACAAAACAAAAAAGAGCAATATGGTTGCTCTTTATTTCATAATATAAAGAAGTTTGTGCTTAATTTGAAGCACTTGCTCCGAGTTAAACCCTCAGGTAACCAACTTTCTGAAGGCTGGGCCAGATCCATAGAGAAAGAGATCATTTACAGGCTGAAATTTTATTCCATTAGTGTTGGTAAACACAAATATAAAACAACATATATAAATATAAATTTATTTATATTATTATATAAATTAAATATTAAATAAAATAATATTCCAGGTCCATTCAATACTGCCTCTTTAAATTTCAAAGAGCTGCTTCTCATGTCAGACTTTCAAAAGGAAGGAGCTAGGCTGGATCAGCAAGTTTGCTGTACAGGCATTCTGTAACTATATATGGATTTAGAAAGAAACTTAAGCCATATAAAGCTTGAATAGTAATATTGCACAGCAAGGAATTAGCAAGAACTAATTGAGCTTCTTTCTATGAAATGATACAACCAGAAATTCAAGGCAGAATTGTTTCATTTGAGAGGAAACTGAATGTGAGCTAGGTGCCCCAGTTGCCCCTTGTCCAGGCACATGGGACATGTCCTGCTCCCAATATCTCAGCATTCCTAGCCCTACCAAAAAGAGCCCTGCTTGGGAACAGTGCTTATTTTGCGGATCAACTCTGCCCAGCACTGAGAACATATTTTAAAAGTAACACTCTGAAAAAGATCAGTTGCTTTCTGCAAATGCTGAGGACTGTTTAGACATATAATTAATGTGCTCTTGCACTTAAGGAAACTTGGCCTTTCTGCCTGGGATGATTTTGGCTAAGGGTCTGTTCTTGCTGCCTTTTGTTTTTAAGAAAGAAGTAGGTTGTTATTTGTTGCTGAGTGAAATAGCAAGCACTACTAATATCATACTGCTGACAAAGAAAGCCTTTTCCCAGTCTGCTGTTCTTTTTTTCTCTTTCTCTGGAAATTCCTGATCTTTTTCCATAAACAGATGCAAACAGGCTAACCATTTCCTGCAAAATAAGACAGTGAGTAGCACCAGCAGGGTTATCTTGCTGATCAAAAGACATATTTTATTGTATGTCTGCACTGTCAAAGCAAAAAATTTCACTGAGATGAGACGTTTTGAGTCAGGGTGTTTGTCTGAAGCCAATTTTAAGCTGTGCTGCATAACGATGAAAGGCATTTAGGTGCAAACTGATGAAGTAGAAGGTTTTTTGACTCCCATCTTCCCAGCTACACCACATAATGCCATATTTTTGTCCTCACAAACCCCTTTTATGAATATGAGTTGCTGTCATGCTGACCTGACCTCCCCTGCCTAGAGAGCCAAAGCCCTGCAGGAGATGGGGATGCTCTTTGACAGCCTGAACAAGATCAATGAACCTGCACACACCAAAATTGCTAGAATTTGCTAAGCTTAAGAAAAAAATAAGAGTTTGGGGATTTATACATTTGAAGGCTCTCTGAGCCTTCTGATATTGGGCAGACTAACACTATCCTCAGCATACCAAACACTGCATATCAAATCTCAGGGCAAAACTGAGTTTATGTCCCTGAAACAGCTGACCTTTGAAGCAAAAATGCTTTGCAATCCCTGACTAGTGCAAGCTGCCACCACCAAGTCAGAGACAGGCTGGGAAAACCGAACATGAGCACTCCTCAGTGCTATGAGAAGAACGATATGACCTCAGCCTGATACTTTTTGTTCATTTGTTTCATGCTGAACATTTACTGAAGCTCTGTCCTTCATAGTTGATGCTTTAAACATCACTATGTAGTTGTTGCCTAGAGGTCTTTTTTACCCTGATATGAAAATTATGGCAAATAGCCTAGTCTTTACTCCTTCAGTTTATCCCTGCTTCCTATCCCAGCAGCACTGGAACTGTGAAACTGCCAGCCTCTACCTAGAGTTGGTCAAAGATAGGTATGACAGTAACTGCAAGAAACAAAGGAAAGGAAATGCTAATGTTACCATAACCTTGTGTGTCTATAGGGAATTTTATTACGCAGCTAGAGATCTACAGCTTTATTTCCTGGTGTCATGACCCACTTGATAGGGGGCATGATGTTCGTTACAAATTCTTGACAGGTTGAACAAACACACCAGTCCACGTGTCAGGGAATTTTTTGCTTTACTGTAGAATTGTTTTAACTCTGGCAATTAGCCCACTACTTAGTCTCAAAAGCCTTGGCTCACAAGCCCTTAATTTTTGCAACAAACTTCAACAAAATCCCAACTCCTGCAACAAACTTCTATATAGAATAATGGGTATAACACGATAGTCACAATTTTCCAAGACAAAGCAAGACAGGAGAAAAATAAATGCAGAAGAGAGAGAAAGAGAAGAAAGAAGATCACCAGGTCTTAGAGCCTGTGTTGGTCCTGCTGCATGGGTGGCCCAGATCTGGGGTAGTGAGACAAAGAGAAAGGGAGGAAAAAGAGAGGGGGACTGATCTACTTCCTTTTATAGTTAACCTGGTGCATACCTCTCATGCAAACTAGATTTTTAATGCCATTTGGTCCACACTAGCTATTTCAAGCCCTCCAGGAACTGAATTGGGGTGGGGGGAGTTGATGCAGGTGCAATGACCATAAGTCTCAAGGCAGAAAAGAAAGTTGGATCAGCACAGTGCTGCCCCTCCTCTGGGGGACCTCTTGTCCAATCACAACTTTCCAGTTGCAATTGTCAGTCAGAATGTTTGAGAAAAAATGTTCTTACATGCTTATGCCTGGTCCTCCACATCTGGTCACGAGCCTGAAGCTGTGGTACAGTAATTCAGAACATCAATTCGATGTAAGAAATGTTAGAAAGAATCATTTGAGGAAATATAATAGTTTGAGCTAAAGTTTTAAGTAAGATAAAGTAAGTAACAGTTTCCTAAAAAAAAAAAAAAACCCCGAAGCAAGCAAACAAAACAAAACAAAACAAAACAATCAAATCCAAATGTACTGGAAAAAATCGAAGAAAGTCCCTTCCACACATCATGCCACTGATGCTACGACGAGTGAGTCGTGCTGTTCAGGCAGCAAGCCTGAATTGGAAAACCCAACTGCCCAGAGATCTTGGAATTCATCACAAACTGGCCTGAAAGTGAAAATTTTGGACTGTCATCATCAGAGGACGAAGAAAATGTGACAGTCGATAAGGATGCCCCAGCTTATAAATCAGCTACCAGAAAATGAAAAGTGATGTGCTCTCTTCACTGATGGTTCCCGACATATTGTAGGAATACATAAAAAATAGAAAGCTTCTATATGGAGCCCTATGCAGTGAGTGACAGAAGCTTTTGAGGGACTGTTGGGGTTTTTAGGATTTCTCCTAGTTTTTTTCTGTTAAAGGAATTTCCCCCCATACTGTTGCTAAGAGGGCAAATTGCTGGATACTTAAGGAAAACAAAGAGCTACCCACTGGGGGTGGGGGCACCTGGCTACTCTTTTGTTTTACCTGGGTGTGTGGGCAGTTCAGTCCCTGAACGCCAGAGAGGGAAGCTGTTTTTCCGTGGGTTGTTTTTTTCCTTCTGCGGAGAAAGATCCCAGGATCCCCGGCCCACCTTCTCCGCCCCGCTGGAGGCCAGGCCATGGCTGCCCTGCCCCGCCGCTGCTTTGAGCCTTCGCTGTGTTGCAGCTGTGCTCGCTCTGCCTGCCTGGACCTCCGGGGGGTTCTCCCTTTGGATACTCCTCATCTGCCGTCCGGGATATGTGCTCGTCCCTGCCGCTCCAGCCTGCCGTTCCAGTCTGCTGTTCCAGCCTGCCATTCCCGAGGGTCCGGCCAGACACTGGGATCAGCTGTCCAGGGGTTTGTGAAGCCTTTGTTCCATCCCTTCCCGGGATCCCAGGCCGCCAGTGCCGCGTGCTCCCCGAGCTCGCTCCGGAGCGCCCCCTGCAGCCGCGGGGGAACCATCGCACCTGCCCTGCTCACCGGGAGCCGCCAGCGCCCCTGCCGGCTGCGAGCGGAACTGCACCCGAGGGGAATGGGGCTGACAGCCGAGAAGGCTGGGACTGGGTTTGTGATTGTTTGCTGTTACTGCCATAGTTACTGTTGTTTGTTTGACTGGTTATACACATATAGGTATAGAATAGTAAAGAACTGTTATTCCTATTTCCCACATCTTTGCCTAAAAGCCCTTAATTTCAAAATTATAATAACTCGGAGGAAAGGGGGTTGCATCTGCCATTCCAAGGGAGGCTTCTGCCTTCCTTAGCAGACACCTGTCTTTCAAACCAAGACAGGGACAAGGTGGATCAAGTCAGGTTGCAGAGCTGAAAGCTGTGCAGGTGGTTTTGGATATTGCTGAACAAGATAAATGGCCAGTGCTTTGCCTCTGCACTGACTCATGGATGGTAGAAAACGCTCTGTGGGTTGTCTCTCACAGGAAACAGTCATCCAAAAACTTCTCCAGTGTGAGTCCATCCCACGGGCAACGCTTCTCCACAAACTGCTGCACTGTGGGTCATTCTTCCATGGGGTGCAGTCCTTCAAGAACAGCCTGCTCCAGTGCAGGTACCCCATAGGAAACCTGCTCCATTGTGGTGTCCTCTCTCCACTGGTCTGCGGGTGCCTGCCAGGAGCCTGCTCCAGCACAGGTTTCCCACAGGTTCACAGCCCTCTCTCAGGCATCCACATGCTCTCGCATGGGCTCCTCCATGGGCTGCAGGTGGATCTCTGCATCCCCATGCCCTCCATAGGCTGTAGGAGGACAGCTGCTTCACCATGGTCTGCATCATGGGCTGCAGGGAAACCACAGCTCTGGTGCCTGGAGCACCTCCTCTCCCTCCTTCCCCTTGATATCCGCAAAATAATTTTTTTTTTTACTTCTTCTTAAATGTGTTATTACAGAGGTGTTACCAGCATTTCTGATTGGCCCAGCCTTGGCCAGCAGCATGTCTGTCTTGGAGCTGGCCAGCATTAACTCTGTTGGACATGGAGGAATCTTTCAGCAGCTTCACACAGCACCCACCACTGTAGCACCCCTGCTACCAAAACTTGGCCATGCAAACTCAATACAGTGAGTAATGCAGAGGAACAGGGAAATGCAGCGTGTACTCCAAGGGGATTTGATTTTTGGGTGAGAAAAATCCATAATATTGAGCTGTGTAATACTGTTTGCTGAATGCCACTGCCACTGTATGCCATAACTACCATGGACAATGAGTATGGACACCAATCGTGAGCTTCTGATACAGCTTGCAATCAGTTGACAGCACACCAGCCCTCCTGCCCTGGAAGACATCTAGGATGGATAGAACCCATGGTGACAGATTAAATTAACTCAACTGACATTTTGGAGGGATGGCCATTGACTATGGAAAAGATACCCATGCTAGTACATATATATATATACACACACACACATATACATATAAGTATGTACATTTATTTAGGTGGAAGATGTAGGATCTGGGCATGACATAGATGGTTTAGAATAAGGGGTGAGCATCTCTCAGGGCAGTTTCTGCTGGATGGTTGTCCTCTGTGCATAATTTGTTCAGTTCTGCAGGCAGGAGGGCTCGGGGCAGATTTTAGGATTGCCTGATTCTCCATCCGGGCTGTTACTCTGCACACTGGAGCATGCAACTTGTGTCCATGAGCTGGCACTGCTTGGGGGGATCTCTGGGTTTCCTTAGGCTTTCCCCTGGAGAGGTCTCACAGCAGTAAGTGAGTGCTGTGTTGTGGAGTCACTCCCTGCCCCAGGTCAGGCCAATGGCTGCTCTATGCAGACAGATGGAGATCTAGGGAGATTCTGGACCACTCCTGGCACTGATGACTGAAGTGTGCTGGACATGTACACAGACACTACCTTGACAGCCAGCTAGATCTTGGTTGTGGCTATGCGAGAAACCTGAATTCCATCCTTGTAGTTGTGCTGGTTTTGGGTAGAGTTAATTCTCTTCGTAGTAGCTGAGATGGGCTATGTTTTGGATTTGTGCTGAGAACACTGCAACAATACTGTTGGTTTTGTTATTGCTGAGCAATGCTTACACAGTCAAGGCTTTTTTTGCCTCCCACCTTACCAGCAAGGAAGCTGGGGAGCACAAGAATTTGGGAGGGGACACAGGGGTACAGCTGGCCCCAACTGACGCGACAGATATTTCAGACCATTTGGTGTCATGCTCAGCATATAAAGCTGGAGGAAAAAAGAAGGAAAGGGGTCAGGGAGGACATATTTGGGGTGATAGTGTTTTTCTTCCCAAGACACTGTTATGGGAGATAAAGTCTTGAATTCCTGGAGAAGGCTGAACACCTGCTTGCCCATGGGAAGTGGGAATTGAATTCCTTATTTTGCCTTGATTATGCACACACCTTCTGCTTTATCTACTACACTGTCTTTATCTCAACCCAATTGTTTTCTCACTTTTAATTTTCTGACTCTCACCCCCATCTCACTGGAGGGGAGACACTGAAAAACATCTCTGTAGGGCTTAGCTACTGATTGGGGTTAAGCCATGTCAATAGTACATGAATTGATATTATAATACTGATTTAAATTTCACAGACCCTGCCACAAGCCTTTCATGGAGTGTTGAGTAGTTTAGTTTTGTTTGCATTTTTTAGAAGTCGACTTTTCCCTCAGTACTTCTCGAAATGACTGGCTAATATTATTTGTATTCAATGAAACAAGTGTTAAAATTTTAATCACCAGGAAGAGAACGACTCCTCTCTGTGATGTGTACCTTTAAAGGCTCTCTAGCTCCCTCTTTGCTGAAACACCTCTCCTGCAAAGTAACTTGGAATGGTTTGCAACCATCTCCATGTTCCTTGTCTTGTTTAAAAGCAGGACATGGCTGTGAAGGGTTTAGCTGACCTGTGAAAAAAATTGAGGATTCAGTGACCACAGACAGATCTGACCCATGACTCTTCTCCCAGAGGAGACAAAGAACAGCTGCCTGAGCTGCAAATGCAAACAGGGCTGCTGAAGGCTTCCTCCTGTTCCATTCCAGCCATCACACCATTAAAGCAATGTCTTCAGACTGGCATGGGAGCACCTGGGCATTACTGCCAGTCCCAAGTGGCAAGTAGCTGGGCTGCCAGGTTGGCACAAAGGCCCAAGAGTCAGTTGGTGGAGAAAAAACGTTGTGGTTAGAACATGAAACTGTAGTGAAATACAAACCTGGGGCAGCTACCTGCTGAGCTACAAGGCACTCAAGTTGTTGGCCTCCTAACTGGCACTATAAGCCTGGAACTATATACATATACATACACACACACACACACACACACACGCACACACAGGGACACACATATATATATATACACATACATATATGTAGGTATATATACCTACATATATAGATGTATATGTAATGAGGGTGGTGAAACATTGGCACAGGTTGCCCAGAGAGGTGATAGATGCCCTGTAAACCTTCAAAGGCAGGTTTGACAGGGCTCTAGGCAATCTGCTCTAGTTGAAGATGTCCCTGCTTACTGCATGGGGCTTGGACTAGATGGCCTTTGAAGGTCAGCCCAAACCATTCTATGAGATATATATGTATACGTGCAGAAGAGATTCTGCTATAGGGTGTTTCTAGCTGTGTGCATGGCTAAGAATTAGTGCAAGGAATGGATCAGCAGCAAGCTCTGTCTAAATATTTGCATGTTCTCTGATATTTTAGCATTCAAATAGCACAGGAACGTTGACTGTAAAATGAGCATAAGTAAACGGTTTAAATATGTAACATAGCTTAGTTTATAGCAACATAGCAATGTCATGGTAGGAAGCTAAGTCCTATTTTTGTTCTGGTTTAAACTTAATGGAAAAGGTAAAAAATATTTCATCTGTATAGCTACTACTATGCCTCTAAGGGATGTGCTGCACAGAGCAGCTGTGTCCCTGCATGTGCTATATACATCTAGTGTAGATCCCCATGTAGCTGTGGTGCAGAAGTCACAGTTCTCCTGTGGTTATGAGAAATTATGTTGCCATGATCCCATTTCTAAATATGACCCATGAAAGTCAAAGCGTACACCTAAAAGAATCTCCTAAATAATGTTTGCAAAATTCATCAAGGTAAAATATATCTACTGATCTATGCAAGTGAGGGAGTCTGAACTTAAATCCAAGTGTGCCTTGAGATCCAGCAAAGCTTTCAGGCAAGATTTGATACTTTCTTTTTCATGTCTGAGTGGTAGCAGCAACAGTGGATACCGGTTTTTTAGTAGATGAGGTTGCTGAAAGGCAATATCTTGATTATGTTAAATAGCTGCCAGCCTCAGATGTCCAAGAATTTGAACTGTTGATCTTTTACATGGATTTTTTTCCTGAAGAAAAATATTTAATTAACACTCTCCATTACATAAATTTTTAAAATACACTTTCCTGACACTTCTTTGATCTTTACTAATTTGCAAGGATATCTATTCATACTTGTTTTTCTCACCTTCACAGTCATTGTGAGAAAACATTTTTTTCACTTCTTTCTGGCTTGTACTTGTTTCTATTTTGTTCTGATATGGTCAGATTCTAGTATTACATATGTTTTAAATAGGCAAGAACGAATTTCTACAATTATTTTGTGGGTTACCCTTCAAGTGACTGGTATAGTTTCGGAAGTATACAACAATTAGTCAGAAGGGATGAAAGGGCTGAGATGCCTCAAAAGGACGTGGTCAACCCCTTTTCCAGACCTCCCCTCAGGAGATCATCCATGATGTTTGAAACTTGGTGACCCACTAGTGGGGATGTCTATACAGAAAACTTCCCCTTCCTGCCTTGTCTTGTGAGGACAGCATGTGCTTTGCCTTGTGAATGTAACTAGCCCTGCCAAGTTTGGTAGGACACGAACACAGTTAAATATAAGCAGGAATGTTTCCTTCAGCCTTAATTTCTGTAAAAGCACAGATGGAAAGGGACTCAAGTTGCACTAGGGCAGGGTTAGATTGGATATAAAAAAAAAAAAATCACCAAAAGGTTTGTCAAGCACTGGAACAGGCTGCCAGGGAAATGGTGGAGTCACCCACCATCCCTGGGGATATTGAAAAGCCATGTCAATGGCACTATGTTGCCTCCTGAGATTTTCTCTGCCGCTCTCTTTTTTAAAGATGCAGATGTCTTGATGGTTTTCATCACCTTGGCTGATGTACAGGTGATGAGTGCTGAAGAGCTCCTGTTTTGGGTTTGTTACCGTGTCACAGGAACATGTACCAGCTGTTCTCAAAAGTTCTGGTGGTTAAGGCTGGCTACTTTCAAATCCCCCACCAGCTCTGGCATGTACCAGCTTTCTCCAAAGAGTGATCTTCAAGATCCTGAGTTGTTCCTAATCAAATCATACCACTAATTCTTTGAAAATGTTTGACAACCAACACCGTTAGTAAATGCCAACACTTTTGCGCACCTCATCAGAAACAAACCTCTGCTGAAAATTTGTATCAGAAGGATTCTTTGCCATGATGATTTTTCTCATGCAACAACTTTGTCCCAGGGCTACCCATCACATACCAATAATTAGCTGGTGGTCAGAGAGAAGTGTTAGAAAGCACTATGCAGCCTGTAATTTGATTAACAACTTCTTTTTTCTTAATCATCTGGAATTAACACAATGAATATTCCAGGAATTACAACTCATATCTGTAAATGCCTAACATTTCTGGAAAGTTATGTTAACAGAAAAGAAAAGAATGTTTCCTGTATTATTCATTGTGCTAATTCACAGACTACCCGCAGGGTCCCCACCAAAAAGAAAAGGAAAAGAGAAAATGCTACTGTTTGCAAGTAATTTGCAAGTAAGCCAAGTGCAAGCAAGCTAGTTACAATATAGAGTGAAATATTTCCATGTTTGACAGTGCCCCATCAAAAGCATGAGCAATGTACCCATCGCTTTCAACAAGAGCTAGAGAGTGGTAGTTTTGAACATGCAGTCCTTGGTATCTCTTTCTGAGAGTCTTAGTTATTCAAGTATTTAATTTCTCCATTAACGCTAAAGCATCATCAGACTCTTAATCCTTTTTTGTCACTGCAGCAGAAGCAATGGCAGCAAATGTCCAGATGCCATTCTCAGAGCCATGCTCACATTCTTGGCAGTGAATTAAGACTAAAAAGGATCAGCTCCTGCTATTCCCTCTGTTTGGCCACTACTGATGCCACCTGCAGATTTAATATTAGAAGTATAGTTACACAGGGTGTTCCTTGGGAGAAGAGCAGGAGGGGAAGGTGAGGCAACCCTCTAGTTGTAGACAGGCTCCCTCTGCTCAAGGCTGCTGGAAGCTGTTGAGCCTGGAAAAGAGAAGGCTCTGGCACCTTAGAGCCCCTTCCACTGCCTAAAGGGGGCTACAAGAAAGATGGGGACCAACTTTTTAGCAAGGTCTGCTGTAAAAGGACAAGAGGAAATTTTTTTCAATGAGAATGGTGAAAGACTGGCACAAGTTGCCCAGAGAGGTGGTGGATAAATATACAAACTGGAAATATTCAAACTCAGATTGGATGGAGCTCCATCTAGTTGAAGATGTCCGTGCTCATTGCAGGGAGGTTGGACTAAATGACCTTTAAAGGTCCCCTCCAACCCAAACTGCTGTATGATAGACAGCACGTTGCAGACATTTAACCCACAGAGGTGTACTCCGGGCTGCTCTTGTGGAGAGGATGGGCTGTCCTGTCCTGCCTTCCAGATACTTCTTCATTTTGAATAAACTCTCTTAATTTTAATTTCAAATGGTTGTCACAGCATTGCTTTGGTTTTGCTGAACCATCTTACGATTCTGAACAGGAAATTGTTGAAATGCCTCCAAAGCTGCTTACTGTGAAATGGAAGCGTTTATCCTGTTACTAGAGGGAATCTGCTCTTCTGTGTGTTTCTGTGTGTTTGGGCACTGAGATCTTTTAGCATATTGACACTCAGGCATCACCTATCTAATCTTGTAGGAGACCCTTCCAAATTTGCCAAGGTACTACAGCACTGCTGCCTTAGACTTTCCAGCACCCAGAAAAGACACGCCTAGGGAAAGCTTGCACAGGTTGTGCTCTATGGGAGCATAAACCACAGTGGGATTAAAGAACTTGAACAAGCTGATATATGAAACCAAACATGGTGTTCAGAGGCTGTGAGTGACCCCGAATGGGGCTTTCCCATCCAAGGAAACCAATCTGGAAGAGCTGTGATATTTCCTAAGCCTAAATTAGCCCCCAAACTTTAAAGCCAATCATAGGTCTTTGCTTCTTGACCATAAACGTGGAAGCAGGCAGGTCATGTTCCTGCAGTTCTGAGGAGCACCCCATGCTCTGTGGTTCAGAGTCAGGGCAAACAGCCATGCTGGGGCTCCAGGTCAAGCTGCAGAGGCAAATTTCACCAGCATCCATTGCATCCTCTGCAGAAGGATCTGCAGAGCAACAAGGAAATAACCTTGAATGCCAATTCCTAAGCCATGCCAAATAAAAGTCATAAATTGTAGTAGGAGGTATAAATTCCATATTGACATTCTGCACCAGCGTCAAGCATGGAAGAATAATGCACTGTTCAGGCTGCTGAATGAGTGCTCTGTGTGCACTGAGTCATTAAAAACCTGTGAAACAGTCAACCACAACTGCACAAAAATATTTAGCTGACTGTAAGTAATTCTTTCACCTGTTTTTTCAAGTAGTATTTTATAAAAGTGTTTGTTAAAGGGAATGCTGGTTTTTTGTTTGTTTTTTTTGTTTTGTTTTTGTTTGGGTTTTTTTTGCTGTTGTTGTTTTGGAGGGGGTTTTTTTGTTTTTTTGTCAGTTTGTTTGATTTTTTTTTTTTTTAACACAGAGGTTTTGGTATGTTTGAATTGAAACCATATGCCTGGGTTTACACTGCTCAAATACAAAGTCTGCCTAGTTTTAATTTTAATACACTGGTTAAAACACCTAAATAAAAATCAGAGTGAATGTGTTAGGGTACAAAAAGGATATTTTTCAACTCCTAAAAAGTAGATCTGTGAATACAAGTGAATTTTACTATAGAAGCATGGGGTGGTTTATTCTTTTTACACTGCGGTTGGAAAGGTACAGCTGAGAGGAGATTAAACTAGTTAAATCCAACAAATTTTTTGACATTTTCCATCTTATCTTACTTTTATCTGCACAGAGGATACTATTATGTATATTTCAGTTTTACCTGAGACAGGAAGGCTAATCCTTTGCGGAGACATGTTTAATAAAACTACATGCAGTTGGTTAGCCTAAACAGGTAGGCTCCTTAAATTCATGAGCAAAGACCTTAAAAGATTAGTGAGAAAAGGAAATTTGATGACTAACCAGTATAAATGTGTCAGGATCTAGCTTTTATTCAGGAATTCATGCCTGATCTTAATATATAAGATTATGTGTATAAATCAGAAAATACCATCCTTATAAAGGTGGTAAAACTGGAAATTCTTTAGCGTGTTTAAATTGTTGGGGAATCGACCTGAAGAACAGACCTGGTGAAATCCAGCTTTCAGAAAATTTATGTTCTCAAGACCCTGCCTCAAATGAATACATTACATCACAGGTCCACAAATCCTGAGAAACTGTAAAAACGGAGTAATCCCATGGGAGATGACATCAGCATTTCCCCACCAGACTCTTCTAGATTTCTTCCAAGGCTTTTATTTAAATTCTTTGCTACCCCTGCCTGAGAAGGACATGTCAGATTGTCAGCTCTCTCTATTTTGTGAGACAATGAGAGAAGGAAAAAGAAAATTTGAGGGTTTTAAAATCTTATTTTACTCCTAGCAGGTTAGATGGAAGGAGAAAGCATTTTTTATGAATAATTAGTGAACCATGTTTCTGTAACAACTGCAAAGTATGTGTTTCCACATGCAGCCTTTTCATGCTTACAAAGAATATTAAAAATAATACAGAAAGGATTGAAAATCAAATCAACATGTTAGAAGCATGATATGCTGTCTCTGTAACAAATTACATTTACAGTAACTGGAAAACTTCTCCATGTGCTGGCCAGCAATGATGTTTTTTAAGTGTTTTCATTTCCACTGAGGAAGTGTTATTATTTCCACTTCAGGAACCTTGCTGAAGAGATGCTAGCAATATCCCTTTTGGGGTTCAAGGTTTTTCATCACCATACAGAAACTGCACTACTAAAATACCAGCAGATATTTATCCTGCTTCAACTGTCTTTTAACCTTTACTGTTCCTATGAAGCATCCAGATGCATAATTTCGCTTTATAAACTGAGCATAGCCTCAGTTTTCTGCTTTAAGGAAATTATATTTCCATAAAGTAAACCAGCACCCACTACAGAGATGGGCTGTGGCAAAATCTTTTTCCATTTTTTTTTTTTCCAAGGCCAAGCTCATTTTGGTGTTGGCTAAAGCTGAAGTAGGTTCAATATTAATTGCAAACTCTTCTGAGACAACCAGCATGACAGACCTTTTCCATTACTTGTATTCACATTCAGCCTCATACCCAATCTTTCTATAGATACTTGTGGTTTTTGAATTTGGTTTTCTGTACTGCTTATCCAAGACAGGCCAGTGCTAACGGACTCAGAGGATTCTGTGCCCAGACACAGATGTGGCTTCGGCCTGAAGTTTGTGAAGGAGAAAAGGGTTATCAGAATCAGTTAGCTTAAACAAGCTAACAATAAAGTTGTTTTCTCTACAAATTTGTTTTTGAGGTATCTGTTGGTCAGCTGTTCCAATTCTGAATTAAATATGCTTTCCTGAGAAATTCAAAATTTCGGTGAAACCCCAGACATGCTTCTGGCCCTAGAACCTTTGTCATGGTTTGTGCTTCAGCATACTGATTCTGAATTTCTGCTGTATTGGAAAGTTATACTGAATGAATACTAAATGCATTATAAAAGCTTAACTCCCCATACCTTTTTTTTTACTCTACAGAATTTCTGGTATGTTCTTAGGGCAATTTTCCTACAAAAACCCCCGGCATTACTCTTTCATGGACTATTTCATGCCCCCCTCACTTGATGCCATTTGGGCATTTAGCACTGCACCCTACAATTAGAAATTACATACACATACTTCTTAGTCTCATGTTTAAACAAGGTATCTTTATGTAAAGTCATAGTACAGTTCATAGCAGGAAAACAGAAGCCACTATTCAGAAAACATTTATACTCTTTAGCCTGTGGGGCCTTTAGGACTGTACAACATATGTCTGTTCTCCAAATTAATGGCCATTTACATCTGAAATATTCTGATGCTGCAAAGTTTGCCATGATCTACAACAGAAATAGCAACTACATGTGAGCCAAAACCCAAAGATGAAGCATAGTTTGCAGAGGAAGATGTATACAACTGTTGCCTGAAATCCAGTGCTAAGCTGTGCATTTGCCACCAGCTTATAGGCCATTTCTGGGCTGGAGGTTGATTTTGGTGCTGTTGCATAAGAGGTTATGCAGAGCAAATTCTACAGTTCTTTATATTACTTTAAACTAATGTTATTCAGTGGAAAAAAAATAGCTTTACCACGGCAGAGTATATCATGCCAAGTATTTGTAAGACAACAGTACCAGTATGCTGCTTCATTTTTGCTTCTTGTACTTTTTCCTCATTTATACAGAAAGAAGTTTTTAATGCTTAAGCAGGCATGGAGGATAAAATACTGAAATCAATGGGTCTTTTGACAACACCAGGATTTAAATGAGGGCCTTCATGGGGGCATGCCACAAGGAAGATCTGTTTCTTGGATGCATCCCAAAAAAGCTATGCCCACTGAGTCACTAAGGCTGCAGAACCCGAATTGCAGACTTCATTCGAAAGCAGACATTCCAAGTGTGTTACTTGGGGAGAGACTATCTGGATATAAAATTTAAATTAAACCTCAATAAAGCATGCTCGATTGAAAAGAGCAGTGGCAGAGAGTCAGCAACTGCAGCAGGGAACAGCATACACCTCTTAATCGCTAAATGTACAAAGAGACAAAATATTTACTAAAGCTAGTTGTTTTTTTACCCTCTGTGGCACTGGTGAAAGCATAACTATGCTGACAAAGCTACAGCAGGATGATTTACAATGCAGTACTTTCATGAGGAGACCTCAAAAATAGAGTCCACTACAACCAGCCACATCAGCTGTCAGTAATACCAGCCTGGGTGGAAATGGATGGAGACCATGTAGTGTGATTGGCAAAGAATTGGGATCCAAACAAAACATTAGGTGAAACAAGAGCATCCTGGGAATAGAATTGTTTCAAGTAGCCCCTGTTGGCTAACACAGACCAAGGACAAATACCAAACAGCCTCAGTTGAATAAGCTTTAAACGTTTTATAGAAAGCTGAAGCACAGTACCTTAGCCTAATTCCTATCTATATGAGTGTTTTGTGAACTTAATTACAAATTTAAAATGTTTCCAAGTGAGTGGTGTGCTTGTGTTACAATAGCTTGTCTGGCCTGGCTTCTCAACAGAAAGTTGCCTGTAAAGAGAAGCTGCCTGGACACTGCAAATATTGCTCTTCTTGAGTTGTCCATGTTTGTGGTCTCAAACGACCCCAGAACTTGCAGAGACTACTTTATATCAATTCAGTAAGTAAAGTCTTCAGTTATTACTCTTGCTGTCTCTGGTTAGCTTTTTGTTGGTTGTCTGACTGATTGATTTATTTTTTGCTTTTGTTTCTTGGTGTTAGACTTAAGACCTTCTGTACTTATGTAAAGTACTTCAGTAGCCTCTGAAGTCAATGCCCAGGCACATTGATATCACAGGTTATCATGAAATATTAAAGGCCACACTAAAGTGACAGCTTGCACTTGGTAGCTATGTGTCTTACCGTAAAGGGCCTGGCTATGTAGTTAAGCCCATCACTGAGCTCCCAGGAATCTACCAGACACATGGGAATAGATGCCTCCCTGAATCCTCTCAAGGAACAGTCAGCAAAGAAGGGTGCAGCTTGTGGAGCTCAGTACACCTGAACCTGAGATGAGCAACTGGTCTCTACAGCAGCTATTTTCTTCACGTGTGCCCAGAGACAGGATAGCTTGTGATTAGAGAATGAGGGAAGGTGTGAGGAAAGGGAGTCGAGACTGCATTTGAATTATAGGCATCTAAAGGGATGGCAGCATAAGAAATGGTAGACCCAAAGGCCCCTGAGCCTCATAAGGCTTTAATCTACAATGCCCAGCGTAATAGTAAAAAAAGCAGAGATACATCTTAAGTGTCTGGCCTATTTTCCCAACAAAGTTAACTGTCAGCACCATAGTTATTTACAACATGCAGAAAGTGTCAAGATGATAAAGTACTTATTTAGTTTATAGAGGCAATATAAATATTGTTGCATGCAAATCTCCCACAAACTCTGGATGACTGCAGGATTTGGCATAATCTTTGCTAGGAAGCTATTTTTTCCATAAAAGAGAAAAGGTGATGTGAAAGGAGTTGGTAACTTTATAGACCCTTTCTTTTTGTGATCTCACCTTGATTTAACAACTCAAAAATGGTAAAGACAGATTTCTAACAGTTACATGCATGGCTCAACCTGCCACCATTCTGCTACTAGATTCACCCAAAATATTGTTTCATGAAAAAGAAATGCTTCTTACAAAGTCAGCCCCACAGGATGCGCTGTAATGGGGTTTTCTTCAAACACATCTGACATTTTGTTTAAGAACAAATTTTTTGTTTCCTTTTCCCATCTTACCCTATCAAGGTTTATTGTTTTACACTTTGTACTTGATCCTGTATCTTTTTCCCTTCCTAGTTTTTGATCAATGACAAACTATCCGGCCTGAGCAACTCTGAGAAGTCCCTCTGTCCCAAGCCGTGTTTGAGCAGGCTGTTAGCAAAGCAGTAATTTACAACGGGAGGAAGAGCAGACCGGAGCAACGTCAGGTTTAGGGGGTTCTCTTTATTAAGAGCAGAAAGGTGTACTTGTATCCCTCCCTCCCTGCGGCTGACACCCCCGCGGGGGCGATGCGGGGGGCGGTGCTCGCTGGGGCCCTGTGGCCGGTGCCCGGGGCGGGGGGCGGCCGGGCCCGGTCCGGCCCTTCCCTGCCTGGCGCGGCGCGGGCGCCGCTTCCCCCTCGGCGGGGCTGCCCGGCTTTTAAGAGCGGCGCGGCGCGGCGCAGCCAGCCACAGACAGCCGCCAGCTCTCCGGCCGTGCTGAGGTATTCGGCCCGGGCGGCCCGCAGCGGAGCCGGGGAAGGCAGCGGCAGCACCGGGGAGATCCATGCGGCACGGGCGGCCCTAGGCTGCCCGTCGGCCGCAGTATGCCGGTCCCTCTGCGCCTGCTGTGGCTGTTCTGGCTCTGCAGCCTCTGCCGCGGGTACTTCGAGGGGCCGCTGTATCCCGAGATGTCCAACGGGAGCCTGCACCACTACTTCGTCCCCGATGGGGACTACGAGGAGAACGACGACCCCGAGCGGTGCCAGCTGCTGTTCCGGGTGAGCGAGCAGCGGCGGTGCGGTGCGGCGGCGGGCGGTGGGCTCAGCCTGCGAGAGGAGCTGACGGTGTTGGGGCGGCAGGTGGAGGACGCGGGCCGGGTACTGGAAGGCATCGGCAGGAGCATCTCCTACGACCTGGACGGGGAGGAGAGCTACGGTGCCTACCTGCGCCGCGAGTCCGCCCAGATCAGCGACGCCTACTCCAGCTCGGACCGCTCTCTGAGCGAGCTGGAGGGCAAATTCCGTCAGGGGCAGGAGCAGGGCGGCCGGGAGGAGTCCCGTCTGGGCGACAGCTTCCTGGGGCTGCTGCTGCACGCCCGCGCCCTTCTCCGCGAGACTCGCCACGTCTCCAGCGGGCTGCGCGACAAGTACGACCTCCTGGCCCTCACCGTCCGCAGCCACGGCGCCCGCCTCAGTCGCCTCAAGAATGACTATCTCCGCGCCTGAGACGGGACCCCGTGCCCGGCAGGAGCCCCTGGCCCAGCTGAACCTGGACCCCCCACCGGCTTCAAGAGAGACCCCCAGCCCTACCGCCAGTCCCCCGGAAGGCACAGCCCTGGCGTCTGCCTGGAAGGAGCACCTCCTTGGACAAACCCAAGAATCATTAAGGTTGGAAAAGACCTCCGAGATCATGAAGTACAACCTTTGACTGAATACCACCACGCCCACTAAACCATATTGAGAAGTGCTACATTTACTCATTTTTTAACACTTCCAGGGATAGTAACTCAACCAAAACACATTATTCTTCATGGAAAAACCTTATTTATTTTACTTTCTAAACAAATAGCGCAATTCTATAAACCAGGAGGTTCGAGGTATGTTTAAGTTAATATCCCATATTCAAAAATCTACCCTCTGTTATTCATCTTTGGTTGCAAAGTGACGTAAGCTTTCTCTCTGAGTCCCTGTTGGGTTTGGTTTTTTTAATATCACCTGTTTTTCTGTGGCTCACCTGCCGTTAAGTGTAGTTGAAGTGAGGTGCTGGCCAGCTCCTTCCAGACTCCTGTGTAGCTAAAATTGCTTTTGTTGTTAGTCCTTCAGGGTGAAACCTCTGGCCCTCTATTAACTTTCTTTCTAATGATTTGCATTATATGATCATTAAACGTTGTTCCACTACATAGAGCTGTGATTTTCATTTGCGTTTAGAAAGATGGTAACTATTCTGGCAGGATTTGTACTTCCAGGCTTGCTTATCTGTGACTTTAATCTATATTACCCTAAGAAGCAGCCAAAAAGGCTTATGTCAGATCCTGAGAATGCTGGTGGAGATTTTTATAGCAAAAAGAATGAGCCCTAGTGGTGATTAGAGTTTTGGATCCCAGATTTGAGAGCCAGGAGCATATTTCTAAAGCAAGACATGAAAGCATAGTGACTTTTTTTGTTGGTGACATTGTACTTTTGCTAGCTAAGTTTTTAATAAAACTACTTGTGGTTCTAGACAATAGCAAAAGTGCCTGGTGGGAAGGAGGGTGGGGTTTATTTGGCTTTTTAGACTCATTGCTATTTAACTGACAATTTAGGGTAATGCGGCTATTAGGTTACAGATACTGCAGGCAGAATAGGCGTTTGGATGAAAAAAGTTTACAGGTTGTTGTAGTAAATATTGAAAACAATGTTAAAGTACTTTTTTGTTATTAGTTCCCAAGATATTCTTAATTTTAAAACATTCTGTTGAAGTGTGTCTTTACAGAAAAAAATTGCAAATTTGTAGCCCCTGCCAAGTGAAATAACTTGTTTTTTAGTAAAAACAAAAATTTACAGACTCATGAGGTAAGCAAGTTTCATTAAAAGAAACAATACAGAAGGGCTTGCAGACTTTTTTGAGTTTGTAAGCCTTTTTAAACACTTAGCAACCTCATGGCATTGGAAGAGAAGCTGATGTACTTTTGAGGTCTGTTCTTGTCAACCCTGCTCCCATTTAGTTATATTTCAGTCTGCAAACCACCCAGTGGGTAAGTTATTATAAGTCTGTAAATTGTCATCTAATGAAACAAGACTGTGGTACTTTATAATCCACACTAATGTTTCATATGATAAATATGAAATCCTGACACTTTTTTATGTTTCAGTAAAATATAAACATTTTTATATTTGAAATATGACAGAACTCTGATTTTGCTTCAGTAGCATTGATTTTGGAAGGCTTTAAATGTTCCTTTCAAAAAGAAAATTAAGATATCTGAGTCTAGTCTATGTATAAGTTCACACATTTAATAAAAATGGTCAATCTTATGTGGATTTGTTGAAGCCAATACAAAAATCTTTTAGGACATTTAAATCTACTAGAATTTGATTTATATCATTTTGGCTAATCTAAGCAAATGTATATGTTAAATATATAATTTTTGAGTCGGAGCTGATACATTAAATGTTTTTTATAGAGCTGCCTGCAAGAACTGAATGCTTAGTGATATTCAGCAGTTTAAAGTTTTAAATTCAATTTTTTTCTTTAAAAATTATGAAAACTATATTGCAATACTCTTTGCAATCTTATTAATGTCCTGCTTTTGCTTTTTATCTGGTAAAACTTAATTGTTTGGAAGGTATGAAGATCCCCTGGATCTGGAGCTTCATACAGCCTATTTCAAATAGTAAAGGCCCTTTTATCACTGAAAATTTGGTGATGATTTCTAAGCAGAGAGCTTTAAAAGGATGATTGTAACAGCAATCATCCTCATTATATTCTCCCGTTGTGTTAAAATATTGCATTGGTATTAGACTCCTTTTTTCTTTTTCAGAATGCAGAAGTTTGAGCTAAAATTGAGCTGACAGTGGGGGTTTTTTTGTAATTTTCTGACGATTTTCAAAACATGCATTATTTCTGAATTTATTAAAGCGTTGATGGTATTGAAGAGCAAAAGACAATTTTGTGGGAAAAATAAAATGCTGCAGCTGGAACAGTCATAGAGAGCTTACTTAATACTTAAGTTTTTCATCAAGAGGAACAGGTTGCCCAGAGAAGGTGTGGATGCTCTATCTTTGAAAGCGTTCAAGGCCAGGCTAAATGGAGCTTTGAGCAACCTGGTCTAGTGGAAGATGTCTCCACCTAAGGCAGGTGGATTGGAATTAGATGATCTTTAAGGTCCCTTCCCACTCAAAGCATTCTATGACTAGAGTCAAAGCAAGGCACTAAGGGACTCACCTCCACTTCTCTCCAGGTAGCTCACTTTGGAAAGCAGTGCTCTGATGTGGACATTCTCATATCCACAGATACACGCAGAACAGAAGGCACTCAGAATATGCCCAAAACCATTAAAAAAAGCTTGAGAAAGAAAAGTGTCCTTGCCTTGTGCCAAGTTAATGGCTAGGAATTCAGAGGAGAGTGTGCAAACTGGATTTCAAAATTGCAATTTCCAGTTTCACAGGCTGACTTACTCAGGACCATCCTCACAAAGAGAGGTCAAGTGAAGCTTTCAAAAACTTGGTGACCCTTTAAAAAACCCTATGTGTGCCAAGCTGGGCTGTATGAATTGTCTGAAGCTAAATTGTTGCTCATATAGGTTGTCATTTACTCAAATGCAGTTTGGCAAGACGTGAACCTCAGAAGCAAAAAATATACCTGGCTTAGTCACTAGAAACAACCTTGTGAGCTACAGAGCTCTGGTTATAGTCTTGTCTAGAAAATGTGTATTTTGTGGAGAAATTCTATCGGATGTGTCTATTACTGTTGGTGTGTCTGTTTCTTTAGATGGTTTTCATGCTGCTTTACCAGTTTCTTGGTCATGCTTCTTGAATACCAATTTTGTGATTATTAAAGAAGTTTTCAACTAACACTGAAGTGTTGTTGAGTGAAGTGCATTTCACAGCCACTATGTCTGAAGTAATCCTGTGGGTTCAAAGTCTGTCATTTTTCTGTCTTTTAAAATGTATTTTTACTTGCAGTTCATTGGGGAATTTGTTTTTTATTGCCTAAATTTTTTTGGTGAGCCATTAGCAAAAAATTGTTCAATTTGTGGATCTGTATTTCATTCCTATAATATGTGAAACTGGCAAAAAAACCTGACTGTGCTACATGCTTTTAAAAAAAGCTGTTATTAGAACATATGTGTATAAAGAGACTAAAGCTGCTTATTTTATTTTCTTCATTGAGTTGTCATCCTGCCTATAAGATCAATTTATAACTGGAAAAGGCAGAATTTAATGACTAATTCTGTAACAAGGAAAACATATGGTCTCCATAACCATTACATTTTTAATGATGTGACTTGGACGGAGTCATTCGTGTCTGTGTAGAGTCATTCCTCCTTGAAAACTACCTTACCTTGGGGAGGTATTGCTGGCAGTCTCCAACATGCTATTAACATTCTTTCATAAGAAAAGACAATGCCAAGAGTATCATATTTTCTCAGATGACAACCTTCCTTAGACTGTGTACACCCCTTTTAAGTGCTTAGAAACTGTACAGTAGTCATTGTTCATGTCTGAACTTTCTTTGGGGAGGAGGAAAGTCATTAGAGAAGGTCGTTTTAGGGATTCATCATCCAGTGAAGTGGATAATGTGAATATTGTGAAATGCACGATGACCAAAAGAGCTATGTACTTGCATCATATTTTCCATACATTTTCCACTCCGCAGATTTTTCCCTGTGACAGGAGTTACCAATATAGAGTAGTTTTAGTGTTATAACAGAGATTTACTATTATTAATAGTAATCATTTGGTATTATATATTTGGTATATAGTGTAAATACTATTATTTACATTAATAATTTGGACACCCTCCAAACTGCAAGATGGTTTTTGCTGTCTACTTGTTATCTCTTCTCAAAAATAATGTGACTATGATTTTCATTTTAGTGTTAGGTTTTAGTCCACGACAATTAATTCAGTGGACTTTTAGCTTTAGGTTCTCAGCTGAATTTATCTAAGATCTTGTTATGCCTTTTCTGGGGTAATGATAAAGAATTCTTTCCTTTACACTTTCTGTGTGGACAGCTTCTTTGTTAATGAAGAGCAGTCAATTTTTCTTAATAGCCGGCTTTGTCCTTTTTTAATTAATATGATTTTGTTTCTTATTTAATGTTATTCATCTGAGATTTGTATTAAAGTAATACACTTTTTACTCTGGATTCCAACAGAGGCACAACAAAATGCAGGTTAATTCTTAACTGGATCATCATATAAGTTAGGATGCTATTAGATTTGTGACTTTAAATAATATCTCACATACTCTCTCATTTCAGAAGAGTAACCCTAGGAAAAAAAGAGCAAATGAATAAGAGGTAAACCTCACTCAGATTTTTTTTTTCCTTATATGAGTGCAGAGGAATTAATCTGACTGTGTACATCAGAAATGAACTGAAGTTCATGGTGTGCTCATTTTCCCTAGAAGCTAATTTGTATCCAGGCCCAGTTTTCATTTCTAACATTTCTTTGGCAATTAGGTTTTTCAAAAAGTCAGGCATCCCCTTGTGCTACTTATATATTGATTTATAGCTCCTATCCTAATCACTTTTCCATTGTATCTGATTCCACAACCATATGCAGGCTGCAAGGTATTTATTTACTTGCACATCTCACTGGCTTTAATAGTAACTCCTCTACACTTCTAAGCTAAATTTCAGTCTGCCCCACTGCACATACATCTCAGGCCTGCTCTAAGTTGCTGCTTTTATCTCCCTTAGCATGTGTGCAGAGCTCCAGCTCACAGAACCAGGAAAATATTGTTATTGTTGGTTATGTCTGACTCCACTGGGAATACTGGTCTAGGTTGTAGCCTTTTACTATCATGTCAGGGTAGCAAGCAGAGTTTGATTCCTAGGATGTTTGCTCTTTGTATGTTACCCTGTGACTTTAAATTTTGCAATGCCCTTTACCTACTAATTGCCAAACTGATATTTATGTCACAGTAACCTACTGCAAAGACTAGTAGTCATATGGAGACCTGTGGCAAAACCCCCATGGTACATCCCTGTATGAGTGATAGTGACAGAGTAAAGCCCAAAGAGAATTAGTGAACTGATCTGGCACTACAGGATTAAGCAAAATGATGTTGTGACAGTAGAAAGGCACATAAATATACTGCAGATTGAAATTTTCATTATATATTCTGATATGCCTCTTTAAAAATTCTTTTACAGCAACACAACAAATACAAGCACAGCATTAATGATTTAGATTTTGCTGTTATGTCATCTTAAAGGCAGTTTGGTTTTATTTCCACTTGGATAGGATACTTTTCCACTTCTATATTATATAGCACTCTTTGTAAAAATAGAGACCCAGCCTTGCAAACACCTTGGAGTGCTCCTGTTACCAAATGAGACTTCTTACACCCTTTATGCTTATAATACTTCAGTATGTTCCCCTTTTGACTGGAGAAGAAGAAATTTCTATTCTTGGTATATGTACAACTTTTCTTCCTAAGGTCCAAATTAAATTACTTTTGGTTCTTTTTTTCCAGCCTGACCGGGATTTATATGTATGCTTATATATGTAGCTTATGTTAATAACAGATTTCACTCACTAAAAGCCTATATTTGTATTATTTAGACACTTGAAAAAATATTCATTTTTTCTCCATTTAATAAAAACAAAACAAATTATAAATGCGTACAATATAAACATTTTCTTTCACCCAGTATGCATTTAATGTGTACTTTTTCTAAAAGAAAACAAAGAAGCAAAAATAATTGAGAAACCTAGTGTTAAGGTACTGTGTTGCAAAGTCAACAGCGTAAGAGTCAGGAAGGTGAAATGTGGATTCTCAAGCAATAATCTACATTCAGCATAGGCAAGATGTTCATCCTGCTCTTTTCTAGGAGTTACTACTTGCAGACTAGTGATTGAGACAAGGAATAAGATACATGCTCCATATAAAAATCTGCAGGTAAATAATTCTCCTTATTATCTTTAGATAAAGATAATAAAGAGTTACAAAACCTCTGGAATAAAGAAATAAAGCCATTTGTAAACAGTATTTATGAAAGGATTATGAATTATCTACCAGACATCCAGTCTATCAAACCTAGAAAATAATTTAGAATTTTCAAGCTCCTGGTTTCAAATTATGTATTTAAATGGGGAGGTGGGAAGTATATATTAGTTCTTAGAAAGAATTAATAAAAAAACCAGAAGACAACCATGACAACCAAAAATGTATGTATTCCACAGAGAAAACAGAAAAAAAACCAAGGCAAGAATGTGAAAGAAAGCTGAAAAAATGGATTTGGGACCTAATTTGGAAGCAATTAATTCCTACTAATCTTTCCCTTAAAAGAAAGTAATGCATCCAACTCCATATATTACTAGCACTGCCTTGGCATGTGAGGGTTGTTTTTTATTGAAGATGTTAAATTATAATTACCAACACAAATACTTCATTTCCTATTAGATGTATACTCAGTCTTTTTAAGTGCCGAAATGTTTCTAAAGAGTCATTGAATATTTTCACTTTGGCATGTACTTCTTCCCATCCAACTAGCCAACTTTCCATCTCCAACAATGCTTTACTGTCTTTGAAAAATGCTGACTAGGCAAAATTTACATTAAGGTTTTCTCTTTATGGGTTACACTGAAGCACCGGGACTCTTCTGGATGCTTTGCAGACCACAATACAGCCAGTGAGTGTCTCGTGGAGCAGGTGCCTCTTGCACAGCTGGGAAAAGCTTTCCATCTGGAGACAAATAAAGGTTTTCCTTTTCCATTTTCCTCATCTTTTATGGCAGTCATGCCACCAGTCCATGCATACTGAAGAAGGTGGGGATTGCAGTGCAATAAAAGCTAAAAACTTGAAGACCAACATGGGCCACTCCATCTGAAAACCGGTAGGTGCAATGTTCTGCCATTGCCTTTGTTGGAGAGGATGAAAGTTTGGTAAGAAAGTTTCACAGATATGTAGGCTTAGCAGAAAGATCTCTGAATGTAGAAACTGAGGATGAGATAGAAATGAAAGCAACTTTTGATACAGAGTAAAAGATGTTTTGCTGAAACACTGACCACTGAATAACTGAGAAGGCAAAGGTTGGAGATGAGTTGGAAGGAGATTTTTATGAATAGGACAAAGGTATGTGACTACAAACAAAGACATGTTTTTCACCAAGTAAATAAGTCTCAAGAAGAGCGTAAGTAAACAGAAAACATGTTTTTACCAAAAAGAGAGATATTGCAGGCAAACAAGAAATGTTGATGTAGGAAGAAGAAGAGAGGTCTGAGAATTTTCCACTGTAAGCTTAAATTGTAACTTACTTACTCTTGTGATTGGATAATAATGACTATAATATGGTAATGGTAGTAGCTATGATAGGCTATAGGCAAATGTAAAGGTATTGCGTATGGTGCTTATTGGTTGTTACGTACTAAGATACTCTGCAAAGAAAAGTATAAGATGCTTCGTAACTTGAACAGAAAGCGGTTTCAGGTATGCCTACAAGCTGTAGCTGACACTGTAGGGCTGACTCTGGATACCCACTCCCTGAAATGCTGTAACTTCGCCTGTGCAATAAACAGCTTTCAAGAGAGCCGCCTGAAGTCCAGACATCCTTCGTGAAACCTTCTCCTATAGCCTTCAACTACACAAGTCGTATTTCTCTCTGTTAGAACCTCCATCCCTTCAACCACAAGAAACACATTGATCAAATAAATGCAGCATTAATATATTTGCCAGCCAGAAGATATCAGGCACAAAACAATGAGGGTGTATTAATGTTGTTTTAAGATTTGTTCCCAAGGAGCTCACTTGTCTTCGTATGAGCTTACTGCTCAGAAGATTTGTTTGGCAGTAAAATTACCTCATAGAGTCATAGAATCATTTAGGTTGAAAAAGACCTCTGCCATCATTGAGTCAACTGTTAACCCAGCACTGCCCAGTCCACCACTAAGCTGTGTCCCTAAGCCAAATATGTATATGACTTTTAAATATCTCCAGGGCTGGTGATTCCACTACTTCTCTGAGCAGCCTGTTCCAATGCTTGACTACACTTTCGGTGAAAAAATTTTTCCTAATATCCAATCTAAACTTCCCCTGGCACAATCTGAGGCCATTTTCTCTTGTCCTATTGGTTATTACATGGGAGATGAGACTGACCCCCAGCTGACTGCACTCTCTTTTCAGGTGGTTGTAGAGAGTGTCCCTCTCAAGAGTCCCTCTCAAGTCTCCTTTTTCCCAGGCTGATTCCCTTCAGCTCCCTCAGCTGGTTGTCATCAGATTTGCGCTCCAGATCCTTCAGCAGCTCCATTCCCTTCTCCGGACATGCTTGAGCACCTCAATGTCTTTCTTATTGTGAGGGGCCCCAAACTGAACCCAGGATTTGAGTGTCTGTGGCCTCACCAGTGCAAACTTTGGAGGGATGATCACTGCCCTGGTCCTGCTGGTCTAATGCAAATCTGCCCCATTAACTTGGAGGGTCCAGAAAAAAGTGGCTCCATCTGAAGAAGGAGGGATGTTTTGTGCCACAGCAAAGGCTCTGTTTGACCATAGTCCTATTCAATATTGTTCATAAAAGGCCATCTCTATTTGGTGATGTTTATTGTAGGTTTCATCTGGTATTTAAAACCCCAGGTTATTTTTTTCTTTCCACACACTACCACCACCACCACCACTCCCTCTCCGTCCCAGGAGCCTGAAGTGGTTGGGAAAGGTTTGTTACACACAGGGAAGAAGTAGCCACAGGAAATGAGTTTTCCACCCTTCATGCCCAAATCCAGGCCCAAGGCCTTCTAAAATCCATCTGTAACTGCAAAGTCAGTGTGGTGATAGCAGGGATAACAAAGCCCTGGCCTCCGGTGTGTTCCTCAGGTGATAAATAATGCATAAAAGATCTCCCTTAACTCAAAAGGGAGGCCAAACTCCCAGGGGAGTACTACGCACGTAAGAGCCGAAGCCACCAGCCCCACCCCACCCGGGCCTGGGCCTGCCCAGCTCCGTCGAGTCGAGGCGCGCCCTGCCCCGCCCCGCCCCGCCGCGGGGGCAGCCAGGCGCCCGGGTGAGAGGAGCTGGGCCCGAGGCCGGGAGCGCGGCGCCGCGGGTCAGAGCTGGTGTATCGGCCGGGACATCTTGCCCAATCCCACCCATGATAGAGGGGGCTGTGCATCCTCCGCTGGAAGCACGTCGCTACCTGCGCAAATTATCTCCCTCGTTGTGTACTCTCATTACGCTCAGTAAGGAGATGGAAGGCTGGAGCGGGACCGCAGTCAGGCTGCGGCCTGGCTCCTGAGCAGGGACCCTTCAGGCAGTGTCTCCACAGTGCTATGCAGCCATGAAGGAATGTGGGTGCACAGAGTTTTCTGGTTCTATGGTACATATTTGCTGCTTTGCTTGTGAGGTAAAGCATCAGACAAGTGTTTTCCTGCAGACACTGGCACGCTGGAATACAAGGTGATGTAATCTAGCCTTGCAACCAGAGGCACTACACGTGCTATATTTAGGCAACTGTGATACCAGGGGCGATTTCATCCAGAAAACAAACTTTCTAACACAATTTGAAGCATTAGAAAGCAGGCATTCTTTTTTCTCAGTGTCCTGAACACACTCAGAGGGTATCTCCCCTAATCAGGTATGTCATGAAACTTTACAACAAGGTATTTATTCTATCATGTTCATACATATTCATTACAATGTACTTCCTAGCTAATACACAAACATCACTTTTCCTAGAACTAATTTGCATGTATCTGCCTCTTACTGGGAGTTCTTTTGTGGTCCTACAGCGTCGTCTAAAGGGGTCTCTGATGGTTCTACTCCCTGAGTGCCCCCAGTGTTGCAGATGACCTTGCCTTGAACTTGTCTTCGGGCATGCACTGTTACTTCTTGTTACATGGCTTTGCCACAAAAGCCACTATGTTCCTAATTATCTGCTTAGCGACTGGTTCCAGCTACATTGAGCATCCTGTGCGTCTACTTTTAGATTCTTCTATCTATTTTGCTACTTAGTCTTTAAGCTCTGTTTAGCAACTTCAAGGGGAATTGAAAATTTCTACTGTCCGTCCAACTATCAAGCAACCCCTTTTCTTGAGACTATCTCTCTTTTAGGCAAATCTCAATGCTTCATTTTCCAGCACAAAGTGTTACAACTATAACATTGAATCATAATACGAGCAAGTACTTGTCAGGGTCTCCTCCTCCTGCCATGTAGCCCTGGGAGAGGGGCCCTGAGGGGACAGACACGGGGTTTCCCTGCCCCTGCTCAGCCTCGTTCGCGATTGGTTGTTTTGTGTTCCCCTGCGCGGGCAAGGACCCTCGGTCCGGTGACTGGAGGAGTTCCTCGGCAGAGCCCAGGCCATGCGGCTGGAGAAATAAACATCTCTGAAACACATATCAAGAATCTGTCTATATATATTTCTTTTCCACGGGCTCCTGTTTTGATACATTATGTTACAGTATCCCCACTGTAACAAATGGTGGGGAATTGCGAGCAGAACGATCCCCGATCCCTAAGCAACTGATGTGTGTGAGTAAACCCTAGAAACTTTGGATTCCTCTTCTTGATTTTGTTTTGCTATTCCATATCTAAACTATGGAGGAACCGTGGGAAGATTCTTGGCTCTCAGAGCCGCATATGGATATTTATCTTAAACTTGAAAAGATTCTTGAAAAACGATTTGTAAATTTTAGCTTCATTCAAGCTCAAAAAGAACTGAAACACTTCCTGGCATGGTTGTTTAAGAACTTTTTCTATGTTTCTTGGGATTTGATTCTTACCAAAGACTTTTGGAACACGGTTTGGACACAGTTAATTTTTGAGTCAAAATATATGCCGATGGAAGAATATTTTCGTGAATATTATTTAATTACCGAGACTGTTGAGCAATGTCAGCTGTGTCCTGGCGCAGGGAAGCCTGCCTCAGGGACCGTGCAGCCTCGGCCACGTGGACCAAGCGCTCTCCGAGCAGCAGCGAGGCAGTTCCCGCATGTGGGCGGAGCCACACAAGCTGCAGTGTTGGCAGCAGAGCGAGGCGCGGCGGGAGCGGCGCGACCCGGTGGTGCCTGCCCAGCCCTGCGCAGTGCATGGTGGAGCAACCCCCATGAACGCCCGACCAAGAGGGGCGGCACACAGGCGGCGGCAGGCAGCGGCGGCAGTGGAGCAGAGCCGCGCCCAGCCAAAACACGCGGAGGAGTCATCACTCGGGGGCCCAGCAGAGACGTAGATGCAGCACCTGGCAGCGGCAGCAAAGCTGTGACCAGAGAAGGCGACGCACAGAGAACTGAGTGGCGCGGCCTGGCCCGGCCCCGAGTGCGACCCCGGGAAGAGCATGCAGGCACGAGCAGCTTCGGCGGCCCTGGCAGCACTAGCAGCCCTGGAAATTCCAACACAGGAGCAAGCGATAGAGAAAGCAAGAACCCAGCAAGACAGAAAACAGCAGCCACTCAAAAGAGGAAAAGATCACTGTAGCCAAGGTTTTAGGAATAGTAAAATGATATAATGTTAAAAAAAATTAAGGTTTTATAACGAGATGTGACAACCAGCAAGACATATTCGTGCATAGAACTGCTATTAAAAAGAATAACCCTGAAAAATGCATCCCAAGCTTGGGAGATGGAGAGGTGGTAGAATTCAAAATTATACAAGGTAGAAAAGGGTTACAAGCATTGAAGGTCCCTGGGCTTGATGGTGTTCCTGTAAAAGGCAGTATATATGCTAAAAATCGTAGTCATGTGTTATAAAAAAAACAGCAACTCTTGAAATTACCATAGAAAGGTAATTTATTTAACAAAGGTTTAATCAGGAACAGTACAAAAATAAAATTGTAAAATAAAATTAGAAAAAGCCCGGGCACCCGGATCAAGAGATCTTTGACCGAACCAGCCAGGAGCCTCAGAGCAAGAACTCAATCAAAGCTGTGGTGGCTTCAGCTAGCCTAAAACCCAAGTTAATTAATTATGCCTCTAAAGAGGTAGGAGGACCGACAGCCACAGCTTTGGGTCTCTTCCAAGGCTAGTCCTAGGAGAGACAAGACCACAAGAAGACACAAAGCAAGTCAAGAAGGTGCTAAAGAGGTTTTTTCAGCTTGGGTAGAAGCCTTTTAAACTCTCTGGTCCCTCCCAGACACACCCACAGTCCACCCATAGTCCGGCCTTCCTGGCCTCAGGTAATTGGATAAAAAAATCATGACATCAGCTCTTTCATCCAGTGGCTCGCTTGCTGCTAAGGGCTGTTGAAGGAGTGAGGTAAGCTGTTCTGTTGGCAGGAAAAGTTCCTAATTGAAATGCATGGTTGCCGTGGTTGCAGGTTACTGACTATCAGAAGGAGACTCAGTTGCCTTTAATATGTTGACTTATGGGCTGCTGAGGGTCCTGGAGGGAGAGTCTTAAAAATGATTACTAACACACACAACTCAAGTTTTTAAACAGGGAACCTTTCAATTCAATATAAGTGTTAACAACTGCAATTCCTCAACTTTTTGTAAAACACCAAATAACTTTCAAAAGGGTGTAAGCAACAAATGTGTAGTGGTAAACAGAAGGGGGTCACTTATGGATTAACAATGAGCCTTAACACAGTAACAGTTTAAATAATTAACTCATGCAAAAGCCAAACTAGCAACTTTATAAATGACACGTTAGACAGTATCTCCATTATAAGCCCCCCCTACAGTCTCCCTTTCCTAATCCCACCGTTCCCTTTTACCCTATGTCCTATTACCCCCAGTGTATTCCCAATCCGTTTTTTCATCCATGGTTTCCCTCACAAAACCATACCTTTGCCAATTGTTTCCCCAAAAATCCCTTTCCAATGCCGAGTGGGGGATGAAAAGGGGGAGGGAAGAAATTAAACCCTCTCCTGCCTCAGTTTCCCCACAAAGCACGCTCAGAGAGTTCTGTCTCCCTTCTGTCAGCCTTAAGATGTTCCACAGAATCTGTTTGGACATTTAAAGACTCAAGAGGGTGGCTTGTTTTGTTTTGAAACTGTCCTTGTTGTTTTCAATGTTAAGTTTTACATCTTTTTTGTTAAAAATAAACAGGTGAAATGTCGGGGTCTCCTCCCCCTGCCATGTAGCCCTGGGAGAGGGGCCCTGAGGGGACAGACACGGGATTTCCCTGTCCCTGCTCAGCCTCGTTCCCATTGGTTGGTTTGTGTTCCCTGCGCGGGCAGAAGGACCCTTGGTCCCGTGACTGGAGGAGTTCCTCGGCAGAGCCCAGGCCATGCGGCTGGAGAAATAAACATCTCTGAAACACCTATCAAGAATCTGTCTATATATATTTCTTTTCCACGGGCTCCTGTTTTGATACATCATGTTACAGTATCCCCGCTGTAACAAGTACACACACTACAATGATTACAATGACTGCCACAAAAGCATTTTGTATCAGTCTCCAGTTTGGTAGCCACGAAGTAAGCCAATGCCACCAAGAAGAATTTTCCTCTTTGTGCCACTCTTCTACTGCTCTTTCTATTGAGGTGATTCCTGACTGTTAGACTTCAAACCCATCATTGATATAAGTGCAACACTCCTGTCCTATAACAACACATGTTCCTCCTTGGCTAGCAAGCAGATAATCTAAGGCCATGCGGTTCTGTAGAGCCGCCATTCGTGTTTGTTAGGATGTGCTATTTAATACTTAAATAGCATCATTGCCATTTCTAATAATCTATTTAGCTTGTTAAACTCACAGGACAAGGTAGAGCACATGGGGCATAGTGTGAACTATAATCTTTTGCTTTCTGAAATCAAAGGGGTTTATTGCAGATCATCCTGCATTCCCTGGGTGGAAGATGTGCTCTCGGCCCTAACACTTATTGTGGATTTTGCCAAAGTACCATGAGGGGAGGCATTAATATTGCTTGAAAACAGGAACTAAACCATCCTTTAAGAAGCCATTTATAGGCATTGTCTCTGCATACCCTATAGGTCCCATTCCCAGTACCAAACATCTGATTTCCTATTTTCCACTATTGTGCTACTGATTGAGTTAGGTCTTCTATATCTGATTCTTTTGTGTCCTCACTACCATTAGGCCAGGGACAGTCAGAGAGACTAGATATTGTGTCTTGGCATGGTGCAGCTGAGAGAGTACTATGTGCCTGACAACCACCTGGCACACAGGTCCCACCGAGGAAGCTTGAGCACTGTAGTACAAGTAGTGACCAATCCTTGGTTGTTGTGAAATGCTTTATTGAAGTAGAGCAGTGAAGACATGCTGGGTGGCCTCTGTGCAGAACAACCCAGAATACTCTTACCACTCCACTCATGCAAATCAGAAAAAATCTTGAAAGGAAAAGCTTCTGCTCTGGTGCTGTGTGTAAAAAAACCCTAGACTTGCAGATCTATTCAATTTCTGTATCTAAGTAGAAAAATATCCAGAAGGCATTTTGTAGCAAATATTTTTAGTCACTCTGAACTGGGTTTTCGTTTTAACAGTAACACTATGATATGAATAACTCAAGGAAAATAACAGCAGCCTTGTTATTGTTACAGGATTTCTCTTGGCAAGTGAGTAACCCGAAGAATTCCTTTACAGTGAAGACGGAAACAGAAGTCTAATGCAAACACTACAGTGTATTTAAATAATAAATACTTAACTTTACCACAAGGGAAATACTTTTGTTATAATAATTTTCACACTTCCTCTTGCATAACCAGCAAACTGAGTAACACCAAAGCTTGAGTGCCCAATTCTCTCCTAATTAGCAGTGGTGGTATGCAGTTACAAGTTCATTGACTTCAGTAAGCAGACATAAATGAAAGAGCTGAATATGTTTGGGGCAGTGAACCAAGTAGATTCACATATTTCAAAAGCCACATACAATGATTTTTATTAATATTGAAAAGTGTCCAATGCAATAATTTTCTGTCCTGAAGATATCAAATGCTCCTGTTGCAGCCTATGAAGGAGATCCTCCCCTATCTCTGTGAGATGCAGCGGGTCTTTCAGATTCTGGCTCTTAGGACTGAAAATATTTCAAGCAAGTACTTTATGACTAAGAGTAGGTTTGTCTGATGAGTCCAAAAACTACAGCCTTGTGGAACAGGGGCATCATGGACAGCAGTGTAGGCTTTTTCTGTCACCAGTAAAGTCTAGGGCTGGCACCATTTGTGATTCTCCCAGCAGTTTAGTGAATTGTACATAGCAAAGGGTATCAGTAAATAAAAGCATCAGTGAATCATAAAATTAATGCCATGAAAAGTAGTCTTGCTGAAGTGTAAGCAGCGTGAACATCCATGTTGGAGCTAGTCACTGAGACTCTCTTTGTACTCAGTGGAGAGGAAAAAAGAGTTTGGTTTGTCTCCTAAAGTAGGTTTCTGAAAAGGTTGGCTGAATTGTGACCCAAATATGCCTGGTCATTTAGGAGTATTGGGGCTGGTCTGTCTGATGTTTGGGCATAAGTCATGATGCTACATGTCTGAAGTTAGGTGAGTTGAACACAACTGTAAAAGCCTCTCACATCCAAGCAGAAGTGAAAATTTCCATTGGCTTACAGCCTTTCCCATCGTAACTTAAATTGCATGTACCTCACCTCAGTAGCTCCCACATTTTACTTTTAATCTGGAAATTGTGCCTGTGAGGATTGGTTGCATCTGTTTCTTTGAAGTTAACCTTTTGTTCCAAAGCATTTACAAACCCTCCCCTGTCACGGAATTAGAAGACATTCTGCTTGTGTTGCATTCCACTGTGGGGAACTGTGAGGAGTTCTTTTAGAACAGATGGTCTAGGATGAAATTAAGTAAAATGAGACAACATTGTATCTGAGAGCCCTGTATTGGTAATGAAAAAAAGTTGCCTTGCTAAAGAGGACTAGAAAAGACAGAAAATGAGGAAGGAAAATGGAGAAGGATGGGTGGGGGGGCAGAGAGGGGAGACAAAGAGAAAAAGCGGGCGTTACCACCAGGGGGTTGGGGAGTGCCATCGACATCCGAGCGGCAGAGGGTGTGTGCACGCTGCCTGCCGGAGAGCCTGCGCGGCTCTTCAGCGGCCCCTCGGTGACGGGCAGCTGGACACGTGGTGAGTGGGGATCGGGCAGGAGGTGCACGACCCTGGACAGGATCACAGTGGGGATCGCGGCAGTGGGCTGGATCGGAGGCAGGCAGGGTTGGATGCAGGTGGCTCAGGCAGGAACACATGAATGAAGCAGGCAGGGCATTGGTCAGGGACACAGGGAGGCAGGACAGGCGGTGGGTGGGACAGGCAAAGAGGTAGGGCAGGACACAGGCTACACACAAGGCTCGGAGGTCAGCTAGTTTCCCGCCAAGTGCCCAGCGAGAGGGAAGGCAAGTACGCGAGGACCAGCAAGGGCCAGCGAGGGCAGAAGAGCCAGAAGGCAGGCTGGAGCCAGGGCAAAAGGGACAAAAAACAGGCTAGGGCCAGGGCAAAAAACAGACCTCAGCAGGCTTGAGCCAGAGCAAAAACACAAGACTCAAAAAGCCCTGACTCAAAAACGCCCCAAAAAGGCAAGACTCAAAAAGCCAAAGCCATAAAACCCCAGAGCTTGTGACGCAGTTATTTTTATGCCCCCTGACCCCTCCTAAAGTCTGCCTGCTGACAGGAGACCATTGGCCCAGTCCCGCCTTCCACTGCAGTCCATTGGTGGAGACCATTTGCCATCTGATAGGAGAACTTCTCTGGAGGGTACAGTGTCTTTGGTTCCTCTGCTGACTGCCTGTCCCATATGAGACATGAAATGGTTGCCCGGTGAAGTCTCCTCAGAGACAAGGATTTCTCCCATCTTCTCTTAGTTGCCTCCTGCAAGTGGCACACGTACTACCCCTCCTCCACATGCCTCTGACAATCAGTGTGGAGACAAATGAAAAATAAATAGGCTCTTTACAGCTTAACAGGCATTTTGTGTGACTAAGTTACCTACTACCAGATGAACAAATACCAATTAAGTGACATTTGTCATAGAAAGACACTAAACTCACTTCAGTTTCTTGACATAAAAAATGTGACTTTCTACTACCACTAGTGTATTTGGAATCTTTTAGAAGCAAGTTTAGATTTCTTAATTGAATGGTAAAATAGGAGATGTCTAGAAGCCCTTTAAATCTGGCAAGCTTCACATAAGGCTTCAAATTTAGTGATGAATCTTCCCTTTTAGACATTCAGAAAGTAAAGGCTTTAATATTTTTTCCAGTCCCTTGTTTTGACATTTTGAAGAAAAATATTTATAGAATGTCCACATACAAAATCCAGGTAGTTATAACCACCATGCTAAAGAAGAGCCTTTGCTTAGGTTAAACACTAAGCATGTGAATAATACTAAAATTATTTGGCGATCCACTTACATAAGATGAGAAATTTGTGTACAAAACCAGTATGTGGACTACTGGATAGATGAATGTAATGAATGTATGAAATACATTATGGAGAAAATTTGAAATTAAATACTTAGGTGGGTTTAATATATATATCCAGACCTTTAGATTTCTCCTGCTTCCCCCATTTAGTAAGCTGGAGAAGCTTCCTGGTGGCCTTAAACTTCTAAAGCAAATTCTGGTTCTCATGGTCTTGTCTTAAACAGATACCTACAGGAGTACCTACTATATTTAGTACACAGAGAAAAGCATCCCTGTACCCAAAGGAACTGGGTGGTTGGTTCTGGGAAGAGTGCTTTGTTCTAGAATTCCTTATACATTGAAAGATAGGTGGAATAATTTGATTCGACCATTTTTGTTGCTCAGGTACTTAAATTCAGGTGGATGTGAGTACCATGCTTTGTGCTGGACAATTCAGCATTGTCCAGGTGTCAGGGAATGCGACTCATTACCATCAGGTTGATGCCTTAAGTTTTAACTTTCATATTTTTCAAATCCTGTACTTTCTAGTGTGTAACTCTGAAGTTTCTTGTGGCCTGTTAACTACTGTTCTCTCATGCTGTTTAGACATAACAAACCTCTCTAGGTTTCCACATCAAGTACACCAGGCCCCAAAATGTGTAAACAAAAATCCTCTGAAGTGGGGTAAACTTGGGGTAATTACATTATGAACTGAGGTTATAATTGGACAATTAACCTTGATATGCAAATGTACCAAACTTATAAAAGCGTGAAGAACTCATGACCCAGGGTCCATCTTGGGTGTAGCCTTTTGACTGCCCAAGGTGTACCTTGAAGGCCCGTCAAATAAATACCTACCTTTATTCCCTTATTCTTTTCTAGTCTCTGTTTTTAGGTGGCCATCTCAGGCATCAAGGTAAACTGCTAACCTTGAACAGAGAACTATCCTGAAATGAGTACTAATGTATCAAAAGTTTATGGCAGGTTGGAATGGTCTTTTTTTTTTTTTTTTAAACCCTGGAGCATAACACAACTTTGCAGTCATACATAGTAAAACTTTGTCCAAGAAATCTCAGAAGGACACTGCAGCCAGTCTTGCAGTATAAATATTTTTACAGTTCAAAGGAAAATTGCAGTATGGTAGAAATACACACATATATATTGACATATGTATATTTATGTACACATTTGTATAAAAGAAAATATATTCAATCTGGATATAAACCCAGTTTGGGATAAAAGATGTTTTAAGTCTGTATGCACAAAACTAGCTGTACTGCATTGCAGGTGAGGGTTAGTAATTACTGGGTTCCAATAGGACTACTGTTTACAAACACAAGAAAGAAAAAAACCAGTATTCTGCTGTGCTATACTCAATCAAATGAAATAAAAACAAATGGAGACCCAAGGGTAACCTAGTTTTAAACTGTAGCAAAGGAAAATATTAAAAAACCCATCTGATAACTCCAATAGGCCTTTGTGAGTCAAAATACTGAAGTCCAGGACATCTTTTATGCACAAAGACAACTGGTGAGAATTTGGTCCTGGTAGCATCAATATTTTGCCCTGTGAGTTTAAGAATAAAAAGAAAAGATACTTTAAAAATATGCAATATTTGAAGTTGTTAAAGTCTATTAAAATACATTTGTAATGACTTATATATTCAGGGAGCCTCCCCTGAATTTTTCTGAATAAGAAAAACATTAGACCAGAACTTTCCTAATTTTAGGATCTGGATACATCTTCTTTCTGTGCAGTACAGTGTGCAGCTGGCTTTAAATAAGAGTGTATCTATAGAAAGCAGTCTGGCTGTGAAAGGAGAAAGGAACTCTAACAGAACTCTGTTGCCATTGCTAAAGTCATGTTTACAAAGCTTTTCCTTGCAGGGAGGTGGATCCTGTGTTTTCTATTCCATAGTATCCACAGCAGGGGTTAAGCTTTAGGTTTGGAACATGGCTGGTAGTAGCTCCTACTTTTGGTTTGTAGAATTCATTTCAAGGTGTCTTTTTGTGAGAGACTGAAATGTTATGGCTAAGGGCTTAAATATTCTCATGCAGGACTTCTTGCTCTTTATGGCAAAACTGTATAAAGAAACTGCAACCACCAAAGTCCACCTCTTCCTGAATATGCCTCCTGACCAGAACTTTGGACTATGAGTTAAGCTGCCTAAGTATTACCGCAGGCCTGGGCCCTAGGGTATATCACCATGTCCTGCAGCCATAGGGAGGAGGAGGAGAGAAGATCCAGCAGGCAGGAATTGTGCAGTAAGATTGCTTCATTTAATTATTTTACAAACTCTTTTATAGACTTTTTTCTTCATAGTCTAATTGGACAAAGGATCAGCCACCCCTTGGGGTGATTGGCTAAACTCCTAAAACATCCATTGTCAAAATGGATAAACAAGACTTTTCAAAGTTGCAGGTGGCTTGGTTGTTTACATACTCTGCTACCTCTTCTGTGAGAGAGAAAAGTCTCTCACAGGCTTAGAAAATAGTAAGAAAATCCTTGCTAGCAGCATTTTTGTATCTACAATTCCCCCTTTTTGTTTGATAAGAGAACAACTCAACTATTAATCCTAAGTAGAAATTTACATCAGTTATTAATTCGAAATATGTCCTTGAGGCTTTAACTATCTGACTCCATAACAAGAAATTTAAAGTTCAGTCTCTGCTTGTGGAAGGACCATCCCAGTCTCTGCTTGTAGAAGGACCATCTGCCTGATGGTTGATATCCTGGTCATCATCAGAAGAGTCATTAGGCTGATGATCTACATTCTGATTGCCATTTGGATGGTTGGCGTTCTAGTCATCAGTTGGAGGTTGCCTGTTCTGCCTCTGGTGCCGTAGGTCAGGGCGAATGCATTTTGAAGGTAGCCACCGTACCCCAGTATCTGTGGAAACGCAAGCATACCCACAACCCCAAACTATAAGCTCATGAGGGCCTTCCCACTGGTTAGTGAGTAAATTCCATACCCAGACTTTTGCCCGGGGCAGTTGTATGTCACCTGCAGACTGCAATGAGAGAAAATGATTCAGAATAACAGGATTATTTGAATTTTGTGGTACTGTAAGGTGATTAATTGTATACAAAGCTTTTCTAGTCAGCTTCAGTAACCAAATTCAAAGGTTCCTGTGAGAATCATTGAAAAGCCATGATAACAGCCCTTAATTCAACTAACTAAGCAAAGTCTGACTCAGATTGATGTGTTAATGAACCACCACAAAGGTAGTGTAGGATACTGTGCGCCCTTACGCACAGTGACCCCTGCTAAAAATTTGTCCCAATCCGTACGCCCCAAGGTGCCAACACGTCCCGTCCCCAAAGGTTAAAGGAAGAGGTAGTGACATAAGGCCTAATTGTAGCTGTGTGCCCCTCTGAGTCCTTCACCACCACAGGCCGTTCGCTTAAATAGCTCTGTGTGGTTCCTCCTACTCCTGTGATGGCCGATCCCACCGGGGCTAAAGGCCATGAGGGAGGCCATGCAGAGAAGGAGATGATAGTTACATCAGCACCCATATCAATCAAACCTCGAAGCTGAGTCCAGGGTGGACGGGCGTTCGGCAGGACCAGGGTACATGTCATCTGTGGCCTTTGGTCAGAGATGTCTGCAGTCCAGAAGGCCTGCGGAAGTCCCGTAGATCCACTGCCATTATCTTCGTGAGTTTGTTGTTCTATCCTGGGGACACAAGACTTAAAAGGCACTAATTTAGCAAGGCAGGTCTTTTCAGGAATAGTTACAGGGGGTTTTTGCGTGGAGACCATAGCGCAAATCTGACCTTTAAAGTCAGCGTCAATAACTCCTGAGTGCACGAAGATTCCTTGTTGGGCAACGTCAGGTTTTCCCACCAGCATTGCACTGGATCCCTGGGCTAAGGGTCCATATGCATCCAAGGGAACTTTATAAATACCGCTAGAGTCTAAGACGACTGCGGCTGAGGTATGGAAGTCAAAACCATCTGATCCCTGGGTGCTGTCTCTAGGGTGGCTGAGTAGGCCTGTGCCTGTACCTGTGCCACTCTCTGGGGGAGCGACTGCATCAGAGAGCAATTCCCCCTCCTTGCACCCCGGCAGAAGTTTCCCAACAAAGGCCGACCATCGGCATGAGTCTGGGATCTACAATAGTCCGAGCAATGCCCTGGCCTGCCACACGTCTTGCACTGGGGGATCGGTGTGCTCTCTTTTTGGCTCGGCTTAGGCCACTTCCGTTTCTTCGCCTGTTTTGGTTGCTTTGGTTCACGACCAGAAGATGCGTGAACAGGCTGCAGGAACACAGCCAAAGCAGGCCTTTTCTGGTTCCCAGATCCCACCTTAGCGCAGGCTTCGACCATGTCTGTTACCTCAGGGTCCCCTGGTAAGGCATCTATGATTTTTCTGCGTTCCTTGTTTGTGTTATCTCTCACTAACTGTCTTAAGCTGTTCTTAAGCTCAACCTGCTTCTTGAGAGAAGCAGCAACTTTCTCTACAAAAGAGAGGAATGACTCTGATTTCCCTTGAACTATTTCAGTATATCACTTTCTAGGCGCAGACAACTCTATGGTTTTCAACAGGGCAGCCATGCCAACCTGCTGAGCTTGATGCAGGACGCTAGAGGACAAAGTACCCTGTAGACTGGGATCAGAGAAGGGACCAGTCCCCATCAAAGCATCCATTCCCACTGTCCATCTAGGATCAGCAGCAGGGAGCTGCATATTCCCTAATGCAGTCTTGTCGGCCAGCTTTCTCCAGGTTTTCTCAAAAACTGTAAATTGTACAGGTTGAAATAGAATTTGACCTAAGTGTCTGATATCAAATGGAGCAAGTAAATCTGTATTTATCACTCTTATTATCTGCATAACCTCAGCAGAACCTAGCCCATATTGTGCCACCTTGGATTGGAGGTCCTGGGCAACCTTCCAAGCAATTACCTCATGCTTATCGTGCTCGCCTGAATTTGGGAGAGCCTTATACACTAGGAAAGCTTGGATCTTCCCTTTTGGGGAGTCACTACCATCCTGAACTTCTGGCACAGCCTGTGGATGGAGTGTAACAGCTTCTCGATTACCCCCAGAATCCTCAAATCTACTTGACATTCCAAGTGTTTCTAATAACCTCCAGTCACCCTCCTCCAAAGCTCGCATTTTAACTGACTCTAAGAAGCGATTGTAGTGGGTCGGACGCACTGTTACCGTGCAGTCCTGAAAGGTCCAGGGGTGAGACAAGTGCAGCCTTTTCCTTCGCCGCCTGGCTACAGCTGCCTTACAACCTGGGGCCAGAACCTCATCTGCCTCACTTCCCAATGATGAGTCATCAGGCAAAGGCAACTCTGAGACACTGGGAGCGAACAGAGGTGGACGGAGAGGGGCACTTTGGCTGGGTGGGCTAGAGGCAGAACAGACAGCACAGACTGCAGTTGGCTGCGCTGCAGTTTCAACAGCAGCTTCTTTACGGGATGCCGTCTCGGCCAGTCCCAACTGAACCGGTACTGGAGCTGCTGCCACCATCTCTGGGGCTACAGCCGCGCCCAGCACGGCGCTCATCTCTTGCTCCGCAGCAGCGTTTGGCACCGTCGCTGGCCCTTGCGCTGCAGCCGCATCCGGCACCGCCGCTGGCCCTTGCTCCGCGGCCGCGCTCGGTGCCGCTGCCGAAACCGCTGCTGCTTCTCGCTCCCCAGCCGCATTCGGTGCCGCTGCCCCCTGCTGCCGCTCCGTGGCTGCCACCACTTCCGGGTTTTCCCGTGGCAGCGCCACTTCCGGGTTCGCCACCGGCCATGCCGCTCCTTGGTTTGGAGCCGCGGCTACTGTGGGCAGCGCGGGCGGTGCTGGTGGCGCGGGCCTGGCGCACCCCGCACGGCAGGGTGCCTCTGTTATCTGCAGCAGCTGTTTTTGCAGGCTGACCAATTCTCCCAGCTGCCGGGATATGTTCGGTAACTCTGTCAGCAAAGGCAGATGTTGTATTAAAAGGCCGATGGCTCGGTTCTGCAGCGGTGCAGAACAGTCCAGCGCCAAGGAGGGCGGCGGACCACACCCAGGCAGTCTCGGAGCAGGCACGCCTGGCGCTACGCCGGCTAAGAAGGGACATCCGAGCCATTTTGGCTCTGTTGGTGCATAGGCAACCGGGCTAGGAGCCGCTCTGGGGGTCCAATTCGCTAAGCTGCTAATTTGCAGCCCTGGATAAGCAGTGGCCGCCGCCGAGCTGAGTGGCAAGGCATACTGCACGCCCTCCTGCTGCCCTGACACCCCCACCTCTGCCGGTGCAGGTCCCTGGGGGCCGCAGAGTCCTGCGATTGTGCAGGGTGAGCCGGCGCAGGCTCTGCCTGTGGAGCCGGGGGGTTTTTTCCAGATCCACCATCATTTGCCCCGGAAGCCCGTTCAGCAGGGTCCTCCTCAGACATTCCTCCGTCACTCATCACCGAAATAGGTGAGCCAGCTCTGCTGCCACAGTCGAGGTCTGTCAGCAGAATAAATAACGAACACCAGGTCTGGTATAATTCTAACACTGATGGGCCCCCAAACGGGAGTCCATGCCAGACAGCACAGCCAAGTTCCTGCCATAAGGCAAAGTCCAGGGCAGTATCTCTGTCCATGGAAATCCCTTTTAAGGTAGCCCAATCTAATAATTCCCGAACTGAGTTCTCAGGAATGGAGGTTTGCAATATGCTAAACACACCTTTCCAGACCAGTACCACAGGGTCGGTTTGTGAGCCGCTGTTCGCCATTTCTCAGTCCCGTTGGACCTCTCGGTCCCGGGGGGGGAAGGGGAACAGCGTACCTATAGAAAAATTTGGCTTAGCTCGCAGCAGTAGGACACGTCAGAGAGTGCAAATCACGTCAGGCAGCACCAAATATTACCGCAGGCCTGGGCCCTAGGGTATATCACCGTGGGGAGGAGGAGGAGAGAAGATCCAGCAGGCAGGAATTGTGCAGTAAGGTTGCTTCATTTAATTATTTTACAAACTCTTTTATAGACTTTTTTCTTCATAGTCTAATTGGACAAAGGATCAGCCACCCCTTGGGGTGATTGGCTAAACTCCTAAAACATCCATTGTCAAAATATTTTTCTACTATACCATAAACAGGACTTTCCAAGGTTGCAGGTGGCTTGGTTGTTTACATACTCTGCTACTTCTTCTGTGAGAGAGAAAAGTCTCTCACGGACTTCTTAGAATATAGTAAGAAAATCCTTGCTAGCAGCATTTTTGTATCTACACCTAAGGGAACATGAGATAAGATAATGGTGACACTATTGTCCAGTTACCTCAGGTCTAGGGAGAAGTAAACAAGGCTGAGGGAGAAGAACGTATCCACAAGAAAGTCAGACCCAGCAGCTATCCTGAAAATCAGCTCTGGCTGGGTTCAGGGTGGGGGAGGTCATAGCTCACTCATTTCCTGAAGCCAGGTTTGCACATGCTTCCCCCTCAACTAAGGGGAGAGGAGGAGAAGTTTAGGGACGTGGCATAATCTCTGGTCAGAGGGAGCAGAAATAAAAGACGGCCAAGATGATGGATCAAATTGAAGGGGTTTTTGAATAGATGTGTCTGAGTACACCATCTGTAAGCAACATGCAATGACTTCCTGAAGTCTAGGTAGTAGGAAGGGAGAGGGGAATCAATCTAACACTGTCCTTTTGCTGTACCGATTTCTTCAGTAATAAGCTGCTCTTCGTGGTGTTTTAGGAATTCCATGACAGTGTTCTCCCTCTGATGTTTTCAATATAGAACCCAAAAGGCAGGGGGCGGTGGCTAACGCCTTGCTGGGGACCAGAGTCTCTGGAGACCGGGTGTGTTGCCTGGTGCCGGTGCAGAAGGGCTGGAATCCACTCACTGAGAGTACTCAGCCTTGTAGTCGGCATGCTGTCCAGGGCTCCACACCGCCCAGCAGCTAGCATGAGCCCGGGGATACAGAAGGTGGAAGCTTTGAACGAGGGCCATTTCGTCTGCGTGGAGTGGGAGGACGGAAGTGAGAGCAGCTACCCCTGCGTCTGGCTGAGAGACAACTGCCAGTGTCCCCTCTGCTTCCTGCCCTCTGCCGGAGCGCGCAGGCTGCTCTTTGAGGATCTGGATGTGAACATTGTGGTGAAGCAGGTTGCTCTGGCAGGTAGAAAAAAGGTATTTGAAGCAAACCATCATTCACCTTGTTATAAACATATATTGTAATATTGGCTTCTCGCAAGTATTAAAGTAGATATTATATAATGTTAGAAATGCTTTTTGCTGTGTGGATGTAGTTTTCTTTCTTTTTAGCAAGAATATTAGCAAGCGTGAGCAAGTAAGATAACCTCCAAGCGAACAGAGGATGAGGCCCAAGAAGCTGCTGATCAACACTTTGTCCAGAGAACAAAAGGGCCCAAAGGCTACTCTGCCCAGAGAACGGGGAGGCCGGGGGGGGCCAGAGCCGCTATCACCGCTCTGCCCGGGAGGCCAAAGAGGCCAAAGCTGCAATCAGCCCTGACTGTCTAGAGAATTAAGAGATCCACCCTACTATCAACTCTCACCTAGTGAGTCCAACCCCAAGAATCAAAAGAAATAAAACCGCAAAGCAGAAGAATACACATGCTCTAAAAAGGTGGAACCAAGGAGTGGCCATGCAGAACAGCTCCTGGAAAAGTTTGAATATGCATAGAGAACAGACAATAAAAATGGTATAAAAAGGACTCACCTCGAGCATCAGGTGTGCTCTTGGCAGAGCACCAAGGCACCCGGCCGTTACCTCTTTGCTTTATTTTATGTGTCTTTTATTGTCTTTATATTAAACCCTTTAAATTCTCACAGGAGAGTGAACCTTGTTTTTCACAACCTTCTTGTGAAACTTGTCTAACAATGCTTATTAATCTAAATCCGAGACACTTCCAAGTTATACTCCAATCACAGTTTGCTTATTTGCAAACCTTACCAGGTATAAGCTTTTAGGAAAAATCCCAATTTGGGGAACTCAGATCTTTCTACCTTCATGTGAAACTTCACTTTGTAGATGTTATGCAGAGGCTGCATAAACCCAGGCTTCAGATGGTATAATATAATAATGCTTTTAAAAATTCTACCATATGCTTCTTCATCACTAGTTGTTGAAAATACAGACATTTCTTGGACATTTAATTACACTTTTCCCTCTCTTTATTCTTTAAGTAAATGGCTTGAAAATATGAAAAACAAATGGCAAAAGGATGATGACCGTAATCCATAAAAAAACCCAGCTCATTAGCAAATTTTCAATGTAAAATAAACTTCCTCTTAGAGTGAACAGTCAAACCAAAGTTGAATCCAGTAATCAGAATTGGCCTAATGTCTGTACCCATGTCTATCTATCTACATTAACATTTCTTCCTGAAAAAGTGAAGGTTATCAAGCAAGAGAGGATAGTAGCTTCCCTCTTTATGAATTTCAATCTTTCCTGATATATAAAAACTGAACATATTATTTAGATTTTTAATGTTTTATTAAAAGCAGTATATGGCTCCTTTGGCAAACTAATTTCCTTAATTTTACACTTAAAGATGTTTTAAACATATTGAATATGCAGCAGTCAACCCTGGGGCAGCCTTGCTGCAAGGGCAGTTTGCAAAGGCTGACCCATGTAGGAGTGTCTCAGCCACAGGGTCTCTGGTGAGGAATTCTGGGATCCAAAGTTGATTGTAGACAAAATTAATGCAGTGTAAATTCATTATTTGATTAGGCAAATTAGGTATTGTCTGCGTCCACTTATATTCAGAAACTGATGAAAGCACAGCACAAATACTAAAATGATACTAGTGTTTTACCATCATGTGAATGAGTAGAATCACGTGAATTGGGAATTGATACCTACTCATCCACCTTATAAATTCAGCTAAGGGTCTGTGCTGAACTGAGCGCTTTCAGTTCATGACAAGCAAAGCTATATGCTTTCTTTCCATGTTTTTTTCAGGAATTGGAAAACCAAACACTTTTTAAAAATTTATTTGGTAGAGGGAAGACTTTTCAAAAGTAGTAGACAGATTTCTCTCCTAGCACAAGGTCCTTGTCTGTCTTGTTCTTTTTCTTTTCTCACAAGCCATTGGTGTTTTGCAAGATATTTTCGCTCTTCTGAGGTGGGGTGAAGTGCTCTCCCCAGTGATATGTGTCAGTTTTTACAATTCCCTTCTTTCTATTAAGTGCTGCTCCCACAATGGAAACAGTCCACACAAACCAGCAAATTAGGTCATGGATTGAAATAAAAATGAGCATTTATAAAAAGTATCAGAATTTGAATGGTGTTCAGGTTGGGTTTTCATTACTTGTTTGCTATCATGCTTCAGGGAAAGCTTAACTCTGATATTATTGATCTAAGTATTGCAATTTCTGCAGTGTCTAAGTTTTGTTATTGTTCTAGGTGATGTTTTTTAAATTTTTTTTTTCTAAACTCACCTTTTCCTTTGTGTTGAAAGATCTCTATTACATGGCCTGATGAACACACAAGTGTATATGAAGCTGAGTGGTTGAAAAAACGATGCTTCTCTGAAGAAGCCAGAGCTGTAATGCAAGCAGATTTATTTTTACCAGGTAGGAATTAAATCCATGTCTGCCATGCTTATGTCAAATGCAAAGGTTTTGACACTGATAGTACTGGCTAGATGTGCTTGTATGAGGACCAGGTCTACCCAGCTGAAGCAGTGGCAACGACCCTTGGTGCACAGTGCCAGGCTGTGTATGCATGACAGGGACCCGTGATTATCTTTTTCCTCTTCTATCTTCTATACCTGAGTATAGTACAACTATAGTATAAAAAGAGAAGTACAACTGATTGGGCTGCATTTACTTTCCTAAAAGCATTTTTCTTTCCAGAAAGTGTTAGAAGGTCTCACAAATGAACCATGGACCAGCAGTGGTCTGTGACTATGCAACTGTATGAGTGCTGTTTAAACTATTTAAATTCTTCTAAATTTTTCTAAAAAGAAAGATAATTTGGAATTGCAAGGGAGTTACAACTGAAATAATTTTTTTCCATTTTCATGGCCTTCTTGTTAAAAAGTAACTGTGTAGCATAGCAGTGTGTAGTGCTGAAGTTGAGGTTGTGTTTGCTTTGCTTCCCACGTGTATTTTAGTGGTAGGCTGTCTTTTGATTACGAAGTATTTTGTACAGCTGTCTTTGCAACATTTACCCTGTACAAATCACTAACCCTTTTAAGTGAATAATTATAAACCCACTAGGTTTGGCATGATGCACATCATCATTCCTTTGACAGACTTTAGACTGAGCATGAAAGTGTGAAAGCTTGCAAGATATCTGCGATTGCTCGACAGTGTTCCTGTGAGATCTGCTGTTGCAGAAAGCTGTGCATCTGTATTCAGTGCTAAGACAGTATCTGTTAAAATAGGACATTACTGGTTTAAAATTTAAATGATGAGTAATATTTCCATTCATTTCAGTGGATGCTATAACAGACTCCTTATAGTTCAGAATGGAACTTTTTTCCCCTGGTAATATAAAAATTTATATTTACTTTAATTTTGGCAAAAATAAACTGTTGTGTTTACTATTTTGAAGAGTTTGGCATGCTTCCAGAGTGAATATGGGGAAGATACAAACCTCATTCAGGGAAACTAGACTTGCTTTTTCAGGTAGTAAGAACTTTTATTTGTAAAAAATAATATGCTGTGAAAGCTAGCAGGATGTTTTGTAGCCTTCAAAGGGATCAAAGTAAATTGAACATTGTTTTAATTAATACCCAGACAAAATAATCTAGATCTCTGGTTGTGTTCATTGGCAAAGGTATTAATTACTGAGATTTCAATATTTCGGATGTAATGCTACTTTTTTCACCTATTATGAAGTCTTAACTGGCTGTGATTTGCCTTCACATGCATGCATTTGCACAGTGCTTACTCTTGGCATCTAAATACAGTGCATGTTTTAGAAGCCAGTTATCTCCTTTGTCACTGCTCTTCTCCATTGGAGCCATTCAGGGAGAAACATACACCAAAGATCTGTTTCATTCTTTGGGCAATGGTTCTTCAAATTCTGTTTCACATGGTAGGTCTGAAGAAATCATGTATATAAACATTACACCAGTTAACTGGATTTTTTTAGTGGTGTCATTCAGCTCTTCCTCATATTCTCAGACAAGCCCTGGCTCATTATAATTGACACCTTCTTGCAAAAAAAAGGGTGCAGCCTGTGCATTTGCTTGCTGGCTGTTAAAGATCTGTTTCTCATTGTGCATTGTGTTAAGTTTAGAACACACTTCCTTGTGGTCAGTGGAGCTGCACACTACAAATTACATGGCCCTAAGTAGCTAATCATATTCCAGCAGTATAGTGTTACAGACAATGATACGGAATGCCAGCCCTGTATGCTGGTTCAACAAAGAGGAACGCAAGCTCACCAGACTGCTGTTGTTAAAGGTTAACTTTCACGGCTGACATTATCACAGCTGTGGCTATTTTTTTTTTCTTTTGCAAATGGTTATTTGTTTTTAGTGTTGCTTTTTAAAAAAATGTTTTTCTGTCATAGTTTCTGATTCAAAAAATGTAGATGTCAGGCACTGTGTTAGACCCAAAAAGAAGAGTAGGTCAGATTTTCAGTGCACGATGAAGTGACTTTAAATAGCTCTATGGCAGTATGTTAAGATTTCCCTTTTAAAACATTGCCAGATCCTATCCATGCAATATGCAAAATCAAAGTCTGCTATTTGTGTATATCAAGGCTCATTTCAGCCCAGCTTACAAAATGCTCCCAAAAGAACAGCAAAAGAGCCATATTCTACTTCTACAGCTGTGGTGTCTCAAAGATACTCTCCTTTTTCTTTCTGTTTACTTGAGTTCTGCCCAGCAGATGTCACAGGAATGATTTACCATGTCTGTAATTCAGATGCTGGGTGTAGTACAGGATGCTTGTGAGAGACACTAAGTAAGCCAGTATCCAGTACGTAACTTCACTGCATTTGCTGAGGTTAATTTTCCAACGTGCTGGCATACCAACAGGAGGGTGGGGTTGGGGTGGAAAATAAGATAACATCAAAATGATATTTTCCTGTTGGGTAAAAGAGAAGATTCTGCAGAGCTAGTATGTAGTGGTACTTTATATTTTTGACCTTAGGTTAGGTTAAGGTTTTAACAGCAGTTTGAAGTTTCAGATGATGATAGTTCTAAATGTGGTAATATGACAGTGGATATATATCCAGCTCCACAAAAGTTTGAATCAGGATGTTAACAGCATCAATGGTGTTTTCAGTTTCTCTGCTAGGCCCTGAGAGATGATAATTTTAGAAGGGTGAAGTTAAAAGTAGTTTTTTACTTAAAAAGTTTGGTCATCTGAATTTATCCTGCAGTAATAACTAATAAGAGCTTAACAACATGAGTTAGGCTGCCATATACATCACTCACAATACAACGAAAATACACTTGGCTTTCAACAGACATTGAAATATGTGCTGTAGACAAAACAATTTTAGATGAAGTAATTTAATCTAAGGTGTCTAGACTTTCTTATATGACTCCCGAAGTTTTTGATCTGCACTGTCCCAACCTGTGTAGTAAATGCTGGATAATTCCAAGTGTTTGTTGATGGATGCACACCATCTGCAGGTACTGGGCAAAGGGCATCTTCTCATTTTATGCAAACTCTAATGTAGTTATGACTAACCTGGTGTGATCAAGAAATGGGATTTTTGGTTTCTCTTTCTTTTTTCCCCCAAATTACTGTTCTGAAATTATTGAAAGAGGCATTAATTCTTTCAAAAGTGTTTCATTCTTCCCATTTTTAAAAGCACATAGATCGGGGGCTTAGTAGTCATAATATAAAGTATCAATAAAGACACAAAATAGTTCTACAAGACTTCTTTTTATCCTGTATATTTTTCAGTTACATTTGCAGAGGAACCTGGACAGGTAGAGGGCCCTGGACAGGCTGGATAGATGGGCTGAATCCAACAATATGAGGTTTAACAAAACCAATTGCCAGGTCCTGCTCTTTGGCCACAACAATCCCCTGCAGTACTACAGGTTGAGGAAAGAGTGACTGGACGACAGCCAGGCAGAAAGGAACCTGGGGTACTGATTGATGGCAGACTGAACATGAGCCAGCAGTGTGCCCATGTGGCCAAGAAGGCCAACGGCATCCTAGCCTATATCAGGAATAGTGTGGCCAGCAGGACCAGGGAAGTGAGTCTTTCCTTGTACTCGGGACTGGTTAGATCACACCTTGAGTGCTGTGTCCAGTTGCGGGCCCCTCAACTTAGGAAGGATGTTTAGGAGCATGTCCAGAGAAGAACAACAAGTCTGCTGAAGGATCGGGAATACAAGCCCTATGAAGAGTGACTCAGGGAGCTGCAGTAGTTTAGCCTGGAGAAGAGGAGGCTCAGGGGTGACCTTAATGCTCTCGGTAACTCCCTGAAAGGAGGTTGTAGCCAGCTGAGCGTCAGTCGCTTCTCCCAGGCAACCAGTGACAGAACAAGAGGACACAGTCTTAAGATGCGCATGGGGAGGTTCAGATTGGACATCAGGAAGAACTTCTTCACAGAAGGGGTGATTGGGCATTGGAATGGCCTGCCCAGGGAGGTGGAAGAGTCACCGTGCCTGGAGGTGTTTAAGAAAAGGCTGGATGTGGCACTCAGTGCCATGATCTAGTTGACAAGGTAGTGTTTGGTCATAGATTGGACTTGATGATCTTAAGGGTCTTTTCCAACCTAGTTGATTCTGTGGTTCTGTGACACAAAGATTTTTAATTTGGCAACTGCAGCTGTGCTGTGCAAGTGAGATCTAAGGCTGTCTAGACACTAATGACTCACTCCTATCTTTCTTACCCCTTCAGCTTTCACAGCATATGTTGTAATATTTCTACTGTAGTACAAATGGAAGTTGTATTTACTGCCTTATGCAGTGGGAAAAAGTTCTGCTGTGATGACATGATAAAACAATGAAGAGCTTGAGTGGGACCAGTTACCACCAGGAAATACTGGCAAAGAATACAGTCCCTGTGCAGTTCAGTACAGCTCCTTGATAGATTTTCAGGCTGAAGAGATTTTGTGAATAAAAATGGGTAGAAAGTTCCTGTTGTTTGGTATGTGGCAGAATAACATGCCATGGGGGGCACACCGTTTTCTAAGACTTTTCAGACAGACTTTTAAAAAAATACTTTAAAATGGAAGAATGTAAATATCTTTATATCACAGGATCTTTTTTGTTTCTCTGAGGTATGCTTTCCTGTCCCTTTTCCAAATAATTATGGACCTGGTAATCTGTCAGATTGTAAATATTGGACAACATATAGCATTTTCATCTGGAGCCAAGTTATAAGTGCTGCTTCTTTTAGTGCAGACCTATGACTTGTCTCTCACCTATTGCTGTTGTGCTCACCTGGCTGTGATGGTCTCTGGGACCAGTCAGGAGAATTCCTTCACTGTTTTTTGTACAAATATGAATTGTTTAAAAGCAGTTCATGTGTATGTCAGACATAAGTGTTAGAAACTAGACCTCAGAACTATTGCAGCTACTAGAAGGATCAAAACTGGCACTAGTATAGTTAAATTAAGCTCTAAGAGCTCTCTGGAAAAAAACACCATTACTAATATGTAAAGCATAAATATTAAAAAGTCTGCAGGAAATTCTGTGCTAAAGCTAATCATTTTCTTTGGGATATTTAGTATTAAGTGGAGTGGTCACATTCATATTACCACTTGGAGCTGTATGCAAGGTTTCAACTTCCGGTATATTTACCATGGTGTCGTTACAGAGTAGATTGGCAAATGTCAAGGGGGAAAGGTTATTCCTGCAGTAGCTCAAAGGCTAAGCTCTTGACTGCATCAGCATCCCACTGAAGGGCTGGAAACTTGGAGCCTTTCTTCTCTGAAACATGAGGTAGGATTTATAAGCATACATGTACCAGCCTGCACCTTTAAAAAGATAGACGAACCTAAACCATTAAGAATGTTGGCTACACTTGTCACAGGGGAATTTATATGAGAAAAGAGAAACTTTGAGGAAGAGTTTATGGCCTTGCAAGGCAGGATTGAACTGTATTTACTCTCTAGCTTTCTTCATTTTGTTGGTGTTTGGGATTATTTTTGTTTGTTTGTTGGTGCTTTTAAAATGCAAAGTGGCTAAACAAACAAACAAAAAGCTTTTCAGTTTTAGTAGCTGTTTTGGGAGTACCAGTGTAGAGTTCAGTTTCCTTGATACTTGTGGGAAACAGAGAAGCAGAAAATTCCACAGGCATTAGTGAGTTTGATTCACAGCCCTGGAAAGAGCTTGGATTGATGTAATGGCAAAGCTATACAGACTTTAAGCAGAAGAATTATAAACCAAGGTTTCTATAGTTATAAGTAAGAAAATGTATTGGGTGATATGGTGAAGGGTTTTTAAGTATAGTAATGTGATTTTATAGTTTTAAGTTAAGAATGTAGATGTTATAATAGAAGTGTATGTGTGGACGTCAGCTAGCAAGCCATTGGTTGTGAAACAAACGCATGCAGTAAAAAGTATCAAAGGTGATAGGTTACAGAGTCAAAACAAAGTTTCATGCGAATTGCTTATCGGACCAAAAAGTTATAAATTGCCATGTAACTCTGAAACCCATTACTTTCTCAGTTATGGCGAATTGTTACTGAAGCATGGCCTTTGGGTCTGATGCCTTGTTGATTTTTAAGTAATAAATCGTGATAATTGTGATCGTCCCATCTCTTGGATAAGGCACCGACAGACACTTTGCAATTTCCACATTATAGCAGTACTGTAAAGGTTAAATATCTCTTCAGTCAGCAGGCAATGTTATAGTATTATTCCCAAATACATTTCAGAGTCTGGCAAAGGCTAAATTTCCAGAAAAAATATTTCTCTTCAAGTTAAGTGATATGAGAAACATTTTGAATTTAGCTTTTGTCTCCCTTTGGCTCCATAGCTTTTTGGATGTGAGGCCAGATGACAGTTGCCAGTGCTGAGGGTCTGGTTGGATGGAGGCTGAAATGGGTGGTTGCTCCACAGGACAGCTGTAAGGGTTGATAGTTTCGTTATGCCAAAATCCAAGACACATCAGACTGCTACGCTGAGCATGTGCTGTTTTGCAGTGCTGCGACAAAGCAGGTGTTTGTAACAGAAGCCAAAACCACCTGAAAACCCAACAGCACAGCCCATGTCTGCTGCAGAAGGGTCATCCCATATTAGGTGAAACTTCTAGCAAGAACAATAGGCATTGGGAATTTGAACAAGAGGACACTACAGTCCATGTACCCTTGGAAGCCTAGGACTCCTGGAGCTGCAGTTCAATTCCAGGTGCATGTATTTATTTTCCAAAGGGACAAAAAATCTGTTGGTGTATTCCTTGAAATTCTACTTCTTGTTTCAGGAAGATTAGGAAAATATTTATTAGCAAGTCAGTAAGAAAACTAGGATGGAAAAGATGAAACTTAAAATGTTCCATTAGTTTTCACATGGTTATTTACCTGCACTGTCTTTCAGGGGTATTCTTGGCAGTTCACACAACATACTTAAAGCTATTTTAATTTCTTAACTTCTAATAGAGAAAAGGGAAAACATTCATATTTTATTTTTTCACCATCTTTGAAGTGTGTGAAAATATGTATATTAAGTTAAACAAAGTTGAGCAGTGAGTAGCTGACCATGGAGTGGTCTCAAAAAGGAATTTAATGAGGTTAGATTATCTTTCCTCAAGGTTTGTACTTTTTTTATTTTGTGAACATGTTACAAAATTCAACAGCTTGCCTATCATACGGCAGCTTCTTTGAAACACAGGCAGGGTATAAAAGATGGTCTTTGTGGATAGCTTATATCTGGGCATGTGTGTTGTGATTCTTGGACCATCTCTAACTAGCCTTAGCCAAATGAAAGAGGAACACTAGTGGTTGAAAATTCTGTAACTATGTAGTGTCTGAGTTCAATTTTTTTTTTAATGAGCACATTGTATTTTGTGCTTCCTGCCTGTATCTATAAAGTGGTAAAAAAGAAGCCCCAAACCTGGGCTTCACATTTGTCTGAAGTATAGTATGTCCCTGAGTCACCAGGTAAAATTACCCAGAGTTCTCAATTCTGAAGGCTCCTTGGAATTTGTAATAGTTTTTATTGGTCCTCTCCATTGAAGAGATGTTGGAATAAATAGAGATATAGGTGTTTTATAAGTGATGTCACCTGCATAATTTCTCAAATATTTATATGGTCTCATTTGTAGTGTGTAAGCTCTGTGATTGATGACTGGGCAAGTTATCTGAATATTAGCTAAAATATCAAGTAAGGTAGTTGTGATTTAAACAAAACAATTATTCTATATAAAATCTTTTCATGCTTTATAGTACACTCTTTTAAGAATAGCAGCTTCAGACTAAATATATAAAAGCAAGGAAAAAAAGTATGTCTTTACTGTAAGAATAAAAGCTTTTATTCAATATTTAAGAGAATGCTTGACTTAAACCAGTAGTGTTTCAAGTTTTGCAAAAAACTAGAATCAATGCTAACTTTATGCAAAACAAAAAAAGTAAGAAATAGCATCTTTGTCCTTTTTACCCATTACTGTGCACCATCTTTGGTTTGAACGTATGTGTATGTTTGTGCATACAAGCCAGTAAACTTAAAAACTTAGGAGATGTTACAAGTGGAAATAAGGGAGAAGAGAACAAGAAGGCAGGCAGTGTTTCATTTGGGGAGTATCTGAAATATGTCTTTGTTATACAGAAGAAAACGTAATTACCCCACATCTATTTCTGTGTGTTACAGTAGGGAGGGAGACAAAAGGCCGATTTATCTGTCCAAATGGTCTTTGGACAAATCTGGTACCAGCACTGCTTTTCAGATCAGGTGAGCAGATCACACCTCATTTCCTCATTCTGCAAGTTGACAGGTTCCATTATTCGTAGCCCACAAAAAGTCTGAAACATATAAGACCCAAAGTAGCTATGAAAGAGCCTGTAGAGTCGTAATCACCAGGATATTTTGCTTCTGTGCTTAGCTGAGCTGCAGCAGTCGACAGCTCTCTGGCATCACAGCTAGCCCAGCTGAGCCCAGCTGGAATCAGAGGACAGGACAGAGTGCTGTTGGGGGGGGGGGGTTCTAAAGGCTTATGTGCTCTCTGTTCGATGATTTTTTACTGTGAATTACTGTTGAATACACTGAGTGAATGTTTTGGGTAGTGGCAAGTAGTGTGTGTGGTGAAAGCAGGGCAGAAGTTCGTGAGGCAACTGGCACGGGCACGGGGACACAGCTCTGTAGAGCCTGGGATGCTTGGTGGCTTGTGTCTCTCTGGTCTGGGCCATTCCTCCCCTCATCAACTCTTGCTCCAGACAACCTTCATGAAATAGAAAAGACCCACTGCTTCCCTGGAGTAAGTTGCCCAGAGAAGGCGTGGATGCCCACAAGTGTTCAAGGGCAGGTTAGATACGGCTTGGAGCAACCTTGCCTACTGGAAGGTGTCCCTGCCCATGGCTGGGGCATTGGAATCAGCTGATCTTCAAGGCTTCTTCCAACCCGAACCATTCTGTGATTCTATATTCTATGATAAACACTAGTATAAGTACAAGGGAGAAAACAATTACCAGTGATGCTTTCTAGCAAGGCAGCTTAATAAAAATTGTATCTTGACCTAAGATGCATTTGCACTGGAAACCTGTAGTAGTTTCAGGTTACATGTAGTAAGGGGGCTTACAAGTGCAATTTGTAGCAATAAAATCACTACTGACTCCGCATAGCAGTTTTCTTTCAGCTGCATGGGCAGCCATTTTACTTGCCTTTAAAACCTGTACTATTTTAAAATCCCTATGTACGAACAAATAAAGAAAAGACCAAGATGGACTCAGTGGTCCAGGTACACCATACAGTATTTTTGGATATTCTCTGGAATTCTATCAACTGCAGAAGAAAATCACTATTATTTGTAACAGATGTGACCCAGAACTATAGCTTCCAGTGTCCTCTGCCAGTAGCACAGAAAAATTAAATGAAAGGTAACTGCATTAACCACTGTCAGGCTCCAGAAAGTGTCCTGGTGAGAAGCTGTGCTTTGGGCTCCATGATTAATATCCTGCCTTTTTCCTTTCTACTTTACTGTTCCCTTGAGTTCTTGGCTGAATACACTAGAGCCATTAAAACTTACATGATATCGGTTTCAGTGTTGTTTATCAAAATTGGTCCTTGCAACATTAATTTGAAGGAAAGAAATGGGGGTTGAATGGGGAGGGGTGGAATGACCTTTTATTATTTTAACTTGATCTTGGCCTATGACATTGAGCTCAAAAGAATGAATCATGGGGTTTAGTTGTTATTATGTGGTTTGGCCTGCACTAATGAATGGCTACAGCACTGCCTTTTATTGGAGGATATTCATTTGATTTTGGCATATGTTTCTGAAAATCTTAAAATAGACGTCATGAGAAATTTTAAACAGATGGTTAGCAAAGTGGTGCTTCCTACTAGCTTCTCCACAGAGACAAATTATCAGAGTTCTTTTCCTAAATCTCCTGTATGCTACTGGTAAGATATGAACATTATACTTTTCACTGGTTTAGGGGTTTGATTCCTTTTAGTCTTTGTTGAAGCTTTTGGCAGATACTGCCATTGAAAACCTCAGACCAAAGAGTTAAGGTTTACCAAAGTTACAAGTAAGTGAAACACACCTAGTAAGAGTTGCGAGGGAGCCCCAGTGGTAGAGTTCCTCCAGCTGTGCTCTGGGATCATAGAATCACGGAATGGTTTGGGTTGGAAGGGGACCTTGAAGATCATCTTATTCCAACCCCCCTGCCATGGGCAGGGACACCTTTAACTAGACCAGATTGCTCAAAGCCCCATCCAACCTGCCCTTGAACACTTCCACACCTTCCCTGGGCAACCTGTTCCAGTGCCTCACTACCCACCGTTAACGCACCCTGAAGCTTTTTTTTTTCAGACTGAACAATCCTAATTTTCTCAGCTTTTCCTCATATGAGAGGTGCTTTGTCCTTCTGATCAATTTGGTGGCCTCCTCTGGACTCACTGCATGACTGAGAGCTTTAGACAACCCCTGCCTTAGGCTTAGATTTTTGTCAGCAGCTTAACTTAGGTGACCCGCACCTAAATTGCTCTGGCTCACAAGTTCTTAAGAATGGCTGATTAGATCTATTATGAAATGAGTTATTTGTTAAATAGATGGGAGATTAACAGACAAAAGGCCTTAAACAGAATTACTTACTATGCAGTATAAAACAAAAGACCTACTAGTAGATTACATAAAACAGTGCACGACATAAAGGTACCTATATTATAGCTAGCAAAGTAATAGTCTAGATTAGGAGTCAGTGTAATTTACCACTGAACTGTTGATAGTGTACACAGAGTCCTTTCACTCAACCCTCGAGAGAGTAACCACAAAGCAGGCATCCCAAACTTTGGGGAGAAGACCCCACACATTTCCAGGGAATGTGCAGAAAACTTCTGCTTTGTGAAAGTATGGTGTCACTTTTATAGTTTTTTTATAAAGTGGGGTGTCTGTCAGTCAGAAATTCTAGCTTATATTTCCACATCTGCATCCACAGCAAGATGTTTATTGTCAACTGGGAATGGTAATCCCATGGTGCTGAAATAACTCATTAACTCAAAACAAGCTGTCCTGATGGAGTTATTTCACCAATTAGCAAACTTATGTGAGAGGCGAGATGCCCTGAATTACTGCACCAGCTAACAAGCAACAGATAAGTTCTTAAGGGCAGGGGGCATGCCCTGCTACACTCCAAAAGGTCAATGTCCTTCATGTCTTGGAGACCCCAGAGCTGGATGCAGTACTCCAGGTGGGGTCTTAGCAGAGCAGAGGGGCAGAAAATGAGTGGGCATGAAAAGTGTTTCATGGACATAGGCAAGGGAAACTGAAACCACTGGCCTCGGGTTTTAAGGAGCTTCTTCACAGAGCTCTGCGTGGACCGGCATGGTCCCAAGCCGCGAGTTTGATCTCAAGTAATCCCCACAGACTTATTGGTTGACCTCAAGTAACCCTAGCACAGTCCCAACTGATCAGTTTGTCCTCAAGTGATCCCATAGGCTAAATGGTTGACATCACACGACCCCAGCATTGTCCAAACTCATGAATTTGACCTCAAGTAACCCTGCAGGCTAATTGGTTGAACTCAGGTAACACCATCATGGTTCCAAGTGATGAGTCTGAACTTGAATAACCCCATGAGCTGACCTGTGAGGGAGGTCTCAGGGTGCTCCATGGTTTTGCACCCATCATAAGAAGCTTTCAAAGCAGTCGTATTTTCAGGTTTTCACTCTTGTGGCTCACCAGTACAGGCCGAAAATGGAATACACACATTTCTGATGCACTGTTAACAAAAAATACTCCTTTCAAACTGTCCTTTCATTCAACTTCTGACCTAAAATTTTGATACTGCAGTGTCTTGCTGAATTTCATCATGTTTGCTTGTCATCCGTGCAAACTCAGGCACCCCATCTGAGGTGGTTTGCAGGATTGAGGGATATTCACAAATACATAGAAATCCCACTAGATTCCTGCTTTGATTGTGTCCTGAGTTTTGATGCTAAAACAGCTAAGGTCTTGTTTCTCTATTTCTTCCCTTTCAGAAGGCCAGTACTGGGGCTCGGACCTTCAACTTCACAAAATACCTTTTGAAGAAATCATGTACAATGATGAAAGTGTGTACAAGTGGTTGTGCACCCTAAAGAAAGTAGGAATTGTTCTACTGACAGGAGCTGCTACAAGGCAGGGAGAATTGATTAGACTTGGCCACAGGATTGGGTTCCTGCGTCTCACATTTTATGGGTGAATTTGTTTTATAATATCTTTGTTTTGCCAGTGTTGTAATCACCTCTAATGTTCTTCATCTAAGCTTGCTGTATCTGTGGATTAATTTATTAAAGCAAGGTGTATGTTTTTTTCTCTCTATATTAGAAAATTCGGCATCAAGTTTTTCTACTGTCACAGGTAGGGTATGTAAAGAAGAGCAGCAATAACATTAACTGCTGAGAGAAGGAAAAGTGCCTGAAAACAGATGTTGTGGAATATAGAATAACAGTGAGATAGACTTACTTATCTATACTACGGAACAAAACAAAAAATCCCTAATCTAGTCCCCTTCTGAACAGAGAAAGTTATCTGTTCTGAAACTTTTGCTTAGTCTGATTTTGAGTCATGGATATAGGTAAGACTTAGATGATGGTATTGTGTCCTACATCACCAAGAAGATGGACTGAGTATCCATTTCCCTGCTTGCAGCAGTCTGCTCTGGAAAGCCATAACCAATCCCAATAAGCAGAGTTCAGCTTGAAAGAGGGCGAGTAGGCACTTGTAAATTATCCTTTTGATGCCAAGAACTGGAAAACTGAAACTCTACCTCTGTAAGTGCCTACTAAATGAGTAGACAATGATGATGGCAACTTACATCTTGCTGAGCTGAGTCAGTGACCTCCATCTAACTAAGAAGAAATGTTTGTAGCTAATATTTATAATAATTTTCACCTCTGAAACAGAAGTTCATTTCTTACTTGCATCCAATTCTGGAGTGGCTTTTACAACTGTAATAAAATAATAACTTTGGGTAATTTCCCTGCCGTTTCACTGGGAGCCAAATACAACGCCTACAAAATACTATAAATAAAAGGATAAACTTGGAATTGGCAAACTTGCCAAATAAAACATTACCTCAACAGGGCGCTGCATTTTAAACTGAAATGTAACAGCAATGAATATAATTCTGACACATGAAAGAAAAAAGCCCTTTTTCTTGTCTAGATGTCTGCTTGGTGCAGACTGTCATTGCTGTAAAAAGTGGAAACATTCTCTGTATCAGCCATATAACAACATCAAGAGTGTTCACGTTTTTAAATTAATCTTTTTCTTTCCATTATGGAGACCCAACTCCATTAACAAAGTCTCCAGTCATACCACAATTCGTTTCTCCAACTTCTCATGCCCTAGACCTTGTGTTCCTCCACTGTTCTGAAGCCTTGTCCAGTGCTTGGTGTGGTGGGAAGTCCTTTCTTTGGGGCTCCAGCACTCCCATGAAAACAGACAATCCATCAGTATCTCCTAGAGGGCTTCAGCATCAAGATAAGGACGTGTTCCAAATCTCATATGAATGAGACATAGACTTTTAATGAAGTGTAAGACCAAATAATTCAAATGTGGCTTCAGTTCCTAGTGCTGCACTTTCGCAGGACTAAGGATGTAACAGACAGCTTGGTTTTCTAGTGATGAACACTGAGCTCATGTTTCTATCTAATGCAAAAAATTGCTACACCTGCTTGGTGTCAATCTTCCTCCTCTATCAAACAGCCTGAACAATTGGCTTTGAAATCTGACCCTAATTACTAAACCATAAACCATTCCAACCCACTTTGCTCTCCCTAAGGTCCAAGAGTCTCTTGACACTACCCTTATTACCTGTTCACCCAGCATGGCGAAGTTGATACTTCAGCTCAATTGAGACTTCGACAAAGTGAGTCTGATTTTTCCATATTCCATGCTGAGCTCCCTGTTAGCATCTTTGACATCAAGTCAGTAACTTGGGCTTTGACCGAAGCTCCCTGTGTGGAAGGAAAGCTCCTGGGGAGCAGCATCCCTTGCAAATACTGACGGCAGAAAAGCAATGACTGCTTTTGCAAAAGCTTATAATGATTCTATAAAGTATTATCACTCCAGTAATTTTATGCATTTCACATAAATGAGACAATTAAAATGTGTTAAATTGTTTTAAAACCATCAAGTGACACCACAGCCTATTAAATTAAAGATGGAGCAAACCTAGCTGCCTTGAGCACTAATTACAAGAATGATATAAAGGGGCTATTTTTTGGCTGTCAAACTGGGAACTGTGGAAGTGTGGTTGAAATTATCATACTTGAGAACTGAGGTCATGTGCTGATGAATATGTGCTGTTTTTCAAGTAATGTACTGATGAATATGTGCCATACCAAATAATAAAAACTATTTCTCCCGGGAAGTTAAACACATTTGCAAATATTCAAGGGGGTTTTCCCTCTGGCAATTGCAGAAATTTAATTTTAGTATTTTGCATAGTTTCTATACTAAATACCACTCCTAGAACAAAAGCGTTTATATACTGCATGTAAATAATTTCATCTGCCTGTTCTTTAGCCTATTTTCTTTTTAAACTGTTTTAAGAAATAAAACTAGGCACACATCATCTGAAATATATTTGGTCTATAGTATTCCACAAGGGAAAATGAGTTTCATAATTTTTTTTCAGTCACTTATGTGCCTGCAATTATATGGACTCTGCATGGTAAATTACACTTTTCCAGACAAATGTCTGGATCTATAACATGCATCTGCTGAGGACTGTTTTCGATCATGCGAACTTCGTGTAAATAAAACCTGTGGTTCTTGGTCTGAAATTTTCCTGTGTGGTGTGTCACTCAAAACACATTTTGTCTGTGCAGCAACATGAGGTATTCATGTCTTTGTCATATAGCTGTGACTTACTCTTTTCACTGCAGTTGTCACAAAACTTTTTTACTGAATTTTGCCAAATTCCGAGACAGAAACTATATCATAAAATAAACAGAGCTAGTTCTCAAAAAGAGTCATAGAAACGGAAGAAGTTTCAAAGTCTTTCATCAAGATATTTTTCCTCCAGTAGCAAGTCTTCATCTTACAGGAAAGATACACCTGTAAAGGATACTCTATATTTTATAAGATTATAAAGCCTTAAAAATGACTTGTGGGGAAAGTTACATGGCCTTTAACAATTTTGTATTTCATTGATAAAGTGCTCCATGCGGCAGAGGGAAAGTGGAAGGTTGATAAAAGAAATGGGCCAGCTTCTACTTGCTTATTTCTGAAGCATCAGTACCAAGATGATGATTTCTACTGGCAGAAGCCTCTTGGTTAGCGTCTTCAACTGGCCTTTGCATTCAGCAAAGTGCGGCCACTGGAAAGCCATCGTTCTTCTAGGTGCTACCCTGGTGCCAGATGTCCCTTGGCACACTGAAGTTTATCTAGGACTGCTGAAATAAGGCTCTCTTGGGGTGGAGAGATTGCTAAATCCTTATTTCCTTATAATGTTACAATATTTTCATGTTCAAAGATGAAATTACTCTTTTACTGTGATTTCACAGTTTCAGTGTATACTGTCTGGCATGCTGGCTGGCTGTTCTAACATGTTTTCTCTTTTCTCTTTCATTATAAAGACCAACTTGGCAAGTGCAGGACAAAGCAGATGCTAACAATGTAGCTTATACAACTGGGAGACTGTTTTCACACTGATTACCCTGTTCTGCAGCATTCACCTGGGGTAAGTTGAATCTACTGAGTTTTTCACCCCACAGAAGGGGAAAGGGAAATGTTTCTATAGTGTGAAATACGGTTAGTGATCAGTGGCTCTGAATTTTGTCTTAAAAGAGCAATGTAAAAATAACAAGATATTAATCTGCATATGGCAATCTATATACACATGGATATGCAATTTATACAGTATGATGTAAATTCAGTGTAATTCTCCTATATATCCCGTAATTTTTAAATTAAATTCACAAAGTATTGAAAATATTACCATATGAGAAAACTTTAGGGTCCTTTATATGCTTTGAATACTGTTCTCATTATTTCACAAAAGTTAGGTGTCTAAATGCTATAGTCAGGTTGTGACATTTAAGGACTCATCTGTTCAGCGCAGGAGGGGAACAGAGAAAGAAATATGATTAAGATAGTATATTCTGTTTTCTGTGAATTGATGCAAGATAAACACTTGTTTGTCCTTTCATAACAGACAAAATCCAGGGCCATTCTGTAAAACTGGACAACCACAGAAAATATGTTTTCACCCAGTCCCTGTCACATCAAAGTGTAATCCACATAATTCACATAATTCCAGAGAACCGGAAAGTAGTAGGAAAAGGTACAAAGGAACACAGAGAACCCTGGAAGAGTTGCACCTATAAAACTTTCTCTTCTCCTGTTGTGGAGTATTCTGTTGTTTCTGTATTTAAACAAAAAGCCAATGTGATTTACCCATAGGGAAGTACCAAATACTTCACAATAAGATTATCTTTTCATCATTTAGATACTGTTCATTGATGTGGAGTAAGAATAGAATAGGGCTTCATTAATAGAGAGCAGATGTGAATTAGCTCGCTGTCCTGTCTGCGCCAAAGCTCATGCTCTGCTATGAAACATTAGAAAAAGAGCGTAACCTTTTTCATTCAAACATGCTTGTAAGAAATAAAAGTATTAAAGTACATTGAAATGTTTTTGAACATTGTCCTGAATGTGCAGTTATTACACAATATTTGAACTCTTATGTCATATTTATTAAAAATATTTGGACATGTTCTTAAAGGATGATGATTAATTTCAGAACTATCCCATAAAAATTGGTTTAGGAATTCCTAGGACCATAATACAACTTACATTACTGCAGCCCTCCTTGTCAGGGCCAAGCTGTGCTTACCTTGCACAAGGCCAGCTGTGGCCACAAAAGAAAAGAACTTGTTGCCTTGTGCTCCATTCAGTGGGCCCTTTGCCCTGCCCACAGCTTCAGTTTCCACCTTCATCACCATCAGTAAGGTCTGCAGGTCCAGCTGCTAAGGAGAACAACCCCTGTTCCGGTCCTCTTTCCCATCCTGAGGGCTTTTTTTTGTTTGGTTGGGGTTTTTGGTTGGCTAGTTGTCTGTTTATTTGGTTTTGTTGTTTATTTGTTTGAGCTTCTGTGTTCGTGGGGTGGTTTTTGTTTGTGTTTTTGTTGTTTTGGGGTCTTTTGGGTTTGGGGAATTTTTTTTTGTTTTGGTTGGTTGGTTGGGTTTTTTTGTGGTTTGTTTGTTTGTTTGGGGAGGGTTTGTGTGGGGTTTTTTGGTTGGTTGGTTTTTTTGTGTTTTTATTCGTTTGTTTGTTTGCTTGCTTTTGGTTGTTGTTGTTGGGAGTTTTTTTGTTTGGTTTGGTTATTTTGTCTCCTAGTGGTCTCAGAAATAATTCACCATCATGGAAGGGCCAAGTGACAAACGTAAAAACTTTTGATATGACAAGTGTATTTTGTGTCATTTGCAGAATGAGCAAATACACTTTGTGTGATATCTAGAGCCACAGGGAGTTTTACTGCTTGTGTCAGCAGCTCAGATTTAGAACCATTGCAACCTAGAGCCCAGTTTAGGCTTTCTGCTCCATCTTACACCTTGGCAAATTAATTCTAAAGTGAAATAAAACTGTCTTAATCCTACTTTATCACAGAGACAAGCCTTCTCTGACAGCTACCTTTTCCCCTCTATGAGTGAATAATTCACATCAGGTTTTGTTTCTGCAGAACAAAGCTAATACATGTTATTGAGATAAGACTGAAACACATTTAAAACTATGTGACTGCCACAAAGAGGGACTCAAAGGAAAGAAACAAGACCACTTTGCCACTGACTCACAGATTGCAAGCATTAGAAGGTACCCCAAATGGGATGGATTTATAAACATGCTGTTTTAATTTTCTGCCTTTGTGATACTTGTGGCAGGGCATTGTGAAGCTGCAGTAAATGAGAACTCAGTCTGTCACTGGGGAAAAGAAACCTAACCAGAATAAAAGAACCACAGATGTGCGAGAACTGATACTAATAAACTGTTAAATATGCAAGCTAATTATTTTTTTAAATGAGCTGTTAATTCATTCCAGGTTCAATTTCTTCATTGTATAAAGCAAACAGCTGCAGGAGGTGAAAGTGAAGTTGTAGATGGATTTCATGTATCCAATGAGCTGAAGAAACAAAATCCTGAGGCATATCAGATCCTGTCCTCTACTGCTGTAGACTACACTGATGTTGGGGTGGATTACTGTGATTTTGCTGTGCACTGTAAACAAAGGATTATAGAGTGAGTAGTTTCAACAACATCCAAAAAGAAAATCCTTCTCGTGTTGTGGATTACATGTTGGTAGGAGAAGGTCTGCTCCTGCCACCTTGTGGGAAAACACTGGTTTAGCTTGGTCTGTAGTTCTAGGTTTAAGTTGGGTTTTTTGGTTTTTTGTTTGGGGTCTTTTGTTTAGTTTTTTGGGGAATGTGTGACTTGTTCTGTGCATTGTACCACTTACTTGGTTTTGCCACACACAAACAAGAAGTGGTGGTAATTAGAGTAACTCCTAGGCACAGGCATGGGTTAGCAGCAGCCAAATCTGTTACTAAATGCCAGCCAATGTACATACATATCATGCCAAAGAGAGGTCATAATTTGAAACGTTCAGATTAAGAATTATATACTATCAAAAGTTGAAATGCAAATGTTCATATTCTTTTCTGGTTTTAAAAATTTTATGATTTATAAAAAAAAAGTTTTCCATTAAAGAGTGTATAATATGGATTTTTGAGCAAATTAAGTGTCTATACTTTCTCCTGATTATCCTTTTTCCTAGTTAGGCTTAATTAGCAAAATCCAATCCAATAACAATCTGAATTTTACTGTAGAAACATACTGATATTCCAGCAGGGGAGTTCAGTTGTTGTTTAATCATCTTGAACTGTTTCAGTAACAACAGAACACATTCCTTTTTCTTTTTCCTTTCCTTTTTTCCCCTTTCCTTTGTTTCATAGCATGGATTCCAGAGGCCAAGCAATTCGCATCAATTATAATAATGCAACAAGAGACACTGTGTTTGACATACCAGCTGAAAAAGTGAGGCCATTTTATGCAGCTCTAAAGAAATTTAATGATTTATTAAACAGTGCAGAACACAAGTTTACTTACAAGCTGAAACCAGGTCAGTAAGTTGCTTCTCCTCGCAACAATTTTTCACATGTTTTTCCTGACAGTCAAAACACTTGAACATTGTTAGCACTAGTACTGAGAGGAACTTCAAATCTTTCTATCATTTATTTCATTTCATACTTCATTCTTACATTCATCTCATAGATTTCTTTTGCATAGTTACACTATAAAGAAGAAAAAATGGCAGGGGGGAGTAGTCTACCTATAGATTAGTCGAATGTATCTTTATACTAAATCCAAACCAGCATTTTATGCTACATACCATATTGGAAATTGATGTATTAATAGCACCACAGATGGGAAATAACCATGTGTGATATCATGTGTGGCCTTAATCTCTGTTATTTCATTCCTCAGCATTAAAATAAAGATATGAATCTCTCAAGAGATGTTACAAAAGTAAATTCATTGGTGTATCTGACTGCCTCATGTACTATGGTACTTGTGTCTTTAAAATATCTGTGAGGAAATTAATCTCTCTCCATTGGAAACATGCAATAAAATAATGTGGAAGATCACATAAATGGAAAAACAAAATGCCTTACATTACATTAGTGACATTCATTTTGTTGATGAACACATCAAAATTGTGGTAGAGGGAATGGGGAGAAGATAAGAAAGACTGTGCGGTTATTTAATTCAAGATTTATCATAATGGTGGCACACAAGGGAGAAAAATTAAATTGGTATTCTAGCATTAATTATGTGATTTCCTAATTTTCAATGTCTTGACTTTGTTCTCATAAAATTCTCTTAACAGGGATAGTATGTATGTGTATAGTACAAATAGTACTAGGCTGATCAAACAAAAAGTATCCTAGTGGCTTTCACCCATTTTATTTATTTCACCTGTGTGGATTTGCTGTAGTTGCCTTTCTCCTCAAGGCTTTATTTTCTCAGTGTGGACTCCTCTACCACCCTGCTTTTTAACTCCTCATTATATAAGAAATGAAAGAGATGTCAAAAGGGAACTGGCCTGTATGGTTGGGAAATTTAAAATTACTGTGTTGTTGCTGTGTACCTGAGCTACTTAGAATTATTGCTCCCTAACTGTTGATATGAATCTACCTCCATTTTTTTTTTGAAGGAATCAACCATAACATTCCAACTACTGACCTTTGTGCAATCTCTTTATAGGAGACACAGTGACATTTGATAACTGGCGTGTGCTTCATGGTCGCCAAAGCTACCCATCATGTTCAGAAGTGACACGTCACCTGGAAGGTGCCTATGCAGACTGGGATGTGGTCATGTCAAGGCTCCGGCTCCTTAGGAAAAGGGTCCTGAATAGGGATTGAGCTTTCTTCTAAATAGAATGAGCAAAACATAGATTATCTAACCTCAGTGACAACAGCAATTTTATAAAAATGAGTCTTCTTTTCAGAAACTAACATCACTTTTGACAAGGGCTTGTTGTAGAACCAGGGTAATGGCTCTAAACTGACAGAGGGTAGCTTTTGGTTAGGTATTAGGAAGAAATTCTTTACTGTGAGGGTGCTAAGGTACTGCAACAGGTTGCTCAGAGAAACTGTGGCTCCCCAATCCCTGGAAGTGTTCAAGACCAGGTTGGGTGGGGCTTGGAGCAACCTGGGATAGTGAAAAGTATCCTTGCTTATGGCAGAAGGGGTAGAATGAGATTGTCTTTAAGGTCCCTTTCAACCTAAACAATTCTATAATTCTATCATAAATGTATTTTTTATTTCTATTAGCTAAGAATTTCTATGTTGTTCATAACAATTTAAGATTTATCTATGCCCTGGTCTTTGAATCTAGGAAATAAATTGCTACATCTGTAAGTTTATGTGCTTTTTTAAAATCAGTGTGCAAAGTGGCTTGAAAGATTATCAATTTACTTCACTGACTGGGGATCACAATGCCTTCCTTTGCCTCTACATATCTACTTGCCCTCCCTAGAAAGCTTGAAAGATAAAATGAAAAATGTACTATTAACTAAATTTTGTTATGAACAGCACCTTCCTCTATTTTCAGAGAAGCATTCTTTATTGCATAAATCATAACTAAAATTCACTAGCAAAATAAAAAAAAACATTTCCATGGTGTTATTTTTAAATACACACCTTTCTAGGTAGGACTCCACTGTCATACATGATGTCATTGAACAGAAGCTGTATTCTCTAAATCCCACCGTACATGTTTTGACTATCACAGCCACAAATAATTTTTCTTACATTTTGTAAGAGATGGTCTGAAGATCCCTCATCTGCCTCACGATCATTGCCAAGGACAGAGACTGAACATAGGAGTTCCGACCTGCCTTAGGTGGGTTATCTGTCAAGTGTTGCCTGCGGGTGTGCCCGCTGGGAACTGGTACGCATTCCTGAGGAAAATTAGTGCAGGTCACAGTGGACTGCACCGTTCTTGCTGCCCAGGCAGGAAGGACTGCACTGATGCGGAAAGGAGTGACCTGTCCTGTACACCTGTCCTGTACCTGTTTCCCAAAACAACGGGCCTCATAACAACGGCTGTAGATTTCCCCACCTCTTGGGGAAAAAAGGGGGAGATGTGGAGATACAGCCAGAAAGCAGAAGCGAGAGCACTGCTAAACTCATGCCAGAAGTAGACACGCTAACGCTGCTAGGCCGCAAACCACGGCAGGCAGTACGGCCTATAAAAGGCATGCTTGGTATGTACCTGTGATAGTTAGTGCTAGCTTCTAGTTTTACAGTGTTACTACAAAACATATATATGGTCTTGGCCAGTTGCCCCTCGCTTCAGAAAAGGACTATAAAGGGACTTTCTGAGATAACTGAGACGAGATCTCCCCACAGAAAGAAGGCGAATCTATTGGCAGAAGACCACGAGGACTTCGTCTCATCCGTTGGTAGCTATCCCCGCCCCCTTCTTCCTCTCTACTCTTTACCTTGTTTTCTTTATCTTTCTCTCCTCTATTGCATTACCGTGTTGTGGGCACTTAATAAAGGTGCACTGTTTTGATTAGAACTGAAATCCCTTGTGTCCTTTTTCACTCTGAAATCTGTAAACGTACCATCACGACCCTCGCTTGTATTAGCGGATCGTGACATTAAACTGGCATCACGGACAGGATCTCTGACAGACAGAAGGGGTTGCAAGGTTGTGTGTATTTTGTAATAGGGGAAGGATGTTTCGCTCCAACTGCATCTAGCCCAACACCCCGAAAAGGGTAAGCAGTGTCTATAAAGCAAGGGGGGTGACTTGAATTTCCCGCAAACTGCACACGCCTAGGTGAAAAGCACCCCATACTCAGCTGAGGGCTCTGTCTTCAGATTTTTCACAAAAGATCTCTTAGTGTGTCCGTTTCCCACGCTTCACGTGTCGGAGGAAAATAACTTTAAGGGATGGGACTATGCAATTACACGAATTTATTGTTTAAAATAACAAACGCATCAGTCGAGGCGTGAGATTTTACAACACCTCCGAGTAATGGCGACTAGTCACAAGATTTAGGGTTACATTGTAATTTATAACTTTCTAATCCAATAGATACTTAAAATGACACTTTGTTTTAGATTAATGACCTATCACCTGTGGCACTTCTCACTGCAATGCAGCTGTGTCTTGACCAATAACTTCTCATGTCACGTACACACAGATGTCTCTCTTATACCATCTACATTCTTAACTTAAACAGTATAAAATCACACTATTATATTTTAAAACCCTTCACCAAAACACCCAGTGTACAATTTTACTTATAATGATAGGAACACAAGTTTGTAATCCTTTTGCTTAAAGTCCACAAATCTCTGTCAATTAAGCCAGACCTAGTCTCTTCCAGGGTTGTAAATCAAAGCCTCCTTTAATTGCAGGAGTTTCTACTCCTCTGTCTCCCACATTAGTGTAAAAGGGGGAACCCTTTTCGTGGGTGTGTGTGAATTTGGACTGCTTGGTGTAGTAAAGAGACAACCATAAGTAACTTAAGGAGTACCTCCCAGGCAGATTTTGGTCTCTTCACCCACCCAGGGAAGCAAAGGGAGACACAGCGAAGCTGTATGTGTCACAGTGTGTAATTAAGTTTTACCTCCCTGTAGTGGTTTTGATCCCTTCATAAAATGACTGAAAACCCTAGTGCAAAAGATAAAGCTGCATTTTATGCTCTGCTAGCAAAACATAATGCCCGGCCCTCTCCGGGAGGGGAAGAATGGGCTCAAAATAACTGGTTTAATTTGGAGAGTGTGACTGATAGAAAATGATCAGTACAACATGAGACAAAGCTTAAATTTGGCCAAAATAAAACCATAATCTGCTCTGGTTTAGGAGCATGCCTTACGGCAGCTATAGATCACCACTTTAAGTGGCGTAGTGAAGAGAAAGCAATCACAGATTCCCTTCAAAACCTAGTGGAAATTTTACAGAAACAATTAGATGAAGAAAGGAATGAAAATCATTTGCTGCGGGCTGCTTTAAAAGAGGAATATTTTAAGAATTCAAAGAATGCTGACTCACCAAAAGAGACAGAGGAAAAGGAAACTCCTCACATTAACCAAATATACCCCCAGAAAGAACTAGTGCTAGTGAAACATTGTGGGGAAAACTGCTGCCCTTGTATGAGGCCTCTAATTAAAACAGAATATAATTATATCAATGATGAAGACTTTGAACCGCATATCACCACTAAACAAATACCATACACTGCTACTGAATTGGCTAAGTTAAAAAAGGTGCATGGGTGGCTCTCCCACGAATCTGAGATGGAATATGTCTTCCGAGTGTTTCTCACCAGAGGAGACCAAATTCTATTAACTGAACAGGAGGCCAGTGGATATTGGGGACATGGAGTTTTCTTGACAACAGGAGACAAACGTAACACATGGTCCCTGACTCAGCGCGCAGCTTTCTGGGCCGGGGGACTCAATCCTTTAGAAAGGGGAGACCCTTTAGCTATAGTTGGTACCCCCGATCAACTTCTAGAAAGTGTCCACAAAGCCGCCTGTCTGCAAATGATCCATGAAAATAAATTAACTCCTGGATATGAATCCCTGATGCATTTACCTGTGAAACCTGAACTGATGACCCCTTTAATTTGAGACCTTCCAGAATCACTCAAACCTACAGCAATTGTCCTTCAAAAAACCGTAACGGCTGTAGGTCCTGTAGAGAGGTTGGATAGATTCCTTGGAAACCTGAGCAACCAAACTGGATCTACCAATCCTGGGTTTACTGCATATTCAAACCCCTCTCAGCCACCAAGTTCACAATTGAATTCACCTGCCGGTGATCACAAAGTTTGGACATGGAGTGAGGTTTCAGAAGATCTGATTAATTACAGTAGAAAATATGGAGCTATAAAAATTCCAGAGGAAAAATCGGAAAAAACAAAAGGTGTCAGGTACATTAGGGCTCCTCATAGCGAAAAACTAGAGAATGCAAAACAGATCTCTAACCATCAGCATTGGTGGTTATTAGGTATCAAAAAGGGGGTCCCCAGAGATGTGATGGATGGCTTAGCCCTTGATAAATTGAGGAAGGTAGTGTCTAACTGGCACTGCCGAAAACCCATTCTACCAAATCCGTCAGTTCAACCCAGTGCACACCTCCTCCCTCAGAATCTGGGCAGTGAGTCAAAGCCACTTCTCCCTCAAAGTCCGGCCAATGAGCCAAAACAGATTCTTCCTCAAAACCAGGGGAACTAGACCCTCCGTTTCTTGTAAGTGGGCAAAGAAATGGAGCATGGGTATACCTGAGAATGCTCACTAAAAATAAAACAGGAGATATAATGATCACAGCTATTACAGGTCCTAAACGGGCACCTGTAACTTTTCTGATTGACACTGGGGCACACATTTCTGCGCTGACAAAGAAAGATGCCCAGAGGTGTGGAATTGTTCCAACAAAGAACCAATATTTTGTTTTAAATGCCTTGGGAACAACAGAATCTAGGAATGTGGCCTTAGTCAAGCTCACTTTGCCTGGAGAGGAAAACCAACTCTCTATTAATATGGTGACTGGAGATATTCCAACCAATTTATTAGGGATGAATGCCCTTGCTAGGAGGCAGTGGGAGGACTCAGAGGGTCTTCTCTGGTCTTTTGGCGTGCCACGTTTTAACATCAGACTGCTCCAAGCTGCAGCCTCCCTACCATTCAGCAAAGTAACTAATGTGAAACAATACCCCCTTCCCCTGGGTGCCAAAGAGGGTATCAAGCCAGAGATACAGGAGCTGCGAGAACAGGGAGTAATAGTTAATACTCATTCTCCTTTCAATTCTCCAGTGTGGCCAGTGCGAAAGCCTAATGGGAAGTGGAGGCTGACAATAGATTTTCGCAGGCTGAATGCCAACACAGACCCTCTTACAGCAGCAGTCCCAAATCTAGCAGAATTAATAACATTGATTCAAGAAAAGGCTCATTTAATCATGGCAACTAGAGATGTCAGACATGTTTTTTATGATACCTTTACAGCCAGAAGATATGGACCGTTTTGCTTTCACATGGGAAGGACAGCAATACATTTTCACTAGGCTTCCCCAAGGGTAAACATTCCCCTACCCTGGCTCATCACTCTTTAGCCCAATAGTTAGAAAAAGTACCCAAAGCTCACAATGTGGCTGTTTATCAATACATTGATGATATCCTTGTGGGAGGAGATGAAATAGAAGAAGTAAGAGATACCCAACAGAAAATAAGACTTAGAAAGCCTTGATTTGCAAATTCCCTCAGAAAAAATCCAAAAGCCTTCACACGAAGTGAAATTTTTGGGAATTTGGTGGGAGGTATGACATGTATCCCACTTGATACTCTAACCTCTTTCAATCAGATTAAAATGCCTGAATCCAAAAAAGATCTCCAATATGCTTTAGGATTTTTAGTGTTCTGGAGAAAACACATCCCAGATTTTTCCATAATTGCCAGACCTCTTTATAACTTGTTGAGAAAAGGGATAAAATGGGAATGGATTGCTTCTCAAGAAGAAGCATTGCAATTGTCAGTTTTTGAAGCAACAGCTCACCAAGCCCTGGGCCCTATTCATCCTACAGATGCTTTTCAAGTGGAAAGGGGATTTGCCTCCTCAGGGTTGTCAGGACACATATGGCAGTGGGGTCCTGAGGGTCTGACAAAGCCTGTTGGTTTTACTCCCATGGCTTTAAAGACGCTGAGAAAAGGTACACTACCTGGGAAAAAGGATTATTTGTGGTTAGCTTAGCTCTCATAGAAGTGGAGAAGATTGCATGACAACAACCAATTGTTTTGAGAGGCCCTTTCAAAGTTATTAAGACAGTCTCTACTGGGACCCCCCCACCTGACGGGGTGGCCCAGAGGGCCTCAGTAAGGAAGTGGTATGCTCAGATTGAACATTATTGTAGCGTCTTCTTAATAACTGAAGGAGCTGTAAAAAATCTGGCAATGCAAGAAACTGAAAACTTGGGTAGCAGCCAAGACAAACCTGCCTCAGTCATTAAAGTAGCCCCTCCTTTTTCCCCCAAACACTCCACAAATTCTTGGTTTACAGATGCTTCTGCCAAGCAAGAAGGAAAGGTGTGGAAATATAAAGCTGTAGCCCTCCACACTTCCTCAGGTGAATGAATTATCACAGAGGGGGAAGTCAGTGCCCAAGTTGGCGAGCTGATAGCTGTTTGGAGTGTTTTCCAACATGAGGCACAGAATACTTCTCTTGTCTGTATCTACACAGATTCCTGTGCTGTGTTTAAGGGATGTACTGAATGGCTTCCTTTTTGGTAGTGTTGGAGAGGATGAAAGTTTGGTAAGAAAGTTTCACAGATATGTAGGCTTAGCAGAAAGATCTCTGAATGTAGAAACTGAGGATGAGATAGAAATGAAAGCAACTTTTGATACAGAGTAAAAGATGTTTTGCTGAAACACTGACCACTGAATAACTGAGAAGGCAAAGGTTGGAGATGAGTTGGAAGGAGATTTTTATGAATAGGACAAAGGTATGTGACTACAAACAAAGACATGTTTTTCACCAAGTAAATAAGTCTCAAGAAGAGCGTAAGTAAACAGAAAACATGTTTTTACCAAAAAGAGAGATATTGCAGGCAAACAAGAAATGTTGATGTAGGAAGAAGAATAGAGGTCTGAGAATTTTCCACTGTAAGCTTAAATTGTAACTTACTTACTCTTGTGATTGGATAATAATGACTATAATATGGTAATGGTAGTAGCTATGATAGGCTATAGGCAAATGTAAAGGTATTGCGTATGGTGCTTATTGGTTGTTACGTACTAAGATACTCTGCAAAGAAAAGTATAAGATGCTTCGTAACTTGAACAGAAAGCGGCTTCAGGTATGCCTACAAGCTGTAGCTGACACTGTAGGGCTGGCTCTGGATACCCACTCCCTGAAATGCTGTAACTTCGCCTATGCAATAAACAGCTTTCAAGAGAGCCGCCTGAAGTCCAGACATCCTTCGTGAAACCTTCTCCTATAGGTAGCAAAATGATTGGGAAGTTAACAGAATCCCAGTATGGCCAAAAGAAAAGTGGCAAGAAATTCTAAATATTTTAAGTCAAGGGAATTTTGCCGTGGGGTGGGTAGCCTCTCACCGGACAGATGGAAATCCAGCAGGAGAGTGGAACAATAAAGCTAATGAATTAGCAAGACTAAGTCCTGCAAAAAAAGATCAAATTACAGAGGACTGGGAGCACTTATTAGAATGGTTGCATGTAAAAAGACAACACACACAGGTGCAAAAGATTTGTACAAAGAAGCCCTTGCTTGTGGTTGGCCTCCTGACCAGAGGAATGTGTAAAACATGCATATCAGCCTGTGAACAATGCCGCAGACGGCTAGAAGGACACCCTTTGGAAGATGACCCTCTGCATTTAAGAAAGGGTAAAGGCTTATGGGACACGTGGCAGGTAGATTATATCAGCCCCTTTAAAAAGTCAGGAGGTAAACACTTTGTGCTGGTAGGAGTATATATCTGGGTTAGTCCAGGCCGATGCCTTTAAAAGAGCTACAGGAGATAATACTGTTAAAGCATTGCAGGGATGGTTTGGAACTTTCCCAAAACCACAAGAAATTCAATCTGATAATGGGTCTCACTTTACTGCCAAAGTTGTACAGGATTGGGCAAAAGGTGAAGGGACTAAATGGACTTTTCACATGCCTTACTACCCTCAAGCTAACGGGATTGTAGAAAGGACCAACGGTCTCTTGAAACAACTTTTGAAACCACAGGAGGGAAATTGGGATGTTCGGCTATGGGAAGCTGTGAAAGGTGTGAATGATAGATGGGGGGTAAACGGGTGTCCCAAAATCACTGTCTTTTTCCCAACAGCTCCAAGCATAATTCCCTCACTACAGGGACCAAATGATCCTAAGAATCCTGCACACTACCCTGGACAACCTGTTTTGGTAGATCTCCCTACCATAGGAGCAGTACCACTAGTGCTAAAACCCCCTCTGAATAAATATGCATGGGTAGCCTCTGATGCCCTAGGGATAGAGCATGGGATACATACACACTGGATAATTCCATCATTCTAATTTTCTGCCTTTTGGTGGCAGACTCTGTTGTGTTTACTTTTCCCAGAAGAACTCCGAGGGACATGAAGACCACATAAACCATGATAAGACTAGTGATACTTTTCTGCATCCTACCACAACACCAGGGCCAAAAACCAGCTGAGCGGCCATGGTCTGAAGCTACCATTAGGTACACTAGTGCTCTAGGATCCTATCCCAGAGATCATCGCCCAAACCTAGCCACTGTAGTACTGCACGGCTCTGAGGTATACCATCCAAGTGAATGGGTATGGCACTCGAAGGATTGGACTAGAACCCTAAATGGAACAATTGGTGAAGAAATTAAGGTAGGATGCAGAAAAGTAGAAGGATCTCTTTACAGGAAAGCTTCCACCATTGCAATCGCTGGAAATTTTCTAAAACCAGATGGGAAAAGTGATTTGCACCCCAACATTACAGCCAAACTGCCCAACAACAGAGTGGGTGTGTGACAAACAAACCCCCTTCCTCCTATGTTGTCGTCAGAAGAATGTCGGTAACTACACCTTAGACCCCAGTACCAACAATGTTGAAAACTGACTGCTGGTATAACTTTACTCTAACCAAACCAACCTATGTAACAGGCAATTGGCAAAATAACCCGGCAAATCAGCCAAGTCTGAAAGGTTTAACTCATAGATTCAAAATAAATGTCATAGCAAAGCCCATACCGAGTGCAGTAGTCACATACCATGGTATAAGCAGCCCCCTTGTGTTAGATGACAAGAATAATGTTTTTCCTCCCTCTATGGTAACCCGAGGTGACTATGTTACAATACGATGTAGATTAATTGCTGAATTTTTTACCAAACCTATACACAGTTATAGCATTGGACCTCACGGCCGTGTTTTGTTTTGTGAAATTCAAAGTCAAGATTGTTGGCTAAACTTAATTATTGTACAATTTTCCCATAAAATCATGTGTGGTAAAAACAATACAAAATACTGGGGGGAACTCGAAGTCGGTGTTATTCCGAAGTACTAATGAATAAATTGGCTGCCACAAGTAGAGATTTGACTAAATTACAACAACCACTGCAGTCGTCCTTATTAGCCTTGGGAACCCATCAGTGGTTGTTATCAAACATATTACCAAATTGGGAAAAGGTAAATGTGAATGACCACAAATTGATAATTGACACGCTCGGTGCTACACAAAACAACATTTCTTTGGCTCTCAGCTGCGTCCAGGCTCAATTGTGGATGCAGTCAGTTGCTGCCTTAATTATAAGAGAAAGTGAAGAAGGCACTTTTCCTACTGAAATTCGGAGAATCATCTGAGACAGTCCTACTGATTTTGAAAGAGAATTCCAATCCTGGTGGAACTTAGTGAATTTTACCTACAATCCCATCACAAACACAGCCACAGCCTTTGTACTAACCATACGTAATGCTTCAGTGCATTCGATATTCCCTATCATTGCATTAGGGCTGAACCATGATGGAGCTGTTCTCTATCCTTTCAAGCATAGAGAATGGGCCCGTCAAATTGGTAACAAGTGGCAAACTGTTAATTTGGAAACCTGTATTGTCCAAGACCATCAAGGGTTTTTCTGTGAAAGTAATGCAATTAGAGCGCAAGACGTTTGTTTAGACACAGAACAAAATATCTGTCATTTTGAAATTCATCCTAACAAGATTCCTGAAACAGTGCTTGTGTATATAGGCAGTGGATGTGCATGCTTAAGAACTGCTTGTGATAAGGTATTTATAGAAAATTTAGTAGTAGATACTAAAAATCATTCAAATTTTTTGTGTTTGTAACTTTACTAAAATCACAGGATGTGATTTCTCTTATTTAGCCCCACTTACTTCTTATCATCTTTTACAGTCCAATTACACATTGATTCACCAACTATTGCCTATCTCCATTGGAATGAACCATACTTTAGTAAAGCAATTGTTGCTTCACCAAGATTTAGTCGAAATTTTGGAAAAGATCAAGAAAAACGGACAGAAAACCTTGGTAACTGCTCATCACAATGTGAAAGAAATACATTGTGTTCTAGAAAGAGTAAAGAAAGATGCTGAACACAGGTGGTGGGATACTCTTTTTGGGTGGTCACCTACTGCTACAGGTGTCCTGAACAAATTGTGTCATCCCATAATTGTTCTCTTGATTTTAGTTTTGATTGGTTTTGTTTTATCAGCAATCTTATACATCATGAATTGGAGAATGATGAAATGGTTAACACAATTGACATCTGTAATAGATGTGCACAATTTGGTCAATATCCCATCTAACACAGGGTTTGGTGCTCAAGGCACAAGCTCTGGCGTGCCCCAGGTCAGAAAGAGTCCAACTGCGTTACTTCTGCCCGTCGCAGAAGTGACTTCGGGATCAGGAAAAGGGCTGCTTGCTGGGCTAGCTAGCTGGCTTCTTTGCAGAGGGAACATGGCAGGAGCCGATGATGTCGGCTCATGTTAGCTCGGAGACAAAGGAGGAGAGAGGCTGTTCAGGTCTGACTTCTAACAGGTTTATTGTTAGAAGTTTCACAACCCGAACGAGCTCGAAAGGCTGGAATCTGATATGATGGGAATGATGGGATTGTGATGGGATGGCTCCTCGGAGCCTTGTCCTCAGTTTTATAGGGAATTTGAAAACCCCGGTGCAAGGGGAAAACAACCAATGAGTTACAAGCCAGGGAGAGGATACAATGTAACAAGAACCACTGGGGGGGGGACTGAGAGGCGGGGGTTATAACAGAACCAATGAACAACTGAGTAACCAAGAATTTTCCCAAACCGGGGGAGGCGGCTTGTACCCAGGCACCGCCCAGGGGGTGCAGCTTAGGCTTCTGAGCCGCCCCCTGAGTCTGACTCTTCAGGGAACTCGATCCAGGGGAGGGGCTGGGATTGATTGGCATCACGCAGCCCCAGCCCTGCAGTGGGCTGGGTCACCCCAACACCCATCCACTGTGGACACCCCTAAGGTTATTGACATGAGACGAACTACACAAGTATTAAAATAAGATAAGATGTGATTAGAAATTAGATGTGTATTTTGATTAAAAATTATATGTGTATTTTAAAAATGACTTATTCCTTCTTTTTCCTTCCTTTTTTTTTCCTTTTCTTTCTCTTTTCTTATTTTCTCTACCCTTTTTTGGGATATGCTACCAACACTGAAGAGTCCTGAAGACTTCACGACGACACTATGAAATCGTGCTGATGGAGCTCTCTTGACGACAATCGTGAGTCACGAGGTGGTGTAAGAGATGGTCCGAAGATCCCTCATCTGCCTCACGATCATCGCCAAGGACAGAGACTGAACACAGGAGTCCTGGCCTGGCTGAGGTGAGTTGTCTGTCAAGTGTTGCCTGCAGATGTGCCCGCTGGGAACTGGCACGCATTCCTGAGGAAAATTAGTGGAACTGGTATGCGTTCCTGAGGAAAATTAGTGCCAGCCACAGTGGACTGCGCCGTTCTTGCTGCCCAGGCAGGAAGAACTGCACTGATGCAGAAAGGAGTGACCTGTCCTGTACACCTGTCCTGTACCTGTTTCCCAAAGCAACGGGCCTCATAACAACGGCTGTAGATTTCCCCACCTCTTGGGGAAAAAAGGGGGAGATGTGGAGATACAGCCAGAAAGCAGAAGCGAGAGCACTGCTAAACTCATGCCAGAAGTAGACACGCTAACGCTGCTAGGCCGCAAACCACGGCAGGCAGTACGGCCTATAAAAGGCATGCTTGGTATGTACCTGTGATAGTTAGTGCTAGCTTCTAGTTTTACAGTGTTACTACAAAACATATATATGGTCTTGGCCAGTTGCCCCTCGCTTCAGAAAAGGACTATAAAGGGACTTTCTGAGATAACTGAGACGAGATTTCTCCACAGAAAGAAGGCGAATCTATTGGCAGAAGACCACGAGGACTTCGTCTCATCCGTTGGTAGCTATCCCCGCCCCCTTCTTCCTCTCTACTCTTTACTTTGTTTTCTTTATCTCTCTCTTTCTCTCCTCTATTGCATTACCGTGTTGTGGGCACTTAATAAAGGTGCACTGTTTTGATTAGAACTGAAATCCCTTGTGTCCTTTTTCACTCTCAGATCCATAAATGAACCATCACAACCCTCGCTTGTATTAGCAGATCATGGCATATTTCCAAGTCCATAAGCTCAGAAACCATAGACTTAACTAAAGAATGCATCATATTGATGTTCCTCTGCATTAGGAAGATAAATCACTCCCAGAGTAGAGGTCACACATAGGGTCAGAAACCCTATCAGATGCCGTGTACAGACCTAAGATCTGTACAGCAGACTTTTGAGTAAAGTCAGGAGGAGGAATGCTGATGATGCTTGGTGTCTAGAAAATACAAAGCAGAAGTGGCTATTGACTTTGCATGTGACAGAAATGCGGCAACTGAACACAAATCCATTTTTGTTACACCAAATAAAAGACAACACCTCCAATAGGTTTTTAGGATGTTTTCCTCTACTCTGGATTCTGAGTAAAAATGATGCTGTGAAGAAAGTACTGCAGCCAAAGTAGTCGAGTTCTTTCCCTATATTCAGATACCAAATGGAGAAAGAAAGAATTTCAAAATTCTTGTTTTTATACTCAACAACATGTCCGCTGAATATATTTTTCACTGTTCTTGTAGCTGCAGAGTTAACAGGATGCATCTCACCATGCTGTGAGCTGAACAAAATAACCACACTTCTTCCCTCAAATCCCTCTGCTTAACTGTGTATTTTCAAACTGTTCCTTCCAAGTCAAATAAATCCTAGTCTCTTCTTAGTAGGGTAACACAATAGGACTATAACTACAGAATTAAATAACCATAGAATTTAAATAAGGCCAGGTCAGATAGAGCTTTGAGCAACCTGATTTAGTGGATGGTGTCCCTGCCTATGGCAGGGGGATTGGAACCAGATCATCTTTAAGGTCCCTTCCAACCCAAGCCACTCTATGATTATATGACCTAAAATCAGTTTGCAAACATTTCCATAGCTTCTACTCATCATTTACAGTCAACAGATATCAGTTGAATAACCAGATGAAACTCAATTAGGCTTTCTTGTCATAGGGCAGTTTGAATCTCGTTGTCTTTATTAAATAGTGAAATGTTATTGTCAAAGTTTTGACCTCATGACATGGTCTAACAAAATTGGGGTTTAGGAGTAATTAAATCTCTCAGTGCCGCCTTGAATAATTAATTCTGGAAACATGATGAAAATATTTGTTTGCCTTTGCTATAAAAGAGGGAAAAGCTGAGGAAAGATCAATACCTTTATTTGTGTATTCCAGCAGTGCTCGGCATTAACTGTGATATTTTCCATATAAAAATGTTGTGAATGTTGCAATTTGTACATCTTGTGATTTACACCATCATTAATAGGGAAGATATATTTTCTGCTTTTACTCTATACTTTTCTGAACACTTTCATTCAAATTTCTTTTTATGAAAGCTGTTATGGAATTGATTGCTGTTTTGGGCTTGTATCTAGTCTCACACATAACATCTTGCACGCATATGAAGTCATTATTGTTAGTTACAAATATTTGTAAATATTTTTAGACCTGGATCCATTCATGTTTGTCCTATATACTTAACATACAGTTAAAATATAACTAAACTGATAACTTTGAACAGAACGGAGTACTAATAATGGTAAAAACTGTTCATCAGTGGAAACATGAAGTCCTTCACAAGTAAAAAAAATCTAATTCCTGTAATGTCTCCATGAGCACAATATCCAGTTAAACTGGAAAAGGGTCAGACTACCCACACAAACCTGATGCAAATCAGGTTTCAGGCTTGTGCCTGAAAACCGTCTACTCAACTTCTAGAATCCAGCTACTATCTATATCACAGATTTTAATTCTGAATTCCTTTGCCTAATACTTTAGTCATACTGGAAAAAGAGAGTATTTCTGTAACTATCTGCAAAGTAGATCTCCTGATGACTATTGATACCTGGTCAGGCTAAATAATAGAGGAAGCCCCAAATTTTTTTTCCCCCCTTCTTTTCCAAAACCACACAAAACAATGACATTACAGAGCTTTAAGATTGGTCTGGCTTCTGATGTACCTGCAGTACAGATACATGCCAGTCACCCAGCATGGGTATGTCAACCTTCACAGACTAAAAGGCCCAACTGTCTTTGCCATCTCATAGCAGCAAGAAAAGAATCAGCTGGCAATAAGTATTTGCAAGACAACACTGAAGAAGCTTTTGGGCTGCATCCAGAGTGTGGTAAAGGACAAGATTTCACTCAGCTGTTGTAATCCAGAAGTACTAATCCTGTGTTAGCTTTGTGATGTGTTGGGGTCCCTCCCCTGCCATGGAGCCCTGGGAGAGGGGCCCTGGGGAGGAGACACGGGGTCTCCCTGCCCCTGGTCAGCCTTGTTCCCCATTGGTTGGTTTGGGTTCCCTGATAACGCCAAGGTCCCTTGGGTCCCGTGACTGCGGAGTTCCTGAGCTGAGCCCTGGCCATGCGGCTGGAGAAATAAACATCTCTGAAACATCTACCACGAATCTGTCCATATATACTTTGGTTTCCACGGGACTCCTGGTTTGAAATATACTTGTTGCAGTAATCCCCGCTGCGACAAACTGGTGGAGGAATGCGAGCAAGATACCTATCCCTGAGGACAATTCGTGAGTAAAATAACCACTCTAGACCTCTCCTCATCTTGGTTCGGATATTCTCTCTGGCCTATGGAAGAATCGTGGGAAATGGGGCTCTCTGAGCCACAGAAAGAAATGTACCTAGAAGTTAAAGGAATCCTTGAACAACAAAATAAAAAAGTAATGGAACCGGGAGATCTAGAACTTTTTTTTAAATGGCTTTTCAAAAATTTCTCCTATATTTCTCGAGAATTACTTTTTGATATTGAACCTCCTGGATCTCGTCTGGGGTGTTTTTGGGGCGAGATCTTGCGGGAGATGAAAGATCAAACAGAACATGTATTAGTGATCGAACCCTTGCGTGGATCCATGGTGGTCAGTGAAGCTATTCAGGAGCATTTATATGGTCCTATTAAAGCAAAGGACGGCCAGAGTCCCGCGGCCGAGGCCGCGCGGCCGCCATCCCTATGGCACACGCCGGCGGAGGTGCCTGCGCTGGATGCGCCCTGCCCCCTCGGGAGCCCGTGCCTTATCGCGGACCCCATCCCTGTCTCGGGGTCCCCGGCTACGCGGCCGCGAGTGAGGGAGCGATGCCGCAGGCACCGCGGGTGCCGTGGGCCACGAGCAGCCAGGAACCGGGCATTGGCGTGGCAGCCCGCTCTGAGCACACGGCTCGGAGAGCCCTGCGGAGGGAGAAGCGGCGGTTTCCACAGCAACACGAGAAGCCGCGCAGCGCAGCACCAAGCCGGAACGGGGCCGCACCCAAAGCAGCATGGAGTTGGCCGAGTGGAACCGCTCACAGGGCGCGGAGCCAGCAGCGATGGCAAGGCGGGGCCGCGCAGAGCCCAGACACGCGCCGGAGCAGCGCCGCTCAGAGGGCGCGGAGCAGCCGCAACGCGGGGGCCCGGCCGAGACATCGGAGTCGGCGAGGCGGCGGCCACGCGGGACCGGCAGCCACGACGAACACGCAAGCACATGATAGGAGAAGTTGTAGCCACAAAAGTCACAGGAACTGTGAAATGGTACAATGTAAAAAACTACTATGGATTTATAACACGAGATGATACAGGAGAAGATCTATTCATCCATAGAACTGCCATTAAAAGGAATAACCCTAAAAATTACCTGCAAAGTGTAGGAGATGGAGAAGTTGTACAGTTTGATATAGTGCAAGGAAAGAAGGGTTTACAAGCAGCAAATGTTACTGGGCCTGGAGGTATTCCAGTCAAAGGCAGCCGTTATGCACAAAATTATAAACAATATCCATCCCTGCAATTTCCCTACCCACAGCCTACTTTCCCTTTTTACCCTATACCCAGTATGAACCCCTTCCTAAGTTTACCCTATCCCCAGTTTATTCCTAATCCGTTTTTCACCCCATGGCTTCCCTATACAATTCCCTTTCCCTACAATTCCTCTCCGATGCCGAGGGGGGGATGAAAAGGGGGAGGGAAGAAATTAAACCCTCTCCTGCCTCAGTTTCCCCACAAAGCGTGTCCGGAGAGTTCTGTCTCCCTCCTGTCAGCCCTAAGATGTTCCACAGAATCTGTTTGGACATTTAAAGACTCAGGAGGGTGGCTTGTTTTGTCTTGAAACTGTTCTTGTTATGTTTATCCAGTTGTTTTCATTCTCCTTTTATTAAAATAAAACGGGTGAGATGTTGGGGTCCCTCCCCTGCCATGGAGCCCTGGGAGAGGGGCCCTGGGGAGGAGACACGGGGTCTCCCTGCCCCTGGTCAGCCTTGTTCCCCATTGGTTGGTTTGGGTTCCCTGATAACGCCAAGGTCCCTTGGGTCCTGTGACTGCGGAGTTCCTGAGCTGAGCCCCGGCCATGAGGCTGGAGAAATAAACATCTCTGAAACATCTACCACGAATCTGTCCATATATACTTTGGTTTCCACGGGACTCCTGGTTTGAAATATACTTGTTGCAGTAATCCCCGCTGCGACAGTGATGTTCACGATACATCAACTAACCAGGCTGTGGTAAGCAACTGGCTGCATCCAGCACAGGTGGAGAAACAGAAAAAAATACATACCTATTTTACTATGTGCAAATGCCTTTTCTCTTTTGTCCTAGCTTTCTTCTCCTCCCACTGTATTTTGTAGCAATGGATGTTGGATCTAATCCCAAAGCACTGTTTTCATATATACTTTTAAAAATCTTCTTTTATATAGCAGATTTCCATCTAGTTTTTAAAGCTTGCTGAAAGTAAGTAGCATCTTGGGCATATCAGTACACTCACATCTCTGTGGATCACTTCAGCACACTCCAGCTCCACTCCAGCTGCTGTTGACCCACCTGCTGCATGTGCCAACTTCTTTTGGCTGGTGGACAGTAAACCACAGTCCAGAGGGATCTCTGAATGCTTATTGTGGGAAGAAAACTGGACTAGTTGTCCAGCTTTGCAAGTTGAAATATATTGAGATACATATATATATGTCCAGATAGATCTAAAATGGTTTTAGTGTATCTATGTACACACAAGAGTCATGTTACCCAGAGGCATAAAGGCAGATGCAGTCCCGTTTCACATTTGGGCTGTATTGGCTGTGATAAGGTTACACTTGTAAATTCAAAGCAAATCAAATGCAGCCTTCCATTGCAACTCCTAGTTTTGGCTGAAAAATACATATTTATTCTCTGCCATGTTTTCCTCTGTCACAAATCAGAGAAAATACTTAATGATCTTGTATCAAATTCTCCTTAAGGCAAATGAGGTTTTACTTTAATCTGCACCTTCATAAAGCCATCTGTCAGGGCAAGTCCATAATTGAGAGTTTAATGGTGGAAATCTGAAATCACTTTTGGTAAAATCTAACATAATATATTTTAGACACACATTTTAAACTTAGAGCAAAACATTCCCCACACTGTTATGCCAGTCCAGTAGGACGAAAAAAGATGGTAAAGACTAAGATGCAGAAAGAACACAAAAATCCCCTTTAAATAAACAAACAAAAAATTCACCCCACACCAAAAAAAACCTAAAGGAAATAAATCACAACTCCTCATAAGAAACCTATTTTTCTATACAACATCTGATTAAAGTTGAAAAGGAAATTGTCAAAGACAGGGAATTAGCTACATCACCTCTTGAAAATAGCCATAGTATCAAAATTTATCTAAAACAGAGACAGGACAGCTATTTGGGCAGTTCCTACTGAAACCAATCTCATTATTGGACATAGAATGAGAGAGAGATCAGAGATGGGAGTCAGGGCATTTTCCAGCCACCCTTTCCACCCTGGTGCTGGAGATGTGAGGTCCGAATTGTCGGCTTCTCCTGGGATCCCAAGGGAGGGAGAGCTACATCTCCCAGTCTTCTGTAACGTATGCTGCAGAGAAACTAGAAAAGCAGCTGCAGTAGCTATTGTTTTCCATGGCTACTTAAAAGGATCTTCAGCAGAGTCATGGCAATTCAGAGTGGCCTCGAGGCTCCTATTCATTGGTATCAAGGGCATCTGGTCAACCAAAGAATTAGGGTTTTTGCTTTTGGGGTGTTTTGTAGGATACGAGTTGGCTTAGTTAGCAAAATATATTTAAAGTCAAAGGTTTTAAGTATTTTAAATTATTTTTAATGACAAAGGGGGCAATAGCTTTAAAGCAGGCAGAAGATTTTCTTTGTTGCCATGCCACGATACAAGTCTTTGGCCATTAGCTCAAGCAAAGTAAGGCAGGAGGTCTAAACACTGGATGTGGATTGCAGAAGATGATTTCTCTATTACCCCTCCTTTCCAAGCAGCCATTTGAATCAATATCTGCTCATGTTGGCAATAATCAAGCTATGCATCTCTTTCAAGTTATTTTTGGATGGATTCAAAGCAGTGTAAATCACAGAACAACAGACAAGGAGAAGATACAGAAATTTTCAGATTATGTAATACTCAGTTTCTAAAATCTTTCCCTGTTTTTATTCAGACAGGACTGTGGTTATGAAAATGTGCTAGAGGCCATACAATGCCCTTGAAAGGCAGTGGGTGAGAAGCAGCTGCTGCAGTGAGCACTGTGGTAGGATACCCTGAAACACTGCTCATGACAGAGGAGCTGGTTAACTTCCCACAGCGTGGCTGGAAATGAGCAGGACAAAATTCTCCCACTTCTGGTCACACCAGTCCACACCACACCATGTCTCCTGTCTGTTGTTATTTCCAATGCTGCACTCACGATTGGGGTTTTCCATACTGCTTCCTTGCAACTTGTCTTTCACTTTGACAAGCAATCACACAACAGGGCAGGTAGGAGGAAGATCCTATCTGTTCACTTTCTTGGCTTCTCTAGAAGATTGCCAAGGAAACCAAATGTTGTACAGCCAGAGCATGTGATTATTTTTTGGCAACTGCAAGGACTTAGAAAGAACCTTTCCTCTTCTTTTGCATTTCCCCCATGCCATGTGGCAATCATTCCAGTGCAGGCATACCCCAAAAAGAAAGGGAGGCGGTTCCGTGCATTGTATTTGCAGTTTCTCCTTGGCTGCATCACTCCTCTGCCCTCACAACAGCATCTCTTTCCCCAGAAGCATCAAATCCACTAGATTTTGTAACTATGGTTTCATGGTTTGGGAATGGTATTCAATTTAGTACTCCTGCTAAAACCAGGCATTGCTTTCCCTCCCCCCTCCAACTGGAGGCACAAAAGGCAAGGATCTCAGGTTGAGATAAGAACAATTTACTGGAAACAATGAGATAAGAAAATGAACATTAACAGCAACAATATTGACAAAAGGTATAAGAAAAGAAATTATTTACACAGAAAGCCCCTGGCAATAAACAAATACCAGCCCATTCTGTCCACCACGTTTTTTTCAACCTGAAGGAATCCCTTGTCCCAGAAGAGTCTCTTTTCCCCACCCCAGCAATTATGTGAGGTGGTATAGAATAACCTTCCTCCCAGCTACTGCAAAAATAAATGTCCTGGGTGGAACCAGGAAATTATCCTGTACATCAATATCATGCTCAGATTTTACACCTTCCAACTACATACACACACATATATAAATATACACAAGAACAGGTGTAATTTTCATAGTCAATGGCCATCCCTCCAAGATATTTTTTAGTTTATTTAGTCCTTGACCGTGTGGGTTTTGTACATCTCAGGTGTCTTCCAGGTTAGCAGAGCTGGTGGGCTGTTTGTTGGTTGCTGCATCAGGACCTCGCAATTGTTAAGCAGGCCATACTCACTGTCCATGGCAGTTATGACATACAGTGGTAGCGTCATTCAGCAACCAATATTATGTATGTAATTCAACATTACAGACTGTTCTCATCCAAAAATCAGATCCTCTTGAGGTACACATCATGTTTTCCTGTCCATTACCCATGAAGTGCGCCCAGGTCCTTGAGCAAAAACTATCCCACAGATGGGTTTGCCTTTGCTTGAGGCAGGATATGGCGGTTTTAGCAGTTTAGAAATGGCAAAGAGCCCATAGTTGATAGACAGGATGCTCGACCAATTAAACAAGCTGGTAACGCCTCTGCGATGACATATTTAAAGAAGGAGGAAGCGTGGGAAGTTCTTTCTTCCTGCTTCCCTGCCGAGAGGTGGTGAGGGGGGGCCCCCGGGCCTCTGCCCAGAGCAGGCCGCCAGGAGTCCCCCAGCACGGCAGCCAAGGCCGGGCCACTCGGAGAAAGCCACTCCAGAGCCGCCAGCAGCCAGGCAGCTGGAAACCGCCCCCCAACTGAGGCTGGGACCATGCGGCCGAGATTCAGCTGAGGCTGCTGCCACCCTTGAGGTGCTGGTGGGACCCTGAGGCCGGCGTGGCTCAGCCCAAACCGAGGAAAAAACACCATGCAGCCGGCAACAAAAGACAGGGAGAGTCTTTCCCCAATGCAGAGCCCAAACAAGATCAACTCCTCAGCTGAAAATTTACAGATACCAACTTTCTTGCAAGTCAGAGAAAAGGGAAAGTGATGTCATGTGAGGAGGCTAACATGGAGGGTGCACTACTGTGGGTGGAGGAGGGGAGAAACAGGAGGCACTCCAAGCGCTGGAGCTGAAATTCTCCTGTAAACTGTCGTGAGGACTATAATATAGCAAATTGTTTTCCCTATAATTCATGAGATGAGGTACATGAGGGGGTGCAGAAATCCACACGCAGCCCGTGAAAAAAGTACTCATGCCAGAGCCCATAGATGCTGTGAAAGGCTTTTAGAGATTGAAGAAGAGAGCCTTTGCTTTCAGGCTGGAATAGCTCATCCTTATAAGACTAAAACCCCATGACTATTATGATCCATGATGGCAGTTGTGGTAAGACTGCAAAACTTCATAGGAGGGATTTTTTCACTGCAGCAGATTTGGGAAGACTTTTTTATGAAGTTTGAAACCACGCTAGAGAAGTTTGCAGAGAACTATCTCCCATGGGACAGATCCCACGGCACAGCAGAAGAAAGTCTTTTCTTTAAACATAAAGAAAGACTTATGAAACACTGACCAAAACCCCATGTTTGTTTCCCTTGCACAAGTTGGTGGAAAGAAGCAGGTACTGGAAGAGAAAGGTGTTCTGAAAGTTTGCTTTGGCTTCTCATTATTCTTTTTACTTTTAATTCTGCTATTAATAAATTTTCTTTATACTGTTTAAGTGGGGACTTCTTTTGCCTTGAAGTTTTTCTGTTTTCCTCAATAATCCTTATTTCACCTTATGAAAATGAAGTTTCAATTTTCCCCTTCTCTGCTTAGGTATAGCAGAGGCAAATAAGTGAATAGTTTTTGTAGTGCTGGTGCCTAACTAATGTCAAACCGCCTCACAGGACTAATCCAAACTGTCTTCCCTAACACATTTCTCATATGCACCACGGAATCTTTGTCCCTTTCTACAGTACATGGAGATTTTGATTGGGCAGGGCCATCTCGACTGGTAGAGCTCCAGTGTAAACTAACCAAGAGGCCTTCACTAAATGTAGATCCCAATGTTCAAAGGTTCCACTGCCCAGTGCTTTCAATGTGGTTTTTGACCATTGAACAGTCAGTCCATTGTACTGTTCAATTTTCCCAGAGGCTGGTGCATGATAGGGAATATGATACATTCACTCAATACTGTGTTCTCTAACCCAGGTGTCTAAGAGGCTATTTTTGAAAGGAGTCCTTTTGTCCGACTCAATTATTTCAGAGGTGCCATGGACAGTCTTTCCATAGCCAAGGTGCAGGTAGATAGGGAGGACAAAAATGATCTTCATATTGCCAGAGTCAGCACTGTTTGTTCTCCTTCTTTCATTGACATCAATGCCAATGAGTTGGTGTACAGCAATGGCACGCTCCATACAAACTTCTGCCATATGGATTGTGTACACTGGACCTCATCTGGATCTACAGGGGACTGCTCATCATTTGAGTTCCTCCAGCACAGCTAATTCTCTCAGAGACTGGATACCTTTCTCCATGGCATTCCACCTGCTTGGGCACACTACTAGATCATCTTTGAGAGGATGCCTTTCCCTCACACTTGAAAGGAGTCACCTCCAGAGGCTGAGAGTTTGTGTCCTCTTCCCGATCCTCTTGTCAATGCCTGCATCCCAGGACAGGGACCCCAGCTGCTCGGCTACCATCTAGTTTCATATTTTGGGTTGCGATATCCCAGCATTGGAGCAGCCAGGTCACCAGCGGCTCATGTGACTGGCAGCTGAATTCTTTTTGCGTATCTCACAGTTTAGCCAGGGATAGGGATTGCATAACTACCTCTGGCTCTATCTCTTCCTCCTATTCTGAGGGTCTTGCTTTGTTGGAGATTAGGATTCTTTTTTCTTTTCTTTTTTCCTTTTTTTTCCCCCTTTCTCTCAGGGAATTTTCTCCCATCTGTTGCCTAAGAGATAGTAACGACCGGTACTTAAGAGAGAAAAAAAGTGGCCAAGGTGGGGGGAAGGGGTGCAGCTGGCTGCAGCCTCTTAGCCAGGGGCTTTTCTCTTGGGAAGGGCAGAGATACCATGAGATTTTTGGCTTGGGGGGTCAGGGGCCTGGGCTCAGCTCCTGGCTTTCTCTCTCGCTCTTGGGATTGAATGGGAATGGTTGAGTTGCTGCTACAATGGGAAGGATTTGCTGCCACCACAAAGTCCAGCATGGCACTGCTTCTTCCTTACTGTGGGTGAGCCTCTACTCATAAGAGCAGCCGGTGAACTGGGACCGTAGTAACACCCGATCTGACTAGAAAGGACCCTCACCATCTACTCAGGTGCCTCAGGGGAAAAACCCAGGACCGCAATCCCCTCCTCCTTCCCGGAGGGGTGTCTCTCCCTGAGTGTGGCAGCTGCTATGGAGAAGCCCAGCTGCTGCTGCCGAGCCCTGCTTTGTAGAGGAATTCCTTGTGGAACAGGGGCATATGATACCCCAGGAGAGCTTGGGCACCCCAGCATTGTTGCAGAAGTACCCCTGACAGGGCCTCAGGCTGAAGATAGGCTTGCAAGGCACCTGCTAGCCAGCAGCCTTGAACAGCCTTGGGAAAAGGTATACACTAGTCAGCTCCCCCGCTGCATAGAGGCTCTCTCATGGGAAAGGGGCGTGAACTTTGCAAAGTGTAACTTGGTGTAAGTAAACAATAAAACTGGAGCACGATGCTCAAATTGTATCAGCGTTCGTGTCGTGTCTCCGACTGGTTCCCCTGCACCCAGGACCCCCCTCCCCCCATCCCCGCTAAATCGCTGTTTTCTGCTACTGCCTTGGGCTTTTTTGCTACACTTTAACCTAAGACCCCATGTCTGCCCAAACCCCCTGGCTCCTACTAAGGCTGCAGAATTTTCTGTTACATCTTGTTCACCACCCTAGGGTGTGCCCGCCTCTGCCGTTCCAGCTGCTGCTCTGAGGTTCCTGCTAGAGCCCATTTTGCCATCTGGAGGGACACCGGGACCAGCTGCCCCTGTGGGTTTGTAGATGAAGCCCCTTTCCTATCTCTCTCGCCAGCCTGCCCACCATCACCCACTTACAGAGAGGCGGCCGAGCTCGCGCCACAGCGCCCCCTGCAGGCGCGGGGGAATCATCGCTCCCGCCCTGCCCAGCCGGGAGCCACCAGCGCCCCTGCCGGCTGTGAGCAGAACTGCACCCAAGGGGAAAGGGCCTGACAGCCGACAGAAGGTTGTTACTGGGCTTCTGGTTTTGTTTGTTGTTGCTGCCGGTGGTGTTGTTTGTTTGTCTTGTTATACATATATATATATACACTAGTAAAGAACCGTTATTCCTTTTCTCATATCTTTGCCTGAAAGCCCTTTAATTTCAAGGTTATAATAATTTGGAGGGAAGGGGGTCACATTTTCCATTCCAAGGGAGGTTCCCTTGGCAGACACCCGTCTTTCAAACTAGGACATGCTTCCTCTTCATCCATTTCTAGGTGATCTGATTTGGTCTTGGATTTCTTCTTTTGTATAGGTGCATAGGCTGGTTTGAAAGTAAATCAGCCTGAGAAATGAACCCCACACAATTACCTTAAGAGAGATTTCAGGTTGGAGGTACAATTTCATAGAAAAAATAAAATAAATGCAATGATACAGAAGAACTGGCTTAAACCCACAAAGTCAGAATGCAACCTGGCACCCTGCAGGTCAGAGTGGTGGTTGCAGTCCTATCAAGATGTGGTTGCAGTCCTGTTGAAGTGATGGTTGTGATACGCAGAAAAGACTCCACAACTTGAAAGTTGCAAAGTAGGTATGTTTTAATCAGCTGAGGCACATGGGGGATTTTTCCTCCAAAGATATGCATGCTTTCAGCAGTGCTCAGGTTAATATTTATCTAGTTACAAGCTACATATGCATCAGATTACACAATACGCCTGTACATATTCATTGCCTATCCCTGCTTTGTATTATTAGCTCTAAAGCTATTAACATATCAGTGCACTTATGCAGTGGTCCCTGGTGGTTGCGGGCCAGGGTCTCTGGGATAAAGTAAAGGTTTTCCTCAGATGAAGTAAGTAGTCTTCCTCGGGTTGAACTTTTTACCTCGCCTTCTTGCGCAGACTCCTTGTGTTCCTGGCCCAAGTCCAAACTTCAGAGCTGGTTCGGGCTGGTTTCAGGGTCCGAGAGCAGGATCTTTGGTCACGGTTTCTTCCCCTTATCAATGGTCTGCACCTCCCTTTTGCTTGCCAAGTGCAATAAATGTCAAGCAAGCAATATGCATTGTTTAGCAAGCAGCTACAAAATTCAGCAATACTAGCAATACCATGATCAGTAGTTAATTCTTAAAATTCTAAGCCCCCTGTATCAGTTGCAATTGAAAGCGGTGGTCCTGTGGAAGTTCTGGTCCTCCTCTGGATCCATCAAATGATGGTGCTGGTGTCCCAAGTCCTTCATTATATACTTTCAGGTTCAGGTGGGAGTGCTCAGTACCTCCCCCACGGTGGGAGTTTCCCAATGGAATGACTGTGAGTCATTGCAGCTGCTTATTCTGCTGATACCATTGAGTCCATTATGGCCCATTAGCAGACATGACCCCCTCAGGATTGGTGTGATTGTGCTGGTGCTTCACTGGAGGGAGTTATCATGGCTGAGTCATTGATGAAGAAAAAGAAACACTGCCCTGCCTTGCCAGGGTTTGCCTCGTCTCCCTTATCTCATTTATACACCCAGCTGGAGCCTGAGGTGTCAGGTGTGGACTGGGAAGGTACTGCAAATGACCCGTCATTAACAGTTTGTCAGAAATGATGTGAGCAGAGTAGAAAACACAGTTTGGTTACACCCACAGAGTGCTAAACTTCTCCTGTAACTAGGACAGTGTGACTGCTACTGGCACAGGCTCTTCCTCTGGTTCAGCTGCAGTTTGAGTGGCCACAGTGCCAGTCACGCTGCTTTCCTCCTCCTCTCCCTGAGAGTGCTGTCTAGTATCAGGCAGTGTCTGATAAATAGTAGCCAGGGCTCAGCGTGTTGCAAAAGTTCCCATCTCTCTGGAACTGCCACAGAATTTTTCCTTCATATATTTTATCACTTTAACAGGATCCTGTAGTTGTTCCAGGGTGAACTTCCAAACCATTGGAGAAGTTCTCCAAGATCTGGCCCATTTTCTCCCATATTCCATGCTACTCATGTATATCTGTCTTTGGGGCCGATCTCTGAATACCAGCCCTAGAAATTTAAACACGGTGTGGATCCCAGTGAGGAGATCTGGCAGACTTAGAAACAAGAACATGCTTTTGTTGACATCCAAAGGGAATTCAAGTCTCAAAAGCTGTTGTAACAGGCGTGATGGAGGAAAAGGGGGTAAAAAGCTGGGGAAAATCATCCTCCCCTGTTCCCTCCACAGACTGGATACGATTATTAATGGACTCCCAAAGGTAGTGCCCAAGGTAAGGGCAGGAGAGCAGCACTGCATACCCATCTCAAAATACCCTAATTGCCCTTGATGTCGTGTCATAGACTGATATTCCACAGCACAGCAAAGCAATCCTGATCCCTCTTCCTGCTTTGAAAATGAGCTCCATGATGGGCACGTAGTGCTTATATGGAAAGATATACAGGGTTAGGTGCCACACCCACATGAACAGACCAAGAGACATTGTGACCAGTGGTTCCAGACTTAATACAGCAAATACTTAGATCAAACTTGTTTCCAACTTGCTCTAGGCAGATCTGTTGCTATCTCAACCCTTCATGACCCACATTGGACACCAGTTAAGGCTGTCACGGTTTGGGAATGGTATTCTCTAATTAGTACTCCTGCTAAAACCACGCATTGCTTCCCCTCCCCCTTCCAACTAGAGACACAAAAGGCAACGATCATGGGTTGAGGTAAGAACAATTTACTGAAAAGAGCAAAGATAAGAAAATGAACATTAACAGCGGCAATATTAATGACAAATGGTATAGGAAAAAAAATTACTTACACAGAAAGCCCCCAACAATAAACAAATACCAAACTGCTCTGTCCGCCACCTTTTCTTGACCAGAAGGAACCCATTCCCGCCAGAAGAAAGTCCCTTTTCCCCACACCTGGCAATGACAGGCATGTCAAATAACCTCCCTCCCAGCTACTGCAAAAATAAATACTCTGTCCTGGGCGAAACCAATATATTTTTATTTATAATTATGTGCTTTATGTATTTTTATTCATTGTCATTATTTGCATTATTATTAATTTTAAAAACATAATTTGTTTTTTAAATAATGAGTATCTACCATAGAATCATAGAATGGTTTGCACTGGAAGGGACCTTGAAGATTATCAAGTTCCAACCTCCCTTCCACTAAATCAGGTTGCTTCAAACCCCGTCCAACCTGGCCTTGAACACTTCCAGGGATGGCAATTGCACAGCTTCTCAGAGCAAGAAAGACCATCAGTGAAAGAGAGCAAAACATTGTCTCCTCTAGTGCACCTCACTCATCTCCAGATTTGCTTCAGACCTTTCTTTTCAGTCAGATTAATTCTTTTTGAGTAAGATGATAAAACAGAGGGGTAACCCTATGTATCTCACAGTCTGCTTCTGGCTACACCCACTGTGCAAAGAATTCCTTTCCTATTATTTGGGATTTCACCCATGTAGATTTCCACTTGGTTGTTTGAATTTCTTTCCCTGGACTCAGCCTTTGCAACCTCATAGCTGAAGTGATACAAACATCAGCTGAAGCACAAAGCCATCTCTTTTGTACAGGAACTAAGCCAAGAACTAATGTGCAGAACTGTGCCTGCAATCAGGGCAAAATGGGCTCTCAGATGCTTTTACGGGAATTCAGAAGAAATTTCTGGAAATATAATGAGATCAACCTCTTGTGAGAGATCCACTAAGGTCTGTTGAGAAAAAGTATGAGTGGTAGGATTACAGCCTATAGTAGTAAAGTGATCTTCCTGATCTTGTAGAAGTTTGGAGTGTACACCTGACATAAATACTCAAAATATTGTTTGCAGTATCTCAGTTGTGACAAGAGAAACTGAGACCCATTGTTTAAAGTTTCACAAAATGCAAAGAAGTTTCCTTACCAAGGAGACAAGCCAGTAGGACATGAGGTAGCTCTTGAGTTGTTCTCAGGCAATTTGTGACCATGAAAGGATAAAGTGAGGTGGGGGCTATACCCCAAACGACCACCAGAGACCCTCTTGAGACCATTCCCCAAATTGTATGTACATGCCCAACTACAAGATGTATAGCTTTGTATATGCAAATGGTTTCTGAGAAGTAGGAAGAGAATCCCAGATGAATAGGAAGATGAATATGTATGGTTTGTATAGATAAATGACAAGTTTGGAACTTTGCAAGTGTGTGTGCTAGGAGAAGTGATCCCACATGCATCCCATGCCAAAATAATGTCTGCTTTCTAATACTGAAATTACAGTGTTAGGGAGCTTTATTCTTCCTGACATTTTGATGACACACCAAGCTTGCTCAATGCCTCCCTCTGCCTAAATATGGGTAAGAATATGGATTTTCCCTTAAGATAATTCTTGAGCACAAATTATAGGGAGGTTGGCTTCATGAGTGGTGGCACCATGCTCCTAAATTAATACTTCATTTGCAGCCCTGGAGCTCCTACACTTGGAGCTCCCTCAGCAATTTACTCTCTCCTCTGAAGGAGAAGGTAATGGCTGGGCACGTTGCTGCTTACTCCCCAGGGGAATCAGATACAGTGCTAGCAACAGTAGAAACCCTGTATTTCCTTTATATTTGAACACAAGAGAATATTCAGAAACAGCATGTTCCATGAGGATGAGACTTGTTTCCAGCATGAGCATGTGTCCAGGAATCCTGTGTTCTCATTTGGCTGTTTATCCTGGCTATGCCCTTGTTTCAACATCACTGTGAATGCCCACTTAGAGTATTTCTCTTCCTATACATGGCACAGGTTATAGCAGAGGAGCTGTTAAGTTTATTCCACTTGCCCTGTGTTGTCCTCCTGTCCAAATAGCTGCACAAGACACCCAAGCAGATGTTCAAAGCACCATCCACACCTGTTGCTGCCTCCCCAATGTGGAGAAGAAACCCATGTTTGACAAATTTCCCGTGTGTTCATGTGACGGAGGAAAATAACTTTCAGGGATGGGACTATGCAATTACACAAATTTATTGTTTAAAACAACAAACACATCAGTCAAGGCTTGAGATTTTACAATACCTCCAAATAATGGCGAATAGTCACAAGATTTAGGGTGACAATGTAATTTATAACTTTCTAATCCAGTAGGCACTTAAAACGACACTTTGTTTTAGATTTATGACCTATCTCTTCTCACTGTGGCACTTCTCACTGCAATGCAGCTGTGTCTTGACCAATAACTTCTCATGTCACGTACACACAGTTCTCTCTCTTATACCATCTACATTCTTAACTTAAACAGTATAAAATCACACTATTATATTTTAAAACCCTCCACCAGAACACCCAGTGTACAATTTTGCTTATAATTATAGGGACACAAGTTTGTAATCCTTTTGCTTCAGATCTATAAATCTCTGCCAATTAGGCCAGACCTAGTCTCTTCCAGGGTTGTAAATCAAAGCCTCCTTTAATTCCAGGAGTTTCTACTCCTCTGTCTCCCACACATGTTGGGCACTTACTGCCTCTCATTAGAAGAGGATGTTGCTCTGCTCTCAATGCCCTTAAGATGTGCAGAGCTCCAGTCCCCACACATCAGCTCTGGACACACCAAAGACCCAGCTGATGATGGTGCTGGTTACCTGGTGTGTACAAGCTTTGGCTTACATAAGTGAGAAATGGAGTTTTCAAGTAACGGATTCAAGTTGAAAAAATCACCATAGCTCAGGCTAAAGGTTAATAAGGGTTGCACAGTATTCTCTGACCTTTTTTACCTTTGTTAGGGCTATGGGCTGACTAAAGGGTCTGATCTGTAGCCAAGATCTCCTGGAGGTTAGACAGCAAATACGAGTATCGCTCTGCAACTACCTCTCCCTGTCAGGTTAAATGTTTCATCTGAGTAAACACATTTCTATTCTATTTACCCATAGGTTTATTTTTCCAGAATAACGTGAAGAATTAATAATCCTTGAAAGCCTCCTTTTTCCCTCCAAGTATTTTCATTTAGTCCACATGGCATATAAATCTGAAAGTGTTTTGGACAGAGGCATAGATCCAGTCAGCTTATATGTGGCCAAGGAGCTGTATTCTATGTTTTCCAGTGAGGGATTTTGGCAGTATTTTTAGGTTCTTGTTTAAGAAAGGAAGGATGTGATGAGCTCACATTTTCTGCTGCCATGCACAGACATCCTTGCTCATAAACACATACCTTGCTGCTCCTCCTGTAAGGGGAAAAGTGCTCTCTCAAATAAGGTTGTTGAGTATAGAAGGGCCATGAGCTCATGGATTCCTTTTCTTTCCAGGGAATATTTATGACTATTAAAAATAAAGAAATTTTTAAAATTAAGGATTAGGAAGGTCTGAAACAGCAAGTACCCTCCTCTGCGAGATCTCACTCAAGATCCCTGACATGCCCTTGCCTACAGACGATGACCCAAGGACTTGTGCAAGGATCACAACACTGCTCAATAAAGAGCAGGAGAAGCATCATGAAACATCATAGTATTAAGCATAGACATTAATCCAGGAATGAAATATCCTGTCTTCAAGACTCAACATCGCTGCAGCTGCTCTATTAATTTGGATACATCAGAGGGCGGAATGCAGAGGAGTTTGGATCTGTTCCAGTTCCTTTCTGGGTCAACATAACCTTTGGCACCAGGGTCCCAACCCTGAAGCTGGCTAGATATACAAATAAATACTCACTAAAACTTGCTTAGACCTACGGATCCCAGTTATCACCTGCAGTACTTTCTGTTGCTGTCTCAGCAATGGGTGTATCTGTGAGAGGACATCCTTCTCCCTGGGAGGTTGTCTTGGTTTGAAAGACAGGTGTCTGCTGAAGAAGGCAGGAGTCTCCCTTGGAATGGAAGAAAAAAAAATTGCAACCCCTTTCCCTCCGAATTATTATAATTTTGAAATTAAGGGGCTTTCGGGCAAAGATATGAGGAACAGGAGTAACAGTTCTTTACTATTATATATATATGTGTGTGTATAACAAGGTAAACAAACAATAACTACGGCAGTAACAACAAACAGAATCACAAACCCAGTGCCAGCCTTCTCAGCTGTCAGGCCCTTTCCCCTTGGGTGCAGTTATGGTCACAGCCGGCAGGGGTGCTGGCAGCTCCCGGTGAGCAGGGCAGGTGCAATGGTTCCCCCGTGGCTGCAGGGGGTGCTCCGGAGCGAGCTCGGGGAGCACGCGGCACTGGTGCCCTGGGATCCCGGGAAGAGATGGAACAAAAAAGCTTCACAAACCCCTTGGCAGCTGATCCCGGTGTCCAGCCAGACCCTCGGGAACAGCAGGCTGGAACAGCAGGCTGGAACAGCAGGGACAAGCACAAATCCCAGGTGGCAGACGAGATGTATCAAAACTCTGGAGCTGTGGTGGGAACCCCACAGAGGTCTCGGCAGGCAGGGCGAGCAGGGCTGCAGAGTAGCAAAGGCTCGAAGCAACGGTGGGGGCAGGGCACCCAGAGCCCGGCTCCCAGTAGGGCAGGGAAGGCGGGCTTGGGATCCCGGGGTCTCTCGGGTAGAAGGAAGGCAGCGAAGAAGCAGCCTCTCTGTCCAAAATTCCAGGAACTGGCTGCCCACAAACCCAGGTGAAAGAGAGTAGCCAGATGCACCACTCCCCCTGTGGCCAGGTCTTTTGGTTTTTTAAGCACCCAGTAATTTGTCCGCCTGGCAACATGTATGGGGAAAATTCCTTTAAGAGAAAAAGAAAACAGGAGGAGAACTAAAACCCCAACAGAGGTGGATGCTAGAGGACAAGCCCTTAGCTTTGTTGGGAACAAACAAGGCAAAGATTCCTGGTTTTTTTCTGATTTTACTTCTTCACCCAGTCTGGCCAGACCAGGGCTGATGGCACAGCATGATTTCACACAAGGCCACCAATCTTCCGTTTGAACAAATTAACTGCAGTGCTTGATTTCAAATGAGTAATAATGTCGAACACCACTTCTCTGGTTAAACATGACTATCCCAGCAGATATGTACCTTCTTCTCTGAGCAATACTGTGTCAACAGGAGCTCATGTCTTCCAGCCTCCCACCCTGTCAATACATACAAGTGCACATAAGCATACAAGGCAATATTGTCTGATGAAGTTTGAGAACCTGAGTTTTCAACAGGAAAGTCAACAGGAATTACTTCTTGGACACTTCTATTATTTGAGCTGAGAAGAATGAACAGCTACAACTTGTGTTTGAAAGCTGAAAACTTAACTTTCAGCTGCAGCCCATAAACATGAAATCAGCTTTCTTAGAGCATCCCATGAAGAACATCCTTGGTTACAACTTTTAATGTAACACCCTTCAATAGCAAACAAATATCATTTGGATCACAGTGGAAATTGTCTTTGGAAACCAATCTGAAGAAAGCAAAAAAATATGTTTTTCTTTAACTAAGGGGTTTCTTCCTCCCTTGAATTGCTAATACTATTATTTGTCTTCATACACATTTATGTGTGTTAGAAGTGTTCATAATACTAGCCCCCAAGAAAATGAAAGAAAAAAGTAATAGTAAGTTACTTTTTTTAAAAAAATCTCTTTTTTTCTGTGGTTATGCCTATACAACTCTTAGTATCTTTATCAACTTTGCTAAGTCATTTAAATCAAAAGGAGGGTGACTGGTGCTTTTATTTAATATCTTTGGTAATTCTTTTATTAATTAAACAGGTTCCTAGAATAAAATAAAAAAATGTATTTTTATATTTGCTTGCCTAACTGAGCAAAGTATTTAAAGTAGTATAAAATCAGTGACCTGACAAAATCAGGAGGGAATCACGCCTCTTAGGGTACTTGAGAACTAATACAGATGAAAGGAACACTCTTAACATGTATTATCCTACAGATATTTTAAGTACAGTTCTCATGAGCAATGCATGCTTAAATAGAAAACCTCTGTGTACTTGGTTATACAGAGGTGCCAAAGGAGATGTAGGAAATGCTAAATAACTTCTGTAAGTAATAAGAAGTAATAAGCTTCTACATCAAACCAGCTACAGTTACTAGGAGTCTCATACCTCTTGCACAAACTCTTGCACCAGTTCCTGACCTCTCTCTTTCCTGAGCTGTCACCAAATAGTGATGAACCCACAGAACTCTTTTTGGAAAAGCAGCATTTCCAGAGAAAACATCCAGAGTGATTTAAAGTACAAATTATTTTTACTTGTGCCGATATTCACATTGCATGTGCAGCACGGTTTGAACTCGTTTCCAAAAGGGCAACTGCTGTATCACCCAAAGTTTACTTTAGTGTTTTCTTTAGAGCTCAGGGTATTATCTTTTCGTTTGGAAGGCTTACTTTAAATGTGTCCTGGGTTGCAGTGTATTCTATTAGCATCCTTATGAGCTGTTGAAACCAGGTGGGGCAGTGTTTCCTTGCCTCCTCCCCCCGGAGTATCTTTCTGTTAATGGCCCATCAATGCCCTGCCACATGACTCATAGATAACTCCCTCCGGACTATCTTCTGTTAATGAGCCCATCAACGCCTGGTCTCATGACTCATCATCCCATTGTGAGATGCTCCCCCCAGAGGGATGAACCAAGCATTCCATCCTGGATATAATCTGAGATTCCGAACACCACAGATACCCTTTCCACAGGATTCCCAGAGGACAGGAGCTACATAGCCACCACTGGACCTTCTGAGGAAGAGCAACCCCTTTCTACAGGATCACTGCTTCAACAGAACCACATTCACCACTTCAGGAGGACTGCAGCCACCATTTAACCCAACTGCCACCACCACCCTGACTAACAGGGTGTCAGGTTGTATCCTGACTCTGTCAATTTAATCCAGTGTTTTCTGCCTTTATCTTCTTGATTTCCCTATTAAATTGTTATTCTGACTTGGTGCCTCCCACTGGTTTGTTTTCAAACTAGTACAAAATGTTACATGTAACAAGGTGTGCTGGTTTTGGCTGGGGTAGAGTTAATTTTTGTTGCAGTGGCTGGTATGCGGCTGTGCTTTGGATTTGTGCTGAACACAGGATTGATAATACAGAGATGTTTTTGTTACTGCTGAGCACAGCTTACACAGACCCAAGACCTTCTCTGCTCCCTCTTCCTTCGGCAAGGCAGTTGGGGGTACATGGGAGGGTGGGAGGAGACACAGCCAGGACAGGTGACCCCAACTGACCCAAGGGATATTCCAGACCATGTGACAACATGCTCCGTGTATGAAGTAGAGGAAAGAGGGAGGAAGAGGGAGGGGGATATTTGGAGTGATTGTGATTGTCTTCCCAAACCTTACCTGTGATGGGGCCCTGCTCTCCTGGACATGGCTGAATTCCTGCCTGCCCATGGGTAGCAGTGAATTAATGCCTTGTTTAGCTTTGCTTGTGTGTGTGGCTTTCGCTTTCCCTATTAAACTTTCTTTATCTCAACCCACAAGTTTTCTAGCTTTTTATCCTTCCCATTTTCTCCCTGATTCTGCTGTTGGAGGAATAAGAAAGTAGCTGCCTGGGGCTTGGCTGCTGGCTGGGGTTAAACCACAACAGAAAGTAATGTTATCAAAGATAACTGGAAAATCTGTGGTCAAGGCCACTATCTTCCCATCACAGAATAGCCAAACTTGGGGCCAGATGGGGCATGGCCAAGAGTAATAAGATAGAAAAGACCCATCAAAATCAATCATTTCTGAGCAGAATATGTGAGGACTGAGCTTTACATGGCAAAAAAAGTATGCACTTCTTAATTTTGCTTTAAAGATGCTCATGGTAATGTGATTTCCAGATGTTTAAAATCTGTGTCAGCTCAGAGTGAAAATATGCTGGGCAGTGCTCTTTTCTTGAATCTAGTTTTCAATGTCCAGACTACTGATCCATATTGAGAGTAGGCTGGGCGCTAGGTGTATCAAAACAAGCTAAAAGATGAAACAAGAAAAAAACCAGTGACTAACAGCATGATTGCATGGGTGCATGTGGATCTGGGATATAGGAACAATGGAGTTTACAACAGTTTACAAGTCCATCTTCTGCAATGAACCCATGGATGGTTTTCTAAGTCAACATAAAAGTATTACGGACTTTTTGACGTAAACATGGCTGTTTGGCCCTGCTGCATGTATCTTGTAGTACCCCAGTTCTGGGACACCAGGAGGGATGTGCAGACTGGGAAAGCCACTTCAATGAACAGGCACATGGAGTCAGCTCTGTGGTGGTGTTCAAGCCTTATGGTTTTAAAAGCTTCTTATTTGTTTATAAACTTACTCTGAGTTTGGAAAGTAGGGTGGGTTGAGCATATTTCCATCGCATGTCACCTCTTTAGTACAAACAGGGAAATACGCTGCAAGATATTTGATGTACTATAAAGGATGCTTTCATATTATAAACTAGCAAAGAAACACCCTATTTGCTGTGACCCACAAGTATGCCTGGGCTTATTATGGTAGCATGGTTTAAAAAACAAAACCCCAAACAAAAACAACACAGAACCACCCTCTCCACCACCACTTGCATAAAATCTCTCTGCAAGAGATTCACTTATTCAGACCCCACATTTCCCGTTCTCTGCATCTGCCTGGTGGCAGCATGGATACCCCTCTTTCTGCCACAGCCTCCAGCAAATACAGCTGTATCAACAGAAAGCTCATGAAGGTGGACAGCCCAACTATTGTGACCTTCAGCAACACAAGTTTGTTAGTAAGTGTATCCTCAGGTTCATCACCCTATATAAAGTAACTATTGCCAGAGATTTCAGCTGAGGTTCAGCTCTTTGTTGTGGGCTGTTGTGCATTTAAGAGACAGGAATGCTTACTAATAGTGCACACTCTAGGTGGTCACATCTCTAGACTGAACTTGAACCATGTACTTGAACCATGTTCCAGAACAATTATGGAAAATAAATTGATCCAACTCTATTTTATGCCACTGGAGGGCATTCATTGCCCTTAGAAATTCCCCTGTTGCAGAGTTGCTGTAACATGGGACACGGTGAGTCTGTGTTGTTCTATTTTAAACTACGCAAGGTCAACAGAATACGTATGTGTGCTTTCCAGCATTTTCCCCATGGAAGCTCCTGTTGCGGTGAGCCATGGCTCCCGCCATGGTGTCCTGGACTCTGTTGGACAAAAGGTCCAATGGTTTAACACCCCTGAGGCCCAGGAATCATAAGATGGCCGCCCTCCTCAACATGGTTGCCCTCTGGCAGCTTGGCGGGAAAAGTCGTTGATCAAGTCAGGAAAGACGTGCCACCCTGTACGTCTGCAATGGCCGCCATACTCTCCTCCCCTAGTTACCTCACTGTTTAGTTCTTGGTCCTCGCTCACCCTCCCCGCCCCCCCTCACTCCCCATTGGTTATGATGCATTTGTCTCTGCCTGTGTTACACCCCCAAACTGTGTTGTTATTGGTTGTTCTTTGTATGCTCTGCCCTGAGCAGTGGGGTATAAAACCCCCTGTCAGAGGCTTTCAGGCACTCTCTTGGCCCCTCTCCCCTCAGCTCCAATAAACCCATTCCTGCTTCCTCCAAGAAGAGTCTCCTCATTGCTTCACTTCTCCTGGCGCTTTACCCATCAGTGGCTGAGGCGAGCCTCCCTCAGGATCCCGCCTAGCCTCCCGCTCCCTGCCTGCGCTCATCCTCTGCCGCTACAGCAGGCGAAGCAGCTGCCCAGTGCTTGGCCCCTGAGCTAGCCACTCAGCTAGGACTGCGGCAAGCTCCCAAGGAAATCATGACTCTTCTGCATTAAGATATATGAGAATGCATTTCACCTGCGTGTCCAGCACAACCTCAATGAAGTCAGGAGATTTATTTAACAGCTTATCACTAGACACTGGCTCAAGCCTCTGTATGGGGAGCAGCATTTAGCCTCTGTCCTGGGAGGCAGTGAGGCCAGTTCTTCGGCACTTGCATTTCTGACACCATAGATTTTGTTAAGCAGGTGCAAAGAACTACGTTCTTTCCACTGGGAAAAGTGGAGATAAGCCTCTTTACAGACCACATCACCGAGGCAACCAAGTGCTCCCACAGTTGTGAGAGCAGCAGAAATTGGATTTCTCAGTTACTGAGGCCAGTGTCACCTCTCTGGGGAGTTATTTATTAAGAAAATGTTTTCAGGCTCAAAGCAGAAAAGCTGATCCTTTAACCTACCATTTATCACAACAGAAGCACTAGGTTCTGGCATTGCCAAAAATTGAGACTGTTCCTGCTCCGAGGATCTTGCTAGCAATACCAGGAGTTTCAGAAGAAAGCTTTTGCCTTCCAAAGTCTATGAAAGGCTTCCAGTCTCCAGGATGAATATATTTTCAAGTAACTTCCTTAAGCGTGTGTGAATAGTGCAGCCTTGTCTGGGCAAAGGAATCTTTCATGAGTGTTTGTTAAGACAGTCTACTGCTCAATGTTCCCTCATGCTTTGTATTGAAAACCACTGGAAAATCATGCTGGTATCAAATAACAGCCCTCTATAACAGTCTTCATCATCCTGTGAGTGTTTTCTATTATTGTGCTTCCTTTAATAGGACTTTTCTGCTTAATATATTGCATGTGTTAAAAAAAAATAGTCGAGGCTTAACTAAGTTCAGACTTGCAGCTAAATTGTCCATTCAGAGCTAAAACCTGAAGTGCCATTTGCATCTCTGCAACCACTTCTATCTTTAAGTAACTTTATAATCAGAAAAAGACATAATAATCAGCAGTATGGGCACATATATATATTACTTATATGGTACATAGCTATCATCGGAGCACAAAACTGTGTCTGTGAGGTTACTACAGCATAGAACGACCGGTTCAGCACCATTCAATAAAGTTTATTATATTTTAACCTGGGCAGTAATAGTTACCCATTGCAATTGTCATGTGTCAATTATTTATTAGAACTCTTTCATAAATTTAAACTATGTCTGCTTATACATCTGCATGTCTATATATAGATAGAGCATAAATATTTTTATATTTATCTATATATATTATCTGCTGGAAAAATTATTACACCAAGAAGCAACAAACATATTGGAGTTTAATTAAACTCTGTTAAAATTTACAATGTTAAATGGCTAAACATAGTTCAATAGAGCAGAATTCCAATGAAATTAAATGTAATTACCTTGTTCTTCAAGGTAAGTTTGTGCATCAAAACTTCCTTGGCAATTAGTATGCAATATATAGACAACCGAACCACACATTTTCAGCAACAAACTAATAAAAATTGCCTCAGTGTTTTTACTTAAAGTTCCCTGAAGAAGTAACAATTACCTGATTCTCCCATGAAGTATTTCTGGGATGAATATTTGGGGGAAAGAACTTCTTTAGCCTAAAATTTTTTTAATGTATTTATATATATATATATTTTTTTATATATATATATATATGTAACAGTCTCTACATTCAAGGATGTCAGGTTTTGTCTTCTCAGTTTTCAAGAAGATTAAGTGTTTCAAGATTCTAATTTTCTACACTGAAATTGGTTTATTTAAAGACGCAGTTTAAGTTACATTTTCTGACGTATTTTTTAGCTCTAAATGACTCATTCTAACAGGTGAGAAAAATGGAATAATAAAAAGTTTAAAAAAATGGAAAAGGAAAAAAACAAACCACAAAAAACCCCAAACCAAAGCAAAACCCCCCTCCTCCCACCTTTAAGTGGGTCTTTGCTTTGAAAAGGAGATCTTCATATTGATATTGAAGTTCTTTACTAGCAGAAGCGTTACTTTTCACATTTGGAAAAATGGTATTGTGAACTTCAGTATTCGGAGAGATGAGAAACTGTCAAGGGATGTCCTCAGAAATTTTCAGCTGCAGCTATGATGTTTTCTGTGTGAAAATGACTTGCAGTACTTTCACTTGATATTAGAACATTTTGTGGGGTTTTTTTAAGTGAAATGCAATTGAACTGTTAAGGAAAGTTTCCTATCTGACTATCCAAGAGCCACTGCTGCAGTCAGACCTGCACCACCTGAGCTGGGATTGAGGCCCATTCCCAGCAGGCTCCAGTGAGCTGATGGGTGCTCCTCTCGACTGCCTGCATATCCCACACTCACAGGGTCAGAACAAGGTTTCCCTACCAGCTCAATACCAAAGACCAAAGTGTTTCTGCTGATTTTCTTGTTTTCAAACAAGAGAAACAGCAGAAATACTTTGGAACATTCAATTACACCATGACCAGGCAGAAGATATCTCCTACAGAATCACAGAATAATGAGGCTGGAAGAGACCTCCAAGATCATCGAGTCCAACCCGTGCCCTAACACCTCAACTAGACTATGGCACTGAGTGCTATGTCCAGTCTTTTTTTAAACACATCCAGAGATTTTGATTCTACCACCTCCCTGGGCAGACCATTCCAGTACTTTATTATTCTTTCCGTGAAAAACTTTTTTCCTAATATCCAACCTATACCCTCCTTGACGCAGCTTGAGACAGTGTCCTCTTGTTCTGTCAGTTGCTGCCTGAAGGAAGAGACCAACCCCCACCTGTCTACAACCTCCTTTCAGGTAGTTGTAGAGAGCAATAAGGTCACCTCTAAGTCTCCTTTTCTCTAGGCTAAACAACCCTAGTTCCCTCAATCATTCCTCATAGGGCTTGTGTTCCAAGCCCCTCACCAACCTTGTTGCCCTCCTCTGGACACGCTCAAGCATCTCAACGTCCTTCCTAAACTGAGGGGTCCAGAACTGGACACAGTACTCAAGATGTGGCCTCACCAGTGCCAAGTACAGGGGAAGAATGACCTCCCTGTTCCTGCTGGCCACACAGTTCCTAATGCAGGCCAGGATGCCGTTGGCCTTCTTGCCCATCAAGGCACACTGCTGGCTCATATTCAGTCGGCTGTCGACCAGCACCCCCAGGTCCCTTTCCGCCCAGACACTGTCCAGCCACACTGTCCCCAGTTTGTAACGTTGTAGGGGATTTTTATGGCCAAAATGCAGAACTCGGCACTTAAGACTTACTAAACTTCATCCTGTTGGACTCTGCCCATCCATCCAACCAATCCAAGTCTCTCTGCAGAGCCCTCCTTCCTTCCAATAGATCGACACAAGCTCCCAGCTTAGTGTCATCTGCAAATTTACTAATGAGGGACTCAATACCCTCATCCATGTCATCAATAAAAGTACTGAACAAAACTGGTCTCAGTACAGACCCCTGAGGGACACCACTGGTGACTGGCTGCCAGCTGGATGCCGCACCACTCACTATCACTCTCTGGGCCCGACTATCCAGCCAGTTCCTGACCCAGCAAAGAGTGCCCCTGTCCAAGCCGTGGGCTGCCAGCTTTTCCAGGAGTATGCTGTGGGCCTTGCTGAAGTCCAAATAGACAACATCCACAGCCCTTCCCACATCTACCAGGCAGGTCACCTGGTCATAGGTATCACTGAGAAATTGTTTTTTAAATCATGCCCTAAAATCAAATCTCTCTTGCTGTGTCATTCCAAAACATGACTATTTCCCATGTCTCCATTCCTGTCTTTCAGAGAGTTAGATGTGACAATGGGGAGACCTGGATATGTGCAAATATAAGAAGTTCTTTCTGATCTTGATTAAAAGGGAAAGGTCTAAGAGACCGACTGCCTATTAGAAATATTCTGCTTTTTACTTGGGCTCATATATACATATTATAGTGTGGGGTATGCCTCCACTATGCCTGGAGGGATGTCTGCTGAAATTGCGTAATCACCCAGCAGGACTCCCTGGGAAGGCAACCACTTCTTTAGTCATGGCGAGAAAAGACAGACCCACAATCCTTTAGGAGACCCTATGCAGATCCTTTGTAACCCATTGGCCTTTACCCATCCCCTGTATCCCTATAAAGGCTAGCCCTCTGCCCCTGTGAGGGGGAGAGCTCTCGTCCCTGGATTTCCCCTTTGCCGGAATACAGACCGACAATAAAGCTACCTTCTGTGCAGAGCCAGCCACACGAGCCTCTGGTCTCTCTCTCTGGTCTGGCTTGGCCTGGAGGCTGCCCTGCAGAGCTAAGCTGAAATCACTAGCTGACAATCACTAAAGAGCTGACAGTCTCTGCAAGGGCCCTCCTAGCTAGCACCTGAGGGAAGACACTGGGCCTCGGGAAAGCGATCCCTTTTGGGAGCATCTCTCCACACCGGTCACCTCTTCCTGGGTCAGAGCCACTGACCTCATCACCAGCTGTAATATCATAGTAATGGACAATTATAAAGCCCCAGTCCTCGCTTGGCTTTACAACTGTTTATTTAAAAGAGGCTTAAGGTACCCCTGAGGTGGCACAAATGAGAACTAGACAAAAGTTCTCAGGAGGTTAGAAAACAAACTTTACTGGCAAACTTTGCAAGATCAGAAACTTGCCAAAATTTAAAGCAAACGTTCAATCAAAAGAAAGCATTTCATACAGCACTGACTTAGCAAAATCTCACCCATCCTACCTTAAATTATCCAGACTTCAAGAAGACAAAATTAGGAGACCAAAAGGAGAGAAAGAGAGAAAACGAGAGAGAAAAAAGATACAACTTCCACCCTTGGATCCAGAATGGTCACAGCTGCCATAAAATTCAAGGACAATAGCGATGCAACCACCTCCATTTTTGTGCAATGGTTTTATCCGCTCTGGCTTCCTGTAGCCACCCGCACCCACCTCCCTCTTCCACCAGGTGGGGCTTCTGGTCTGATCCCCACTCTGGGGCTAAATTGGGGCTCCAATGAGGCATTGCTTCCTGCGTGCCAGTGCCTGACTGCTGCACTTGTGGCTCCAAAGGGTTCCACCTTCATGGAACTTGATCTGCCCCCTCCCTTACACACCCCTTACTTGTTTTGAGCCAGTAATCATTTTTTCCAGTCTCTCACAACAGTGAAGAAAGTTTCTATAGCAGTTGCCTAGAACATATTAACCCTCAATCATAGAATCATAGAATGGTTTGGATTGGAACAGACCTCAAAGATCATCTCCATTCAACCCTTCTGCCATGGGCAGGGACACCTTTCACTATCCCAGGTTGCTCAAAGCCCTGTCCAACCCAGCCTTGAACACATCCAGGAATGAGGCAGCCAGAGCTTCTCGGGGGCAACCTGTACCAGGGCCACATCACCCTCATAGTGAAGAATTTCTTCCTAACATCTAATCTGAATCTACTGTCTTTCCGTTTAGAGCCATTCCCCCTGGTCCTAAACACTCCAGTGCATCCAAGGAAGAGCAAAGGGTTTTGTAATTTGTCTGTCCCTGACAAGAACATACCATACAAGAACATACATATTGCCTCCTCCTGCCTTGTATATGCACATTAGTTACTGTCCATAATACCATATAAAAACACTTTAAGTATTTTATAACTCTGAAACACAACTGGCAGTGATAAAATACCCTCAAGAGACCTGAATGCTGTATGCCTCAAAACATTTAGAAATACCTTTAAAGTATCTCTTTTCAAACACTGTCATAGAAACTGACGTGCTGAATGGAATGTAGTTCACTCTAGTACAGCTGTTACCAAAAATTGCTAAAAATAAAAACTCCACAACACTTATGTAGCACTGAGAAGCAGGTATTCTTTATTTGGCCAGATGCATAAGGAAATATCTCCTCCAAAATCTCATGCATGCTTAGGACAGAAAAAACTCCTGTTTGCATACTGTATTTTATACGCAGATTTATAGCTTTTCCCACAAGAAACATACATATGATAATAATTTCCCCAAAGCCATTAACTCACGTTCCCTCCCCTCTCCACACACATTCTTCTGCCCTGGGGGTCTCCTTGGTGGTCCCTGGAGGTTGGTGACACCAAAGTCATACCTGACCACCTGCTGAACTGATAAAAGTTGGCACAAGTGGGCTGGTAGCTTTCCAGTTCTTCCTACAAGAATAAGCATTGTGCAGTTCCACAGGCTAGTGGTTTTTGAAGAAGCATTGTATTAATACACCAGGTGCAAAAAATTTTTCATCTGGTAACACAGCAACTTGACCAAGTACAAGAACTTGTCTAAGCAATCTGGAACAAAACAGTTAAACTCTTCATCTAAGTAAGGCAAGAAGTAGCAGTTGTTAAAACAATTAATTCCTTTTGACTTGGAGAAGAACATGCTACCTCAGAGATTTGGTTACATGTGAAAGGTAACATTACACCCTCACCTTCAAATCAAGGACAAATAAAAATCCAGAAATTAGTTCAGTGCTAAAAAAACCATCAAGAGAACACAAGCTCATCAACTTAGTCTCATGAAATCCTTACTGCAGATTTCCTGGGTATATTTGTCCAGAGCTAAAGCTTAAATACATACTTTCACTCATTTTCATATAGTATAAAAGGAATTTTTCATTAAGTAAAAAAATTAAACTAATTTGAATACCTTGTATTCAGTCTCTATGTTTTTCTTCTTTTTCCGATCCCAAGTATGCAAAACTCTACCAAAAGCAACATATTTGTCCATATATCAACTAAAAAATCAGAGGCCAAGAGGAGATCTAAACCATGAGCCAGACTAGCAGTGCTGACAGTTGACACAGTGACAAGGGGTAAACACGTAATATAAGGGACAAGCTGCTTGGGCTGTCATTCCTTCATGCTATTCATTCCTGAGATAGAGCGCATACAATTTGGCAAACTCCAAAATCCTAAGTGTGCCCCAGTGTAACGGGGCAGATGCAGAGAGTAATGGGCCACCAGAAACCCTTCCCTTAACTTCAGTGAGTTTTATCTGCAGCTTTTGGGGTTTAATTTGGTCTCTTGTGATGGCTATAAAATTTTTTATAGAGCCTGACATAACTATAAGAATATTGTTATCCAAAAATGAGAGCTGCTCTGTCAAACACAACAGAAATTAAGAGAGTTTTAGTGGTACTGTACATTAATTCCAGGATGAAATGCAACAGCATTTAAAAAGACAGAAGAAAATTAGGTTGATGGTATGTTATTCTGAATTGTTGGATAATGAGATGCTTTCATTAAAGAACAATAACATGAAAGGAGTTCTCAAGATTGGCACATCCTCTCCAAAAAACCCACTACAGAGTATTGATACTTTCTGTCTGGAGAATATTACTTCTGTTCTGAATACTTCAGAAAAATCATGGAAAATGGATTACTCAGATCTATGTTCTTACCTCACTCAAGCTGGAGGGATGGGAATCATGCAACAAAGCTTATAAAAAATTTGAAGACAGTACCTCCCAAAGACCCAAACATTGGATTTCATCGGTGATTCTCAGTCTTGTTTGCTTTCAAACACTGATCCTGCAGCTGGCATTAAAAAAGGCAGTTCACAGACCAATCTGCTCCACACCATGTGTCGTAGAACATAAGGGGACTCTAAAGTTATCCAAAATAAATTAAGTACTAGGTACATCCCCCTTGTCCAAAACAAGTTATATAGCATGGTGTCTGAGACTGAAATGGTTCATACCTTAAACATTGTTATAAAGGAGTTTTGCCCATTATAGCGAAAACTGTACAAAGAAGCTACGACCACAGAAGACCACCCCTTCTTGAAGATGCCTGACTAGAACTTTGGATTGTGAGTTAAGCCGCTTAGATAAGATTAAGGGGACACTACTGTTCAGTCATCAGGTCTAGAGAGAAGCAAACAAGGCTGAGGGAAAAGAGTGCATCCACAAGAAAGCCAAATGCAGCAGGAGATCAACCTGTCTGTTTGGGTTGGGGGAGACTGTTGCAGTGGCAGTTGGTGGTGAGGTGCCGCGACCTTCCCAAAAGCGTCCCTCATGGAGCCACTTGGCAAGACTGCCATGCACACACACACACACAATCACTCAACGCCAGATAGCTTGATAAATCCACTGGCAGTAAGGAGGCGGGAAAGGTTCTTGTATAAAGTTCCACAGGGGGTTTATTGAAGCTACGCAGGTGAAGGGGTCTAGGGACAAGAACCAAGAATATGGGAGGGTCCAGGTTTAAATATGAGGTCAATAGGGGCAGAGAGAGCATCAAGGCCAATGATTTGAGGGCACCAGGGAGGTACACAGGCAGGGTCAAGGCATGGGAGCCAGTAGGGAAACACGGAGGGAGTGGTAAGGGAACAAGGGCCAGTGAGAGAGTAGGGAAGGGAGAACTTTCTGGACATATCTGGTAGAAAGGGGCAGGGAGGCCAACGGGCCAATCGGGGGAACAGAACTGGAGTACATTTCCATAACAGAACAGGGTATGCCGGGAGAGGCCTTTTTGGTCACCCTGACCCGGGGAGTATCTCTCCTCCTAAGGCACCTTCCTCCAAGGGGTTCCTGTGTTCCCCGGTGCCATGGGCCCACTGGCTGCCACAAGACACCACGGACCTCAGAGGCCAGGTTTACACAGACTCCCCCACAGCCAAGGGGGGAGGAGGAAGAGGTTGCATAACCTCTGATCAGAGGCAGTGAACACCCATCCTCCCTTACACAAACTGGCCCAGCTGTGAAACCCCAACCCCACAGGCCACATCCACAGGACATTCACGTGAAGGGCAGCTGAAGGGGTGTAAGAATCCATCAAAGACCTGCCAAAGTGCTCTCCAGAGGCCTTGCACCACAGAACTGCACAGGATGCAAAGTGATGCAACAGATCCAGAGTCTGCTGCAAGAGACTGGCCCCCACCCTGGGGGAGGTGCCAGGGCATTCCCACCTGGCCTGAATATATATTAACCCATCAGATTCTAAGCTTTTCAGGGGACCTTCACCACCAAGAAGACCAGCTGGAGAGGATCATTGGGACACCAGTGGGATCCACGGAATGGTGATATTCTCTTTAATTTGTCTCTGTCACTCTCTTTCTGCCCCCCCCCCCCCCATCTCTTTTCTGTTTCTTTCTCTTGCTTTTTATCTCTTTTCCTCTCTCTCTCATGTTTACTGTTAAATAAAACCCATACTACTGACTTTGGCATATGGTCTTGTTTGCACCTTAATTTGGGCAGAGGAATTTCTAATAACTTTAAAACTGGACTGCAACACTTACTTTGGCGTAGCAAGCAGGGTGGTATTCTCTGACCCTAACTGTTCCGGTTTGGCCAAGTTTAGAAACATATCCTCGGAGAGAAGGCACAACCACCCCTCCCCCATCAGGTTCAGGAAAAATAAATTTTCCTCGAAGGAAAGTGAAGGAGATAAAACTATTTATTTAACAAACACATGGGAAAAGGAAAATAATGCTAAATAATAAAATCTTTCGCTGTGGAGGAAAAACCTGGGAAAATGTTAGTGTCCTCCCTTTGGTCTCCTTGGAGCTGGGGCTTGGCCCAGGGCCAGGCCCTCTGTGCCCAGTGGAAAGTCCTCCCGATGTGCTCTGATGTTGAAGCAGTCCAGTAGAAAAGGGAGAAAATCCGAAATTCCAGGGAAGGAAAGACAAAGTTCAACTCTCCATCTCTCTCCGGGGAAAAAGAAACTGAACAACTGGCCAAAAGCTGACTGGAAAGCAGCAAGCCGGGTGCTTCCCTGCCACAGCTGAAAAAAAGTCGCTATCTCTATATGACCTTGAATAAGCTGCAAACTGCTTTGAGAAAGTTTTGCTCAGTTTTTCCTTCCCCCTCTCAGGCTCAGTTTAAAGGCATAGAAAGGCACGAGAATTAATTTCTGGGCATAGAGCAGCGATATGGGATACACATCATAAAGTCACCCCAAGACACTAACACATGCCATGTTTTATCCATCCTGCCTGGAGATTCCCTGACCCAAGGTAGTTCTCCTGGTAGGCAGTAGACTAAGTGAAATTGCCCCATCAAGCTGCTCCCATGCAGCTGGCCAAAAGTGGTAATGTACAGGTGAGGGGTAAGCATATCCCCAAATATAAAGGGGAGTGGGGCAAGGTGGAAGGGAAAGAGAGAAAGCTACAAAGATACCACTACTGAAGAACTGAAATTTGTAATAGAGCTACTGCTCCTTTGCTTACCATAATAGCAATGCTGTGTGTATTTTAACATTGCATTCACTAACAATGAAATAGTCTGAATTTGTAAAAAACACATCTTACCAAAAGTTTAGGTCAGAAAATAGAACACCTTAAATTTCTTCAGATATCTAGACTGCCATAGAGTTGTATTTCCAACTTCAGCCTCTCTAATCCACTACTAATATATACAAAGCAAAATTGAGTTTCAGATATATCTCCCTTATTCTCATGCTTAGTTTTTCCTCAGGAAAAAATCCTCAGTGTTTTCAACACCTGCTCCTTGACCATCACCACACACATTTGGCAAACAAGGTTATAAGAGTTGAGTACAGTTTTAACTTCCCTTGGACTTCCTTGTGTTGTCAAACAATGCTGCCATGTCACAATGAGACTTACAACCCAGGAATTTGGAGGTCAAACGTCAATGAAGGAAAACCAAGTTGGTATTTGTAAAGCTGATTATTCTGATGTAGCACCTTGCACTTGTCCTTATGGAAGAGTATCCTCTTCTTTACAGATGACCTTTCAACTTCTCAGTTGTCCCTCTGTATCTTCATATTTTTCATCAATTAATAACCTCATTCTTCCACTCTTGTGACTCTTGACTACCTGCTTCTGGTCATATAGTCACAGTAGAAATCCCATGGTCATCCATGGCAGAATCTTCTCTTCCATTTACATTAAATGTTAATAAATAATGTCTTTTCCTACCAGTTTTTTAGCTGACCTATTACATTTTAATGTAGGATGTGGCTGATTGGTGTGATTCTAAATTGGTGTGATTATAAAAAAATATGAAAAACTTTACTAAAAGAAAACTGATATATTCTCTTTTGCATACCGCCAAGTCCTGATACCATATCATAGATGGAAACTGAGTAGTTTGACATTATTTGCCCATAGCATTGGTCCACCAAGAAACGGGCAGAGGTTCTGCAGAAAAAAATTCCAACAAGTGACTGCTTTTATTATGCATGAACACAAGGACACCTCCTCTAGTCTTCCCACACAGAATTCTTACAGATTATAGCTTCTGAGTGCCTTATTTTATAACCTTTATATTCTTTGAGGGTAGGCTTTGGGAATGCACTGCATTTAGAACATAAGAAAGCTCATACCTATACAGCTGTATGTGCTAGAAAATATGTACAGAAACAAATGTTATGTTCTAGTAACCGAAACTGTTGAATATGTCATAGCACCCATTGCATTTTAACAGGTTGGCCGATTTTCTGTGTTTACAACTGATAATTGGGTTTGCCAATAACTGCATATGTTTAGCATCACACTGATTTTCCAAACAGTTGCCATGATCTTCTTTGAAACCTTACAAGCCAGATGGGCTTTCAACAAACTGATATTGGATGATGTTTTATGTAGTCCATTTAAGATCATTGCTGTGCTCTAACATTTTGGTTTGGATTTCTTTAAAACAGATTGCACAGGCTGGAAGAAAACAAGGAAGTTTGTTTCTATAATAGCTAACTATTTTGTTCCACAGCATCACATTGACAGATGAGCAAGAATTGATAGGACCTAAATCTGCTTTATATAGTCAACTGGAAGTTGATAATTAGGATCTGAAATAAGAGATCCTATCAAAGAAAAATGTTTTATGAGGTGGACTTCTGGGATAAGTGGAACATGAAAAGGAGGGAGGGAAAGGTTTTCTCCTGGGAGTTGAGTAAGTCAACAAAGTAATACTCCATAGGCACTTGTTATCATATTTGATACTACAAGGGCATCTTGCTGCACCAAAAAGGCTTGGTATGATTATGCAAATGACAAAGTGAGTCAGAGGAACCAGAGACATTTCAGAAACCTGCAGAGAGTGGGAGAACTGAACACCATCCCGGGGGTCTTGATGTCAAGGCTGCTGGGCAATTTTGGTTTTGAATGCAAGCAGCATTTTCCTGCTGCCTTCCATTTGCAGGTACCTTTAGCATGGGTGAAAACAGCAGACAACACACAGTGCCCATTGGGTTGCACATTAGTACAAGAATTGTGTTCCTTTGTGATACAAGTATTTGAAGTATGAGTATTCAGATGGTTAAATTGGAAATCTGGGTTTGAAAAGGAATTTTCCACTTCTTGTGGCTTTATTTTTGATTCAGATGTGACGTGCAGAACTCTAAGTCTTGAACACACTGCTTTTGTTGAATCTATTTTTCTTTCCTCTAAGAAACAGATTTCATGAATTTGCTGGTGTCTTACTACAGATTATTCTGACCAGACTCATGATAGCGTAGTAACTGTATGAATGTCTGATTCAGTATGAATGTCTGATATTTTAAAAGTTCTGTTTATTGTTTGGGGTTTTTTGCCAACAGAAGGTGCTAGTGATCTCACCAGCATCACTTTGGTCTTCATTTTAATCACCATCTATATTCCAAGTCAGAAATGGCTTTCTGTATTCTTTCATTAGCAATTTTTTCCTTATTGCTATCCCTTAATCCCTTTACTTCCTGTCTGCGAGAGATCTCAAAGGCCTTACCAAATGCAATTTGCAGCCTGCTTTTGAATCAACTCTCTGTGTTGCTATTGCTACCGGCAGAATTATTTGGTAGTGCTTTCACATTGAAAAACTGCACGTACAGAACCATGGCACCGCTACAGCTGCTTTCTGGGGATACTTCGCTATCAGCCTTTAAACAGAAGTCAGTCAGGATGAGACATGACTGCAAGCCACCCAATGAAAACCAAGGACCCACCAAAAGCCTGCAATCCACTTTTTAAAGGAATGAGCAGCTAACGCACTGTGTGCGTGTTCGTGAAGGGTTCAGCTGCATTTCCCTGAAGCGTCCCTGGCAAGGAATCGTTCCGGTAGGTGCAGTATAGCACTCCAGCAAGCTGACTCCTTTCACCCGCGCAGCTGTTGGCACGGACTTTCACTCGCACACAGTCAAGCTGGATAGCTCACATGTTACCAGAAGCAAAGAGTCAGGAGGGCTGTCCTGCATGGCACTTCCATGGATGAGGTTTATTGCATTCTGCCACAGAGGGAGACCAGAGATGAAAGAGGGCAGATGATGCAGGGTCCAGGGTTTTTGTACTAGAGTGGGGAGAGCATCAGAACCAAGGATCTGAGGGCATGGGGGCGGTACAAAGGCGGGACTAGGGCAAGGGAACCAATAGGGAAGGTCTGGGGGTGTGTAGGGGTACAAGTCAATCAGACTAAGTCTGCATAGTGCCGCAAAGGCTGACAGGAGAGGCTTTTCCTTTCCCACCATGAGGTCCAGAGGAACATTCTGTGATGTAAATCCCTGCAGTAGCAAGTTGTTTGCTTTTATAACTACCATGTGGAGAACCAAAGACTAAGCAGAGCTTTTCTTGCCAAGGTTTATGATTGGACCGCGTGTTTAACATGTGCCATAAAATAGTATTGCAAGGTGTCTTAGGTTACAGTGTAAAGTGTAACCAAAAGTATGTATTCTATCACCATCTTCATAAACTGTTAAAACCAGGTGGGGCAGGGTTCTTTATGTCTTCCATGACACATCCCTGATAATTCCCTCTGGGGGATATCTTCTGCTAATGGGCCATCAAGTCTCACTGCATGACTCAAAAGAATTACATCATCCCATTGTGAGATGCTCTGCCCAGGGGGAGGAACCAGGCATTCCTACTTGGATATAATCTGAGGTTTTGGAACAGCAGAGCAGCCATACCTACTGGATTCCCAGAGCTACATAACCACCTCTGGACCTTCAGAGGAAGACCAGACACTTCTACAGGATCACCGCTTCAACAGAACCACATCCACCATTTAATCTGACTGCTACCACCACCCTGACAAACAGGGTGTCAGGTTGTATCTTGACTCTGTCAGTTTAAGCCAGTGTTTTCTGCTCGTATTTTAATTTTCCTATTAAATTCTAGTTTTGACTTGGAATCTCTCATTGGTTTGCTTTCAAACTAGTACACAAACGTATATTATTTTTTATTGAAAGAATGAAACAATATCAAGATTCATCCTTCTAATAGTGGAATAGATCTGCTCATTTACCCAACTGATACACCGGGGACATTTTTTGCATCCCAAAAGAGCCAAGTCTAAGCTTTATCTCCATATATAGAAGAAATGAAACTGCCAAGTAACTGTGTGATCATTTTCACTTGCACTCTAACCCCAAGACAGACCTTTGTCTGTAGCAGAGCAAAACAAGCACATGTACCCCAAAGGTCATATGTAGCCCTGGTAGCATTTAAAATAGTGGTTTACTTGCAAGATAAACTCTTTTCCAGACCAGAAACCAAATAAAATTTTCTAAATCCAGCATAGACATGTTCTGGGAGAAGACGGCAGCCAAAGGTATAACTGGAACCACTAGTAACTGTACACATAAACCTGGAAAATCCTTTAAAAAGTATTGTTCTAGAAAAAAAACCATAAATGTTTAAAGCAGTTGGTGACCACAATCATGAGTGCAATCTAGAAAGTAGAATAAAATCCAATGCAGTGCGTTTGGCTCCTTTCATAACCAACAGCATGTTTCCAATCACCAGCATGAGAGTGAAGCTAAACATTTCAAACCACATCACCAAAGACAACAAAACTCTATATGCTGATGTATCCTACGCAGCAGACTGTGTTTTTGCTTTGTGTCCACCTCATCCATCGTCTCAGCAATTTTCTTACTTGTTACCAACTCCTTTTGCTTGTTTTCTACTTTTATTTTAAGCACTGTGTTTTTAAAATCAGTCAGCAACTCACATTCAGATAACTGCTCAGATTCCTTAGAGGATTTTGTTCCCATTGGAGAACTCAGTGAAACAGCCAGCTGTCGAGTGCTTAACACCAAACAACTTCTGAAATATGTGGGGAGATTCCATTGGAAAACTCTGGATCTAACCAGCCTTCTTGAAAAAGAGGGATTTAACAATTTCATGGTATCCCACCTTTCTCCTCTTTCATATAGCTGGAGATGAGCATGATGAACACCAACGGCTAACTCTACATGCCTGTTTGTTTTTCTCATTAACAAATCAGAGTATAATGGCTGTTAGGAGAAGATGAAATACAAAGTTCTGCTGTCCAATAGGTTGATGGTCTGTCTGCCTGCAAGGCAACTAATTCATACAGTGTTTACATCTTGCAAAATTAACATTTGTTGCTTTCATTCTGCAGTTATAAACAATGCCATGTGGAGCAAACATGCAGGAAATTCTAATAGATGGCTGGCAAAGACTCATCTTGTTGGGTCTCATTAGTGAGGTCCACAAAACCAGTGCAAATGAGTCAGATGAAGAGCCTGCCGTATTTTCAGTATTCAATTCCATGATTTTCCACTAAAACCTGGGAGGAGACTTACTGATGAGGCCTCCAGAGCTCAGTCAGAAATGATTCCTGGCTCTTCCCCAAACTCCCTGTGTGATCTTGGCTAAGTGAATTTATTCTTCCCTACTTCACCCCTCTGTCTAGCTGTTAAACACAGCTTAAATCTCTCTTGGCAAAACAAAAGTACTGCACTTAGGTAGGATTAATCAGCAACGTGAATTCAAAATAGGAAGTGATTTGTCAAGGTTAGGCCTTTTATTTTTCATAGTAGTTCTTGGAGGTTGTAATGGATCTCCAGCTGAGTGTGAATAAACTCTAATTGGTTATGAAAAAAGCACCTCACTGGAACACTGACAGGAGTGGAGCCTACAAGCACCCCACAGTCCTTTATCTGCTGGTGGTATCCCAATTTGGGTGCCATGCCAGGGAAGGCAAACCACTAGGAAGACTTCTGAAAAAGATGAGAAGGAGACCAGAATGGCAGAGACACAAGAAGAGCCTGAATTAATTGCTGCCATCTAGCCAGAAAGAAAAATGTGACCGAGGAAAGGAGGGCTAAAATAACAGTGTTCAAGGCTGCTGCAAGATGGAGCAATTTTACAATATTTGTGGTGGCTAGGGAAAGAAAGAAAGAGCTTCAGCTGCAGCAAGAGAAATTTATATTACATGTGGATTTATATTAAACACAAAAGAAGTTCTCTAACAGGAAGTGGAGAAAACACTACATTAAATCATTCTGGGAAGCTGGGAAGCCCATCCTTGGGGGCCTTCAAGAAAGAGTTGGACAGACATGTTCCAGGAATAAAATGGGGATAATTAATCTTGCCATGGGGCAGCACAATAAAATGATCTGTTGAAATCCATTCAGCCTGTGATTTTGTGATAGTATCTGAGCAGATGCTGTGGGTTTGTACAGCACCTTACCCATCAGAGCCTTTTTCTTTCTTCCTGAGAGACAGTCATTAGTAACTATAACAGGTTTTATGATCACTGTGTTTCAAAACACACAGTTTAATGCCACATACACACTACCCAAACTGTAGCTTAGATTTCAATAAAATACCTATTCCATTTCTCTACTGAACTAGAGAGTTATGAGCAACTGTTTATTTTCCAATGCTACATTCACAAAATGAATTCACACAGCTTGCACTGATAGTGGGAAGAGAGATAACTACTGCTTTGCAGATAAGGACTTCTCTCCAGTGCTGTAAAAAGAATAAAGAAAAGAAAAGGAAAAAAAAAAAAAAAACAAACCAAAAAACCCCCAACAAACTACCTATCTATTCTGCTTCTTAAAAAAAGAAAAAAAAAAAAAAAAAAGTAGGGGACACTGTTGGGGTCTCCTCCCCCTGCCATATAGCCCTGGGAGAGGGGCCCTGAGGGGACAGAGACGGGGTTTCCCTGCCCCTGGTCAGCCTCGTTCCCCATTGGTTGTTTTGTGTTTCCCTGTGCAGGCAAGGACCCTCGGGTCCCGTGACTAGGACAGCTCCTTGGCAGAGCCCTGGCCATGCGGCTGGAGAAATAAACATCTCTCTGAAACATCTGTCAAGAATCTGTCCATATATATTTCCTTTCCACGGGACTCCTGGTTTGGTGCATTGTGTTACAGAATCCCCGCTGTAACAGGACACAATATCTTGAATATCTTTTTGCCTTAACCACAATGAATTTGAAAATGGTAGGACTATACCTCTGAATTAATTTTATTGTTGTCTCATGTGAGATTTATAATAAAAAAAGAAAAAGTAAAACTTAATTCCCAAGATTTCAAATACTGCTTAGAGTCACTTTATATATGCAGGTGACAGAGTTGTCATAATTGGTCACTTTACAAGTCATGGCCAAAAATTATCCTCTCTGTTCAGCCTGTTCATGATGCATTTGCTCTCTTTCCAGCCTAAACACATGCGCATGTAGAGGCACACCCCTAACTGAAGCAAAACTGACTCAGTAAAAGAGAAGAGTGATCATATCACCAATGGGAAAATTCAATGGCCATATTACTTCCCCCTCACAGACATTACTGGTAGTTTCTGTTTAGTTTGGTGATTCATTATTAAATTGACACAAAAGCCTCACTAGGAAATAATAACTTTTAACTAATGTTTCATTTGTTATTGCCCCAGATACACCCTTATGCCTCAGACAAGCCCTTATGTCTAGCAGCAAAGGATGGTATTCATTTACATGACTGGTACAGCATGTCAGTGTCTACAAATGAAGTAGAGCCCACCTCTGCTTCAGCGTAAATCTGATTTAGGGGAATTGAATCCCATTAGATTTCAAAAATCGACACACCACACAGATTTCCTAAATAATGCAATTTGACACAGTGATCCATCATTGGATGAAAAACAACACGCAAATAATGTGCCAGCTACATAAATATTTCCCAGATATTAAGCTAGTCTATGTATATTAAGCTACATTCCCACATAACGTAGAAAAGCTTACAAATTATCATGTTTTTCTCATTAATGTCAGTATATTTGGTATTTTTAAGCTTGGCTACCAAATAAATTATTAGTTCAGCTTTCATTAAGAAAAATAATGTTTTCCTGTAATAAGGAACTGTTCCTACAATAAGGAACTGTTGACACATTGCTTTAAATACTTTATTCTCTTCAGTACTATTTAATGCACTAAAATTCAGATGGCAAATCACAATGAAATAGCAGTTTTAGATAATAATAAGAGGAAAGAACAGGTTAGATGTATTTGGTCTGGCTGAGATGAAGTTAATTTCCCCATAGCAGCCCTCACAGTGCTGTGCTTTGCATTAGTAGCTAGAAATTGGGCTGGCACAGCATCAGCACTGTCTCAACATTTCCCCCGTCCAGCAAGGGGCTGGGGGTGGGCAAGATTTTGGGAGGGGTCACAGCTGGGGCAACTGACCCAAATTGATAAAAGGAATGTTCCACACCATATGACGTTAGCTCAGATATAAAAGCTAAAAAAAGGAGGAGAAAGGGGGGAGCGTTCATTGTTTACAATGTTTGCCTTCCAGAGCAACAGCTATGCATGTTGAAGTGGGAAGTGTCTGAACATCACTTGCTGATGGAAAGTAGGGAGCAAAATCCTATTTTTTTCCTCTTTGCTTGTGCTCATGCAACCTTTTGCTTTTGCTTTAGGGAACTGTCTTATCTCAACCTATGAGTTGTTCTCCATCTTATTTTCTCTCCCCTGTCCAGCTGAGAAGGTGGAGTAATAGAGCATTTTGGTGAGCACATGGCATCCAGCCAAAGTTAACCCAACACATTAGGTAAGTTAAATATTTTTAATTCAGGCTAAGATACACAAAAACCTGAGGAAGACTTGGGCAGTCTCAGAGCCTCTTGGGAATTGTTCATCTATGGAAGAATAATAACATACCAAAAAACTGCAGAAGAGTGAAAATGGTGATTACTCTTACAGAGGAGTAAAAAACAGTAGCTGGGAATTTGCAGGCCTGACAGCAACAAAAAAACAGCACATATAATTGAATAATCTATTTGTAAGCACTGGAAAGAAAAACGCTTTGTGAGTGGCAGTCAGTGTGGACCCATGTTATGGGCAAATAATATCCAACTACTCAGTTTCGATCTATGATATGATATCAGGACTTGGTGGTATGCAAAAGAGAATATATCAGATAGTTTTCTTTTAGTAAAGTTTTTCATATTTTCTCATAATCACACCAATCAGCTGCATCCTACATTAAAATGTAATAGGTCAGCTAAAAAACTGGTAGGAAAAGACATTATTTATTAACATTTAATGTAAATGGAAGAGAAGATTCTGCCATGGATGACCATGGGATTTCTACTGTGACTATATGACCAGAAGCAGGTAGTCAAGAGTCACAAGAGTGGAAGAATGAGGTTATTAATTGATGAAAAATATGAAGATACAGAGGGACAACTGAGAAGTTGAAAGGTCATCTGTAAAGAAGAGGATACTCTTCTATAAGGACAAGTGCAAGGTGCTACAAGTACATCAGAATTATCAGCTTTACAAATGCCAACCAGGGAACTAAAGGTTAGATAAAGGGATGCAATAATGTTGGCAGCCTGAGTCAGCAGGTCATCGCCTAGACTAGGTGCATGTATACACTGTTGAGCTGGGGTGGATCACTTCCACAAGATTTGGATGAAGCTCAATACTTAACTTCAGGGTGCTGCATTTCAGGAGACAGGAGGAGCTGTTGGAACTGGATGAAAGTTGGATGAAAACCAGGATGCAACTTGGAGTGCTTAGCTTGTAGATGAGAGTGCAGGGGATAGGTAGAATACTAAGTATAAGGATGTATATATACTTAGGAAGTAGAAGGAAAATGAAATCTATTCTCAAGATGTGTCATGAGTAAAAGTAATGGGGGTTACATTTCATCACAGGAGATGAGGATTCATCACAGGAGACTCAAGCATTCAGAAAATTAAGAAAAAATTTCATTTCTGTGATAGTACAAGTCAACAATACACCAGACTGTAGTGTGTTCATCCTTGCAGATGTCTAAGAATAGGTGGGAAAGTATCTGTGAGGACTCATAAATATGGATTGTCTGGCTTGCTTTGGGGAAGAAATTACAGGATTCGTCAAGGTCCAGTTTAGCCCTATGCTTCTTCAGTATTCAACACTTAAACAAAAAAAACAGAAAAAATTGTAAGACAAGAACTCCGAAGTTCCAGTTCTACAAATCTCGATTTAGGGGTGATATAATTCACTCATAGTTAATCACCTTGTATAGTGAAGGCCTGGTTACTACAAGGAAAGAAATGGGGAGAAACAAAATTGTGCTGGCTTTGGCTGGGGTAGTTAAATTTTTTTGCAGTGGCTGGTATGGGGCTGTGGTTTGGATTTATGCTGAACACAGGGTTAATAATAAAGAGATGTTTTTGTTATTGCTGAGCAGGGCTTATACAGAGCCTTCTCTGCTTTTCATATGGCCACGCTGGCAAAGGAGTTGGGGGTGCATGGGAAGATGGGAGGAGACACAGCCAGGACAGATGACCCAAACTGACCGAAGGGCTGTGTGACATCATGCTCAGTATAAAAAGTGGAGGGAAGACAGAGGAAGAGGGAGTGGGATGTTTGGAGTAATGGCATTTGTCTTCCCAAGTCACCATTACCTGTAATGGGGCCCTGCTCTCCTTGGAGATGGCTGAACTCCTGCCTGCCCTTGTACAGCAGTGAATTAAGTCCTTGCTTTTTTTGCATGTGCAGCTTTTGCTTTCCCAATTAGACTGTCTTTATCTCAACCCACAAATTTTCTACCTTTCACCCTTCCCATTCTCTCCCTGATCCTGCTGTTTGTCGCTGTTGAGACAGTCACAACACATATACGCACACACCAACTTCTCTGGGCAAAAAGCATCTTTAATTCTACAAAGCCTTTTTTATATACTTTCTTGGCACTCATGCTGTGTATCCATTGGCTCCTAAGTTATTACGTTACAAATTATTGGTTACCTACAACTAACACCCATTCTAAACCCAAAACCAGCCTCCCGCGAACAGCTGTGCATTCTTCTTCTGTTGTTTTGGTTTCTTGCTTCTGTTGATGCTAAAATTCTCATGGGTACAAACCGAATTCTCACGGGTACAAAGTGATTGTGTCCAAGTCGAAATCTGTGAGACTTTCAGTCCAGCTGTCAGTTCCCACAGCTATTGGGGTAGTGAGTGAGCAGTTGCATAGGACTGGGTTGCTGGCTGGGGTTAAACCACAACAAAAATCCAATAGGTCTTTTCTCTGTGGGGCAGTAACATTTTTCTGTTACAGGAGTAAGGCACCACAAAAAGTCTCCAGAAGAATAAAAAGCCTACACATCAGCCTCCTGGGTTCCTGGCGACAGCCCAAACTACACTACCCTTCAAATATGCCCTACCTCAATTCTCCTTCAGAATTATCTTCTAAAGAGACAGGTCTGGCTTGCCTTGACTCCACTGGCACATTTTGGTGGCTGACTGTAAACCAGAGTGGGGCTTGCTATAAGAAGCAATCTAAACAATTTCTCTGACTGGTGAGCTAAACCAGTTAACACTGGGGAGCAAGCTGAAGGCATTAAGCAGTCTCCTTCAGTCATCTTTTAGGACAAACACAGCTGGAAAAGGTGTTTGAAGGTGCCTTTCCTCCAGCTATGGGCTATTCACCAACAGGGCTGTTATTGGATTCCTGAGGTCTTAACACTGAGAACAGTTGTTGAAGAATAGTTAGAGGATCAGGGACATGGATCATTGATAAAGCTGAGGGGTACAGATCAATACAAGAGCTGTACAAGCAAAGGCCTGCATGAGAAAATGCCTGCGTGAGGAACAAGCCTGAGAACCAAAAGGGAGTTTTAAGGAGGTACAGTGCTGTGCTGACAAGATGTACTGACCATGACAAGGAAGGAAGAACTTTGATTTCTCAAGTTAAAACATAAATAGTAGAAGCTTGCCAAATGTAGTCTTTTTCTCTAACCCAATTATGTAGAAACAAGAATGTGCTTTCATAAGTTTAAACCAATCAAGAACTGACAAGCATGTATGCTCATACTATATAAGTGCCTCTGTATTATCAATAAACGAAGCTTGCTTTATCAATGACACTGATTGTCTGCATGTCTTCCCTCGCCAAAGTCAGCAAGTAACAGTGTCCTGGCTGGGAAGTGGGAAGCGAGCCTCCACCCAGACCACAAGCAGCAGAAGGAATGATATCTGACTTCTTCAGCAAACTAGCTCTGGGAAAAGGAAAGAAAAAAAAGAAAAAAAAAAAAAGAAAAAAAAAGAAACCTAGCAATACAAAGAAGGCAGGAAAGGAACCCTGAAAGTCAGGATACACAAGGAGAGAGCAGGACAGACAAGAACAGCGACCAGAGGGAGATATGACAGCAAGGTAACGCAAAATGAAAATGCATTGGTAAGACTAACAATGTGTTTTTACTAAAGCTGTTAATTCACTGTTCACATCTCCTACTCAAGTCATCCATCACAACATAAACTAAAGAGAGCTCAGAGTACAGCTGCTCACCACTGTAAATGAGACCTCTGTACATGGAGCAGCTCTGCTGTGGCAAGCTGGGATCCTCAGAGGGAAAAACCTCAGCTGCAAAAATAAACAAATCAGGTATCACAACCGTTCTTGCTACACTTTTTCCCCAAAAAAGTGTCCTACTAAGTTTTAACTCCTTCTTGCTTGTTAAGTAAACTTAGTATCTTTTCTTTGCTTAAAGCAGAGACAACCAGTATGGTCTTGAAGCACCGAAATTGTTACTGTATTCTACTGAATGGCATAAAGCTTTGATGAGGGCCAAATCTGGGCTCAGATTTTACCAATTTTTCCTCCATATCACAGAGGGCACCAGGCAACCTCCAACTGCCACTGTCAAATTTATCAAGCAAATATCCATAGACCTAAAATGCTCCCAGTGTCATAAACCCTCACATTTTTCAGTCCCTCCTGCAGTCTTCTAACAATACTTTGCAGTTATGTCTTCATGTCCTTTGCTGCAACCCTTGCCTTAGAGGTAAAGTGATCAGCAGATTTTCTGTGGTGTGTGGGGCACTGTGAGACATGGGAAAAAAGTTTGATGGATTATACAGATGTAACATTGGTTTTTGGTTCACAGGTTCCGGTAATCAGATACTGGGATCTAACAGGTGCCTCAGTTTGATGCTTGTGACAAGTACTACTATTCCTTGCTTGAGCAGGCAACAAGCATTCAGAATGTGGTGAAGAACCTTTGGTTTATGACTTAAAATAATTTTCAAACTAGATTTTTTTTTTTTTTTATGAGAAAGGGTGAAACATATCTAGCTCCTACTTTGTACAAACTGGGGATATTCTATAAAATTCTTCCTTTTTTAAAATTTAAAATTATTTAAACTTTAGGGTAGTTTTTAGAGATGTTTAGACAATAGCCTGCATAAAATTCAAAAATTGCTGAATCAAAATTAATTGCAGGCCTTTTGTCAGAGCTGTCTAAATCAGTGGACAATCACCTATTGTAATGACAGCATTACAATAAAAAGATACGGAAATTGCAACATATGATTTAAAGAAGAAAAAATATCACTAAGAAAAAGTAAAAGAGGCTTCTGTTAGCTATGGGTATGACTGCCCTTGTATACTAGTTTGAAAGCAAACCAGTGAGAAATTCCAAGTTAGAATCACAATTTAATAGGAAAATTAAGGCAGTAATACAGAAACACTGTCTTAAACTGACACTCTGTTGGTTAGGGTGGTGGTAGCAGTCCGATTATAATGGTGGCTGCAGTCCTCCTGAAGTGATAGATGTGGTTCTGTTGAAGTGGTGATCCCGTAGAAGGGTCTGGTCTTCCTCTGAAAGTCCAGCAGTGGTTATGTAGCTCTTGTCCTCTGGGAACCCAGTAGTTAAGGGCTGCTTGTGGTGTTCCAAACCTCAGATTATAACCAGGTAGGAATGCTTGGTTCTTCCCCCTGGGCAGAGTGTCTCACAATGGGATGATGTAATTTTATGAGTCATGCAGTGAGACTTGATGGCCCATTAGCAGAAGATATCTCCCAGAGGGAATTATCAGGGATGTGTCATGGAAGACATAAAGAACCCTGCCCCACCTGGTTTTAACAGTTTATGAAGATGGTGATAGAATACATACTTTTGGTTACACTTTACATTGTAACCTAAGACACCTAGCAATACTATTTTATGGCACATGTTAAACACGCGGTCCAATCATAAACCTTGGCAAGAAAAGCTCTGCTTAGTCTTTGGTTCTCCACATGGTAGTTATAAAAGCAAACAACTTGCTATTGCAGGGACTTACATCACAGAATAATTGCAAATACTTTAAATATCCTTTGCCAATACTTTACAAATAAATGTAGCATTTGGGACGCACAAGAAGCTGCATTTATATAAATGCTCCATTCGTTTGATTAAATATTGAACTTGGGCAGGAACATGTATGAAGCTACAAACTTGCCATTTTTAGGGAAAACACTCAGTTAAACCTTACTATGTTGTTCTTTCTAATACAGAGATTGAAGAATATCAGGAGCCAATGCCTCCTTCTGCACATTGGTGTAAATTCTACTGATTGATGGAACCTGCCCAGAGTTCTGTAGTGCCTGCACACCATCTCCCTCTAAGTGACCGTGCATCCCAGAAGCAGCCTGAGGCCCCCCTGTCAAAGATGTTACCTGGCTTACAGAAGAATGCCAAATGCCTTGAGTGCATGTAGACCTATACTCCCATAAAATCCTATGCTGTTTGGAGCAAACATGTCATGTTGTACAGTCTGTGCAAGAAGAAGCCAGATGCCTTACAATGGCTAGGAGTAAATGGAGTTTCCCGTGCCTGACTCTGCCCCTTAAAGCTGAATGATGTTGGTTTGTATATCTAGTTCTTTGTTCAGTCAGTGGCACTATAACTGACAATGCCTACGTTTGGGTTTGACAGTATAACAGCATCATTGTGATACCATATTGTACCATGGCTGACCAAGCTTGGTCACATAAGGGTTGTCATGTGGTAAGTGAAGAAAAGCGCTTATGGACAGCATGACTGGGCAGTAATTAGCTGAAAAGCCATGTGAACATATGTCTTCCAATTAGAAAATAAGTCACATTTGGCAAATGCAGCAACATTGTCTTGAGGCAACAGTAGCACACTACAGTTACCATCAAGTGAGAAACTAGATGTGAAAAAATTATACATGTGTTCTTATCTCCTGAAAACCTGGGGTAGAGCATCTCTTCCTCCTCCCATTATCCCAAGAGGGAAAGAAGTATTCATGACTAGGTTCACTGAACAGTCCTCACACACATGGTGTGGTTGTGGCCAGTAAATACCTGCAATATACACTAGAGAACAGCTTATCTTAGGGTGATCTGTGTAGGGAAAGGAGAGCCTTGGTGCTTTCAGGGGCTTTCAGGCAAAGATATGAGAAAAGGAATAACGGTTCTTTACTAGTGTATATATACATATATGTATAACAAGACAAACAAACAACACCACCGGCAGCAACAACAAACAAAACCAGAAGCCCAGTAACAACCTTCTGTTGGGGGTCGGGCCGTTTCCCCTTGGGTGCAGTTCTGCTCACAGCCGGCAGGGGCGCTGGTGGCTCCCGGCTGGGCAGGGCGGGAGCGATGATTCCCCCGCGCCTGCAGGGGGCGCTGTGGTGCAAGCTCAGGGACCAGTGGTAATGGCGGATGGGCTGAATGGCCAAAATGGGCTGCAGCAGGAACTTCGCAGCAGCAGCTGGAACAGCAGGGTGGGCTTGCCCTGGGCAGTACTTTTTCCATGCCCTTTCCCTAGGCAGAAAGATAAAACAAATTCCAGAGCTCCAAGCCCCAGGGGTACAAGGCCCTTATCCTATCTTGGTTTTTCCTGGGAACCAAGGCCAAAAATAAAGTACAGCTAGTACTAAGGTGGGGGGACCCCAGAAAAAGGGCTTGACCAGGGGGGAATTGCATCACCACTTGTCCTCCTAATTAGTGCTTTTTATCAATTATGCTAATTTACTAAACCTATAAAACTGTATGCACCCCCATGAGGGGTGGGCTTTTGTGGACATCTTTCCATAACTGCCCCTGAAGGCCTTCAACAAAGATCCACTTTTATATTACCTCCTATACTAAAATCATCTCGAGTTTCATTTCTAGGATGAAAAAGGCAACGGCAGGGCTGGAACCGCGGGGCATCTTGGCAGGGCAGGGGGTGCAGAACAGCGGCAAAAAAAAATGGCAGGGGCGGGGCAGCAGCAGCCTGACTCCAGGACACGGCAGAGAGGCTCCCTGGGAGGGGGGAAAGGGCTCGAGGTCCTGGGGTTTCTCCTGAGGAACCCCAGCAGATGGTGAAAGTCCCTTTTTTAGTGAGGTAGGGTGTTAATAAGGTCCCAGTTCAGTGGTTGCTCTCACGAGCAAAGGTTCACCCTACGGCAGAAGAAGCAGGACCGGGCTGGGGTCTGATGACAGCAGTGAATTCCCCCTCCAAGCAGCAGCTTGATCGTTCTTCTCTGAAGCCAAGAGATCAAGAGATCTAGGAGCTGCCCCAGCCCCTTTTTTCCCCAGCCCAATTCTTGCGGTATCTCTGCCCCTCCAAGAAAAACCCTCAGATAACAGAAGTGCAGCCTGGTGCCCTCCTCCCCTAAGCTTGGCAAGTTCTTTTGTCTCTCTTAAGTACTTGGTCATTATTTTTCCTTAGCAACAAAATGGGGGAAAATTCCTTAAGAGAAAGAAAAACAAAAGGAAAAACCCTAACCTCCAACAACAGCCTATAAGCTTAACAGCACTCAACAGTACTGTCACTTAACTTACATCTTAAACCTAACAATTTGACAAAGGAACAACACTTAACTTATACCTAACTTAAATCTTCCCCTTAACAATTTAACAGAGGAATAACTCTTAACAGTATTTAACCCAGCTTATGACTTCAAAGTTGAACATAGCAACAGAAGAGCAACACTTAACAGCATTTAACTTAGCCTATAACTTACTAGCTAACTTAAGTTAGGCCTTACTTACAGGCCTAACTTACTGAGATATCCAAGGTTCTTAAACATATAAGAAAGCAGCATTTCTCCCAGATTTCCTATAGCATATGTGCACATGCCTGCACACAGACAATAAGGAGTCAGCACAAGCAAGGTACCTGTGAAAAATTTCCCTAGAAAGCCAGTGAAATACTCACTTTGGATGCCTTTGCATCTCCCAATAGGCAGAGGGTCAGGCCTTGAGGAATGAGGGTATCAACCAAGGACTCACCATTGTTCAGCAATCCTCCAACTATAGCAAGCTTGAGAGTTTGCTGGCTCTGAGAGGCCCCACTCAGAGGGAGTGTTGGAGTTAGGATTTTTTCTTTTCCTTTTTTTTCTTCTTTCTTCCTCTCAAGGAATTTTGTCCCATTTGTTGCTAAGAGACAATAACAACAAGTATTTAAAAGACAAAAGAAGTGGTCGAAGTGTGGGGAAGTGTGCAGCTGGACTCTCTCATAGCTGAGGGGCTTTCTTTTGGAAGGGCAGAGATATCTTGAGATTTTGGCTGGGGGGTGAGGGGCTAGGTTTGGCTCCTTGCTCTCTCACTCTCGGGATTGGAGCGGAACGGACTGTTGCTGCCCAGAGGATTAGCTGCCACTGCAGAGCTTTTGTCCTCCCACTGTGGGTGAGCCTTTGCTCGTAAAAGCAGCTGTTGGACTGGGACCTTATTAATACCCGACCTCACTGGTAAAGGACCCTCACCATCTACTTGGGTACCTCAGGGGAAAACCCAGGACACCTGGACCCCTCCAAGGGAGTCTCTCCTATTGGTGTTCAGGAGCCGGGCTGGCACTGCCCAGCCCTGCCATTTCTCTGCCACTGCTCCAGGTTTTTGCTACACTGTAACCCAGCACCCCATGCCTTCCGGGACACCCCAGGACTCCTGCTACAGCTGCGGAGTTTCTGCTGTATTTTGTTTGCCACACCAGGTGTGCACACCTCTGCCGTTCCAGCTGTTGCTCTGAGGTTCCTGCTAGAGCCCATTTTGCCATCTGGAGGGGCACCGGGACCAGCTGCCCCTGTGGGTTTGTAGATGAAGCCCCTTTCCTATCTCTCTCGCCTGCCTGCCCACCATCACCCACTTACAGAGAGGCGGCCGAGCTTGCGCCACAGCGCCCCCTACAGGCGCGGGGGAATCATCGCTCCCGCCCTGCCCGGCCGGGAGCCACCAGCGCCCCTGCCGGCTGTGAGCAGAACTGCACCCAAGGGGAAAGGGCCTGACAGCCGACAGAAGGTTGTTACTGGGCTTCTGGTTTTGTTTGCTGTTGCTGCCGGTGGTGTTGTTTGTTCGTCTTGTTATACATATATATATACACTAGTAAAGAACCGTTATTCCTTTTCTCATATTGATGCCTTTTCCTGGTCTTAAAATCAAGAGTCATACATGGTTAGAAGGGGAAAAGGGATTTTACCTTGGTATTTATTTTAAGGATCCTTAGGTGCACTCGTCCAGGTCAAATGCACTGAAATACACACTGCAATGCACACCCCCAAAAAGATCTGGTACAACATTATAGGTTTTACTAATTAGCATATCTATCAAAAATTCCCCAATGAGAGGCTTGAATGAGCCCCCCCTCCCCAAGGAACCTTCCCTTGGATGGTTCTATCTTAGTTTACAGAACGTGTTCTGGAGAGTTCCTTGGGGTCTGGGGCGCACTGATCCCTAACTGTGAAGCTTCTAAAATGTTTAGTCTCCTAGCTTGACAAACAAGTCCAAGAAGGTAGGCAAAAAGCATTAAGAATGCAGAAGTTGTAAAAAGGTATAACAGGGGTATAAAAGAAAAGGCAAAAAATCTTCATGGCATCAATATCTTTGCCTGAAAGCCCAGTAATTTCAAAGTTATAATAATTCAGAGGGAAGGGGGTCATATTTTCCATTCCAAGGGAGGTTCCCGCCTTCCTTGGCAGGCACCTGTCTTTCAAACTGAGACAGGGAGGTTGTTGGTCACAGTCTGCTGTGGTCCAGGAGAGCTCAAAGGGTCTCAGTTTGTAGCGCTGTTTATAGGGTGGCAAGAGACTGGGCTTTAGCCATAATAATGTTTCCTTCTGGCCACAGTTTGGGGCGGCACTTTCTTTGAAAGTGTGAGAATGGGGATGTTATGCTGTTCGGGCAAGAAAACAGTTTGCAAGCCTGTTCATAAAGAAAACAGCAGCTCGTTAGACAGCAGCAGTTCCTGGGAGCAGACAATATTTCTGATAAGCTCAAACAGAGCTGAGCCCAGGGGCTGTTCATCAAGGCTGAGGCCTAATGAGCATTTCTCAGACCGCAGTGCAGCCTAGAAAAGGGGTAGAGGGGTGATACCCCACCACAGGAAGAAACTGCTTTAGGACACATAGAGCAGAGAACTGGAGGGCCTTTTGCTAAAGCCATTTATTCCTCTCCCAATGGACGGCAACACTTGCCCAACTGTCTGGGCACAACTGCAAGGAACACCAGACTGACTATAGCCAACTTTTGAAAAGAAAGACCATTGTGAAACCAAAAATTTAATATCAGTTTCTTGATAGTTTGCAAAAATTGACCTGTCTGGGAGAGTAAAGGAAAAATAATTACAAACAAGACAAATACAAACAGTCACTCGCTTTGATATATGTTAGTGCACACAGACAACCTGGAAAGCATCTCAACGGTTTTGGCCAAACTATTAATACTGTCCTTTCTATTGCACTTACAAAAGGAGGGCTCTTCCCTGCCTCTAAATAAAATTTGTTGCTTCAGCCTGTGTTTCCTTCAAAGTACTAGCCTTTTTCTGAAGCCCATTGATGTGACAAGAGCACTCCAGAGCTGGACTCAGCAGTGGTAAAAAAGCAGGGAATCTCTTGATCCAATATTAAAAGAAACGAAATGCCTATCAGTAATCATATAATATATTTTCCTCAGAACACTATATTCTTCCATTTAGTTCTATAATTCTCTTTGACTACTTTTAATTTGTGATACCATGGAGCTTAAATAATTTGACGAAATTTTCAGCTGATGTTTCCTGATGTCACAAATGTTTCCCTGGAATGCAAAGGCTCCTCACCCCTTCCCCAGCACAATAGTATAGCTATCTAGAAGGATTTGTTAGAATTCCTTGAGCACTTTTTCACTGAAATTTTATGGATTTCCACACAGTGAAGTACTCAAAAATAAACCCCAGAAAATTGATGTTCTAATACCTAATGGAAATAAAGATAGTACGTGTTTGATACTAGCAAATATGATACTGCCAAAACAAAACATGAAGTACTTCCCACTATGGCTTTATTTTCTTCAGCTGAGTTATTCCTGATTTGCACAATTCTGTGCAGCCAATACAAAATCTGCCCCAACAAACACTAAGCTCTTTGAGTTTTCCGTTTCCAAAGTTAGCTAGTAAAAGATACTTCCTTAAAAATGTCTTGAAGCCCTGCAATACTTAGTGCTGCCTTGGCACAAGCTAAACATCAGCTTTGTCATCCATTTCTGGTGTATGCCTAAGAGTGATAGTGCTTTACTTAACCAACAATTTTACTGGTGCCCGTCACTGGAGAGCTCTCCAGAACCAGTACTCACACTGAACACAGGGTTTGGGGCAGTCCAGTTCAGGAGCTGAGCTTTGCAGGAGTGCAAACTTAACTGAAGCATCCATTTATGTAGTTTGCTGTTAACAGAAAAAAAAAAAGGGGCGGGGGGGGAGGGAAGAAAGTAAGAGCCAAGTAATATTACAATCAATATGACAAAAGGAAAAAATAACCATAACATAATAATATATGTAACCTGGGTTCCTTTATTCATCCTGTTGAAAGGGCAGTAGATACTCGTAACAGCACAGATTTTGAGAACTTGACCTATGCAGTCATTAAAAGTTACCAATCATCACCACTTTTATTTGTATGCAAGGACAGATTTTAGCTAAAATATACTAGTGTAACCTCACTGACTTCAAGGACCTCTGCTTACAGGCATGTACTAAGAATGTGACCTGATGTTTATCTGTTTTTCAGACCATAAATGAAATACTGTCCAATCTACCAATGTATTTTAGTAAAGCTGACTAATGGAGACTCCCTTTGCTTTAATGCACATCTTTTCGTGTTTCCCACAGATCTGCTCTTTTTTTCAGGCTTTCAAAACCAAAAATGCATCTGACTTCCAAACATCTCCTGACTCAGTTGAGTTTGTTCCCATTACTTCATTTTTTCTTTGGCACATACATCAACTAATGTTAAACAACAGAGACAATCAAAATAGAGAGTTTTGCTCACAGGTTATTAAATTACCATTAATCCTTTCCTTTAATTTTGAAGTTCTCCAAATAGGAATGAAATTGCTGGACATTACATAGTCAGAAAGACAGACATGAAAGCTGGAATAAAAATGGCTGAAGTGGTAAGCATAATGGTCTACCAAATAAACAGATATGTTTGCATATTATCATGGCAGCCTCCTGAAAGGCAAAACTATGTAACATGTCAGAGCAAACAGTAACACAGCATAAATACATTTCTTTTGCACTGATTCAACTGAAGGAATATAAAGTAATGAGCTCATACTTAAAGAACAGACAATGTATGAAAATTAAACAGTGAACAGAAAAACATATTTAGTCAACTTAATTTATTTTACTGGGCCTGATATTTTTTATTACCTAGATTTATGATACAGCTACCCTTAACTGTAGGTGAGAGAGTCTTGAATCCATGGTATGGACATGCTGATGTTGTAGCAAGCTTCTGGCTGCACCCGCCAACATGCACTCAAGCAATTTTTACAGAATTGACTCAGTTTGAAGAAAAAGCACATTGAAAGACAAGGTGGTGTGATTTTAAATGTCAAAATATGGTTTAATAATATTGCAAATGTTAAACTCAAAGTTGTAAGGTTCCCTAGGATATTTGATTCCCCAATTCCTATATTTATCTTCATTTGTTTATGTAACACTGCTGCAAGCTGATGAACAGGAATAGGTGCATTTTAGTGATGGGTGTGATACGTCCATGAAGACAGGTCGGGGAATTTAGGGTAAGAGAGAGAAAGGGATAGGGCAGATGTTAAGGAGAGAAAGAGCAAAAGGGCTTAAAGACCTCAAAAGAGGATGAATTCTTGGCTCCACTGAAGATTATGGAAGTTTAATCAATTACTTCAGCAGGATCAGTATGGAAAATGTATTTGAAATGCATTTGGATCTCGTGCAACAGATTTCAGATGAACGTCAGATATCATTAGTCTACATGCAGTTAATTAAAAGTAATTTCTTGAAATTGCCTTTGAAATTCTTAATACTTGAATATTCAATATCAAATTGCAAACCCTGCAACTCAGCATTACTCCCTCTGGGGAAGCCGCAGCACCACCTATCCTGAGGGGATCATCTCTGCTAATGGGCCATAATCTCCCAACTGCACCAGCATAAAAGGCAGTTGTAACAACCTAGGCCATCAAGGACTCCCAAAATATCCTACAACTCATAGGATTACATCATTCCATTGTGAAACTCACCGCCCTGGGGTGGAGGGGGAGGTACTGAGCATTCCTGCCTGGACCTGAGCATATATAACTGGGGGCTTGGGACACCACCAGCACCACCACTCGATGGAGCAAGAGCAGGACCAGAACTTCCACAGGACCACTGCTTTTGACAAAACTGCAACCATCACTTCAACAGGACTGCAACCACCCTGACCCGTAGGATACCAGCTTGTAGTCTTTGTGAGTTTAAGCCAGTTTTTCTGTATCATTGCCTTTATTGTAATTGTTCTATTAAATTGTAACTCTGACCTGAAATCTCTCTCAAGGTATTTGTGTGGGGTTAATTTTTCCCACTGGTTTACTTTCAAACCAGCACATTTAGAAATGGAAGAGAATATATATATAGAATATATGAAAAAATGGGCCAAAATACCATTAAATGTTTAAATATTTGCTTTAGAAAACATTCAGTTTTCACCTCTTAAAGTCTGCCTGAATCCCATTTCTGCATTTTTGTGCCAAACACGTTCATGGACTATACTTTCCATTGGGATATGTTTCCTGTGATACAAACTGGCTTGAGTGGCCATAGTGGCATGAAAGATGTGGCTCTTCCAGTGAACCCGGGCCCTGCGGCAGGAAGGAGTCAAGGCACTGGGAAGGTATTATAACAACAGAGATCAACACAGATTAACATGTGGCATATCTAAAAGGAAAAAAATTGGCTTAGGTTTACAAACTGATGTTTTCAAAGCTCGCCTGGCAAAAGTAAGTGCTTTCATCCCAGCTGCAATTTCTTTTCCAGTAGCAAATCCAAAACTTTAGCAAAAGAGTTTTAAGAACACCTTGTTATGCTTCCCACCAGATGACAGAGCAGTACCCAAAAGGGCCATGTTTTCCCACTTGAAAATTCATGTGTTTGACATGAAACTGGCAGCAGTTGTTGGAATGGATGAGCAGAGCTATCTCAGTGTGTAGACAACAGAAGAGGACAACAGTAGTAGTATATGATGGTGGTTATTCAGTCAGTGGCACTTTTCTCTAAGATCTGCCAATCTGGTAAGAAGCCCCAGTCAAGTCAGACCACAGAGAACAAATATGTTGTCCAAAGGTTCAGAAATATAACAGAGGTTTGGGGTTTTTTTGCTTGTTTGTTGGTTGGGTTTTTTGTTCTGATTTGATTTGGTTTTTGGGGTTTTTTGTTTTGTTTTTTGTTTCCTTTTTGTTTTCTCTGATGTTTTTCACTTGCGGAATATAAACATATGGTGGATTTCAGCTGGCCCTGCCACTTATGATTTACTGTGCGCAGGATAGAGCCTTGAGACTGGCTGTGATGGGAGGTGCAGGCTGCTGCTGAGGCTGACAAATATTGTTGCGAAGCCTTGTGTTTGGTGTTCTGACCAAATTCAAATATTGTCACAGTCACTCTGCTATCCAAAAGTAATGTCCAGGGTTTAATTTGGCTGATAAATTCTTCTCTGGGTGTTTCACACACCCTTCTTCTGTCAAATGCTATTTTGATGAGAATGACTACTTTCTGCAAATGGAGGAATTGATTTCTGAATGCAATTAAGAGAGAGAAAGGAAAAAATCCAACTGAGTTCACAGTTCATCTGATGCTATTGTTAGAAACTTGGAGGGGATATGGTACAAAACTGTTAGACAACACTATAGTTGCCTTGCTTTAAGAGAAGTATCTCCAAAGAGTTAATTATGGACTCAGAAAAAAAACTAACAGTACAAAACAAAACGTGTGGAAGGCATCAAGCCTAAATTTCCAACATGAGCAAAACTAATAGACCTTTTCTATAGCCAGGCAGAACCCCTGTAATTCTACAAATTAGACTGAGCCCCTGGGAACTGTGTGCCTGCAGCTGCTATGCAGATGTGTAGATAGAATATGAAGGACATTCTTTCAAATTACACAGGACGATTCTAAGGCTAATAAAATTACCCCGATCCATTGCTAGCTGATAATTTCCCTTATATAAAAGCCATATATTTTATCATATAGCAGAACACATTTCAATCTGAAAAGTATGGATGGGCAAAAAATTTAATTCTTCTTACTTCAGATTGAGTCTCATCTTGTAATATTAATTTTGTTATAAAATATCTTTCTTTGGGAATAAGTTGTCCTTTCTGCTTGTTTGAGAGCAAGAGCTCTTCATCAGGAAGCTAGTTAGTGTTTGACAAGACAGAAAAATGCACATACTCCCCCGCAAGTGTTTATCTAATGTTTAAACACAAACTTAGTTTCTTTTTGTGGAAGATAGCCCAGCCAACCTGTATGGTTGGCTGATTGTCAAGATTAGATAAGAACCAAATCACAAACACAGCTCTTAAGAGCTAAAGGACCTGACTGTGGCAAGTACAGGTTTGGTATAGTGCCCACCAGATCCTACAAACACCTTTAACAATAAGATTTTTAGAGTCATATGAGCATGACCAATTGAAAATCTTCTGGATGTAAGCCACACTTGTTCAGGCACTGAAATGACCCTCAATGACATTTTTAGAACCCCTAATTAATAGGAACATGGGCAGCAAAGCAAACACTTCAAGATACTCTTCCTTTATGAGAGATTATGGGTAGATTCAAAATTCTCCTGCAATTGGGGAAAAAGAATCAAAACTAAAAAATATCATAATGGATATAGAGGGTTGGCAGGAAGGAACAAAAGACAGAGCAACCAGAAGGAAAAAGGATGACAGGGACTGAAAATGAAGGAAAACAGATGAAGGTTGGAAACGAGTGTCACTGGTGTGATGAGTTCACAGGCAGGTGGCAGGGGCAAGAGATCTTTTACCTATTGGAAGATGAAAGGAAATGGGCAGATCAGAAAGGAAGCAGAGGTGTCTGACAGCAATTCCTTTAGCAAGCACTTTCCCCTCCCTCTCTCACTTTTCTGCAGAATTGAAATTTATTTTAATCAAAAAGGTTTTTTATATTCTCTTCTTGGGACCTGATCAAAGTGTTGGCTCCTTATTATATATATTTCTTAAAATCCCCAAATGTACCTAAAATATCCCCCTTTGCTATAACTCAAATATCCTAGAATCCCTTCAAGCTGTGATCTCCTCAGTTAGGATAAACAACATTGTGCCAATGTTTGGCTGATGAAAACCTCCAGAAACATGCCAGGAGCTTAAAAGGGAGACACTGTAATTTTGCAAAGGGCACTCCTCCCTGTGAATTACTGTTCTGTTAGCATCCTGCCATGCCATTAGGAGACAACACTCCAATACTAGCCGTAGCTGTCTTAGGGCCTGTTTACAATGCAGCGTATTTGCTAAGGCATCACCACACCAACATAACTTTGTCCTTTCTACTGCTCAGCTACTATAAATCTGTCAAAACTTTGCATTACACACCACAAAAGTTCCATAGACCCCTGCAGTCTTCAATGGAAGTGAGCAGTTTAACAGGAGTGCCCTTGCCCCACTATAGACATTGCTAATGTCAGAACCATAGAATCACTAAGGTTGGAAAAGACCTCCAAGATCATCAAGTCAACCTTCAATATCTTCCTACACAGTTTCCACGGAGTGCAAGGCATTTTCATCCACTTCAAGGCGAGAGCTACTGTTACGATCTGGTTTAAATCCAGAAAAGCAAAGCAAGCTAAGTCTCTGTGCATAAACCGGAAAGAACTTAGAAGGTTCAAAATATTCCCAGAAATGAGATTAAAACCAAATGAGGTTAGATGTTGATGCCAAAAATTGATGTATTTTATTTAAAAGTAAAAGAGGCAAAGAGAAGGGAAGAGAAAAGAAAGAGAGAAAGAAATGGAAAAAAGAAGTGTGGGGGAGGGGTGGGGGAACAGGGAGAGGTGACAGGGGTTAGGTGGAAGCATATCACCCATCTGAGGGTCCCAACGATGTCTCGTTGCTCCCCTCCATCCGGCCTGCTGGTGGTGAGGGTCCCCCGTCACCGCCGTGGCCACGCCGCCACACGCCGCACAACGCCACCACATGCCAAAGAGTACAGAATTTCATGGATTAATATACGCTTTGGGCCAGGTGGGAACGCCCACGTGCCTCCTCTTGCAGGGGCTAGCTTGACACTGTCCCTTGTAACACTGAGGGTCTGTTGCATCATCTCTGGTGCAGGGTCTGGAGACCCCTTTGAGGGGGGGCCCCTGTGATGGGTCATGTCAACCCCTTCTGCTGTGGATAAGCTTCCCCTCCCCCACTGATGAGGGCCCCTCAGCTGGGCTCCTCTGTATAGTGGAGGATGGCAGTCACTGCGCCTCTGACCACAGGCTTTTCCCAGATACCCAAAGCTTCTCCTCCCCCTCCCCTTTGGTGGAGGGTTTGTTCGAGCCTGGCAGCTGACAGCCCTGGGGCTGTGGTCTCCACCTTTGGAGGTGTTAAGATTGTGCTTTGTGAAACATCCCCAGCCCCAAGTTGTTACTTTATCCCATCTTCATCAGTGAGTGGTGTAAGGCCTCAGGGCCCCATTCAGGGTGCGGTAGTCTTCTCTGCAGCTTTTGTAATACAGTTTTCAAAGTCCTTCAAGAAAATGTTTAAGTCATAAATTATAATATTTCAGTCTCTGTGTTCCGGTTTGGCCAAGTTTAGAAACATATCCTCGGAGAGAAGGCACAACCACCCCTCCCCCATCAGGTTCAGGAAAAATAAATTTTCCTTGAAGGAAAGTGAAGGAGATAAAACTATTTATTTAACAAACACACGGGAAAAGGAAAATAATGCTAAATAATAAAATCTTTCGCTGTGGAGGAAATACCTGGGAAAATGTTAGAGTCCTCCCTTTGGTCTCCTTGGAGCTGGGGCTTGGCCCAGGGCCAGGCCCTCTGTGCCCAGTGGAAAGTCCTCCCGATGTGCTCTGATGTTGAAGCAGTCCAGTAGAAAAGGGAGAAAATCCGAAATTCCAGGGAAGGAAAGACAAAGTTCTACTCTCCATCTCTCTCCGGGGAAAAAGAAACTGAACAACTGGCCAAAAGCTGACTGGAAAGCAGCAAGCCGGGTGCTTCCCTGCCACAGCTGAAAAAAAGTCGCTATCTCTATATGACCTTGAATAAGCTGCAAACTGCTTTGAGAAAGTTTTGCTCAGTTTTTCCTTCCCCCTCTCAGGCTCAGTTTAAAGGCATAGAAAGGCACAAGAATTAATTTCTGGGCATAGAGCAGCGATATGGGATACACATCATAAAGTCACCCCAAGACACCCTGACAGCTACTTATGTGAACTAATTGGTCAGTTGCCATTTTCCACTCTCACAGACTGGTGGCTTGAAAGTGTCACCTGTAACACCCTGGTTTTAAAGCTCTTTTCCAAATAAATTCAGGATCATATTTTTAAGGATCTTTTTCTGTAGCAAGTTAAAACATTACAGACTGTGACACCTACCTCATGGGAAATGTACTCATGGCTGAAGCCTAACACAGCATTCAGGGCAGCATCACAAGAGATGATCCGATTCTGAGTCCACACCTTGCAGATGATCCCCAGCACATAGCCAATTCTGTGCATCTTCCACCAGATATGCAGGTCAGGACGAACCTCCTGTCATGTTTGTTAGCACACACTGAAGAAAGAGACACTGTTTGGCTGCTGGTCCTCTTTCCACTCCTCAGGGACCACTCTCACTATGAAGACTTAGGCATCAACAAGATACCGGAACATGAGCAGCTGCTACTTCTCCATGTCTCTTTCAAGTAGTGAAGGGAAGAATCTACAGCTTTGCTTGTTGGCTTTTGGCACTGAGTGTTACTTTTCACAAGAATAGTTGGAAGGCTAGGTGAACCAGGAAATTGTTAATGAGACATAAAATAGTTTTTACACAGTGCATATGCTTCTGACCAGGGTTGCCAGGACTGTTGCTGCTGCAGAACAAAGCTGCCTTGGTTTTTATTTTTTATTGGTAGCGTAGGGGCAGCTAATGGCCCCAGCCAAAACTCAGGACCTCACTACATCAAGTATTGTTCTGTAAAATCCTAAGTAAAAATGTTTGTCCTCAAAAGTTTGTATGGGAGACAGACAGTGGAAGACAGGCAGCAGTATCTCTGTTTGTTATGGCAACTGATGCACCAGGATGTTTGTGCAAGGTCACATAGGAAGTCTGTAGCAAAGCCAGAAACTGAACTTCCATCTTCTGCATGCAATTACAGCACTAGCACAACAGGCTTTTCCTTGCTTTTAAATATTTTTTGTCTGAATTCTTGCTGGGGGTTTGAAGCCAGTGACATCAACATGGAAAATAATCCTTAAATGGAGAAAGCAACTCCATCAGCAATCAGCAGTCCAAAGTTCCAACTACACTTGCAGATCAGGAAAGAGCAGTTGTTCCACCAGTGACTGCAGAGAGGCACAACTTAACCTCTATATAAGGCTCCACTTCACATGTTTTAGGAGGCATGTTCCTGAGCCAAGCTTGAAATCAATCCACAAGGCAGAACAGCAAAGCTTGTTTTGCTGCTGTAGGTATGAACACAGGGCAAGGGGATGCAAATTCAGATCTACTGCTGATGGCAAGAGGAGCTGGACATATCTGAGGATGCAGTTCAACATCTCTACTGGTTCCACATTCATTGCTAATATCTTTGTATTGAGGAGCCCTAAATAACGTCTTCAGAAAACATTTGTTTTTTCTCAAAGTGCCATGACAGTCTCATTCATCAGGGGGGTTTGCAGATACAGCATTGTCAGAGCTAATGTCTCTTGACTGATATTGAACTTGTACAGACAAGGTTGCACATTCACAGAACAAGCACAGCAGCAGAAAAGACAGAGAACAGAAAAGAAAAAGCAACAAAACTGATAGAAGAAGGTACTGTGAAGTTGACAGCCTTAATTTGCTGCACGCTATCCTCAGAAGCTATGGAACATTTAACTTCATTTATCCACAGGTTGGAATGAGAAGGATTATGGGGGCTGACTAATAGGATGAACCCTACTATGAGCCACAGAAAATGTATAGCAAATTCTACTTCAGAAACTTAAGATGAAGTGTACCTTGCACCATTTTCCCCCACATAGTTATTGCTGCACAGCTCTGAAATTCAAAACTTTCAATTGACACACTGACACCTTTTTTTTTAATTTTCCAGAAGTATGAAAAATTATGGGGAGATTATTTCACATATGGTGAAATACTATTTGTTTTCTGAAACAAAATTGTTAATGCACATGCAGCTTTGTTGCTGCTGGCCTGGCAACCCAGATTCTTTAACAAAATGGCCTTTCAGAGCTGCTCACTGGCCATTACATGTTTCTGGACCCCACTGCTCCCTCACTGCTTCAGTTGGGACCCTTGGCGAAGGCCAGGTCATGTCAGCCCAGCTCTTTTCTTCTGGAAATGCACATTCCACAGTCTGAGGAAGGTGATGGAGAAGCCAGCCAGGTAATGAGAACAAGGCCAGGGCCCATTAGTAATCTGTCTGATGGGCAGTGTTTCACTGGAGTTGTGCTGCCCTTAATTCCTTCCAAAATCCATCTTATTCCAGCAAGTTACCAAGCAGGCAGCAGTCCACACTATTGTTTTCTCAATAGTGATTGGAAATAAGTCAAGTGACAAAAGATGTTGATCTGATTTGTTGGGCTGCTGTGTTGGTTTTGCATGGCCTGGTTTTTCGTAGCAGGGGGGGCACAGAGGTGGCTTCTGTAAGAAGCTGTTGGAAGCCTCCACCTGTCCAGAAGAGCCAATCCCTGATGGCTCTGAAGATGGACATGCCACTGGCCAAGGCTGGGCCAATTAGAGATGATGGTAATATTACTGTATCCTGCAGCCGTAGGAGGAGAGAAGATCCAACAGGCAGCAATTGTGCAGCAAGATTGATTTATTTAATTATTTTACAAACTCTTTTATAGACTTTTTTCTTCATAGTCTAATTGGACAAAGGATCAGCCACCCCCTGGGTGGATTGGCTAGAAATTCTAAACATCCATTGTCAAAATATTTTTCTACTGTACCATAAACATAGTTCTACAAGGTCACAGGTGTTCATAGTTTATAGAAGTTCTGCTAATTTCTTCGTGAGACAGAAAAGTATCCAACAGACTTAGAAAGAAGCAACATTGTATCCACATGGCAATACCTCTGTGATAACAGATTTAAGAAGAAATCAAAACAAAGTGGGGCATGCGCAGTTTTTTTCCAGCCAGAGAAGAGGAGGAGGTGAGAACCTGTGAGGGAAACTCCATGGAGACACCAAGGTCAGTGGAGAAGGAGGGGGAAGAGGTGCTCCAGGCACCAGAGCTGAGATTCCTCCGCAGGCTGTGGTGGTGACCATGGTGAAGAAGCCGTGCCCCTGCAGCCCATGGGCATCCAAGCAGGATGCAGAGATCCACCCACAGCCCGTGGGGGAGGTGCCCACGCCGGAGCAGGTGGATGCCTGGAGGAGGCTGTGATCCAGTGGGAGACCCAGTGGAGAGAGGGGGCCCCTGCTTCCAGGCTGGAGCAGCCTGTCCTTGGAGGACTGCACTGCATGGAAGAGTGACCCATGCCACAGCAGTTTTGGGAGGACTGTTTGCCTGTGGGAGGGACTCACATTGCAGCAGTTTTGGCAGGACTGCTGCTCATGAGATCGGAACCACATCGGAGAGGTTTGTGGAGAACTGTCTCCCCTGGCAGAGACCCCACGGTGCAGCAGGGGAAGGACTCCTCTCCCTGAGCAGCACAAGAAAATCTCGGGTGATGAACTGACCAAAACCCCCATGCCCTGTCCCCTGTGCTGTCAGTGGGAAGGAAGGAGGGGTTGGGGGGAAAAGGTGCTTTAAGGGTTTATTTCACTTCTCATTATCCTGCTCTGACTCCGTTAGTAATAAATTCACTTTGTACCTCTAAGCTGAGCCTGTTTTGCCCTTGGAGAGTTTTCTTCTGGTCCTTTATCTAAACTCATGAACCCTTCATTAATTTTTTTCTCTCCTCTGCCCAGCTGTGGCAGGGGAGTGCAACTGAGTGGCCTTTGTAGGTGCCTGGCAGTTGGCCAGTGTCAAACCACAACACCTGCACAGTAGTACACCTTCCAAAAAACCTCAAAAAGATGGAGGAGCGAATGTGGATTCACTTATTCTCATGGAGGCACTTTTTGAATTTTTATGATGAATTAAGAAATAAAAAATTTGATGATTAAAATGTGGCAGAAGGATACACAGGAGCAAAAAAACTGCACTGTATGAAACATCATGCAGAGTTTCCAGCTAGAAATTCAGATGGAACAGGGGATAACATAGTCAATAATAATCAAATCTAGTAAATGTTAAAATAGTGCAGTACTCTGTGGACCTGCAAGATGTTACCTGCAAGGGAAAGGAAAGGCCATTTGAGAACAAAAAGATATATTTCTATCTTAGTCTCAAGTCTTCCTAACACACCATGTAATTTAGGAAGTTTTACATAAGCCTTTTAAACTGTTTCTCTACAGCTAATTTTGACACACCTTTTCCATTAACCTAAGTGGGAAATGCAGGCAAATTAAATAGTCCCCTTGGGCTACATAGGGAATGTTCCTGCCACTATCACCACTGGCTCAACTCCACCTACTACAAAAGCTGTGGTAGGAGAACTGGATAAAGAAAGTGTCAGTGAATTTGTGTACGTTACAAGCACCTAAATCAGAATGTGCAAGGCTCTGCTGCTCAAGGCTAGAGAACCCAGGGGTAAAATGTTGTTATTCAGAACCTGATGTACCACTTGTACTTCCAGCATGGATACCTGGAGGTTAGCAAGCCTTGGAAATACAAAAGATGTTGTGGAGCAAAGCAATGGGCAGCAGGAGAGGTACCCAGGCAGTGTTCCCTGCATCCCCTTAGTTCACAACATTAGGGCCAATATCGGACTGTACAGTATGTACTCACACAGTTCTGCGCCACTCATGACTTGGAAATAAAAAGTGAGACTTTTTTGACTTGCCAGGCCAGTTTTCCACCATTATTTAACCAATTTGCACACAGTAACTGTTGAGTCAGTTATTATTATGAGTCACAGGTTGATATGTTCACCAGTACAAACAGTGACACTGAAGGAAACAGCCTCACTCATGCTGTAAGGCCCTGTCATCCAACATGAGAATGCAAAGGAAAACTGTTCCTAAACCTCAAGGGTTAAAATAGAAGAAAACAAACCCATGATTTTTCACTTAAGTATGAGACACTTCTTGACTATAACTGTTTCTCGTAATAGTAATCAGTTAAGTGACTGGTTTAAAATCAAGAATTTGCTATAGTAAGATTTTTTTATACTGAGCTGTATTACTAATGAGTGTTAAAAAAATTACACTTTACCTTTTCACAGTTGCAGAACTACCATAAGAACTGAGAAAAGCCTTTTTAAAGCATGAACTTTTGAAACTATTTGTTTCCAAGTTAGAAAAACCAGCTGAACAGCTGTAGATATAGGACATGATCTACTTTGGAGTAAGCATAAAATCATAGAGTCATAGAATAGCCTGGGTTGGAAGGGAACCATAAAGATCATCTAGTTCCAACCCCCCTGGCATGTATAGGGATACCTTTCACTAGACTAGGTTGCTCAGAGCGCTGTCCAACCTGACCTTGAACACTTCTGCAGACAGGACAACCTCAACTTCTCTGGGCAACCTGGTCCAGTGTCTCACCACCCTCTGAGTAAAGAATTTCTTCCATATATCTAATCTAAACCTACCCTCTTTCAGTTTGAATCCATTCACCCTTGTTCTGTCACTACATGCTCTCGTAAAACATCCCATCTTCCTTGCAGGCTCCCTTTAAGTACTGGGAGGCTGCAATTAGGTCACCCCAAAGCCTTCTCTTATACAGCCTTAAAAAAAAATTCTCTCAGCCTTTCAATTAGGCCCTAAAACCAGGGATTTCACCTGAATAATAAGGGAGATTAGGTTTTGATCCCATGCCCCTTATGTTAATTTGTCACCCCATATTCTCTGCCAGCAGACAATTACTGGCCTGTTCCTAGAAGGCTGACAGAAGGAAACTTCATGCCTAGGAAAGATAAACAAAGTATATTGCTTCCTGTTTACACTGAACATGAGCTTTTTATAATTATCGCACCAATTAGGTTTAACTGGGCAATTATCCTGGCAAACAATGGCACATTGATGACAGCCAAACAAAGGCATCTCAGATCAGCTCCTTCACCAGGCCACTGCAGCAGAGCCCCTCTGAATTGCCTCAGTTCTGGCTGCCATCCCAGCAACATTGACCCTCCAACAAGGGCTGCACAGTCATAGGAGAGCAGCAAAGGAAACAGTTTTCCTAACCTGTCAGCGTTTAAGAACTCAAACATTTTTCCTTACTACAAAGGGAGTTTAAAATTTGGAGGGAAGAGTGTACACAGACTGAGTGTATACAGCAGAACAGCTTGGCTGGGAAGAACTGTTTTGCTTTCCATCCTTTTGAAATGTTTCCATTAGATTTTCACTTCCTTCATTCAAGTGAAAGCAGCATTTCAGTAGTGGAATGGAAAAAAAGAGAAAGTATAAGATTTGGAATGTCAAAGGACTTTTTTTTTCTTAACCCCAAACCCCTGTAGCCAGAGCCTCAGCTAGCTGAATCCTTCTTGGCAACAATTCCATTTCAGTGAATTTACTCATTTTGTCAGAAAAATTCTGAACAGACAAAATACCAAAGAGGCGAGATGTCTTAGAAAACTTATGTCATTAGCATTGTAAACATCAATTGTCACACATCCAAAATCCTGCAAGTATGATAAATCCACCTTACCAAATTCTTTAATCAAATTTTAATTTGAATTAGAGTAAAAGTGACAAAAGAGGTGAATTTTGTGAAAAAGATGGACAAATCTCAGCTCTTTATATTTTCATGTGTATTTAAACAAAATTATTTGTACCAAAAGAGTAAGTAAGTTCAGAACACACCTTTCCTATAGCATGAGCAACAAGTAGCCAAGGAGGTGAAGGAGACAGTGGAAAGGGATTCTCCCTATAGTCTTATTCTGTAGCTTCTCACTAAATATTTCAGTCTTCCATCGACCTTCAAGTGCATCCCTGTGAGATACAAACCAAAACTAACTACAAGTGTTGGGACTTCAGCATCAAACTTGTGTTGAGTGTTTTATTTGTGGAGTCTGGAAAGTTTAATTAAATCCTATCACATTCACCAGTGTTTCAGGCCTCCACATCCACAGTGCCTTGCACAACTGCATGTTCTCTGCATTGATGTGTATATAACACTATTCTTTATGACTTGCAAGAGTTCAGCACACAGTGCCTCAGGTCTCCCTTGCCTTCTAATATTTCTACATCAGCAGCCAGAGTTTCTACCAATCCACAGCTACACAAAATGTACTTCTTTCATTCCAGCATTTCATTCTATTTTCAAAAACATTTTTAGGAATGAGTCCAAGGTAAATAAATTTTCTCAAGTATTGAGCAGTTTCTGATTTTGAAAATCTTACCACATCATTTAGATGGCCATCTATGAGCTCCTGGGCAAATTTTCAGTACTGTGACAACAAATGAGACACACACTCCTTTCAGCACCACCAGTATTTGATCTTTTAAACAGCCACATACATTTTGAAATTAAGTCCTTGAAATTTTTACTCTATCCTCAGGCACTCTTTAAACAAAGGATGCCTACATTTACTGTGTGAAAAGATGTTAGGAAAAACTTCTTACAGTGAAAACCATAGAAACAAGAAAAACACCCGCTTAAATTTTGAGCCACGGCTGGGGCTCAAAGGCTCAGCATCTTCACCAGAAGGGAATCCCTCTTCCATGCCTTGTATTATTTATCAAACTAATTACTGGATTTCACTTAAACAAGACCACCATTTATCCACTTTTGGTTTTGTTTGCTTCTACATTTCGAGTAGTTTAGCAACAGCTGGTCTAAGTAAGAAAGTTACTAAGGGCTACTATGACCCTAAGTGCCTCTATTTTCTTTGTGGCTCTTTTACCCAACGACCACACCAAGCTCTGCTCTTTTCATTACTTGGACACACTATATTTAGATTAAACAATCCCAGTCCTTGGAACAAGATGCTTTGCTCCTTTCAATTACTCCAGTCTAAAAGCAATCGCTGTCCTCAGCCTTTGTAAACTTTACAACTTGTTGGACTTTTCTTGAAACGTGTCTGTTCTTAAAAGCCAAACCCATGGAAAAATAACTGAAACCAAATGCCATGTGATCAGGCAACCATAACATGCAAGAGCCTGAAAATAACAGGAGAGATACTGTGGCAGTCTGACCTTCTGAACTGTGCCTATGGATTGAAGCAAAACAGCTCATAATCACATCTTAAATGGTGCACACAACTAGTTTATTTGCAGGTCAGAAGAACCCAGTTTACAGAGCCGTGATTTTAAGACTTCATGGACTTGCTTCAGATGCCAGAAATTACTTCATATTTGGAACAAGCTTAAACAGGGTCACAGATGAACTTTATTAGCTTATACGGTCAAAAACAGTTAAGCAGCCAGTTTCAATGGCTGCAAACATTCCCTCTGTCTCTTACCATGTTTCCACCTCAAAAAGGAAGGTGCATGAGTGGATTTTCTGTTCTAAACTCCTATGAAATACGGAGTTACTCAGAGTTACTGACCTGAAACTAGCAGTTCAAAAATTTTTATTTAAAGTATACTGGCAACACAACTTCAACAGGAGGTTTCTTACAGAGGTGTTATCAGCCTGTTCAGATCTGCACCCAGCCCTTACCTCAAGTAATAATGTCTATCAGTTACACTCCGATCATCCCTGTAGAAACTGAGCACTTGTAATCCTACTAACCAAATACACAGATTACGTTGCTGCTGACAGAGATATCAGAGCCCTTCATTTAGATCCATATATGCAGAGAATTATGCCACCAGTATACTTACTAACAAGAAATAGTAATTTTTGTGAAGATAAAGACCCCATGATAGGTCAATAAATTGTAACTTCAGGCAACAAAGCTTTGGCAGCCCCTTGGATAACTACCCAAGTTACATGTACAGTCAGTCAGTCAGGATGTTCAGTAGCTGTTACGGCTATGAGCTGAGCTAAAACTCTACAGACTATTAGTATAAATGCTATCCTCAATCCAACCTAAATACTTGAGATGGCCAGACACAAAATCAAACTGCAGACATGCCACCTACGCTCCAAAAAATGTATATTCAGGTTTGCTCAGGAATTAATAGAGGAGTTTCCTGGGACAGATTTTTAACAGGATGTGCAACTGTGACACCAGGAAAGGAAAAAATGGGGGAGGAAAATCCTGATCTCCTTCTAGCTGAAAGTTCTTCTACAGCTGGCAGCAACTCAGACAAGATTTTCTTTATGAACAGACATTTACTTCATTAAAAAGTTTCATTGGAATAAAGAGAGAAGCATTACAATAACTATGCAAGACAGTTTTCTCTCTCACTCCTTCTAGGAGTACAGACATACTTGCATGCCCTTCCTTACAGGACTCCTGCAGCAGAAGCTACCAAAGATCTTGGCAGAGGTGGCCAAATCAATAGGTAAAAAATACCAAAACTGTGCAATTTGCCATTCTCTACTGGATAAGTAGTTATCTGAAATAGGCAGTTTCCTGAAGAAAAAACAGTTTTTAAAATATAGTGAGATGTGGCAGCCAGAGAGAAAAGAACAGTAAAATGTCAAACACAAAAATAAAGGAAATTCTTGTACTCAGATAGGATAGAATGGCCAGAGGATGAACCATTAAAACAGTTGATTTTGGCACAGATCACACTTCACTGTACTACTTCCTTCAGGTGAACTTCTGCCAGAAATACTGCTGGCCAGAATCCAAACTTTCATCTGACCAGACTCACTGAGCACCAGCAGAAACCATTCAAACCAAGATGGAAAGAAGTAGATTAAAAATATGAACCACCACTTCTTCCAGGCCTCACAAAACAGAATCACATAAAGATATACTTTCTTTGTAGGATCTTATTTAAAATCCATGGAAGTCAGTAAAGTGGATGTTTCTAACTGTAAACAGAGACACGTCTGTATATTTTGTTTGGGGTTTTATTATCATCCATCTCTGTTGGTTACAACCGTAAGAAAGAAGGTGAACGCACAGAACTAAGAGTGGTTCACACAACAAGGCATAGGGCTGACCCCAGATGCATTCAGCTTGTACCAATACACTGTTCCACCATTCTGTACTGTGTCTTCTGTTGGCAGCATTCATAACGTTCTCATTACAACACTGCAAAATGTTATTTCGCAGAAGTGTCACTCTGTAGGCAGAAGAAAAGAACAGCTGCTGCAGTCTTTCTTCTAAAGTCTTCTAAATATTAAATTATAATGAAAAGTCCAATAATTTAATATGATCAGGACAGAAATCCTTCAGGTCTGACATCTACCCACTCCTATGACATGAAGGATGATCCTGATCTTTCAAAAAAATCTCTCTTCATCTGCTTCCTCTCTCACCCTATCAAACCACCAGGTTATTCACAAACACCTGTATAAACTGGAAGAGGAAACTGAACCAATACCAGCATCCTCAGCTTCAAAAATTATGTTATTCCCTTGTGTTGTATCCCTTACTCCCTTTTGAATCCTGATGAAGTACAAAACATAACAACATGCACAAGCTTTGCTTAGCCTCAGTTTTTAACATTCAGGTTTGATTCAGAGCTTGAGCTAAGGAGCCTTACTTCAGAACACTGAATTTTAGAATTGTCAAGGTTGGAAAAGTCCTTTAAGATCAAGTCCAACTGTCAACCTACCACCATCACTATAACCTCTAACCCTCTCAGCCACATCATCCAGGAATTTTTACCTACACAAGATTTTAAATGCCGTCATTTCTGATTTCAACAAAATATTTTAACTCCTCTGTATACTGTGCCGTCTTTTTAAAAATAGTCTGAGTTTCCTGTCTTAAAAATTGGTCTGGCTTCAGACACTGAAAAAGGATGATTCAGAAAATTTTTCTTCCATTCATCTGATACTTTGACAAGTGCTAGAGAGCAACAAATAGTAGTGCTACTCTTCATAATAATTCTGATTATAGCTATATCCTATGAAGTAAAAATTAACAAAAATGCACATCAGTCACACAATGACTCTATTAACAAACAAAATATGATACCTTTGTACCTGTTTAGTGACATCCTATCCTGGACAAAATGATTCAGGGAAAGAAAAACCACTCAGGTTTAGCCTTGTCAAGAAACACGTACTGAAAAATGTCACAGTTATGCTTTTTCCTAAAAGATACAGCACTCCTCAGATCAGAACTGCATGATACTGTGTCAACATTTAGCTTTGTCAACTGCATTTGAAGACAACTTTGTGCTTGCAGAAACTATCTTGGAATAATACTGGCTTATACACTCAACAGTATCTCAGTCCTCCCCTTTTACAACTGGCTTTCTCTTGCCTTGTTAGCATGCTTGGTTTCTGTGCATTAGTAGAATGTCTGGTTGTTCAGACCCAAATCACCTGAATGAGGCTTTTTCTCCCTGTAGCATCCTAATTACAATCCTAAAAGAGTCTTGTTCCAATTTCTCTGCCAGGGGCAGGAACACCTTCCACTAGACCAGCTTGCTCAAAGCCCCATCCAACCTGGCCTGGGACACTTCCAGGGACAGGGCATCCACAGCTTCTCTGGGCAACCTGGTCCAGTGCCTCATCACCCTCTGAGTAAAGAATTTCTTCCTAATATCAAATCTATATCTATCACCTTTCATTTTAAAGCCATTCTTGCTTGCTCTCTCCCTATATGTCCTTGTAAAAAGTTTGTAGGAAAAATTATCTTGTCAAGAATGGCGCCAAGTGGGAACCTGCAGCTCAGAAGTCCATTGCAGAGGTATGGTTCCCCTAAAATGCTAAATGTCAGAGCAGACTCCTGAAATCTTTTATATGAATCTCTCTTTTGCTGAGGTACTTCAATCTCAGCAATCCTGCACGTTGTCTTCCTACAGATATCAGATATAAAATGTGCTGACAGCATAGATGTCAAAGACACCATATCTTCCTTTCACTCTCATCATTTATCTTTTTAGTAATAACAAGTTATTTTTATGGATTTTTGTACCTAGTTCATGCTAGAAAACAGACTGAAATAAGCACAAAGGCAAGCCACAAGAAATGCTGTGGGCTGGCAGCATCCCAACAATTTGGGGAGCACAATAAAGGTCTGTAGATTCCTCCTGCTTGTTCTATCAAGTAAACAAGAACCCAAAGAATGTTTTTAAAATGTTTGTCCATTAACTTGGGTTTCCGGAGCTTTGCCACCATTGAACTCTTCCAGGAAGTGACAAGATATATATTCACATACACAGTATACATATGCATACAAGGTGTAGCTGGGTTAGCATGGGATGTCGCAGAGCATCAGTTAACCTTAAAATGCTGAATGGTGTAAGAGTCTCCTGCCCTCTGGTCCCTGAATGTGCATGCCAAAGGTTAGGTAATCAACTCTACAGCATTGTTTTAATTCTTAGAGCTAGGGGGCATCCCTCCAAGTGATGCCAAGACAAGATGAGGATTAACATCTTAAAACCAGGATGAACAATGGTCTCGGTTTAGAGACAAGTTTAGGAGAAAATTCCAGAAAAACTCTGAAATGAATGAATAAATGGTGAATAAATGCTAGATATTGAATTGTCAGACCTTTGATGCCATGAAGATTTTTTGCCTTTTCTTTTATACCCCTGTTATACTTTTTTTACAACTTCTGCATTCTTAGTGCTTTTTGCCTACATTCTTGGACTTGTTTGTCAAGCTGAGAGATTAAACATTTTAGAAGCTTTGTAGCTAGGGATCAGTGTGCCCCAGACCCCAAGGAACTCTCCAGAACACATTATGTAAACTAAGATAGAACCATCCAGGGGAAGGTTCCTTGGGGAGGGGGGCTCACTTGAGCCTCTCATTGGGGAATCTTTGATAGATATGCTAATTAGTAAAACCTATAATGTTGTACCAGATCTTTTGGGGAGGGGGCAATTTTGCGGGGTGCATTTCGGTGCATATGACCTGGACGTGTGCACCTAAGGATCCTTAAAATAAATACCAAGGTAAAATCCCTTTTCTCCTTCTAACCGTGTATGACTCTTGATTTTAAGACCAGGAAAAGGCATCAGTTGCTGGCGACCACGAAGGGACCACCGCTGCTGCCTCTGCCACCTCCGCCGCCGCCACTCTCCGAGCAGGGGCGGGGGAGGGAGCGAGCAGCCAGCACCAAGCCAGAGGAGCAGTGCGGGGCCTTCCCGCCCCCAGCCTCGTCAGGGGCGGAGGGTGGGCGCGCAGGTGGGAGAGATGCAGGTATGCCACCACCCCCTGACCGCCCCAGCGGCGGAGAAAGTGCAGAATGGCCACCGCCCCCTGACTGCCCCAGAGGCGGAGAAGGGACAGGTATGCCACCGCCCCCTGACTTTTCCAGGGGTAGAAAAGGGGCTGATTGGCCACCACCCCCTGACCGCCCCAGAGGTGGAAAAAGTGCAGACTGGCCACCGCCCCCTGACTGCCCCAGAGGCGGAGACAGAGAATGGGGAGGGGAAGGGGAAGGGGCGTGCTGGCCAGCATTCCCCGAGTACCCCGAACACGGAAGTGAAGGCCGAAATGGACACGGGCAATGGCGGCGGCGTTCCTCGATACGGAGAACCGCAAGCTTCAGAGCTGGGGACAGGCGGAGCCGCTCGCTCTCCCCACCCTGTGGCTCGGCCAATGTCAAAACTGAGGGCAGACAGGATGGCCCCAACCCAGGTGGCTCTTGCAGAGCTAGGGACGGGAGAACCTGCTTGCAGCCCCTGCCTCCCTACCCCTCCACTGCCGCAAAGAGCGAGGCAGTTCCTGATCAACATTCGCCTGGAACAATCTTTAAAACCAATGAACCAATTTCAATTAAAAGTGAATGGGATGATTCCAATACAGATGGTTCTCACAGGGAGGGTGGTAGAAGAAGGAGCAGGATAGCCCGAGAAGCTATGGAAGCAGTCAGTCTCGTTGCTAAACACACAAGGTCCAAAGCAGATAAAGAGGGGGAGGAAGAACTTGCATTAGAAGCACCTCTGAGACAGGCTGTGGGAAATCAAGGAGTGATTTATATAAAGACACCATTTTCCCTTGGAGAATTACAGCAGTGGAAAAACTCAATTGGGAAGTACGGGAACAACCCGGAGAGTGTAGAAATGGCCATAAAATCCCAAAACCCAGATTGGGATGATCGAAATGTTATGCTAGATAAATTATTGGATAAAACAGAGACAAATGGTCAACAAGGCTGCTATATATGCTATAGAAACTCAAATTGCAACCAGGAGTCTCCAAGGGTCAGTTAATGACATCCAGCCCCTAGCAAACCCTGGCTGGGATCCCAATGTCCCAGAACAGATGGAAAAGCTGAAGCGATACCAGAAATGGGTGGTTGTTGGGTTAAAATGCGCCGTTCCTAAAGCAGTGAATTGGGCTAGGTTATATGAGATCAAACAAAATCCAAATGAGACTCCCACAGAGTTTCTAAATAGGCTTAAAGAGGCTGCACAAAAATACACTACCTTATACCCTGACTCAACTGAGCAGCAGATCCACCTGGCCTACCTGCTTATAGGTCAATCTGCTAATGACATAAAGAAAAAGCTGCAAAAGATAGATGGGCCACCAGACATAAGTAAATTGTTGAATGTAGCCTGGAAGGTATACCAGAACAGAGACTCAGTAGACAAAGATAAACATAATAAATCCCACGACAAGAAGTATGATAAGGAAAGTCATCTGACACATCAAAAAGGGGTCCTCCTTTTCCCCTAGCTGAGGACCAATGTGCAATTTGCAAGAAGTGGGGGCACTGGAAAAATGAGTGTCCATCATGAGCAGAAAAGAAGCCCCCAGTTCCAGAACTAACTGTAAATACAGACTGACGGGGACTGAAGGTAACTACCCCAGCAGAGCCTTCGGTTGTACCTAAGCTGGGGAATGATGATGTTGATTTCTGGTTGATAAAGGGGCAACATATTCTGTGTTAAATACTTTAAAAGGTAAACTGAGTCAAGACACTGTGGATGTGATCGGAGCTACAGGGTTAAGTGAAATAAGGCCTTTTCTCCAACCTTTAAAATTTAAATTGGGAAAACACTGGGTCACTCACCAGTTCCTGTATATGCCAAATTCCCCAATGCCATTATTGGGCAGAGATTTATTGGAAAAATTGGAAACAGAAATTAAGTTTTCCAAGGAGGGGGGAGTGAAAGTTATAATCCCAGAATCTAAAATTATCAAAGCAGCTGCTATACTTGTACAGGAATGCCATGGAAAAATTCCCAAAGAAGTTGAAGAGGCTGTCATTCAAATAGTGTGGGCCAATGATTCTCCTGGGAGATCCAAAAAAGCTGAACCTGGGAGTATCACACTCAAAGCAGGGGCTACACCAGTAAGGCAAAGACAGTATCCTCTGAAATTAGAAGCTCGCAAGGGATTAGTACCTGTGATTGAAAAGTTTCTCAAATTTGGGTTGTTAGTGGAATATGAATCCAGGTACAACACACCAATCTTGCCAGTAAAGAAAGCTGATGGTAAAAGCTACAGGTTGGTACAGGATTTGAGGGAAATTAATAAGATAACAGAGGACATACACCCAGTGGTAGCGAATCCTTACACACTTCTGACAACACTAACAAATTAATTAGGATGGTTCACTGTTTTAGATCTCAAGGATGCCTTTTTCTGCATTCCTGTGCATAAGAATAGCCAAGAACTCTTTGCTTTTGAGTGGGACAATCCAGAAACAGGGAGAAAGACCCGGCTCACCATGACAGTTTTATCACAAGGATTCAAAAACAGCCCAACCATATTCGGAAACCAGCTGTCAAAGGAGCTTGAGGACTGGAGGAAACAAGAACCAGGAGGAGCGGTTCTCCAGTATGTTGATGACATCTTGATAGCGGCCAAGAAACGAGATGACTGCATAAAGCTCACTGTAAGTCTGTTGAACTTTTTGGGCCAAAGTGGGTATCGGGTCTTGAAAGAGAAGGCACAGGTTGCCAGGGAAACAGTAGTATACCTGGGCCTGGAAATTTTCCGTGGACATTGACAACTCAACAGAGAATGGAAGGAAGCCATCCATTGACTTGCAGAGCCCCATACCGTAAGGGAGATGCAGGCCATCATGGGAATGGTAGGTTGGTGTCGCCTGTGGATATCAAACACTGGTATACTGGCGAGACCTTTATATGAGGTCCTTAAAGCAGCTGAAAAAAGGACAATCATGTGGACAGAGAATGCCAGGGCTGCATTTAAACAGCTGAAACATTCCTTGGTGTCAGCCCTAGCTCTGGGGCTGCTGGACTCGACTAAACCTTTTGAACTCTTTACACATGAGCGACTGAATGTTGCTCTGGGGGTACTGGCACAGCACCTTGGAGACCAGCGAAGAGCTGTGGCCTATTTTTCAAAACAACTAGACAGTGTAGCCCAGGGTTGGCCAGGATGCTTGAAAGCTGTGGCAGCAACAGTCCTTCTGATACAGGAGGCCCGTAATTCACCCTTGGGCAGCACATTGTTGTGTATGTACCCCATGCAGTGATAAATGTGCTGGAGCAAAAGGGGGGACACTGGTTCTCCCCTAGCAGGATGCTCAAATACCAATCTGTGTTATTAGGACAGGATGATGTTACTCTAAAGACAACTTCTGTGGTAAACCCTGTGATGTTTTTATCATCCACGTTACCTGACAGTGTGCCTGAGCATGATTGTTTGCAGACAATAGAGGAAACTTATTCCAGCAGACCAGACCTGAAAGGTGTTCCTTTGAAGGATCCAGACTGGGAATTGTACACTGATAGGAGCAGTTTCATGAGAAATGGTAGGAGGATGACCGGTTATGCCGTAACCACCTCAGATAAAATTGAGGCAAAAGCCTTGCCTCCAGATGTATCATCACAGAAAGCTGAACTCATTGCACTAGTGAGAGCTCTAGAACTGAGCGAGGGGAAGAAGGTGAACATACGGACTGATTCCAAATATGCCTTCAGCGTTGTTCATGCCCACGGAGCTATTTGGAAGGAACGTGGCCTGCTGACTGCTCAAGGTAATGAGGTTAAGCATGCTAAACAGATTCTTGCACTTTTACAGAGCATTTGGAAGCCTACAGAAGTGGCTATCATGCATTGCATGAGGGTCATGAAAAAGGGAAAACAGCCCCTGAACTGGAAATCGTTTTGCTGACGAAACAGCAAGGGGGATTGCAGAAAAAGGCGTTTTTGCAGTGGTACCATAGAAGGAGACAGATTTGTCTTCTTTTACCCCAAAATACGATCAGAGGGTTCACAAATTAGTTAAGTTCCTTAAGGCTGAAGTCAAAGAAGGTGGGTGGGCTGTTACCCCAGTAGGACAAGTCGTAGTTCCACCCCTGATCCTTCAGGAAATAGCCCAACAAGAGCATGAAAGTACCCACTGGGGAACAGAAAATCTTTTAAAACATCTGAGGAAAGTAGTAATAGGGAGAGGAATGACTGATATTGTACAATCTGTACCAAGCAAGTGTGAAACCTGCTGCAAAAACAACCCTGACACAAGCAAGAGAGTTGTGTTAGGAGTGACAAAAACAGGCGATCTCCCGGGAGATTATTGGCAAATAGATTTTGCTGAGATGCCACGCAAAGAGGGATGCAGGTATATGGTACTGGTTGACACCTTCAGTGGATGGCCTGAGGCTTTCCCCTGTCGCACCAACACAGCAAAAGAAGTAGTGAGAGCTTTGCTCAATCATATAATACCAAGATTGGGGGTTCCTTTGGGAATGTCATCAAATAGGGGACCACATTTTGTTGCAACAGTGGTTGGGGAAGTTAGCAGGATTCTGGGACTTACCTGGGACCTGCACACACCATACAGGCCCCAGGCAAGTGGCAAAGTTGAACGCATGAACGGGACCCTCAAAACCCAGATTTGGAAGATTTGTCAAGAGACATCCATGACATGGGTTCAGGCCCTGCCTATAGCCTTGCTGAGAGTCTGCATACAGCCAACGCAAAGGGACGACATAAGTCCCTATGAAATATTATGTGGCAGGCCATACAAGGTTCCACATATCCTGGGGGAAATTCATATGAGAGGTAAAAACGATTTGCAGAAGTATTTAATGGCTCTGAGTTCCACTTTGCAGAAGCTCCAGAGATTCGTCGTGTTATCCAAACCAATAGGATTGGACACACCTGCTCATCCATTCCAGCCTGGAGACTGGGTCTACATCAAGTGGTGGGACAGTGACCCCTTGCAAGCCAAGTGGAAGGGACCATTCCAAGTTTTGCTGACCACTTTTACTGCGGTCAAGGCTGCTGGCAAGGGACCGTGGATTCATTACTCCAGGGCGAAGAAAGCTTCTGCTCCCGAAACCACCAAGAAGACAAAGACTGATACAAATCAGAAAGATGCACTTTAAACTGTTTTTTACATGTTTGCTGTTTGCCCAACTGGTAACCATGGTTCAGGGTTCACCCCATGATTTGCATAAGACTGTGGTCCAAAATGTGTCCAAAATTCTCAATAAGAGTGATTGCTGGATCTGTACTCAGTTACCACCCCTAGATGGGAGGGGTCACTGGCCATTGATTGGCATTTTAATGGAAGAGAACCGCACTGAAACGTGGGAACCAATGAATAGCACCCTTCTGCCCCCCATACCCCCGAGTGGCCTGGTAGAGCGTGCAAACTATAAGGTTCCTTATGCAATTGTAAACGCCACAGGAAAAGCCGTTCTTCCTTCATATTGTCATAAGACCCATTTCAGGGAAATAATAGACCCAATAATTGCAGCAAAGATGAAATTGACAGGGTGGAGACTGGCTCAGACATTTGGGATGGGGTTGTATTGGATATGTGGTGATAAGGCTTGGAAAGTTATGCCCGTGAACAAAGACCAGGCTTGTGCCATTGGGGCTGTGGTCCCAAATATAACAATATTTGACCATCTTGAAAAACCAAATGAAAGGAGAAGAAGATCTCTTAATCCCCTCATTGAACGTCCCACACTTTTCCATAGCATAATCAGAGTCCTCGTACCTACTTACAGAGTGGTTGAACTGGAGACAGCAATTGTAAACGTCTCGGCTGTCATTGAACGTATTGAGCAGCATACTGCAGATGCAATTTCAGCCTTACAGGAGGAAGCTGACAGTCTGTCCCGTGCAGTTATGCAAAACAGGATAGCTCTCAATGTCATACTTGCTGCACAAGGAGGTGTATGTGCTATTGTCAATACCACCTGTTGTTCTTATGTGGACCAAAATGGAAGAATTAAGAAAGATATGGAAGAAATTTGGAAGGGAACTCAAATTCTACATGAAGTAGCTTCTAGAAATAACACCTTAAATTTTGATCACCTCATGGTTACCAAGCTGGGTAAAACAAATATTCATAATAGCTGTAATTGTAGTTATTATCTGTGTAATTGCCTATGGAGCAGCCGGTTGTATAAACCAGTTCTGCAGGTAAAGAATAGAGTAGAGTAGAGACTAGACAAGGTAGAGTTTTGTTAGTCTCTAAAAGGAGGGAAATGATGCCATGAAGATTTTTTGCCTTTTCTTTTATACCCCTGTGTCTTGGTTTTGAAAGACAGGTGTCTGCTAAGGAAGGCAGAAGCTTCCCTTGAAGTGGCAGATATAACCCCTTTTCCCTCTGAGTTATTATATTTTGAAATCAAGGGCCTTTAGGCAAAGATGTGGGAAATAGGAATAACAGTTCTTTACTATATATATATATATATATATATATATATATATATATATATATATGTATATAACCAGTCAAACAAAACAACAACAACTCTGGCAGTAACAGCAATCACAAACCCAGTGCCAGCCTTCTCGGCTGTCGGGCCCTTTCCCCTCGGGTGCAGTTCCGCTCGCAGCCGGCAGGGGCGCTGGCGGCTCCCGGTGAGCAGGGCAGGTGCAATGGTTCCCCCGCGGCTGCAGGGGGCGCTCCGGAGCGAGCTCGGGGAGCACGTGGCACTGGTGCCCTGGGATCCTGGGAAGGGATGGAACAAAAGCTTCACAAACCCCTGGGCAGCCGATCCCGGACTCTTGGGAACAGCAGGCTGGAGCGGCAGGCTAGAGCGGCAGGCTGGAGCGGCAGGCACAAACACAAATCCCGGGTGGCAGACGAGATGTATCCAAAAGGGGAACCCCCCGGAGGTCCAGGCAGGCAGGACGAGCACAGCTACAACGCAGTGAAAACTCGAAGCAGCAGCGGGGCAGGGCGGCCACAGCCTGGCCTCCTGCAGGGCAGGGAAAGCGGCTTTTGGGATCCCGGCGTTGTTTCCAGCAGAAAGAAAAACGGCCGAAAAAAAAAAGGACCAGCAGCTCCTTTCTTTGCAGCTTGTCTCTCCGGACGCTCAGAGCGAACTGACCCCACACCCAGGTGTAGACAAAGGAGTAGCCAGGCCCGCCCCACTCCCCTTTTTGTCTTTCTTAAGTACAGCTATTTGTCCCCTAGCAACATGCATATGGGAGAAAATTCCTTTAACAGAAAAAAACTAAGACTAAACTAAAACCCCAACACCCTGTTATGCTTTTTTTACAACTTCTGCATTCTTAGTGCTTTTTGCCTACATTCTTGGACTTGTTTGTCAAGCTGAGAGATTAAACATTTTAGAAGCTTTGTAGCTAGGGATCAGTGTGCCCCAGACCCCAAGGAACTCTCCAGAACACATTATGTAAACTAAGATAGAACCATCCAGGGGAAGGTTCCTTGGGGAGGGGGGCTCACTTGAGCCTCTCATTGGGGAATCTTTGATAGATATGCTAATTAGTAAAACCTATAATGTTGTACCAGATCTTTTGGGGAGGGGGCAATTTTGCGGGGTGCATTTCGGTGCATATGACCTGGACGTGTGCACCTAAGGATCCTTAAAATAAATACCAAGGTAAAATCCCTTTTCTCCTTCTAACCGTGTATGACTCTTGATTTTAAGACCAGGAAAAGGCATCGCCTTACCCCCCACATACACATGCGCCCACCCTGGAAAAAAAACCCAAAATGCCCGGGAAAGTGGCAAGATGGTGGGGAGAAAGAAAATGGCACCAGCTCTGGTCTCAATGAGAAAAAAACCAAAACAAAAGGTTCATGCCACAGCTCAGGCAAAACAGATAGGAAGCTGTTGAATCGCTAGTGTTGGTCCCCTCTTCACAGCTGTCTCCATTTCGAGACAAATTTCAGGAGAAAACACCCTAGAATGAGCATTTCTTCTAAAGAGAATGGGCTTCAATAACTCCCTCTTCTTCTGCCAATGAGAGAAATGGATACCAGCAGGCGAAAGTGAAAAAAAAGTGAACTGTTTATTAAAAAAAGAAAAAAAGATGGGGGTGCTCGCAAGGCATAGAAAAGGATTGAAATTTCAAAACCTTAACCCCTATTGCCCTCTCCCCCCCCCCGACCATGTGGCTGTGAGGCAAAGATAGCGGCTGCCCCTCTTTGTCTCAGGGAAGGGGAGGAAAGAGTTCACGCAGCAGCATGGGTCCCCTCCTCACAACAGGTGAAATTGGTGGGGTTTAATGTCCTTTTTTGTGTTGGTTCAGCTTCTCCGAGGTTTTGGGTTAAGGGTGCCCCCCCCCCACCACCGGCTCCCTGGACGGACCAGAAAAAAGGCCGAGCCGAAACAGTTCCAAGAAAAAAAAAACAACCAACCAACAAAACAAAAAGCTGCCAAAAGGATTTGCCAGTGAAAAGCCTCCAGGCCAGGGGAAAGAAAATAACAGAAGCTCCTTGCCTATACTAGCAAAAAACTAATCCAGAGAAGGCAACGGATCTGTGCAGTAGCTGACCACTCCGCGGGGGCGAGGAGAGTTTGAATGGAGCCCGCCCCGGGTTCTCAAACTCTGGTCCGCCCCTGGTTCATCTTAAAGCTAAAGCAGCCATTTCTGGGCATAAAGCAGATGATTAGGGAACTGACTATCATCATAAAATCACCCCAAGACAACAGCAGATGAAGCAGGTGGATTTGGTATTCTTTTCTCTTGCTGGCTTGGCTTTTCCGAGGTCTGGGGCTGAAACGGAGCGGCCTCTCGCCATCACATCGGTCCCCACCGATTCTTCACCTGTCGATTGTTCTCTCTGATCTCGGACGAAAACCAAACTGTCCAATTCAAGAAAAAAGCCACTGAAGGATTGCTGTCACAGTCTCCAAGGCCAAGGAAAGGAAAAAAACCTTCTTGCCTAAGCTAACAAAAACCCCTAGCTAGCTAAGCAAAAAAAATAAAAAAAACCAAAACCAAACCAGTCCGTACAGCATGACAGACAGCCTGGGAGTGAGGCTTTGAAAGAGCCCGTGGAAGAGCCCCAAGGCTTCCCTCTCTCCTGGACCCACCTTAAAGCTACAGCAACCATTTCTAGGCATAGAGCAGATGATCAGGGAACAGAAAACCACCCCAAAACAACAATTAATGCCTGCATTACCATGTTCCATTTTTTACAAAAAAAAAAAAAAAAAAAAGAAACCTGAATATTTGTAGTCTAATTACACATGCAAAAATTTAGACAGGGAATCTGACATTTAATCTTCACCACATAGACTTAACACATAGAATATAATTTCTTGTATTTCACATGTATATTGATATAGAAAATACAGCCAGATCCTTTGCCAGACATTGAACTGCTCTCCTCAGCTGCTTTTAATTTTTGGAAGCTGTTCAAAATGTGCAGATTAGCTCTTTTGTACATATTTTAGCCAGTCATAAATATTCAGCAATAAAAAGAACAGTAAGGTCAGATTTTTGCTTTCCACAGCAGTTTAGTCTTTCCACAACACTTTATGAAATATTTTGTGAAAATCAAGCCTCTAAAAATCTAATTAAATTGTTGCAGTGGGGATACTGTAACACTCATATCAAACAAGGAGTCCTGTGGAAAAGAAATATATATGGACAGATTCTTGGTAGATGTTTCAGAGATGTTTATTTCCCCAGCCGCATGGCCGGGGCTCTGCTGAGGAACTGTTACAATCCCAGGACCGAGGGTCCTTGCCCGTGCAGGGAAACACAACCAGTGGGGAACGAGGCTGACCAGGGGCAGAGAAACCCTGTCTCTGTCCCCTCAGGGTCCCTCTCCCAGGGCCACATGGCGGGGGGAAGGACCCCGACATTTCACCCATTTATTTTTAACAAAAAGAGATTTAAAACTTAACATTGAAAACAACTGGATAAACATAACAAGAACAGTTTTAAAACAAAACAAGCCACCCTCCTGAATCTTTAAATGTCCAAACAGATTCTCTGGAACATCTTAAGGCTGACAGAAGGGGGACAGGACTCTCCGGGCATGCTTTGTGGGGAAACTGAGGCAGGAGAGGGTTTAATTTCTTCCCTCTCCCTTTTCATCTCCCCCCTCGGCATCGGAGAGGAGTTGTAGGGAAAGGGAATTGTATAGGGAAGCCATGGAGTGAAAAACGGATTAGGAATAAACTGGGGATGGGGTAAACTTAGGAAGGGGTTCATACTGGGTATAGGGTAAAAGGGGAAAGTAGGCTGTGGGTAGGGAAGTTGCTGGAATGGATATTGTTTATAATTTTGTGCATAACGGCTGCCTTTGACTGGAATAGCTCCAGGCCCAGTAACATTCGCTGCTTGAAAACCCTTCTTTCCTTGTACTATATCAAATTGTACAACTTCCCCATCTCCTACACTTTGCAGGCAATTTTTAGGGTTATTCCTTTTAATGGCTGTTCTATGGATGAATAAATCTTCCCCTGTATCATCTCGCGTTATAAATCCATAGTTGTTTTTTACATTGTACCATTTCACAGTTCCTGTGATTTTCGTTGCTATAACTTCTCCTATCGTGCTTGCGTGTTTGTCGTGGCTGCTGGTCCTGCGTGGCCGCCACCTCGCCGACTCCGACGTCTCGGCCAGGCCCCCGCGTTGCGGCTGCTCCGTGCCCTGCGAGCGGCGCTGCTCCGGCGCGTGTCTGGGCTCTGCGCGGCCCTGCATTGCCATTGCCGCCGGCCCCGCACCCTCCGAGCGGTTCCGCTCCACCAACTCCATGCTGCTTTGAGTGCAGCTTCATTTCGGCTTGGTGCTGCCCTGTGCGGCTTCTTGTGTCGCTATGGAAACTGCCGGTTCTCGCTCTATGGGGCTCTCCGAGCCGTGTGCTCGGAGGGGGCTTCCATGCTGAACCCCAGTTCCTGGCTGCTCGTGGCCCATGGCACCCGTGGCACCTGCCGCGTCACTCCCTCACTCGCGGTTGAGTGGTTGGGGACCCCGAGACAGGGATGGGGTCTGCAATAAGGCGCGCGCTCCCGAGGGGGCTGGGCGCATCCAGCACAGGCACCTCCGCCGGCACGGCTGCAGTCACGCGCTCCTGGGATGGCTGCCGCGCGGTCTCGGCCACGGGATTACAGTCATCCTCTGCTTTAGGGGTAGTGGGACCATATAAATGCTCCTGAAGAGCTTCAGTGATTACAAGGCATCCACAGAGGGGTTCAATCACTAATGCATGTTTTGTTTGATCCCCCATCTCACACAAGACCTCGTACCAAAAACACTCGAGATGAGTTCCAGGAGGATTAATATCAAAAAGTAAGTCTCGAGAAATATAGAAGAAATTTTTGAAAAGCCAGTTAAAAAGATGTTCTAGATCTCCCGGCACAAATACTTTCTTGTTTTGCTGTTCAAGGATTCCTTTAACTTCTAGATACATTTCTTTCTGTGGCTCAGAGAGCCACATTTCCCATGATTCTTCCATAGTCCAGAGAGAATATCCAAACCAAGGTGAGAAGAGAGAGATCTAGAGTGGTTTTTACTCACGAATTTTCTGTCCTTAGGGATCGGTATCTTGCCCGCATTCTCTACCATTATGTTGCAGTGGGGATACTGTAACACTCATATCAAACAAGGAGTCCCGTGGAAAAGAAATATATATGGACAGATTCTTGGTAGATGTTTCAGAGATGTTTAGTTCTCCAGCCGCATGGCCGGGGCTCTGCCGAGGAACTGTTACAATCCCGGGACTGAGGGTCCTTGCCCGTACAGGGAAACACAAAACAACCAATGGGGAACGAGGCTGACCAGGGGCAGGGAAACCCTGTCTCTGTCCCCTCAGGGCCCCTCTCCCAGGGCCACATGGCGGGGGGAAGGACCCCAACATTAAATATCAGCTCTCTTTCTGCTTTTATTAGATTAAAACACACAAATTGAGATTTATGGAAGTGGTGGAAGGAACCCTCTGCAGTATTTAAAAGTTGCCTCCTTAATCTGAAGAAACTTGGAAAAGTTTTTTAAAGCACCAATACCAACACAAAACTTTATATGTAATATCTACAAGAAGCATACTACTTCCCTGAAATAGGAATCAAAAGGAAGCCCACAGCTGTAGAGGTTATATATGTAGTTAAAACCATGCCAAACTAGCTGATATCTCCGAATTGATTGCACATTAATTGTTGCACTCCTCCCCTATACTAGTCTAAGTGACACAAGGGGGAAAGTCCTTTTATTCCCTTCCCTTCCTGTAACCTGCCTGTTCTATCAAGACTTACCTGGAGTAGGAGAAATAGGAGATAAGATATGATTAGGGGGTTAAGAAGTCAACTCCAGGAGAGAACACCTGGAAGGTATGAGGTGTGCTGTGTCCCAAAGATGAAACATTTGTGTTCCAAACCACTTGAGGAGAATGAGTTTCCAGCAATAACAAGAGAACCTAGAGGTGCATTAGGTCCCAGAATTCAACTAAATGAAAGAAAAATCCCATTCATTGCTGTTAAAATTTTCACCTAAACAGAATAGATTGAAAATGTCTTTAGAGCCAAACTCCTTGCCATTTGCCTAATGCACTGATTAAGCGATATTTTCTTTTAATTATTTGTTTCACAATATTTTTATTATTTAAATCAAGCTGAACAGCTCCATATTGTAAGAAACTAAGGCTAATGGGAACAGTAACATTAATTTTCCACTGAGTCAATAACTGGACAAGCATCACAGACCTTTAATTGATGCTAGGATTGTTTTGTTTGACAGAATTGTTTTCAGATTCAAAAGTGCCCATCCCTTCTTATAAAGCAAAATTAGTGCTACAACATCATCACAGAAGGCAACAAGGAATGTACATTCTAGATACCCAAATCCAGAGAAGGTTCTCAAACGCAGGGGTGGGGGAAATGGGGGGTTTGCTAACAATTACGATTTAAAAAATACTGAAGAATCCAATTATGTCATGTCTCCAGTTCTTTTTCAAAACTTAGTTTACCAAGAATGATACCATGTCCAGAATATTACAGAGCACTAAGACATCTAGTGAGTGAAAAATATATTGCAAGTAGAATTACTGTACGTTATGTAAATTAAGCAGTGCTGGATTTAGTTATTAGATTTAAGAAGTCTATGGGATCATTGCTGCAGGTTAATTATTACCACATGATTTTTCACTATATATTTAAATTCTTCCAGTTCCCAGGTAAATAAATGATTCTGCATTAAAACCCACTTGATGTGGGATCTCATTGCAATGCTCTGGTCTTTTATCAGGTCCTTGCTTTAGTAAAGACCTAGTATACAACCTCAGAGAAATCACATTTACTGGTTTAGCCACTAGTGCAGATCTGGCATTAAGTCCTACCCATTAAACACATACTTGGCATACTTATCACTACAGACCATGTGTATTTAAATTACAATTCAGAAACTGTGATGAATCACATGGCACAGGATGTCTAAACCATCCTTTCTAAAGGAAACACAAGCTTTCCACAACTTTGTTGACATAAAGAAGTGTAACAAAACCTGGAATGACTTAATTCCCGATTCAATAAAGAGATCAAGCTACTTATTTTCCCTATGGCCCTGGCAAACACAGTTCAAAAAAATCTGCCATCATCAGCTTCAAATACATCAGAACTGCTTCTTGGGGCTCATAAAATAAAGAACATTAGTTCAGAGCAGATCCCTTCATGTTCTGTCAGGAAAACGTATGGAAAAATACATAGGAAAGATGTAACACCAACACATGGACAATGTTCGAGAAACAGAAATGTGCTCCTTCAAACTCAAGTTGAAATTATCAAATAATCACAACAAAAAATTGGAGGGTAAAAAGAAATTGATCAATCTACTGTAACAAGTTCACTGTAACTTGCAAGGTTTGGAAATTATAAGAAAGGTTCAGATTCCTTGAAATTGAAAATTTAGGTCAGATTCCCTGATTTATGTAATTTTCTTTATCAATTTCTCTTTTTTTCAACCTAGAAAAAAATTAGTATTCACTTTTGTACATAATAAATAGCACATACTCTATATATACCACATCTATATTTCTTTCCCTATCTTTCACTAGACAAATATATTCTTTAAAATAAGACCAATAATACAAGGATTTTTTTTTCTTCAAGAACTTCAGGGGGAAAATATGCATTTTCCCTGTCTGCTGATATGTAGATAGACCTTGCATTACCCATTGGCTGGTCATTTTGCTGGCCAGACATTCTTGGCTTAGGACCCTGCTTAGGTTTTAATTGCTTATGTTTGACATGGTATTTCTTGGTATGTAAACTTTTCTTTTTGTGATGTTGTGAGAAAACTTTGGATTGAAAAGCAAGGGAATCCCATAAATGTTGCGGTGAACCATGGCCAAAGCCAGGGTCAGCTGGATCAAGTGGACCCAAAGGTCCATTGGTTTGATGCTGCCCCAGCCCAAAAGCCCTGAGCATTCATAAGGCTGTGAAAAATACATAAATCTGTGCCTGACCATTGGCTGCTGCCCTCCCCTCCCCTTATTTCTCATATTTGGTTATATTTCCAGAGAGTTCTATGTTCTTTGGTTGTTAATTGGTCCTCGTTATTCCTCCCCGCCTACCCCTTCTCCCATTTGCTGTAATTCCTTCTCCCCGCCTTGGTAACACCCCCTGGCTGATGTTCCATTGGTTACTATGTGTTTTCCATACCCCGATCATGGGAGTACAAGACCCCCCGAAAGCCGTGCGGCTTTGGCTTTTCTCTGTGGATTTCCCGTTTCTTCAATAAACCCCTTTCCCCACGAGGAAGTCCCTCCTCCTCTTTCCTACCTCCTTCTTGCATCTTTGCCATCGGTGGGCAAGGCGAACCCGAGCAGGTGCTTCGCCGGCCCTCCCACGCAGCAGTCGGCTCTGTCCACCCCTGTTCGGAGCAGGCAGAAGATTGCCCGGTGCCTGGGACAGCATGCTAGCCGGTGCAGCACCGCAGCACATAAATCTTGAGTTCAGACTGACTTCAGTTCTCTAAGAGTTTCTTCCTCACATTGATTAGGATTCCATCATTAGTTACTTTTACATGTCAAATTACTTTTTTACAAATCTCTTGTATCACAATCCAGCCAGATGCTTTTCAACCAGAATTTCTCAGAAATTTCTAAACATTTCACTAGCTGCAACATGTCTGTATTTTAGAAGGTGTTTGCACAACTTCTGCAAAGCAGGAGAAAATGGAGAGTTAGGTAAGATAGAAGGATTAGTGAATCACAGGCCTAGTGATAGTGAACACAAAATCAAGACTTATATACCGGATAATTCACTGTAATGAAAGAATATATTTTTAAATTACGTTAATTAGATTTAATTTAGAAAATTCTGGTTTTTCACATACCACAATTTCTAATACTGCAATATCATTACTACACTGTACACTGAAAATTTATGCATATCATCAACTACCTACCTCATAATTGTCTCAACTGCAGAAGCGTCAGAAGCTTCATACAGGTTTCTTCACAAAAATCATCTTCCAGACCATTTACAGGGAGTTTTAGTTTTACAGAGTATAATTTTAGAAGTATTATTTTTTGCTTTTCTTTGTTACGCTTACTTTTGTTGCAACAGGCAATGATGCTAGGGACCAGATGCACAACCCATACTATCTACTGATTTGTGATACCTTTTGGTCCTACTTAAGTGATACTGGAAACTCCTCAAGGACTGAGGATATTCATGCTCCTAGTGACTCTTCTCTCCTACCCAAAACCTACCATACAGACAAAATCTGTCTTTTTAACTTCTAAGACCTGCTTCTCAGTTTTCTCCATCCGACTGTGAATTAAGTTAGCTATGAGATACTAACAACTGAAATCTGACAGACAGGGGCTATTTATGTCTGGGAGGAACTGGAACCCAAACAAATAGAAATTTAGTTTTGATTGGCCAGTAGTGTTGCTCACTAAAAAGCAGAACATGCCTGAGTTGATGATTCTCAGTAAATTGTTGGAACATTACTTTACAAATAACAACAATAAACTTTATTGATTTTCACAGTGTCTTGAGATTTTGTTTGTTTTTAATGAAAGTGGGATTCGATCTGGGATTGTAATGAAAAAATACCAAACACAAGACTCGGAATAAAGCTGTAACAGTGACTAATAATAGACATAATTTATTTCAAGACACAGCTCATGCTACAAAAGCTGTGGACTGAAAAGGCGCAGGTAGGACAGGTAGGTCTGATGAAGTAGCAAACCCCTATACAGTAGATGCCCTCCAAAAGAGTAGTTGCACACCATGGAAAAAAACACACACTTATATAGTTTAATCTGCCTTTCTCACAGACCATTGCTGCACCCTGAGCATGCCAGTATGTACTCATAGATATAAAAGAACATAGTGGGAGTAGTTTACAAGGTAGAGGTCTGAAGTTAGATGAGATGAAAGCGAACCCAAGTAACTTTTATTTTTGCTTCACCTCCAATTACTTGAGAGAAATTTTAGGAAAGGCTTATCAGATTTAAACTGCTGATCAATTTCTCAAAACTCCACAAACTTTGACACATAACTGATCACCTGAGAAAAAAACAGCCTTTAAAACCACTCTTGAAAGCACACAACACTGCAACCAGTGCTTGATGTTACAAATCAAGCTACATTTGAAATGCATGACACAGACTTTCATTCCTACCCTCCCTTCTCCAGCAACAGGGAGAACTCGTTTATCGAGAAAGCTGGATTACAAACTATGCCTCAAGCAGCAGTGAGTCAAGATTTCATATTAGGTTGGTTGAGCTGCTTTTGCTTTTTTGTCTTGTGGTTGTTGTTTTTGATTATCCTAAAAAACTACTGAGGGAATCTGGGGGGGACTTAAAGTGCAGAAAAGTAACCTAAAAGTTATCTTTTATAACTGGGAGTAGAGAGGAAAACTTTAACTAAGTAATAACTTCTCTGTACGTAGCATTTATTTGTGTGGTATTGCACACACATATTATTTTAGCGGGGGGGGGGGAAGTCCCGGATGCAGGAGAGCCAGCTGGAGTCACAACACGAACACCGATACGATTTGAGCATCGTGCTCCCATTTTATCGTTTACCTTCACCAAGTTATACTTTTTCAAAGTTCATGCCCCTTTCCCATGAGAAAGCCTCTAAGCAGCGGGGGAGCTGACCAGTGTATACCTTTTCCCAAGGCTGTTCAAGGCTGCTGGCTAGCAGGTGCCTTGCAAGCCTATCTTCAGCCTGAGGCCTCATCAAGGGTACTTCTGCAACAGCCCTGGGATGCCCAAGCTCTCCTGGGGTATCCTATGCCCCCGTTCCACAAGGAATTCCTCTACATATCCCCCATTTTCTTTTTGGGCAACCCAGGTCTGGTCAATGATTTTTTGCAGCCCCACTTTAAGGCAAGAAAAAATACACCCAAGTATTATTAAGCCTAATATAACTACAAATAGCAATCGGCAGCCTTCTACTACCAAGGTACGCAGCCATCTGGTGATACCCAGACCCTTAAGCCAATCTCCAATAGGGTTGTCTGTCTCCCAAAGGTTGTGTAGGCCCCTCTGGAGGTGAGAGAGGTGCTTGTGAATTGAGACAGAGTGGTCAGAAAGATTCATACAGCACATACCCTGGAACTCTTCACAGCCATGGCCGTGAGCTAGTAGTAGAAAATCAATGGCTGCTCAATTTTGTAATATTGCATGTCTAACACTAGTAACATCTGCAATTAGCTCATCAAGCATCTGTGAAGTTATGTTTAACTTATCCCTCGCCCAGCAAGCAAGTTTATGCAAAATAGTGTGAGTGAGCCCTGGCTGCTGAAACACCAGGTAAAAACATAGATGCTAGCCAAAATAACTGCCTTCACTCAATCTAAATGGGCTGATTGAAAACGTCCGCTAATGCTCCTGTCTCAAGACAGTCAAAAAACAATTTCTTACTCTACCTCTGTGTCTGGTGCTATACCCAAAAATTTATGCAACTCTCCTTCTTAGTTTTGCCTTTGGAGAGGGTTTCCCGACACCCACAAGTCACTAGCAACCACCCAGGGCAGCTGTTACATTCACCCCAGGGTCTCGCTATTTCTCCTGCTACAGATCTGGTTGGATCTGGCAAGTCCTCAGCTCCCTCACTCAGCCACGTCTGCAGCCTCTCCCAAAGCTTCTCAGGACAGAGGTCCCAGAGTTCCAGCTGTTGAAGTAGTGGCGTCACTTTCCTCAGGAGCCGATGCTGACTGCGCCTTCTCGCTTCGGGGTCCTGTATGCGTAGCACGGCACCACTTGCCTGACACCCTTCTGGTCAGTGCTGCAGCAATGACTTGTCCCTGTTGTCGCAGGACATTCTGCAGTGTTGCAGTAAAAGCAGCTGTTTGAGATGACTGTTCTGCACATACGAGCACGTACGAGCATCTCGTCTACACCTGCTCCTTGGGGCAGCGTGGCAAGAATTGTCTTAGTTTGCCTATTAGCATTTTCAAAGGCAAGTGTTCGGAACATTTGCTCTTGGAGCTCTTCAGAGAGCTCAGTTGCATCCTTTAAGGCTGCTGACAAACGGTCGATGAACTGACCATATGGCTCTGACAGCCCTTGTCAGACTGCTGCATACGGGGGAGACTTCTTCTTTTCAGGTACTGACAACAGGGCTTTGTGGGCAAGAGTCTGTGACAACTGATGAATGACTATGGGCATGGTCAGCTGTGTCACCATCGCTCCATAAGCCCCGCTCCCAGTTAACATGTCAGCTTGGAGCGCATACAGTGGGTCTTGTGTGTCACCTTGGTGTTTGCTAGCTTCTTCTTGTGCTAGCCGCTTCCACGTTCACTCCCAGAGCAGGAACTGCGAAGGGGTTAATAACAATTGTGCGATGCTGATGCAATCATTCGGACACAGGACATCTGCTGTAAAGATAAACTGCAGAATGCTTCGTGTAGCTTCAGACCGCAAGCCATGCGTGGTGACTGTTTGCTTGGCTTGCTGCAAGATCTTCCAGTCATGGGGTTCCCACTTTGCAGTGTCCCCTTGTATCTGTACTTGGCAAGCGAGGGCATTCACTGCTTGCCAACCACCCTCAATGATTGCATCACGGATGACTCCATTCCATCTCCTTCGCAATGGGTCAGTCCTCTCCGTCGGGGCTGATGGAAATGACGGCTGCACCTCCCCTCGCGGGAAGGGAGGAGCTGTAGGCACTGTGCCTGATTCTCCCGACGGGAACGTAGGAGCTCTGAGTGCTAACTTGACCTGTGGGGCCACGGGACACCACGGTGCTGATGGTGTAATATCACAAGCTTTGGACTCCAGTGCGTCTTGCCGTGTAGATAAGTCAGCAAGCTTTTTGATTACTTCATGCATCATTTCTTGGTGCTTCTCCCCCTCTTGGGGCTGACCCCCGGCAGCCCTGGCTGGCTCTGGCTCTGCAGGCGACGAAATCGCAGAAGCCGCTTCGCTGCCGGATGTTGCTCCGCTGTCCAGCAGCGGGGGGTTATGCTCTGCCGCTTTCGGCCAGGCTTTAGGACCGCTCATTTGTGCCGCCGCTTTTGGCCAGAAGCTAGGACCGTCTGTTTCTCCTTGGCCCGCCTGTGCCCCGCCCCCTGAGTTGGGCGGCTCTGCTTCCGCATTCGCAGCCATTTCTCCCTCAGACATCAGAGGGGTAACTTCCTTCCCTGCTGGGTCCAGCAACTCCCGCAGTGAGCGGACGGGTGCTGCTGTGCCTTTAATCGGTTTTCTTGCAGCCAGCCCTAAGAACCGTGCTACCCTGGACTCCGCCCTGGTCTCTGGCCGCCGCTCCATAAGACCCCGTCTGTTCCCTTCCCGGAGTCGCTACACCCGGAGCTGCCACTCTCTAAAGCCTCTATGGTGGCCACGGCTACTGTCCTCTCTGCTTTCATAGCTGCGAGAGTGCCAGTTACTGCTCTCCAGGTTAAGCCGAGAGCTTTTGCTTCTTTAGCTTCCTTTCCTCCCTCAATCGTGGACAGCCATAATTTGTTTCCAACTTCCCTCCACGCTTTGACTGAGAACGAAAGTGAAGTGTGTTTCACACACCCGTGTTCCCGGGCCCATGTAACGAGGGCATTGAGATCTCAGTCTTTCACAATCTCGCCTCTCTTAGAGAGGATGCTAACTAGGAGTCGAGTTCCTGCCTCATAATCCATAGCTTCTTTGCTGCAGGTACTCGCTTAGCCAAGCAAAAAAATGGTCTCCGGCCACTCGGCTTTGAGGTTTAGCCCCCAGCTTTACTCGGCTTTGGGGCCACCCACTCTGGTTCCCCTGGCTCTGCTGCACTGATACAATGAAATTCGGAGTCTTACCGCATTTAAGTGAACCTGCATGTAGCAAAACTCACTCGGGTCCCTGTTCGGGTGCCAGGTTTAGCGGGGGGGGGAAGACACGGGTGCAGGAGAGCCAGCCGGAGTCACGACACGAACACCGATACGATTTGAGCATCGTGCTCCCATTTTATCATTTACCTTCACCAAGTTATACTTTTTCAAAGTTCACGCCCCTTTCCCATGAGAAAGCCTCTAAGCAGCGGGGGAGCTGACCAGCCTTTTCCCAAGGCTGTTCAAGGCTGCTGGCTAGCAGGTGCCTTGCAAGCCTATCTTCAGCCTGAGGCCCCATCAGGGGTACTTCTGCAACAGCCCTGGGATGCCCAAGCTCTTCTGGGGTATCCTATGCCCCCGTTCCACAAGGAATTCCTCTACATATTATAATTAGTTATAATTTACTTTAGTGCCAAGGTTTTTTTGGGGTTTTGTTTTTGAAAGGACAATCACTTCTGGCTTTTAAAGTTAGTTCCAGACATCGTTTGAACTTGGTTTATGCTCTGCCAGTAAGTTATTACTATATTATTTTTAAAAGTTCACATTTCCAAAGTGGATTTAGTTGCCTAGCATAGCATGCCTTTAATCATAATCAACACCAACAACACGGCAGCAAAGTAAGAAACAAAATTAAAACAAAGTCATGGAAAACATGTCCTGATCTGGTTTCTAGATAATATTTAATTGCATGTGCTTGAGACACTTCCTTTTATAGATAACTGGTGTAGTTAAAGTACTCCTTTACATGCCAGCCATTACCAAAAAGCCAGACAATTGAAAGTCTCCCTTATCACTCAGCTATGCAGTGTAACCCAGCCTCCTACACCCACTTTCCTATATGTGCTTTTCACCTGGCAATCAAAAGTGCTAATTTATGAAAGCTAGTACCTTTCAGACATGTTATAACTTCGGCAGAGAGAAGTTACTTAACATGTCCTTGATCAAGCAAAGATTCAGATATATACTTGTGAATTTTAAATCAAGTTCTTTGATTTCATTACAAGGCAGCATTTTTACCCATTATATATTGTTTCAATGTTAATTAAAGAGCATACTGTGTAGTTCTACAAACTATACACAGCTAGACAAGAATTCTTTTTTGTGAACATGATTCAAAAGCTCATGATTATTCAATTTACTTCCCTTTTGTGTTAAGAAACTTAAGCAATACTAAAACTTAGCCAAATGTTTTTCATATATTTAAAAACACACATATATATTAAGACTATGAGAGAGGTATGTATGAAATCTTTATGCAAATAAAAATATAGTTTCAGATATGTTTCTGCTCATAAAAAAGTCCCAAGATAAAACAGAATGAAAATGCTTCATAGTATTAGCAGAAAGGATATAACAAACCAATCTCCCAGATACACTTTGTAGATCGTATCATTATCTCATGAGGTGTGTCTTTTGCTTACCAGTGATTTGGTCTAGAAAGTCTAGATTGCAAATCCTTCTTGTATGGGACTTACATAAAATTTAGAATTGAATACATGCAAAATTAAAAGGAAACAGCACAGTACTGCAATACTTGTATTACAGATATAGTCAAAATGCCAATTAAATGTTTCTCTTCCTAGCTAGACTCTCTGTTGAGCACACAGGGAAACACAAGTTGCATTGCACAAATATGAGTTACCATCCACACATTCATATCCTGCCAACCAGCTGTGTGCAGCAAAATCTTAACTCAGATACTAAGAGACACAGTTGTAAAAATAATTAGGGTTTTAGCTTCAGTAGAGGAAGTACATTTTCCCACCTCAGTCCTTTCCCTTGAAATATCATTCAAACTGTGTCCAAACCCAGCCTAAAACTGCCTATAGAGAGAAAAGACTAAAATACTGTTCACTCAGCATTTAATATAAAACAGTTTTTTAAATCATAAATATGATTAAAAGATTTTTCACAGATCTTCTGGAAAAAAAAAATCAGAACGCTATTTCTCAATAGTCAATTTGTTATTTTCATTAATTTCTCCCATGGGTACTCAGGTGAGAGAATTTATTACCTTGAGCTGTTTAATCCTTCTGCTGAAAAGTATTTTATTTTGCATATATAAGTAAAAGTTCGTGGATCAGATACTGAACCTCACATATCTTATTTTCTAGGCTACTGCCTCTGGAATTATTATTACCTGTAAGCTATTTTAGAAAAACCACAATCATTTCAAAAGGAATGTCTGAGAGAGGTCAAATTCTGTAAATTTATTGACAAGGACAGTAAATGAACAACAAATCAGTGATCTAATTTAACTAGGCATGAAGTAGATTAACATTTTAAGTGACTGTACCAAGCATTTGAACTGCTTTACAAGAAGATTACGCTTTAAAAGTCTCGAAGGCTTAAAGGTAAGTGGCAATGACACTTTTCAATAATTTTAAAAGGCATAAAGTTGAAGCTTATTGTCCTTACTCCTGTTTAAGCATTTTAATCCTGAAATCTTACACCTCTGAAGCAGCCTTAGAAGAACCCTAACAGTTTTATGCATGAGCAATGCACCCAGACCACCTGAAATAACAAAAAAAATGTGAAGATTTTTTTTAAAGATTTGTTTGTATTGGAATCTCATGAAACATGATCAGCACATCCACTATGTTCAGGAGATTACACAAAATATTTTCAATTTTTAAAGCTGTTCAGCTTAACGTGGAAGCAAAAGTAGTTCCCTGGTCAGCATTTAAGCATGGACTATACAAATAATTCAATAATAACATCAGCCTAAAAACCAAGTTAACAAAAAAAAAGAAAAAAAGAAAATGAGGAAAAAAACATCAGCAGCACCTAAATCCTAGAGTTTTTTCAAATTACATTTTCTGTAACATTTTGTATTACTACCTGATTAAACCAGTATGAAAATACATTCCTTGCTAAATTTATTGGGGTTATATTATCCACTTTCCCTACACCAAGAATCCTGATAGTTTTACCCTCCCATTTTCCTTCCTGAGAAGTAAAAGAATGTGGATATGAAACAAAACTAAAGTCTGAAAGCCATTTGATTTTGAAGTACATACAAGGAAGTTTCATAAAGCTTATGTCAGCTGCAATGGGCTGGAACATTACAAACAAGTGCCAGTGAAAACCTTTAATGTTCAACCCTGTATCAGTGCAGCAGCTTTGGCATTTAACTTAATAAATATCACTGTCAAGGTTCTACTGATAAGGGAACTTCAAGCTGTTGTCATTCACACTTGGCTTGGGACACCTCTAACAAACTGTGCATAGGGTGGCATAGGAGAAAGTGCTGGATGGGCACAATAACTCACCTGTCCCAGTTCAAGACTGCATAAATTTTGATATCATGTGACATAAATAATGCAGCAGAGGTACCATATTCTGTCCAGTCACAGCTGCAGACTTACCTGCCATCTATCCACCTTTCAACTTTGTTTCCTGCATACTGGCAGTTACATCAGGTATGGAAATTGTTTTTGCAATTTTGTTATCAACACCTTGCTAGCTAACAATGCGAAGCACAGCACTGTGAGGACTGCTATGTGGAAATGAACTCAAGCTCAGCCAGACCCAATACACATGTCCTATATATCTGCCACTGCCTAGCTCAGTGCACTGTGAGCTATGCTTAACCTGGAACAGATATCCTAACAAAGAGAGAAATCACTTCTGATCAGTGGAAATCAAACCATTGGTATTAGCCCTTTAAACTTAAACTAGTGCTTTAGCAAGAACAACACAGGAATTCCTCAGACCCATCCTCTACAACTTAATCACAATTTTGTTAGGGAAGGCTGATGTATATTTATACCAGTATCTTTGAAGGGCTTTTCAGACTCAGGCATACCAGAGTCACCTTGCTTTCCTAATGGGTACTGATATTCTACATAGCTTTCAGGAACCAATACGTAAAGAAGGATGTGCTAATATAAAGACGAAATTGAAGAGTGTTCCCTGATCAAAATTTTACCAAGAAGGATCTACATATTATAGATTTCATACCTGTACAACCACATATGGTGGCATTGTATAATAAAATCTGTAGGGGTTTTTGTTGTTTTAGTCAGACTCAAGTTACAGAGAAAACATTCTAGCATCTGTTAACATCCTGGCATTGCTGGATGACTTCTTAACAACTTGTTTGTTGCCTTAATCCCAAAACACACAACCTTGAACTGTTTAAATAAATTACCTGTAAAAGTCAAATACCCATCTTCCACAGGACCTATACACAAAAGCACTTATTTTCATATTTATCAAGCTGGGTTAAGGTACTTTCCATTGTTTAGTGCTAGTAATACTGAAATAACTTCAGTAGCAACTCCAGTAAAAGAAACCAAAGTCTGAGTCCTTTATAACAGTATGATTATCATAAACATAACTGAAACATAATTGAATGCACCCTTGCATCTGGCCACAACATAGTTCAAAAGGTTTTCAGAGCTTCAAGTACATCACTTTCCAAATGATCCTGAAATTTTCTGTGAATTCATATTTGTCTCTGAATTAAATACTTGCAATTCCTGTTTCAGTCAGTAAGCTGGACCAACCAAATATTTAAGTCCATATAATTAGGGAAAAACCTTCACATTTTCAAAAAATTTGCCTCACTTAAATACAATTTTAGAGAATTGTCTAATATGCCATTATAAAATGAGTTACACATATAAAAACAAGGACATCACCTTACATATGAAATGGAGACTTTGGTAACTGAACAAGCTTTAGGTCAGAGGCCTCAAATCCCAGATAGCATGACTGCTTTGGCCCTTCTTTATCAATGATCTCCCTAACACATTTCAAGTTAACCAAGTATTCATATGCTTTATTAGATCAGGGTGATCAGATTTCCTTTTTGGTATTGAATTTAAACATAGCTTCTGATGTTGCCCAGGGAACAGCACTATGGAACACTCACTTTTGACCTCAGCAATAAAGGATGAAGTCTTTCATATGTACTCACAAAAATATCCCAGTGAAAGTCATATCAGAACTTCTGACTGCTCTTTCATCTGACTTTCTAAAGCATAAATTAAGGAATTGATTTTATAACTAAACATTACACTGGCAAGGGCATGATTAGGATCTGCTGTTATTGGTTACTGAGTTCAGGTGAAGCCTTGGCTCCACACCAGAACCAGTAACAAAACTTCCAACAGTGGAGTTGCATTGTGCTACATTAACCAGACTACTTCCTACAAATGCAAGGCTCTCTACAATCATAGTGACCTCTTACTAATGATATGCTCTTCAGGACTTTTGATCCACTTTACTGCTTGTAGACTTTCAACCCTGAAACAACTGCATGAAGATCTCCTATCAGTTACTGCAAAGTCATGCTTTTTTATGGAGTACCTACACAGAAACTTTCTAACCCAGAAGCTCACAGGAGATGGAATCCTTCACAGTGAGGTTGAGCATGGTATTCTATTTATGATCAACTCATAGAGAAGTGGAAAAGTTGTAAACCCTAGAAGGAAACAACAGTCATTATTTTGAAGTGGTCTATGAATTCTTACCAGAAGTTCTGCAAAAGCATGGGGATGAAAAGAATCTAAGTTTAAGTCTCATGTTATTTTAGCACAGGCATCAAGATGCAAGATCTTGTAGTGGTTCCAGTGAGTAACTTGAGACTCTGTAACTTGATCTACTGTGAAATTTTGTAAGCAGAGAAATCCAGAAGAGACCTTAATAACAGAATACAGAATGCTCTTTACGCTAAAACAAAGTGTCAAGATTTTATCTTCTAACATCTGAGAAAAAATGGTGTAAATTATTTGCCACAACAGCATAAAATTATAGCCTTCTGCAGCACACAGTCCAAAATAATGCTATAAGGCCAGACCATTTTATTGTGTAGTTGATATCTTGCTGGAAAAAATCCAAACATTATTTCTCTTCTTTAGCCAAATCATTATGTGGATTGAATTTGGGCCAATATGTGCATTCAGCGGCTATCATGCCAAATTTTTTTGTAATTTAGTTAAGACAGAACTGTCTTTACAATTGTAGGAACCCAGAGTGCCAAGAATATTTCTCTGCCTGTTTTTAAGGGGTTTTACCCCCCTGAACAACACTGTTTTAGCCTCAAACCTTGGAAAAAATTACCAACAGTCAGACAACAACTAGAAAATACAGTGGTGTGAATTAGGTTATAGACTACTATGTAAGATTGTCACAGGGTGAAAATTTTAGAGGTTTTGGGCTTCTCTTTATAGTAAATAGAGAAGAGAAAAAAATATCAAAATGGAGGATTGTTGTTGTTCTCTAGACCTTCTTCTCCTTCTTCTACTACTCTATATTCTGCAGTAAAAGTAGTTTGGATTGATTGGATAGAAAATTCCGCAGTTCCTAGTCGTGTTACTGAATAATTGGTAAGAAAGTGAAAATAATGTACGTTTTTAGTAACTATTGGTTAAAATATCTTTAAAAGGCGTGTAAATCTTGATAATTGCTCTCACTCCTACTTTTCCTCCTTCTATGCTGTACCTGGGTCACGCTAGTGGTTCAGTTCCTCTGATAAGACTTAATAAACAACTATCTAAAAGCATTGAAACTACAGAAGACATCTCGCTTTATCTTTTAAACTCCTTGCAAGGATTTTCAGCAAATTCTCTCCCATCAGGAGAGATTTGATTTATGGCACGGTAAAGTGTCAACAATGCTATGGATAAGCTACAATATGGGCCTCATCTTAAAGCTCCTATTTTAGGGGTTGTAAGTTCATTTTATTTCACAACAAGCAAATAAATGCTCAAAGAAATACAAAGCCGTAAGTATACACTCAGGTAATTATGCCAACACACCTTACTGCTGGCCACATGCTACTTCAGAGAAACTGTTAGAGAAAACACTAAAATAGTATATGACTCTTCAATTAAATCAGTCCCGAGAAATCTCTGTAAGCTAAAATTAATCATTTGCATTACAGTAAAATACTGTCCCTTCATCTAAACACTCACAAGCTTCTCATAGCTTACACAATTCTGAAACTTCTGAGTCTGATTAGACACTTCCACATGGCAAGATGGGATGGAGAGATTAACAACTAATCTATTAATCCACTAGTTTCATACCCATCTATTGCAGAGGTCCTTATAGAAAAAGATGGACACAGAGTTCTACATCCTGAAGATAATGTGCAGACTTCTGTATGCTTCTACTTAACAGAAGCACAGTTTGACGCTCCATGTATTTTACAGACTCCAGACTTCTCCTACATGCATACAGTAAAATTAAGATTTTGTGAAAGTCTAAAAGCAAACATAAACTAAGTAATCTACCTGTAAGGTGTTGCAGTCTTGTTAGCATTTGCCACCATCTAAAAAGAACAGACACAGGTATATTGCGTAAACTGATTCACTCAAAGTAATGGTATGAGTAATGTATTAAGTATAAACTTGACATGAGATAGTTTTAGTATTTTTCACAACTTGCTCTGAAGAAATTAAAATATACTATTAAGACAAGAAGTAGAATCAAAAGAACACTTACATACCAGAATGTGACTTAGTGTGTTATTTTACCATGTAAATTTTATAACATGCTTTTTTTTATATATATATTTTGTAACATACTTTATTATTATTATTTTTAATACTGTTAACTTTTAAGACATAGCAAGGTATTTCTCAAAGTGATAAAACTATAACAGGAAAAATAAGTCTTCTTTCTTTCTACTTTTTCCTTTTCACCATTAATAACAGAATGTTGAGACTGGAATGGACTTCTGGAAATCATCTAGTCTGACCCCCTTGCTCAAAAGAGAGCCAACTGGAGAAGGTTTCTCAGGACTATGTCCAGTCAAGTTTTGAGTATCTCCAAGAATGGAAACTCCACAACATCTCTGGGCAATTTGTTCCAGCATTTGATGACTGTATTTTAATTTGCATTCACTGCCTCTTCTCTCACTGGGCACTACTGAGAAGGGTCTGCTCTCTCTCTCTCCATTCATCAGGTATTTACAGACATTGTTCAGACATTACTGAACTTTCTCTCCTTCATGCTGAACAGTCACAGCTCTCTCAGCTTCTGTCTGTCAGATGCTCCAAACCTTTAATCATCTTTGTGGCCCTTCACTGAGCTTGCTCCAGAATACCAATGTCAGTCTTTTACTAGCATGCCCAGGAATGGGCATAGCACTCCAAATGTGGTCTCAAAACAGTTATGGTACAAGGGATGGACTGCTTCCCTTTGTTGGGTAACGCTCTTCCTCATGCAGCCCAGGAGGCTGCTGGCTGCACTTGCCACATTCATCATCTTTCTAGGTGACTGAGGTGAGGCTGACTACTGGCCTGTAGTTCTACATATACACCCTTCTTGAAGACTGGGTTGACATTCACTTTCTTCTAGTTCTCAGGAACCTCCCCTTATCACCAGACCTCTCAACAATAATTGAGAGTATCCTTACAATGACATTTGCCACTTCCTCAGCATTCTCAGGTGCACCCTACCAAATCCCACAGACTCATGTATGTCATTACTGGCTCCAAACTTCACATCCCTGACCAGTTCTCCCTGGTTTGTGTGTATCAGGTCTGGCAAAGAGCCTGTGTCCATTCATTGCAGTACTCCAGCAATAGAAGCTATCCCACTATATGTCTGCAATCCCAATGACATGATAACCCTGGAACTGGTGCAGGCCTTGAATTCCTGCCGCATTAAGCCAAGAATTGTTTTAAAATCTGTTACAAATAGCGTCTTTAAAATATCCTAGTAATACTGGTGCCCAAAATAATAATTACATATAGAAATGAACTCCTTCAACAACAAGAGAGAAAAGGAAGAAACAATCCTGTGCATTTTATTGGTATTGAGTTACAGTCCCATTACAATTTATCTTTTCCTTTTTTTTTAAAACTAAAATGCAATATAGAAAAAACATAAAAAGCCTGATTGGTCGATTAGTGGTAAACACAAAGCCTGCTCACAAAAATGGAAAAAAAAGAAGTAGGCACAAAGCAATCTGCTTTGGACATGTAACTACATAGAACTTCACAGTTATGGCCCAGTTTGCTCAAGATTGTAAGAACACTTTTTCTGAACTATAACTTCTTTCTGCACAGAGATCCAATACAAGGGTTGCTCTTGGGCTTCGAAATCACCATTGGTAAAGATGCACAAGGCTGACAAGATACAGGTCTCATACTCTTCTTCAAGGTAAGAAAACTGTCTTCCTTTGGGGGAGGCACATGTACTGGTTTCCAAGGAATGGGGTTACAATATGCTGGAGCCGGATACAAATTTCTATCAGCACTCCCTAAAACATTCAGAAAATACACATAACTAAAAAGGAATATTTATGCTACAATCTTTCCAATGCAAGCAGTTATAATAATCATCTAGACTAATTACTACACAACAGTGTCTTCAGAGAAAGACAGCACAGGCACATCACATAATTTAGGTGATTCAAAATAATAAATATTCCACCTTTTTTTTTTAAACCAGTAACTGGCATATTCTTCACCTCTACTTAAATAATAACCAGGTTGAATGCTCAGTCCTTTGTGTTCTTAATAACTGTAAATGTCTACAAATTGGCTACCTTGTTTTACCTAACCACATGATGGATACGCTTCAAAGTTTGTAATACATTCTACTGAATGACATAAGTGAGTAGAGAAGTATTTTTCAAAAATCATTTAAATAAATGATTGCAGCTGGCAGTATGTAACGAAGGTCCAACCAAAACATGAAGGCAAGGTATATCACTATTTACAAATAAATGTAAGCAAAAGAGTAAAGGTTGTTCACCTGCTTTGTACATGCTTCTTAAACACTCTGAGACCAGAATTTTGGTCCCAAAACTATTTCTGTTGCAAAGTGAAATGGAAGCAATTATTTTAGTTGCATAGAAAAATAATGTGTAATGCAATACCATTTCTTGCTGATTTTCTGCTTTTGTACTATGTGGGATGACAAAAAATACAAAAATAAAGTAAGACTTGTGAAACAGCACACTATGAACAGCATTCTCTTCCACACTTCCCTTTCAAACAAAAAAAGGAATAGGATTACAGAAGCCAAGGAGGTACCATGCAGATGAAAAGCAAAACAGAAAGGAAATTTTAGCTCAGTATACAGATTGATGCCCCTGTCTCCTTTTTCAGACAGGACTTCTGTCAGCTTCTAATTGTTCTTGTGTCTCAAAACCCCACCTCTTTTCTAAGGGGGATTCAGGTGTGCTAAGGTGGTGCACACCTTCTGTAACATGAAAACTATCTTTACAAGGATGATGACATAACTAATTTGCTTCACAGGAAACAGTGATTTGCTCTAGTGATTCCTATGCCTGGTGAGAAAAATCAGATAAAATCATAATTTGGGACACCACATAATTATCTCAAATAATACAAATTTCCTCCCAAATAACAAAAAAGGCTAAGAAAAATACAGAAAAGGTCTCAGAATCTGTTTCTCTGACTTATACCATAGTATAGTCATTACTATGTGCCAAAATTAGATATGAGATGAATATCCTAAACAGCCTTCGTTTTACATTAAAATATTAGAAGGAAGGAACCACAAAGCAAAGTCACTGCATATTCGTGTACTAGACATACAAACCTGTAGACTTCCCATGTGGGAAACCATAACCATATAAAGCAGGTTGTGGTTTATTTCTAGCATTTTGCAGCCATTCCTTAAAGATTTTCTCCGATCTTGTTCTCTTCTCCTTTAGCTCAGCCTCCCGTTCTTTTTCTTGTTCCTAGAAATAATAATAAAAAAATTAAGGTACTCCCGGACAAAGCCCTGTACAATATACACAAAATAATAAATAATTTTTTGCAGATTTCCAGACTGCTGAATATATTTCAAATATGTCTTCAAATACGACCACCTTTTCCTAACAATGGAAAAGATGCATTTTTTGGTTTAAGTCTGAAAAAAAAAATTAAAAAACCCCAAACTCCATGTTACTCCAGTGTTTCCCTGAGAAAAACTCAAAGGCTATTAACGAAAATGCATTAACGTGCATCTTACTTTGCTGACCATACCACAGTGTCTCTAATGCGCTAACATTGCAACTCTTGAAAGGTTTTTTCCTACACAACATTGCCATTTGATATCAATATATTCAACGTAAGTTACAGATTAAGTAACTCCATCCAAATAAATGATCAGTTTGTTAATACCTTCTCCTTTTCCTTCTTTTCTGCCTCCTCAGCTCTCTTCTTCTTTAACCATTCTTTATACTTTACGTCAGCCTTTTCTTGTAACTGCATTTTTTCTAGTTCCCTTGTCGCTTTTTCCACCATTTCTTTGCTCAGCTTTCGTTTCCTTTCTCTTCTTTCCTATGCGAAACATATCAAAAAAACAGAATAGAAATTTTTCAGTATATTTCAAGGAGTGATTCTTTTGAGGAATACAGTTAATTTTATTACACAATCACAAAGAAAATTATCATAAACCTGAAAATATATGTGATATTGTAAGCTCTTTGAAGTCAGAACCTATCCATCGCTAGATTCTAGGTAAGATAGTTTTAGACATACAAACTTGTCAAAAAAGATGATAAATTTTACTTTCAGGTCTCCTCATACTACTACATTTACTACTCTGTTTTATTTATTCTGACATTTTTTTTAAACACTTCAGACACTTCTCAATATTTCTGGGAATGAAATACATGGTTGCAGTTCTCAACAATGGTGTGTTAGCTTTACTTGTTGGTGAATCTAGAGCAAACTACAGTTCCAAATGGAAGTCAGGTAAACTGCCCCATTCTAAGAGTCACTGAGATATGCAGATTGTTCAACACACTTAAGCAGAAATTAACAGGAAAATAAAAAGTTCACATAAAAATCCAGTTCATGTTTTGTGGTACTCTCTTTTTATACTCTTTAGCTTATTCACAGAGGGAATACTTCAATAAATCAATCCACACATCTCTCCTGTTCAAATCATGAAAGGGAAAATGAGAAAACACATTCTAGGGCAGGCAAAATGGTAACTTGAGTGTGAAGTGAAATTGCTGCCCATATGATTTGGAAGACAGAATACACCAGAGGTGTCATTCACTTCTGCATCTTTTCAGAGTGTGTGTATCCAACAACAATGTTCTGAAGATCTTTCTCTAAGCAAACAAACATGTATCTACTGGCCTTTTCTTCATCTAGAGAGGGAGGTATTTTTATTTGAAGAGTAACAATAGCTCTCACTTCTGTTCCTTGTAACCATTATGAAGTGTCTGGAAGCTACTGATTTGATACTATTTCTGCTTAACTCGCTTAGCTCTGAAGCAACTGCATACACATGCGGAAGCAAAAATCTACCAGACAAGCTGTGCACATGACTTGGAGGAGAGGCACAACACTTAAGACCAGTTTCCTCTTAATAGAAAAGAGCTGTTGAAAAAATACATTGGTTTTTTTTTAAGAAATATTCTACTTATACACTTCCCTGCACACTCCTCTTGAACAAAGGAGATATGTAGTTTAGCAGAAACTTATACTGACTCAGAATTATTACAGTTGGCAGTATGGATGTCAAATGCCTAGAACTACAGCTGCAAAGTATAATAAATAAATGAAATACAGGAAAAACACATTCTCAAGAAAACCAGAAATACACTCCCATTCCATTTTACCATTATATATTACCATTTTTCCCATTAAAAGAACAAAAAGGCAGAAAACTAGAGCTCTCCCCATGTGTCCCTCCCCCACCTTTTCCCAGGTTTACTGTACTTCTGGAAAATCCAATTATGCATAACGAAGCAGAAGCTCCATAATACTGGAGCTGGGGACCAGCACAATTCCTTCAGTCTGGTCTAAACAGGATACCTGTTGGTTCAGTGCTTGTCCCCCATACCAAAACTACCACCAATCCAATAAAGTAGCACATAGAGAGTAAAAACTTCAGCTTATACTGCTCTGCAACACACCACACTTCTGCCAGGAAAGAAGCCAGTTTACAGAACCGCTTGAGTTAGTGTGTCCTGTTCTGTTTGCCAATACCAGAAGCACTACTACAATTTTAACATCAGCAGCTATACTATGCACTGTGGGACTTCCACCCACCACACCCCACCTGCCTCCTTTTACAAGCTATGCTTTATTAGGTCTGTCTACCATAATCTCCAAGGTGGATGTTTCTTCACCTAAAATCATAAAGATACTTTCAGTAGTACTGCTCTGGTATACTCTTGTCAAATATTCTTACTTGACAACAAACACTTCTTTGTGTACAAAATGCACACTATTTCACAAAACAATTGCAACTAGCTATTAGCTCTATTTTCTCTTTGGTTTTTTGTTGCTTGGTGGGTTTTTTTCAATTTCACTTTTAATACATTCTAGCAAACATCAGCTTAATCTGTTTTGTAGTATAGGGAAAATGGTCAAATATTAATACACTCCAATTTCAATGCATATCTGGAATGTAAAACTACACAGAATTATAAAACAATTGGTCTTATTAATATGACTTCACAACACTGAGGCCTGTACATGTGATAAAACTATTTACAACCAAGACCAATGAAAAATTCATTTCATTCTGAGAACTAAAAAAAAGTTGAGATTCTGAAATGTTTTTATGCTAATGAAGAATGGAAACAAGATCTTTCTTAACATGAAACAAATGCTTCCATATTTAAAAATGTTGAAAAGAAAAAATAATGTATTTTTGGCAAAGTATTTAAATATCACCTTCCTGAAAAAGGCAAATAACCAATTGTCTAAGCTGTTCCTCCTTCTTCATCTAAAATTCATCTCAATCTCTTTTATTCAGAGCTGTTTCTCTGTCTCTTCATTACCAAATACTCCCAAATGCACCAACAACTCTGGAACACATAAAAATCATTAATGTAGATGAGAGATATATGTTAAATCAGTGAGTTAAACTATGGGAGAAGGTGGCTTACAAAGATTTCACACATTTTGTTGTTTGCTGACTTACCTCTGACGTACATGAAAGTAAGTTACAAAACTAAGGATCTTCCAAAACTACAGTCTTTAGCTAAGGGTCTTATTGTATAAAAGACATTAAAATAAATATAGGAGAAAACTGAAAAACTGGGCTACTTCCATACCTATGGAGTTGTTCCATAATGGAAAACAATTATAAGCAGAAAATAGACTAAAAATCTTTCTAAATACTATAAAAGAAAGGCAGGGAAGCTTCTTAAATTATGTATCTTAAATGACAATACTTAGATGAGTTTAGCTACTATCTAGGCTGACTCAAAGTTAAATTAGGTCCTATGTAAACAATAACATGCCATACACACTATCATGAAAGCCATGACTATTGCTAAGTTTTACTTCCAGTGAGACATCCGTAAGACAGGGAGACTCCCTGCAGAATTACAGACTTTACAGCAGCCTAGAAATTTTTCTGCAGACAAATCAGAAATGCTTCCTCCTTCTCTCACAATCAGAACAGCTTTTCCTTCATAAAGTTAGTGTACACCACATTCCCAGCTACTTTAGTAACTTGTTTCATGTCAAGCTTCTATCACCCTGACATTCCCAGCTTTTTCCCCATCCTCATTATAAAAGTCTATCAAAAATGCTATGAACATATATATTAAGGTACATGTTCTTCACTCCGTCTTTTACTTTCCCTTCCATGTACATATGAGGGAAGAAATTACTTGTTTATGTTTGGTGTTGTTTAGATTGGGTTTTAAAAATCCTCTTTGATCTTGTCTTCGAAACAGTCACAATTTATTCACTAAACCACTAGTAAATTTACATACACTAAAATATGGTTGCGGGTATTACATAAATTAAGGTATTGATTGTAAAACATCCAATTACTCATTGCAGGAAAGGCTTGTTCTCCTGCCACCCTGCCCAAGCACATAACTAAGGCGAAAGGTTACAAATCTACCCTGAAGGTTCACCACTCTGTGCTGTGATTCTATCAAGTCTCAGAACCTAATGAAGTCTGGGCTAGGTCAATACTTGGAAATCCCCCACCCAACACAAATCCATCTGTCCCACAAAGCAGTGAATGGTGACTCAGTTCACAGCATGTGTCCTACTGAGTCAGTATTAATTACTAACTTTTCAAGAAAAATCAGAACTACATGTATGTGGTGAATGGTCAAAGGATTTTAAAATTTGAAGCATCCCACTTTCTTCCTGACAGAAGGTAGAAATATTAAATAATTTTTCATGCAGGAAAAAAAAACCCTAATTGCTTTTGAAACATAGGCACTATATCCAACTCAAAGAAAACTACTAAAATATATGTTTCTGTATTTTCACATCAATGACTAAATGAGAGGCTGGAATGCACAAAGTGCAGGGGCGTTTTCTGTTTTGCATTTTCTATGCAGACTGTCACTGAGTAGAAGTATTTCCAGAAACTAATGATGTGATTGATATTTTTAAGATATTTTTACTTCTCACAGCAATCCTTTCCATCTTATGGTCCGCAGAATGTGACAACATTTTTCTATTCACAGATAAGGGTTCTACTTCACAGCGGTTTGCTAACAGCTAGCATATTCTAGCATCATTTAATGCTGACTGATGGCAAAATACAGGAAAAGCCCACATTGCCGACATCAGAACACACATCCAAATTTACTCGTTTATCCTCATAATAATCCTGAACATCAACCACTTTTAGCAGTCTTGGAAATCTGGGTCATTCAGACAATTGTAATTATCTTTTCAATTTTGCCCTGTAACCCAAATCAGTGACCAAGCCTAGGCCACAGGAGTACTTCTTTAATCTCTCTAGAATTTCCATGTGAAAACAAGAGGCTAGAAAGGAGGTCAACAGAGGTCTGAGCAGCAGATGTCTCCTGACAGGCAAGTTTATATCAATTTACTGCTGAAGTTCACACAAAGTCAGTGCAGACCCCACTGCAGTCTGGGAACCGGAGAATTACTGATCTTTCTCCCAAACTGTGTTCATTTCATATGGGGACTCAATGTATGTGACAAACAAAGTTTTAGTGTACTTGGTCCCTGGAACACTATTGGGATTTTCAGAAGAATGTGGACTCCACGAATGCTGCTGAAATACATGAGCACTCATATTCACCTGTCACCCTGAATTCCTCTTCCAAAACTCTGTCTAAAACTCATTCTAACACTCACTATGAAAAAATAGTTCATTCTACTTACAGAAATCTAAAGGTAATTAAGATTCAGGTACAACCTAAAATTATAACCATGGCATTGATCGTGCATGACATCACAGAAAAAAATTGTGTAAAGACTTTCCAGGTTCAGAGAGTAAAAGACCCACAATATGAAAAAAAAAATCCATAAGAAATTAAGCCCAGACCCACAAAAACAATTTAGATATGTAAAGACAGGTATGCACACAGAAAATTTTCATTCTTAAATGCAGTTGATTCTCATGACTGGAAATCATGTCTACTAGAAGCTTCCCTCACAAACACATTTCTTGAAAGGGTTCAGTCTTGAAAAAAGTAGACATCTTAGCATCTCTTTCAAGTCTAAACTGTCAGCAAAAACCATAGTACATCAGGCTCTACATTAGCAACCAGTGCTTTGACTCAACAACAGTTCAGCTGTAAGAACATTAACCTAGGACAGGGTAGATCTGGATTTCATTACATTTCTGCCTGAGGAGATTCCAACTAACATGTCCCCAGGCTGCAGGCTGGGATGACAGGATTCTCCACCCCTTCTGTGGAAGTGGCATCACTCCTCACAAAATAATTAACAACTCATTGGATGAGAGAAAGACAGTATGAGCAAGCATAGCTTTTGAACTTGAAAGTCATGCTTGAGCTGTTGAACAATCTGTGCTCTGTATTAACCATGCTGAGATAAAGTACATATTAAACAAAAAGCCTTTGGTGTAAGAGTTGGCATCTAGGTGTCTCTTCTGGGAGGAATTACACAGCACAGCAAAAAGGGAAGTGTCATAGGTTAGCAAGCATAGTCCCGGAAGGGATGTCCTTGCTAAGGGGTGCTTACAGTTTCCTCTGGGACCTGATAGAACCTATCAGCTGGCCAGTTTGAATATGGACAATTCTTTAAGCCACTTAAAATTGTGATCGCCTCTGTGATACACACTTAAGAATAGACAAACTCCCCCCTCCAAGCTCTCTCTCGTTTCCGGTGCTGGGACAGGTGGCTGCGGGCCCCGAGTGGGGCCAGTGGGCCCGGTCCAGGCCCTGCTCGGCCATCCTGGAGCCAACGGGCCTGTTCCATCTGTGGACCCCCCCCCCCCCCCCCCCCCCCCCCCCCCCCCCGCCTTGCTGTGGGCAGCCGGAGCAGCTCGGCTCCCCCCCTCTCCACTTCGATAAGCCACATTCCAGCTGCAAGGCCGAGGTGAGATTAACCCTTTTAGAGCTGTGAAGAGCTGAAAACCTGACGGAAGAGAAAGAGGAGATGCTTAAAGCTGAAAGTCTGTTGTGAAGCTATGATATATCAGAGTATCCCGTTGTAATTTCATGAAGATATGGGGGGTGGAGTGTTCAACTCGCAAGCAAAAGCACCTGCGCTGAGATAGGCAGATGCTGACGCAGCTGTAATTTCATGAGAAGTTTGGACAGGGAGAGATGGACCAGATGAGGACTTTTGCTCCAAACAGGAAAGGAGAAAACCTCAGTTCCTAGAGATGCTCCCAGAGATAGTCCTAACGATGAAGATGAGGAAGACCCTTTGCTCCCAGGGAAGGAGAAGGGCCTCTGTTCTTGTTTCTGAATGGCTCAACCTTAAAATTGTACCCCAAAAAACTTCAAGAGTGGACCCTCGAAAGCAGTTGCGGGAAAAGCTGCAAGTCGGGGGAAGGGACTCACACGCAGGCAGAGAGACTCCTCTTCCTAAATGGACTGAACAATATTTGGAAGTGGGCGGCTGTCTTGTTGTGATAACGTTTTCATAGCACGAGCAAGAAGAGACTTCTCTTTTAAATAGACTGAACAAGGTTATTATGGAAGTGGTAAACAGACTGAACATCTTAAGGGTTGTCTTTTTACATTATCAGTGGGAGAAGGGAGGAAGGTGGGGGGGAGGAGGAGAGTTCTGAAGGTGGTATAATTTTTTTTTTCCTTCTTTTAGGTCTGTTAATAAACTTCTTTATATTCTTTCAAGTTTGGTGCCTGCTTTGCGTTTCTCCTAATTCTTATCTCACAGAAGATAAACAGTAATGAGTATTTTGGACCAAACCACTACAGGAAGTCTGCTCCAAGAACAGTCATTCATTACTATACAGTGTGATGGTTCTAGGCTTTCATATACTTCTTACTGCTTTTTGCTTCTCATAAAGACTATCAGCCAACAGCACAGTAAATGGTAAGAACAAAATTTTCAGTGAAAAAGCATTCAAACAGAACTTTTCCATCCTGAACCTAGTTTCCATTAAAATTATATTTTTCAGTAAGTAAAGGGGTCTTATTGAAAAGAAAAGAACAATAAAAATGTTGAACATCCAAATTCTATTCTTAATGCCTGCTTGGTCATATTTACTTTTAAGAAAAAAAAAGAGTGTTGCCTTATTCTCTATTCAACAATGCAGAAAGTATTAGAAATGTTACAGTCGAATTTAGATTGGTATTAGAATAATTGGTTTTTTCAATGGAAAATTGTAACTTCACCACTTGTGCTTTTACAACTTTGCTAGGTATCACATTATTACAGCATAAAGAATTACATGCAAAGACTAAATACAAGGATGTTAATAAAATGAGTTTCAGAATTAGTTATTTTGGGATGCAAGCATTCCTCTTTGGGGATTTCTCTTACTGTTGCAAAGATACGCATAACACATGTAGTGGGTTTTGTTTTGGATGGACTTAATTTTCTTCATAGCAGCTCCCGTTGTGCTTTGTTTGGATTTGTGAACAAAACAGTGTTTGTTGATAACATAAGTTATCACTAATCAATGCTTACGAAGCTTCAAGGTCTTTTCTGCTTCTCATCCCATCCCACCAGTGCATAGTCAGGGGGGTTGCGCAAGGAGTTGGGAGGGGGCAAAGCCAGAACAGCTGACACCAACCAACCCAAGGGATATCCCAGACCATACTGCTCAGCAATAAAAGCTGGTGGGAGCAAATGAGGGGCTACGTGGGGTCTCAACTGCCTACTGGGGCTAACCCAAGAATGTAATGTGTATATATATATATATATATATATAATGTAAATATTTATATTTACACACATGTATATATATGAATTGAATACTCTAGATATTGCTAAGTTCATATTCTATTGGCATTGTAAAAATGAAGCAGCTTTGCAGAGTCAGTAAAGGTGGATTAAATATGATTTGAAGATACCATATTAGATTGTAGCAGGTAGAGTACACTGCATCAGAGTTGATTTTTTTAATATGTAATCAAAAAGCTGTTGTCATCAAGCCTGACCTTTAATCCTAATATTTTATTCAGCAATAATTCATAAGAGGTTCTGACTGTTATGACAATGTTAAAGAATTAAACAGTCATGGCAGTTTACAGGCTCTTCACAGTTTATGCATTCACAATGCATTTCTCAAAAGCTTTTCATCCTTTGATTTGAAACCAGTACTTTGATTTAATCAGTAATTCCACAATTACAAGTACCTTACCAAAGTGTCCACAGCTGATGATAGGAATGAAAGAGACTTCACATTATAGGATCAGAAGTTCACATAAAACAGAAAAAGAAAAAACCTTGGCTACTGCCAAAAGCGAAATTCCTATGCTATGGCAAAATATTAGGAGGTAAGTCTTATATACCTCAGATTCTGCAGATATGGTCTTGTAAACACTGCACTCTCTACTACTACTCTAATAGATACGCAAGTCTTAAACCCAAATTATGCCTACAACGGTAAAGGCAGGGGCTGGGCTCCCATTTACATGAACATAAGAACACTTCATGTGAGACTACATAAAGAGCAATAGTCAAAACCATCCTCAGTTCTTTAAATAATTAACAGTAAAAGAACACTAGCAAAGAGTTCTCCATACTGCACCTCATTCTTGGGAAATGAGGTGGTAAGGGTAGGGTTTTCTTCCTGGAAGAAGGCTACATGTATCTTGAATCAATTAGTTCAAGGGAAAATAAGGGAAAAAATAAATCCAACTGGCTTCAGAGAGCAGCTTACATATATTCCAAATCAGAAGAGAAGCTCCAGGAACTTCCACTGATTAGAACACAGTAAGTTATCACTCAGTAGGACCAGTGCCTGGTCACACTGTGAAGGAACTTGGAATTGAACCATACTGAACAAGTTCTCAAGAGTGGTGGCCTTCAAAGGAAACACTACAAAAGAAAGTATGAATGAGTGATCAACTCTGAACGTCTATGACCTTAACTATCATGTTATTTTACTGCATGTTTTTTATCCAGCCAGAGTTTTGTCATCGCATATTAATTGAACAGAATTTAGATGAGAGAGAAAAATCTTTGGAAGGAACCAGAAATGTGATTCCCAAATATTCTGAGGATAAATAGCAGTATTTTTTATCTTCCTCCTTAAACTGTAATTTACCCAAGTCTGTAAACAGTCTACTTATCATCTACAACCAGCTAAGCCAAAGAGTAACAAAACTTCTATTTGTTAAACAAGACCATATTTGACAAGCCACAAGTCATACAGATGCCGCTATGGAGAGAAGCTTTTCAAAATGTATCACACAAGTAGGTACCCCGATTCAAATAATTCCAAGACACAGTTTAGAGGACTGTATTGAAGGTGTTGGCTGCACATTTTGTGTTAAACTTACTCAGTGGTGGAGAACAATGACTGAAGTTAACTCATTTGTTCAGAATCTACGTGGAGTCACAGGAGATTACAGACTTCAAAGGCCTCTTCTTTTTAATGATAAAATTCTAGCCATTCTTTACTTCTTGGTTTTATTTTCAATAAAAAACTTCATTCTAAGAATGGGTCCTTTCTTGGCTGCTCCCCCTCCAGAAAAGAAAAAAACCCACAGTGCAATAATGAACAGACAGAGAGAAAATAGGATTTCACAAGCATTAATTCTAATCTGAAGAAATTAAATACAAATTAGTTTTCAATCTTGAATACCTATTCAAGATGTAGTTCAATGATAATATGGCAATCAAGGATGTCAATTCCTTTTGTTTCAAACTCTGCAGTTCACTATAAGCGCCTTACCAAGCTGGAGCCTAAAACCAGCAATAAATAATCAAGCAAATACCAGAGAGATGAAGACAGATTCTAATGACTTTGCTGATCTATCTTCAGTTCCGCATAACACTTAAACCAAGGCTACTTTAATAATGAAAACAGGACACTGAACACCAAATTTACTTGCTCAGCATTTATAACCATAACAACCTCATTTTTATCAATAACTCTAACAGTAACTCAGAAATAACAGTTCTAGTTACATAAAAAATCATGTTATGTTCATTTTTCTTCTGGAATCCAAAGCATGCTTAGAGTTATTTTAGAGTTAAAATATTTCAATTGATACTCCTATGACTTGCTAAAAAGTCAACAGACAATTTACTGTTTGCCCACAAATTACTCTAAGAGGGAGAGAAAGTAAGACTATTTTTGTCCAGGAGAGATCCAGTACCTTACTGAAAATTGTACAGGCATTGTTAGGTCCAGGAAAGTGCCTAACAATTGATTTTATTAAGCTTTTAATTCCTAGTGAGCTGCAAAATTTTGCCATAAACAAATACTTGTATAACCATTATTTCATGGCTTAGCATCTTCTTATATGGCTCATTATTTCAAAATACTACTTCTAGTTCACTTACAACCTTTAAGAACCACAAAAGCTATTTACATAAAGAATACTAAATAGCTAGGATTCCTTTATTTTCAAAAATAGTTTATGTAAAATGAAAGAAAGAAAACTGTAACAACACATAATTTTTAATCTATATTAAATAATAAAAAAACCAATAGTGAACACACAAACAGTGTTCAAGCTTTGCTTCCTAACCCCACCCTAAAGGACCATATTTAACAGTTAGAGCATCACAACTAAAATTGCTATACAAGAACACTGGCTTGACATACAGAAAACCAAAATTCTTTTATGCAAACACAAACATTTTACTTCTGACATAAATGTCTCTCACATTCACAGTATGAAGACTCTTCCAGCAGTGTCTCCTGGTGCTGGATGCTCAAGATGAAGGAAAAAGTTTCACGTATGCTCAAGTGTGCCTTACTTTCTTCATCACTACAGTACTGAGCAATGGAAAAGGATACAGACTTGTGGAGATTACAGAGATAAGATCCCTGAAAGTACTGTCTCTTGGCAAATAAAGCATTTTCTGCACTCTACACACAGGGCTCAGAATCAATAACTGAACTTGAAAAAGGTGAGTGCTTAATGGAAATTTCAGTAAAGTATACTGTAAGTTTTGCCTCAAGAAGCACCTTTTTATATTTCTATGAGAAAGTGTTTTCCAAATAGGAGATATATACACAATCCCCTAGAAAATTGTATCAACTGTGAGTGCTCATGACTCTAACCTTAACTACAGCTGAAATCTTGATGCAATTTCAAACATCTTAGTCACTGAATTGACATATTTATCCTTCAGTCTGTATCCAGTTCCACAAATAATCTTGTGGAAACTTGAAATGGGACAGTCTATGCAGCACAAATATCCTATGGACAGATAAGCTTTTAAGTTCAGTTTGTCCTTGATTTGAGTGTGGCTTATAGGAAAGACTAGCCAATGAATCATCTGATTTCAATTAAAATCAGCTTACTTTTCTAAACACTTGGGACATGTTCTAAGGATGACATTATGCTTCCAAAACATAATATGATAAAGTCCAGACACAAGTATGTTTTTTTGCCTGTCCTCTGGGCTGGTTTGATTACGATAAAAAAGACCTCCTATTCCCACTGACAACAGAATAGAAGCTGTTAACCAGTAAATCCACAAAGTTCCAAGGAAAATCTGAATAAGTAGAAATTTATAGAAGTTGAAGGAGGGGATAGGGGTAGTGAGGAGGAGACAGAAGGAAAACTTCTGGTTTTGAACTGGAAGTGTTTTAAGAGGCAGATCAACTCTTTCAAACCAATGAATAGGTACAGACGCCTAGAATTTAATTTTCATTTAAATTTCATTTTGGAAGAGGAAAATGGCATTGTATATGCTGAATAATAAATCTACTTTTTGCTGTGTAATTTAATTAGTAATATAAATCATAATAACTTAATCGAGCAGGATAGGTTCTGCTGTTTATACCAATTATCCAACCAGCATTAAGACTAAGATTAATTAGGTTAGATCCAAACATATGTTATTCTAGTGGTTCTAGGCTGAATCTGAAGGAGGAGTTCTGAAATAATGAAAACAAATGTATTAGGTCTGCCCATCCAACACAGCTAGTGCTATTGGGATATTTTTAGTGAATTTTCATCTGATTTTATTCAGAAACAGAAGTATAGAACAGTAAACAACTGGTATTGCTACAGACCATAAGACAATGAACACATACACCCATGCACTACCAGAGGCTGAACATGCCCTGGTCTCCCAAGCATTCCCAATTCTGCCATCAAGTGCATATGCTCACTTGGTGTGACACAGCTGTATAGAGATCCATTGATGTGGGAGACAGAGGAGTAGAAACTCCTGCAATTAAAGGAGGCTTTGATTTACAACCCTGGAAGAGACTAGGTCTGGCTTAATTGACAGAGATTTGTGGACTTTAAGCAAAAGGATTACAAACTTGTGTTCCTACAATTATAAGTAAAATTGTACACTGGGTGTTTTGGTGAAGGGTTTTAAAATATAATAGTGTGATTTTATATAGTTTAAGTTAAGAATGTAGATGGTATAAGAGAGACATCTGTGTGTACGTGACATGAGAAGTTATTGGTCAAGACACAGCTGCATTGCAGTGAGAAGTGCCACAGGTGATAGGTCATTAATCTAAAACAAAGTGTCGTTTTAAGTATCTATTGGATTAGAAAGTTATAAATTACAATGTAACCCTAAATCTTGTGACTAGTCGCCATTACTCGGAGGTGTTGTAAAATCCCACGCCTCGACTGATGCGTTTGTTATTTTAAACAATAAATCCGTGTAATTGCATAGTCCCATCCCTTAAAGTTATTTTCCTCCGACACGTGAAAGCGCGGGAAACGGTCATATTGAGATCAGGATTCTGTCTGTTTCTGACCTTGGACTCAGGCATCCCCCTCAAGAGAACTTAAAAATCTTTTGATCCCACCCAGAAATTAATTATTGAGTGAAGGAGTTCCCAATTACTAATTGTGGTCTACTGGGAATTTCTTCAATCTGGCCCCATACCTCAATTATCTCTCTAAACCTTACCACACTCTTTGCCTGTTCATGGTGATATTTAACTAAATCCTTCTTCTGGCTCTACAAGACATTGCACACAGACAGGATGTACATTTAACCCAAAACGTTTGGGCACTGAACCTGGGAAGTCTGGGTACATTAAAGATCAAAACCCCAGCTATAATCAGCAGAAAGCTACTGCACAAGATGTACACCAATTGTCAGTTATCTGACTACTCAGAAAACAAATCCCTTTGTATCTCACAGAAAAAAGCCCATCAGTCTTAAAAAAAAGTTTAGCTGTTTTGGCATGTTTTTATAATTTTCAATTAAAGCAGCCATTTACTCAGCAAACTAAAACCATGGAAGTCCAAACAGACTGAGTAAATTTTACATAGGCTTACTCAAGCACGGCATGAATATTTCCAGCCAAAGCAGTATTTACCTCTTCTCTTTTTTTCTGGACCCATTCCTTGTGTTTCTCTTCAGCTATCCTTTTTCTTCTTTCACATTCTTGATATTGCTTCATTTTCTCAAGCTGTATATTCATTTCCTAATTAAAGAAAAAGTATACATCTCAAATCTGTGGTGACCGTTTACAGGCAGTACTGTAAATAGTATTATGGCAATAGTGCTGCAGTTAAAACAAGGTAAGCATTAGATTTTGGTATTTTTCCTTCACTAAGATTTTGGAGAAGATTAATGACAGTCAACACAGAAATACTATGAAATACAACCAATGAAAATGTATAATTTTTAGGATAGTAACTGGAAATACATATTTTAATTAGATTTTGGAAGCAACTAAATGTACCAAATCACTCCACAGTTTATTGAAATGCCTTTTTAGTCAGCAGAATCTTAATTTGCAGCAGTACTTTCCTACAATATTTAAAATTTACATTGTGTACTTCTCTGCACTGTGGAAGGTATCAAAAGCTAAGTGAAGTATTATTCACCTGTGATTTTTAGTACCAGAACTACTAGAACTTTAGGGCTTAACCCAAAACTTACTAAAGCCAAAATTATCGCAGATTCTAGCAAACTTTGAAACAGAAGGCTTATTTTGAAGATGAGAGAAGAAATTCCAAAGTATCTTTATATGATATACAGTATATATGCAGTCACTTGCATCTCTCCAGTGAAGTTAATAAAGAAAAAACATAACTAAGGAGACAATTTGAGATGTCTAGCTTCTCCAACTGTAACATTAACAAAAAGTCCTAATTTTTAATGAAAATTCATACCTTCAAACACAGGACAGATGGAATTATTTCCATGAAACTGATTTTCTGCAGTCAGTTTCAGAAAGAACACCCTTTTCTTATGACATTGAATTTCAGTTTAATAGGACATCAAGAGAAGCTTACAGAGAGCTCAAACACCCACAATACAGACATGGTTTGAAAATACAGTTGTTGCTGTATTGAGGCAAAGTTACAGCAAATAATGTCTCCTTTGAGTTCCAAGACACCTGTATTGCAGGTATCCTGGCTTCTGTAAAAGCTGATGGCACTGTAAGTACCTTAGAAGACCCAACTTAATTCCACTCCAAATGTTTATCCACATTTTTGACATTCAGGGCCGACTTGGTGCTAACGTCATCAAAAGATCTATCTGGGACTTCCCAGTTGTTTCTCGGGATATCAGTTTAGAATACTTTTAATATCCAAACATAGCAATAATTTTTTATATAAATATCACATATTTCATTCTTTTCTGGCATCTTACAGAACTGTTGATTATATTTTTCCCCCAAATATAAGCTTTTCACTTTGCCTTGCTGCAGTTTGACATCTAATGTTTTCAAAATCTTACAAATTAGAAATATTTACCTATATGACTATTTTCTACTAGCATTAAGTAATGTTTGTCCTATGACTGTTCTTAATACTTAGTTGAGAGACATCTGCTAGCTTACATTTACATTACCAATCCAGAATATAAATGGGAAGTCATGAATTGCTTCATTTGTTTGGTTTGTTGATTTTGTTTGATAAGTTTGCTTGATATTAATGGATCAAAGCATATTCCTTAAGTTTAACAAACTACTTTGGTATACTGCTGATCTTTAAAATACTGTTCCTGAACCTTCCAGTGGTACATGTTTTATAAACAACATGAGGTAGCCCACATAAAACAGCTGTATGCTATATTCACTTTACAGATAATCACAGAAAGCCTAGGAAAACATTCAAGGTCAAATAGTTAATCAATAACTAAAGTGAGAAATTACCTAATTTTGATGTGATTGTTCTAATCACTACCCAATACTTCCCATTTGATTTTTAACAACAGTATCATTTAATCAACTGCCAACTACAAACAGAATAATCAAGAAAAGATAGAGTGCTCTCACTTAATTGTGTCCCAGCCCTGGTTCTCAAGAACTGTTCATCTGCAAGGGGGCAAAAGACAGACTGAGGGGGAAAAAATGCTGTAACAGGGATCCCTATCCTGGGAAAGGACACCAAACAGTTGTAAAATTACATGCTAAGTGAGTAACACCACTGTGCCTCAAAACTAACCAAGTAGCTTGGCATACTTACAATCAGTACACACCCCATTTTCTTCTACATGCAGGCATACGTACCCATGATGAAAATCAAGGTAGTAATTATATAAATGTTTTAATTTTCTAAAATTAAACCATTACCTGACAGTTGGATAAACAAAATATTATACAGCACCAGTTCAATGAAGCATAACATTTAGCAAAAGAGAATGCACACAGTATGAATCACGCCAGCAGTGACAAACACACTTTGGAGGCCTAAGACACTAAAAAAAAAAAAGGGAAAAAAACCTACTTGTGTTTCTACAACCAAAGGAAAAGAAAATGCTGTGTTTGCTATCTTCTATTAGACTTAGAATGAAGCCAATTGGATGTAATCACCTCTGCAGCTCTAGCTTGTAAGCGGGCACGCAGTTCCTTCTCTTTGCCAATGAACCACTCTTCCCATGGCGAAAGGTTATCTTTCAAAGGTGACACTTTTCTCCCCCCTGCTATTTCAGAGCATTCAGCCTTCCTGAATTAAAAACAAGAAACATAAGAGAATATTATCTATAATGTATTTGATTGAAAAGTTAAGCAGTGTTACTGTCTTGAAAAAGTACTTTTCTTTTATGGCATAATGTGACAACAATGACAGAATTTTTCTACTTGCTTAGTAATCTCCCTAATGGATAAAATGGCATTTATAATGCACCTCTGACCATCCCCCTTACATTCTACCTTTTACTTACTAAATTCTAGCTTGTTAGTGATTCTAAACTGTGGAACAGATCCAAACATTACCTTTTAGGAATTAAACAAAAATAATACCTTTTAGGAACTAAACAAAAAGATTACCAGTAACATCAAAGTGTCACTTTCCTTCTCACATATGGAAGCCAAGGAAAAACCAAGATTTAATATTAACATCCTATCCTTGGTCACAAGAAGCTCCATGTATCAAGTGGTCTTTAGCAAAAGCAAAGCAAAAGCTAGAATGTATTTTCTTCATTCAAGTCGTATACAACTGGATTCATGGTATCAAGCAACCTCAGCATTACGAATCCATTCATTACTAATGCATCCATTCAATCCAATAAAGTTTTCCACCTTAAAACGCTTTCACAGGAAATGTGCTTAAGAAATACAGCTAGTATACAATACTTGATGGTATTATACAAGATTGTGTTAGACATTTAATAGGATATCTCACATAAGTCACTCATAACTTCTTTACTCATTACTAATGCAGCAATCCTACCCCCGGTCAGAAATATCTTTTATAATATTCTATACATGTATTATTTCATAAGTAACACAATATATTAGGATCCAAGTCAGCAAAGTTTGAAAACATGCCAAGAGATTTCTTTAAAAGATTTCTTCTATCTGCCACAGAATTTTTTCTTGAGAACAAAGCAGTGAAACTAGACTTCACGTTAGTATTTCATATGGATGTACAGACTCTGGAAATACCTACCTACATACATACTTCACTACAGTGAGGAATTCTGTTTGCTGAATCTAAGCTACAGAAGAAGCATCCAACAAGCATATTATGCTAATGCTCAGGAAATCAATCTTTTAAATAGAAGATATCTGGGCTTTATCAATATAAAAGTACAACATATTCACAGGACACAGCAATACTCTGATACTCTATTGCAAAACATTTTCTGTCCCACTCATCTTTAGAATACATGTCTGTGGTAGAAAGCATTTGGGGACAACACCAGTGCTAGGGAGTTTTGTCCTACTCTTCTCTGTTATTTTACCCATATGTGTTTGTGCTAGCAGGACCAAGACAGGGGAACTGATTTACACTGAAACCTACCTGGAACAGGTTTATTTCTCTGAACAAACCCACTTTTACAGTGTGCTGCCACAGAGATCCAGAATAACAGAACTGACAGGGACACCCTTGCATGTCACAAGACCATGCAAGGACAGAAGCAGCACAGACCAAACACTCACAAGCCCAGCATAGTCCAACACATTCTGCTGCACCCTAGGGCTTTTATGCTACAGGATTAATAAAGACCTAAAATTTAACAGAGACAGCTTTTAAACACATACATATAATAACAGATACCACTTAAGAATGTTTAATAAAACGTTTTGTAAGGAAATAAGTCTCTGAAAGTTTATTAAAGGATAAAAGTACTATACATTCACATTCAGGGAAAAACCCTGTAACTTTGCACAGACTTGACATTTTGGGCAGGGATACTTCCTCAATACATTCCTTTGCTTTGCATGATTTGCATTATGGCACCTAGTACTGGAACATGGCTGACAAATTAAACCGACCTTAGAAAAAGTACTAGGAGAATGAATAAATTAAGAAAAATAATATTTACTATGTCTTTTCTGGTATCAGTACTCATTAAATTTAAGCTGTCAACTTCTCAAAAAAGTTATTCACAGTAATAGATTAAAAACTTACTGTAGATGAGTAAGAAATAACAGAAAATGAAGCTTAAACAGAGGAAAACACAAACTCAGTATTAAGGCCTGTTAGGAGAAATACTTCTCCAATACTGTGTCGAAAGCTCTCCAATCGCACCAGAACCCAGCCTTTCTTGGTGTGCATTGCAGCCACCAGTCACACTGTCCCTGGCACACCAACCATGTATTTTGAACCACACAGACCTTGAATTTCACAGGGCCATTTTCTGAAATTCTAGCTTGTTCACAGTTAAGAACTTCTTCAAAATAATTACGGTAAGACTTCTTAAGATACCCCATTCTCAAGTGCGTATTTATTTCTAACTAAGTATCTTAAATCAAACTGGACACATCTGGCATTAGACCTGAAGTCTGATTAATAAAAAACAGTGATTATCATTTGCATATATGCACTGACGTCACACCATCAAACATAGCACTGATCCACAATGAAAGTATGAAAATGCCTAATCCCATTTCAGAAGGCCTTGTTTTCACCCTTTCTCTTTTGCAAATATTGCATTTCCCAATGTATCTGCCTCCAGTTAATTTTTGTGTAGTTTTAAGACGACAAGAACAGAAAGATTCAGAGTCTATGCATATGTGGGGGTCTATATAAGAAGTGGTTTTTATTATTATACTTCCAAGATCTTGGCAGCTATACACAGAAGCTGCTATATGAACACTTGGTAAGCACTTAGTACAACATGGCAGCAGCATTACTCAGAAGCAGTGTCTGCATTAACGAAGCATGTATTTTCCCCACAGTTTAATAAGACTCTGCCAACTCAGGCCCTAAAAGAGGTTGTCTTCAGCTGCATCTTACTGCTGCCAGAGAATACTGCAGCAACAGGCCCAAGAGTTGGGAGCTGTTTCAAATAGCCTCTCAAGCTGCAAAGACAAGTTGTAGCTTGAACAAATTGCAACAGAACTTTAAGGTGCGTGAACAAAATTGCTTATTGGGAAGAAGTATATGGAGAGGTAACAGAAAAACTGAAAGGGATCACGAACTGGCTGATCTCTTCACTCTGAAGCTTCTGACTACACTTGAACACTCTTTCCCTGGATTTTTAGCACCTTTTTCAAGAAATGCTTTTAAGCAAAATTCACTGTGATCCATATTCCTTCACTGCTCTCCATGGAAATTTGAAAACCATGCTGGAAACCTGCACCCCTGTAAAGCTCTGCTGTCCTTTCTTTACTCCACTGTCACTTTTAGCTCAGTTCAACCTTGCTAGTTACATTCACCAGTTAATGCATAAGTCTGGGAAGTTTCCATCATAAAGTGGTATTCCAGAATAGGATAGGCACTCCCTGCTATTCCCCCTTCTGTTTTAAAGGGAAGAATAAGAATTATTTATTCTCCTATCAAGCCAGCGAGATCCCAAGTAAAAAGAAGGCGTATTATGTTTGCATATAATTAAAATGGAACAAGATGTAAGCCACAGGAGCAGGAGCTGTGCAATGCATGCATACAAAGCTGAATCTGGACCCAGCCATATACACTACGAAAAACAGCCCTTTAGTCCGCAACCACTTTTAAATTAAGGCAGGAAACATTGCAGGCCAACTGCCTATAAACAATTCATGAGCCCATAAAAATACTCAGCTGTTCACTGAGAAGACTTTCCAAAAAAAAAAAAAAAAAAAAAAAAAAAGGAACAAAGTGCTTAATGCACTTATCTATGCAAACAAGCCTATATTTATTAAAATAATCTTCTGTCCCCAGAGTCTCCAGCGGAGGGAAACGAGTTGCAGGGGCCCGCTGGTCACAAAGGGCAGTCCCCGAGCTCCCTGCTCGAGCCCGGTCCCTGCCGCAGGGGTTACCTATCGCCTGCCAGGCTCCGGGAGGCCGCCACCCGCTCCTCCTCCTCACAGCCCGGGGAGCTGGAGCGAGACGCGAGGGAGAGCGGGGAGCCTCTGGAGGGGCTGAGGGGGTCCTCGCCCTCAGAGGGCGGCGAGCTGAGGACGGTGGCCCCGCTGTTCCTGGTGCTGCAGCAGCGCCGGGCGCCACCGCTCATGGCGGGAGCCACCGGCGGTTACCGGCAGGGGCGGTCCAGCCCGAGCTCCCAACGGCCCCCGCGGCCGCAGCAACCGGGTCTCCCACGGCCGCCCACCCTCGCGTCCCTCCCGCCTGGCCCGTCCCTGCCGCACTTCCGCCCTACCCGTGGAAGTGCCCGCCCAGCCCTGCTCCGTCCGGTGCGGCCAGGGCCGAGGCAGTGCCTGGGAAGAGACACCGGGACAAGACGGGGTCAGAACCGGCGGCCACTGATACGCTTTTGACCAGTGAGTCGACTCCTCCCAGCACATGGGATCTGACGGAGGCACCCCGGCCCGGGAGAGGAAGCAGGTCCGGGACTGCCTGCCTGGCCCTCAGCTTCTCCAGGGTGATCACTGACACGCGTATGCTAATCTATAGGAACTCCTCACAGTTGTTCTTTCTTACTTAACATTTTTGCACAAGTACCAGTTCAATAAGCAGGAACCAATAACCTCATCTGCAGGTGACAATCCCAATACATCAGAAGAAGGCAACTTAACATTTTTGAACAGCCAAGTCAAAATTTGTAACCCATACTTGCCGTAAATTGCAAAATCCCATTTCAGTCCTCACAATTACTATCTTGTTTCTGATTCAAAGTTCTAAAGACCTGGTTTGCCTACACCTCTGCTAGGCAAACGGTGTCCTTTGCCTTCTCTATCAGTTAATTCTCCATGGAGTCTACAACTATCTGTAATAAACAGGTCAGATTATATATATATATATGTGTGTGTGTATATATATATATATATATATATATATATATATTCCTATACTTGTTCACCACTACATTCTTTGTCAGTCTTCTATTTGGGTTCCAAATCCCAGGAACACAGTCACTCCTCCCTGGTTATGCTGGGCCACCCTGACTCCCCCTTTTTAGCCAAATCTTAAGCAGGATAAGCAACACACATTTGTATTACCAAAGCTTTTTGTTACCTTCAAATTTCATCAACCAAGGTAACTGCTGATCAACAGTTGGTAAATTTTTATAAAACTTTGAGTCATTTTGCTGGGGCTGACTAAGCAGAAGTATTATATTAAGATATTAAGATGAGATACAGAAGTTTTAAAACTATTGTAAATTTGGCTGCTATTTAATTGTTCTTGCCAAGATTCTTCAGTGAGTTTAACAAGAAATATATTTTTCATTGGACAGGCAAGTTGAAAAATAAGAAAAAGTATTAAAAATGCTTTGTCTAAATCAAGAAAGTCAATTGTGACATCTGAGGCAATTGACTTGCCATAAAAATTGAATTTCAGTAGCTCAGTGATACAAAAAGGTCATAAAATCTATACAACCATTATGTGCACCTAGACACCACCAAAAATGAGTGCCATGAGGTGGGAGACATCTCAATGCCATCATTAACAGTCCTAAAAGATGCTTAAAATGATCATATTTGAAAATTTTAAGATGGGATGTTTGGTGCTTGGGCTGCAGACTGACAGGCACCCAAATCCGTAATTTCTCTGCCAGACAGGCTATATCTCTCCTATCTCTCAGGAGCACATACTTCTCCCTCCTTCTTGCTCACTGAACCCTTCACTGACCCACAAAACCTTACTAAAGTGGTAGAAAAATATTTGGCCAAACAACCTGTGGTCTGAGCAAGCTAAAGCTCAGGGATGTGTCAGACAGCTGCTGAGGCCAAAACCAGGCAAGCAACAAGAATACACAGACACAAACTGAGAGGGAGAGGCAGAGGTGAGGTGTAAGGGATTTGGGATTTCCCCCTTTCAGTGGTGGAGCTTCTGCATTTAGCTTACCATTTCACAAGGAACTGCAGTTTTGACAGGTTGGAGAAATAACATTATGGTTCCTGTAAGAAAAAAACAAATGTTATTGCATCACTGATCACCAGATGACCATACAGAACTGTTTTCCAGCAAGCTGAAAAAGACAAAAAAAGGCATGAATACATCTCTGATCTAAGCATCCCCAGAAGATTGACTGCATCACTATGCACCAAATTGATGCTCATTATGCTAAAATAACTCCAGCCCCTTGTGGTAGATTGTTGAGCTGATTATCATAAAATAAAGAATCAAGTATGACTAGGCACATTATCTAGCAAGCAAATTACACCTGTTGAAATAATTTAAGTTGATGATTCAAGTATTGGAGACAACAGAATATCACTAGAATCTAAATTTCATGCCAAGTAAAGTTAAAACAAGAGAAAATTTCAAATTGGTCTGAATTCTTAGGATACAAGTTACACAAGCCAGTGCCTCAGCTTTGCTCAACACAACCAACCTATGGTTTTACAGGAGCTTTTGTATATGTGCTGCATGCAGCTAAGACATAAAAGCAGCATAGAAGTTTTTCACTCCATGGCTACACAAGCACTGTGAGCAAAGCCGCATGTCATGGCAAGCAGGAAAACTTCAAGTATTTCAACAGGCTGCAGACCAAAGTAATTTCAAAACATCTTAGGAAGGCTTGAAAACCTTCCCTGACCTTAAAGGCCATCTCATAGTGAACACTGGCAATAGTCAAAAATGAACAGAAAACATGAAAAGCCCCATGTTGTCTCAGTAAATTGACGAATTCTGGAGCTCACTCCACTGGGCATCTCTCACTTCTAATGGAGGCCTACATCATCTTGGATGGCCAGAAACTATGAAATGGATGTCTCAAGGCGAGGTAGCAGCAATCTTGCCAAACACACAAACATTTGAGCTTGTCTATTCCCTCCCTATCCTATTATAAAGAATATGAGAATTTCTCAGGATTCAGGAGCAGATATCGGGCAAATAGCTTATACTAACAAACCTTAGCATTGGGACAAGCAAGGAGAGTTTATGCATCAAGACTGCCCGTAGAGAGGGTGGCAAAAGCCAGTTCACCCTTTGGGAAATTAAAGCATTGTTGCTGGAATGGCAGAAGCATTCCAACTTTGAAGAGATGTGAAAACATAAAATAATACTGTTATTATTCCTCTTACCATTCTGCCCAACTTGTCAAGCTGGCTCCACAGCCACTGTGCCCTACTTAACACAGGAAAGGTATGAGCCCAAATAATGTAATTTTGTAAAAAAGCATTGAAACAACAATCCTGCAGGTTCAGGTACACAACGACCACAATGGCCACAGGACTAACAAACAGATAAATGGCATGTTGCAAGGATGGCAAAACCTTAATTCTGTGAACTGAATGCCAGAAGCTGCTGCCCTGGCAAGAATTACATGGCAACACTGCTAAAACCCATAGGCAAAATCAAACTGCCACAATGAAGCACAGAAATTGCTGCAAACAAATGCTGCAAACTGAATGTAGTGAATAAATATATATACACACCCATATGGTTGATACCAGTGTGAAAAATCATCCCAATTTATCACTAAAGAAACTACAGAAACTACATTCAGTCTTTCAGTGCTAGCTCACTGTCATAGACTATAGAATAAGCACTTAAGAGCTATCTAGCAACAGCAGTAAAATTCAGTAAAAATAGCATGATGACCTATACTTTTTGTCTGTTTGGTCATGCCAATCAGTGTGTCTGAACAACCAAATGCTCATGACAAATTTCTCACAAGTATTCGCTAAATTCCACCCACACTATTTGAAGAAATGTTTTATACATAAAATATCACGAAAGCAATTTCATAAGTAGCAGACATAAAAAAGATCTAAATTCTAGACACAAACTACTCTAAATCACTAAGCACCTTGATTTGCCAACTCTTGTTTATGAAATAGTTCAGTTTTAGAAATTCAACTGTAATCTGATGAACTCAGTCTCTGAAAACACAAGAGCCAGCCAACTTGATGAATACAAGCCAGATTTAATGAAAAGAATCAGAGTAGATTGCTTGCAGATGTCATGTCTAATTCCCCAACAGACATTAAGGAACACAGAAACATAGAAATAATCCTATGGGAAAAAAAATTACTAAATTTAGGGAGAAACAGAGGCTTAGACATGCTTCAAGGTTGAAGAAAAGACTATTTTACTTGCAACCTTGAAAAAAGTAGATAATTTGAACCAAATATAGTTGAATTCAAGTTTTTTTAAGTCTTCTTAAGTCTTCAGATTTTCCAGCATAAGGAAAAATAGTGTGTCAGGCACAGGAGTAAGGGAGAAAGCTACTTGGCTCATACTCCATGTCAGAGCTCAACAAACACTGCCTATACTTGTCTTCTGGCTATTTTTGTGCCTGAATGTGTAGTTCTGCTTGATTAGAGGCTGTGAAACCTGAGAGGATTGCTTCACTTTCCTTCATGGTATGATGTATTCTCATCGTTGCAGTATACTGTATACACTACTAGTCCCAGCCCAGATTCTGCTGACTGCAGATGTGGAACCATCTGCTTTAAAGGGACAGGGCCTTGAGATGAGAATTTCTCTTGTCTGGGGAAATGTGGAAGAACTCTATGTAACGTATATATTTTAAAATCACATCTTTGTGAATTGCTAGCAGGATTCCCACTCAGCCCAGCTGTTTTATGTTAGTTGGAGATCCCAGCCCTCCTGCTTTTGAACAGCAAAACTTCTCACTTCATTAGCTAGTGTATAGTTCTGCATAAAGTCTTTCTCTCCTTTAAGACATCAGTTCGTAACAGATTTACTTGCTCATTTTTGGGCTGGAATTTTCAGGACACAGGTTATGCTTTTGTTACTAGAAACCAGTGAGACAACATTTTGTTACCCTCAAATCAAAATTAGCTCCCTATAGCAAACACTACAGTGACCACTAACTAGTATTTCTTATGTAAAACCTAAACAATATTGTTTTATATTGGTGTAGTGCCATATGTGCAACATATGAAATATGTCCATTCACCCTCCAAGTTCTTACAGTATACAATAGTACAGAAAACAGCAAACTGTGATATATTATCCCATTTCAGATTTCATTTCCTTATTTATTGAATCATCTTCAACTGAAATCTAGTGCTAAATCAGACTCCACAGTACAATATGTGAAAGGTAATACTGAAAAAACCTCCTGCTAAAAAAATAAATTTACGCCAACAGTAAAAGATCAAAAGCATTTACGTAATTAGAAATTATTGAGAGTATGTATGAAACAAACTCTGTATTGTGCTTTTAATTAAAAATATTACCCTGTAAATTGAAACTGAAGGCTTAAAAACAGTAATCAAAACTAAAAGAATTACTGAAGTATCTTTGTGTAAGTTGGAATTTCTGAGTGAATTTATAAATAAATGGGAAATTCTACTGCAAAGAAATTAAAAAAGGCAAAAGGCATCTAGATTAAAAAGTTGCTAAGCAGATGCATTATTTTTATAAGAGAATGAAAAGGCTCAATTTCAAATGAAGAGCTCTCCCCAGCATATTGCCACAGAGCAGACTAATAGCCATCTGTAAGAAATTACTCTTAATGGGGGAAAGATAGGGAATACCTTTGGCAATTTTGTGACCATCTCCCTGCAAAAAGGTGCTTCCTCACAACAGCAGAAGGGAGAAAAACAACAACAAAATGCTTTCCTTGCCCTATGTTTTTCTTTTAAAGTCAACAGTAAAGCCTTTTTGACTGCTAAATCCAGCACTGCAGCTCAGTATGACAGTTGTGGAAAGGTCTAGAGGCAAGATATGGGACATTGCAACTGTAAGACCAGTTTCAGCTAGTTTTAGACTCTAGAAAATTGAAGGATTTATTTTCTGTGGGCACCCCAAGATATAACTTGTGGTTTCACTTGTTTCAGACTCGAAACTGAAAATAGGAAGCTTTACCTGGCTGAAGAGACTGCTGAGGTGACAGCTCAGAAAGCCACTGGTACATAGGTAACAAAAATCCCACATGCTGCTAACACAAAACAGCTTTAAAGCAAGTTGTCCCCATGTATTTGACATTTCTTTCGGAGTGGGAGCAAATGCTCACTGGATGTGAACATCTGAACATTCCACTGTGCCCTGGCCTGAGATCACCTTGACCAGCAAAGACACAATGAAAGTTGGCATTAAGTACCTGGCAACTGGATTTGTCTGGATTCTCCTTATGTGATCGCCCATGGGTCACGCACATGGTCATGTTGAGAGAGGCAGGTTTTGCAGCACTGCTTCTTAATAGGCTGGTTTCAGTAGCTGCTGCTCATATTCTTCCCCCTCTACCAGCAGCAGACATAACCAGTGTGTGCTGGAAGACACTGGGCTGACTGCACTAAAGAGTTAATTGCTAGTACAACTGAACTCCAAAAACATACTGAGATACAGTGAAATACTAGAACTTCAAATGGATCACATCCGACAACACTGAAGACTCGCTTGTAAAACAGAAGAAATAAATCCGTACTCAAGAACATTGAAAATACAACAGGCTTTCTGGAAGCTTCATGGTTGGATTTCCTTCCCTACTGATTATAAATGGCAGCTGACACTTACAGTTATTTTTGAGAAGCATTCTTATTACCTTTGACAGGTCAGCCAACAGAGGGAATGTGGGACAAGTTGTGACTCTTAGACAATGATGGCTTAAAAAAACCCCACAACTCCCAACATAAAGTATCAATATGAAAATTATAATCTGCATGGTTATTCAATATGTACTAAAATTTCAACTCAAACACAATATATATAACACCTTTAATCAAGAGATTGCTTTAAAAGAGGGCAAACACTTTGCTTAAGGTTTTTAACCTTTTGCATGCCAAGAGTCAGCATTATTCTGACATCATATAATCCACTTGTAAACTGGCAACTTTCTTGCTTTTCTGGCAGTTCTTTCCTGAATGAACATGTAGCCAACAGCAGATGAGACATAATTTATGCTCAATAATTCTACATGTGCACCATTTTCCGCTTTAACTTTTGAAAAACAGAGATAAATGACCATAGGTATTCACGTACCCTTTATTTGCTTTCAGTGTAACATTCCATGCTAATTGCAGATATAATATTCATGAGTGTAAATATAAGAATTAACAACTCTGGGATGGTTTTCTTCCCTTTTTACACTTGAATATTTTGGCTTACAAAATTAACAGCATACAGTAAATATTCTTCCCATACTTTGTACAAAGTACATGATTTTGATATACAAGGATCCTGTTTTTATTATAGTGACAATATACAACCACATCTATTTACAATGAAAAAAGTACATAAACCACATTTTAAACATTCTGCTACTGGCAGCCACTATTGTTTAGGAGGTAGCTTTAATTAACAAAATGAACTGAAGCCACATTTCCCATCATGGGTTCTATCAAATAACTTAAAATACAAAGATAAAAATTCATTGTATGAACAGTATATACAGTTTAATTCTCAAACCAGCAATCTAGCTTTAGATCTCAACAAGAATTTCTCCAGAGTAACTGGGATAGCAGTGGATTTACTCTTGATCTAGTATTGCCCAAAAACCTTACATAATTACTTAATCATGCATTAATAACTTTGAAATATGATCAATACAAACTAAATACAAAAACTGGATCACTAGTTGTACTTGAATCATTTGGGTCTCGGAACTTTAATGGTTTAAAAAGATTGCACTGATTTATGTGAAAAATCAGTGACTTTGCACAGTGTACTTCACTGTCAGTAAAGTAATTGGGAAAACGCTTTCTTTTTTACTGCCAAATTGCCTTGCATTTTGCCTCTATTTCCTAAAACCTCAGTCTATGCATAGGTATTACTGGAGTGCTGTAACATTCAACAGGCTGCAGAATATTAGCCAGTCTTATTGCAAAGAAATGAGCTGTGTACAGTGACAGCACTGCTAACACCCCGCTACATTGACATTCCTTCCAATGGTATGACTTGACTGCATAATACTGAAGAAATTTGCTGTGGTTCACCTGAAGTAATGCGTCATCACTGGAAAAATGTGTTAAACCCTATTAATCTTGACAGCTGTTAATATTCTTACTTCGATAAATATGCAGAATATTGTGGATTACAAGTACTTTACTGCAACGAACTTTTTTTTTTTAATTGAACATTGGCTAAAATACAAAACAAACACAGTATTCCGATATTGCTGTCACAGTTACATATGGGAGAATTAATCCCTTTTTTGGCCCTGCAATAAAATGCATCCTGAGATTCAATGCTGAATATACTATACAAAGCTAGCAATAGATCTTTTTTCTTAATTATAGAAAAGTCACATTTAAAAATAATTTCTATAATATTAAGCAGCTGTCCTTTATATTGTGCTTTCATGGGGGGGGGGGGGGGGGGGGATGGCGGAATCAACAGAACTTACCACCAGCAGAAGCAAAGTACAACTGCAGTATTATGTGGAAACACACCATTAGCATGTAAAACTGTATATGAGAAACCCCTATTGTGTGAAAAGAGTAAAAATATTGGGTAACAATTTTGGTTTACCAATTATTTACAGTCAGGGCAATTAATTGATTTAATTTTTAAAAAAATGTATGGCTCAAGAAATTACTGCCCACTTCCCTTCTTTACAAATGACACTAAATAATGATTAGAAAAGTGCTTCCTGCTTGAAAGGTCAAAACAGGCAACAGTCTGTGAAGCATTATACCACTTTATTGGAACAGCTGATGGCAGAAAGCCTTTTCAGTCTTTAATTCTTGGTATGTTGTAGGCATAACGCACCAAGGGGAACCCTCTGCTTTGGTAGAAACATGCACGGCCACAGGCCTGCACTTGGTCCGAGCTGTCTGACACAAAGGAGTCGTCCTCGTCCGCATAGTCAGAGTGGGCTGACTGGGTGCCACAGTCCGACCAGTAGCCATCTGGCCTTTGGCAAGGCACCACGGCCAGTGCAGGGCAGCTGTGGGATTTTATTAAATGTTTACAGGGCATGGGCTTGGATAAAAGGAGAGATTCACAACATTCACACAGAGCAACGTTACCCTGCAAGTGGGTGTAAACGCCACAGTCATAGTAAAAATCCTGCGTCACGCAGCCCCCTTGAGCATTGACAGCAACTGCTATTGCTCCATTCTTCCTGGTCAGATGGCGCCTGAGCAACTTCCAGTCTTCCTTGAACTTTGGGTTGAAGAATACATACAGGACTGGATTCAGGCAAGCAGGCAATGGGAAAAATATCAAAGTAACAGACTTCATGATTTCAGGGCTGATAGAAATTGCAGTGATCAACGGTGCAAATGAGAAAAATGCAACAGGGCAGAAAAAGATGCAGTTCGTGAAGATTAGCCAAGCAACATGCTTAATTGTGCTGGACTGGGAGTTTTCGGAGAGATCCTCTTTTTCCAAGTTGCAATAGAGTTTAGTGTAGATAACAGCCATTAGCAAAAATGCTAATGAATTCAGGAGCACTAAAGTTACTGTGAAACTTAACAAAGGTGTTTCTCCAGTGGGGAAGGGCAAGCAAAGGGGTGACGCCGAGTACTCTGCTTTATAAAAAAGTGGTAAGCATCCCGCTACCAGAGCACACAGGAAAGCAAGAAATGCTGCAATTTGAAATTGTTTTTGGTGATTGCTTTTCCCCTTTTTAATAAACTCCTTTGCAGAGAAGCTCCGTTCAACAGCTGCCAACATCAGGAAAAAAATGGCACTTTCTGACGAAAAAACTGCAAGAAACCCAGCAATTCTGCAACCACTGCCAGTCTCCCAACCATATGCCAATTCAGCAAATCTCCCCCAAGATACAGCATCCAAGAAAGTTAAAATACCAGTATAGACTCCCATAAATAAGTTAGATATAGAAATCAGGCTTATAAACAGTTTGGAAGATGACAATGTAGTACAGGAGGCAAATATTGTTAACATGACAAGCAGGTTGAAGAACAAAGCAACCAAAAAAATAAACCAGACAGTAAGCCGAATCATCCAGCTGCCCAATAAATATTCACAAGGCTTAAAAGCACCTAGAAGAAAACAAAAAACAAACAGAAGGACAACCAATTTAGGAAAAAATTCTGCCTTAATAAGCAAGATTTTGAAAAGGTCTTAAAAGCGTACTCCTCATTAATTCATGAATAGAATACACAGCTAAACTGCTAAATAGGGAAGCTGAAAGTAAACTATTCTGTTGAAGCTATTTACTAATTAATTATGCCTGAAATAATAATTACTGCAGTGAATGGTCACTTGGGAACATTTTGTATAAACAAGCTAGCTAAACAAACTTAATTACCTTTTAGCTATTCAAAATAGCTTTTATTAGTGCCACCTAAATACTTTTTTATTTTATGTGGATTTCATACTTCATAAAAAAGGTTGACAGAAAATATAAAAGTAAATGTTCACAATCCCCTTGTAAGGGAAAAGAATTTATTAGAAGGAACATATTCTCTCAAAAAATTATTCACAAACATGCCTTCTGGAGTAACTTTTGGTCACAAGGAAATGTGTAGAACAGCAGACAAATTCAATTTAATCAGCTTTAATAGGGACAGTAATTTACCACAAGCCTTGTCCCCCACTCTCGCCACTGAAAGGCACTGTGAGCTTGAAAAGTCATATGAGAAAATGGTATTTTTCTTCTTCTTCTGCCACTTAAAACAGCTTACATAATAAAAACATCCAACAAGCAAAATAATAGGAGGCAAGACAATGAAAAAGGTCACTACTATTGCTTACCCTTCTAATCCTCCTAATTGCTATTTATTCCATAGGGAAATCCTACTGATTTTAAGCAACAATTAGAAGAATTTAACCTCTTCTATATCCTCATTAGGCACTGCTAATTGTCCGAAGCACAATAGCTTGGGATCCCTCCCTGCAGTTGGGGACCACTCAGGGAGCTGAATAAAAGTGCCAAACTGCAAAGGCTGGAGCTTCTCAGCTGGATTCAGCTTGGGACCCTGGCTCTGTGCAGCACATGCCTTTCCTTTAGGCAGGGGAAAGGTAAGGACAATCCATCCCTACCATGGCAGGAACAGAACTGCAAGAATGATAAATGTCAGTGCAAAAATCTCCCAAGGCCTAAAGCAACTTCCAGAAATTAATGAACTGACGAGCAAAAAAAAAAAAAAAAAAATTTTTTTGGTTGTTTAAGTGATCAAGCTTCATGTATGGGCACAAAATAATGGAGCCCACTGGATTATCAGAAAATCAGGAGTAAAACATCAATGACAGAATAATTAATTTTAAAATACATTCATATGACACAACAATACCTGCTAAGCTGATCTACTTAAAAATAAAAACAACTTCCTACTTACAAAATTTTAAAATGTCAATTCTCTGCTTCCAAAAATCAATTTGAAGCCATTTTTCCAGTAGCTGTACTTTAGACAAATAAAAGCCACCACCCTTTCCTGTCTGTCTTTCTCCCAAAGTCTAGCTATCCTTTGAGTTACAAGTTACCCTCCTCTCTCACGGATATTCCCAGCCCATGCTAGGAGGGGGCAAAAATTCATGCTCAGAAGGATGTTTCAGTGAACTTGAGCTACTTGAGCACCACTGTTCAGCAATCCATTCTTTAGGAAAAGTGCAAGTGGATCTACAGGCTGAGCAATGATTCGGAACTTGCATGACAGGTGGAGTATCTTATGACTAAATGGCAGCATGGCATAGAGACTTGTTAGTATGAGAGGGACTAGTGAAAAACAAGGCAAATTGTGAACTTGTAGAGCAAGCTCTTTATTTTCTCTTTTCTCTTCTACTACAGCATTTCTGGCATGGACAAAAAGAAAGAGCTAAAGACTTTACAAGTTTAACCCATGTAACACACCATCTCAATTCTCATTCTGTAAACAGGAGATCAAAAGCAAATAAGCACCATTAACAAATTAACTTTCAGATGATGTACAATTACACTAATAATATATTTGATGTTCTGACTACAGGGTTTTTTTGGCTGTGATCAAGAAATCCTTGTGATATTCTGGATATTAAAGCCAGAGCTAGCTCAAAAGATAAACAGATTTTCGTAACATAAAATAGTAGTTAGGAAAAGAGAAAGAAATAAGACTTGGAAAACTCCTGCTCATCCAGAAGTAACTTTATTGGAAGCATACTGTTCCCCCCATCTATATGTTCCTGTTTATGCAGACAAAAGGGTGCAAGATGTATGGAAGGAATCCTCTGTCTGTGGCAAAGGCAAGAAAGTAAGAGGCACCACAGCCAAGTCCTTCAGGAGCTGAATGGAATGGTGTACGGAAATTTGCAGTTTGAGTAAGAGAAGCAGAAGGGCAGAAACAAAGCTGCCTAGAATGAAAATATCCATTGCAAGATCAAAGACTTTTACCACTCCTGGACTGTTCAAGCCTGAATTGGACTAAATCTGGTATGCCAATAAGACTAACCACTCCACAAGTGTCTTTAGCAGTTTAAGATGCTACTGCCGACTGCAGGTACTTGTAATAGCCCTCTGCTCACAGTTAACGTGGCTATAGTAGGGCTGGGGAACAGATCATGTGAGTGTTCTTTATCCTCTCTCCTGGAAAGACATCAAGCTTCATTAAAACCACCAGTGATAGATAGCAGTTTGAGTTAAGCTATTACAGCACAAGCTGAACTCTCAGTGAAACAGATAAGCATTCATACAGTCTGCTCCACAGACATCTCCTTGGCAAAAATAAAGCAGAATTTGGGGGCAGTGCATTAAACACAGCAGACTCCAAATATTAGCATTACAGTCATGATTATTCTGCTTTTGGAAAGAAATTTCTGTATTTTTCCTAGCACAGTTCTCCAGTAAAGTGCTATGTGTCTAAAGCTAAGTCAAATCTTTGTGATTGCTCATCCAAAACAACACTGACATCAAATCAAGTTGTGCCCAAAGCATTGTAGAATTTAATCTTCTGTGTACAGAATGACTACCAGGAATGAAAGATGTAATTCTGCACTCAACTCTTTGCCTAACACCACACATGAAGTTCAGTGTGGCTAAAGCACATTATAAGATTTACCTGTTGCTGGTGTACAGTGAGTAATAGTCTGTCCCAATTCATCATTTTTCACGTTTCTTGGAGTATCTGCATCAGCTGTAGAAGTGAAAAACATGTCAATTGTAGGAAGAAAAATACGTGAAATGGCAGTGAAGCTGCCTAGGATGAAGTAGCTCACCAACACCTGAGCCTTTTGACAAGTGAAGTTGTTCTGGTTTACCACATAAGGTCAGATGGTCAGTGCAGAAATTGCTGCTCACAAGGCTTTGTAACAAAGCGACATCTTTGATCACTGGGGAAAGATCTATGGAGCCTGAAGCACACAGTGGAAAGACAAGTCCTGTCTGAATAGACAGGTTGAAACACTGAGAACAGTAAAACCACGACAGAAGCAATACTTGCAGTTTGATTTTTTTTTTAATTACCTTTTTTTCAGACAGGCAAGTCTTACAGTGTGCAACAGATCTTTCACATGTTTAGAAGGAACACTGCACTGCTGATTTTTAAGGAATCGCTACGCACTTTCAGAGACTGCTTTTGTACCCCTATAAAGACTTACATTTTTCATTCCCTTATTCAAAGGCAACATACACTGTTATTCTAGTCTGGTACAAAACAATACTACTGGTTGAGTATGATGAAACATTTACCCTTCTCATGGTCCATCAAGGCACCTTGATCTTGGTGACTGGAATCTTCAGCATTAGAATTTAGATAAGAATCACAACCCCAAAATGCACAGCACTGATAAGCATATGGCACAGAGAGTGACCTGAAATACAGGCAGAACAAGGAAGACCATTAAACTTTGTAACCAAAATTAAGATTACCACCTATTAAAAATACTTAAGTAGCACACTTCAGTGCTAAGCTCAAGTCTTTTTCTCACTGTCACTGATAAAAACTATTTAAAATTGGATCAGGTATAACCATTTCTAATGAACTCTTGCCCTGAGATAAAGGACAGGTGATGTATACAAGTGAGAAGCACAAAGATGATATGATATTTAGCTCTCTACTATACTTTCTACTCCGTATACAAACCAAATTCTGATCAGGGTTTGTGGCATTTCTGTAGAAATTTAACTGAAAACTAATTAAGTAAGCTAATTAAAGAGTAACAGTTTTGTAAGAAAGTTAATTCCCAGATGACCAAAACCTTGTGCTACATCTTTCCTTCTCACTCTTCATTCTGTGATACCAAAATAAGATTTTTATTTTTTGCATGTTTGGCAGAAATGGTACATACTATTATTCTGGCAGAGAAGAAATACATGTTCACACAGAGTTCTAAAAATCCACATAAACAATGAGGTAATAGCAGACCAGAATCTAATTTTTTTCACTCAAGACTACAATATCAACTATCCTGAATTCTCTATATTTAGGAGGAATATCAGACTGCTTCTTCTTAAAGTGCAGAAAAATCTTTGTAAAATGGAAAACAGTTCATCACTGTCTGACCCATCTCCCACAAACATCAATTACAGGTTTCCATTTGAATGATTATTTTTATTCTTATCATTTGCCTCCAAGAATATATACATAAAGCATGGTGATTATGTAATCAGACACCTGCCTGTCTGCTTCTGTTTTCCACATTGTGAAAGACAGACGTGCTCAGTTCAGTAACAAACGGAAATCCACCCAAAGCAGTACTCTCAAGTTGGATGATATCTTGCCTGAGAAGTGGTGGAGGAAAAATATAAAAGATCCCAAAAAAATTATCTGCAAATGGCTTCTATACCATAACAGTCAGATGCCCTTTATATAGACCAGCACTGAGATTATACAGGACTCAGCAAAGGGCCTGATTATTTGTCATGAGTACTACCTACACTGGCTTCATTTATTATCACATTGCTTGGTACTGCAAGCACTCTGTGGTGTTATTTACCAACATACCGGAGCTTTGCAAAGTTCTTTGCTGCCAGGGCTTCTTTCAACTCAGAATTGCCTGTGAGTTTAAGCTGGTTCAGTCCATTCAATCCTTCAACTGGAACTGAAGTGAGCTCATTGAAACTTAGGTCTCTGGAATGTGAATAATTAAGACCATGTTAAAAAGTAAGTCAGAAGATCCTCTGGCACACATTTCATTAAAGTAGGGAAAGACTTTAACTCTCATATGAGGCTGTGGTCTGGAAATGCCTGTCAGTGCAGCAGGCACTCTAAAGAAGTGTGCCTTGCATATATTCAGCTAGCAAGAGCCTTCCTGATTCACAGATATTAAACAAATTATGAACACATCACTTTTAAGCTAAAAATATTTATTATCTCAACAGTTTAATGACAGAGAGAGGAGGTGACTACACAGAACAGCCTACTTACAGGTTAAGAAGCGCTTCAACAGTGATGAAAGCTCCCTTATGGATCTGATGGATCTGATTTCTACTGAGGTCCCTGCAATGAATGGCACAGGAGATTAATTTGGCAGTTTCACCAAATGTAACAGCCACTGTACTGATAAAAAAAGCTAAGGTGACAAATATATCATGCCTTTACCAGAAAAGAAGAACATATCCCCTCTCTTCCCATTCAGCCAGGTGCAATAGCAGCCAAATTCCTTGGTAAGGCAGCTGTATCCTGCTTCACCTCATTGCCAAAGTAGAATCCATCTCCCATTCCTGCTCCCTTTCCCTTTCTGATGCTACCAGCATAACCTGTGCTCGCAAGGCAGAGCCTGGCTCTAGCATCACCTATTCCCAGCATGAAGGTGCCAGGATGACCACTTTGGTGACAATTGCATCGGCAGCAGGACATGTTGGCAGAGATAGGGAAAGACAACAAAAGAACAAGTAGAAGAGCATCTGCTTTGTTGCATTTCAAATCCAGCTCCAGCTTCTGCTGGACCGCCATGACTTATTATAACATTCTTCTTAAAATACCTGTCAATTTCTGGATTGGTTTTCTGGGTAATTTAATATAGCTTGAGTTGTAAGGGGAGAGGATAATTTTGTTTACTTATCTGCTCCTCCTGAGGAAAACATATAGGATTTCTCCAACAAATACTATATCATGAAATAATATAGTTACAATGTAAAGTACTGGACCACTGAAAAAAATCTCAGTTTTTAGATCTCCTATTTATCAAAGTATCTTTATAGGCTAGAAAAATAAAATGGAGACTAGAAGGAACAGGGCTGAAACTGGCTGCTGGCCTTTTGCAATCAATCAAATTTGTAACACCAAATCCTGACATCAGTTTACATGGGAATCAAAAACATGATCTTGTTTTACTCAGCATGCAGCTATATATGCACTTACAGGACACGAAGGGAGGATAGTCCTTGAAAGGTGTCCTCTGCAATTTCATGAATTTGATTATGCTGTAAGGAACTGCAAAGGGAAGAAGCAGAAACAGAACCTTTATTAGCTGGTTTCAAATGAAGGGATAGCTTGGTGTCTGCTAATATATGGCTTAAGCCTTATCAATGACAAGATTTTACTCATTTCCCCTTGTAGGCAGACTGCCAAGTATTTTGCATCAGCTATGTTAATACAACCATGAAGCACATTCATGGCACGTCTGCCCAATCCCAATTCACAACTCTTTTAATTTAGAAGAGACTATTAAATGTAGACTGAATTACCTGCAAGCTAAAACTAACACTTTGGGAATGTTGAAGAGTCATACTGAAATTTAAAACAACTCTACTCCATTCTTCAGGGAGTCTTGAGGCATGTTCTAACCATTCCATTTATGTGCATAGCAATACTACTATGACATGCAGGATTAAGCTATGTCTTTCATTTCTTTTGTGCCACAGGAATAATTAAGCATTAGCTAATTAAGGAAAGCACAAGTGGTTGAATTCTCTGTCCAGCACACTTATCATATGAGATCATATTATCTCTCTTTGTCCTTAATTTTTGAAACTTAGGATCAAACATGAAGAAAAAAAGTCTCTAGAGGTGTAGACTCAGAATACTACAGAGTTTATAAAAATAAACACTTATTTCTACTTACATTTCTTCCAAGGTATGGCAGCCCTTAAAACTTGGGAGGTCCTTTATATTGTTATAAGACAAGTCCCTTCAAAACAGAAAATGGAAGAAGGGTGCTTAGATCAACTCCTTTCTACTTGAAACATCTCATCACTTATAACTATTAAACAGATTGACAGAAAAATCATCCTCTTAGTACCATTCTGCTGAAAAACTAAGGGTAGTTTAGAGAAAATCACAGATGGGATCACAAGTATGAACTCTACATCTCGGTACACACATACCCTAAAAACATACAGTAAAAGGTCCCTGAATTCTGAGAGTTATAATCTAAAAAATTTATTCATAACCTGCTTTTTTACAACAAACTGGGTAAGTTGTATGTAATGCACAAATTTGGTGCCAATTTTCATTTAGTGTGCTGGTAACTGCTTAAGCAAAGCTAGGAAAGCTCAAAATGTTCTGCAAAACAATACAGCAAAGAAAGACTAGAAACAAGCAAACAATCTTAAAAAATCTCTATTTGAAAGGTAAATGGCTGTTTGAAAATAAATCCCACCTCATCATTCTTTCTCCCCTGTTTTTCTTCTATCAAACAGAATGTATTTTTTCTCCTCCCTTTTTCAGGATTTGCTTTTATTCCACATTTTCCTGCATGTATCCTTTGCAAACATGGTTTGTCCCTATCCTCCTAACGGTTTCAGTTACCAGGTTGGGGTTTTTTGCATTAATTTTAACACATGCTCACTTGCTTTTTCTGTCTAGCCTTTGTATTGCTATCTTCTTCCTAATTCTCATCTCCATTTCTTTTGGTTCCTGATGCTCCCTCCTCTGTTCCTGAACACAAAAAGTCAAAGCACTATATCTAAACTCTTCTTTAACCTCTGAATGTACATGACTACGGTTGTATTAAGAAAGAATGGTGGCAGAACGAATTTGAAGATTGGTCTCTGCAGCATCACCTTACATATCTCTCATAACAGATGAAAAAAATATAGCATATCCTATAAAGGGGACTTTGTTTAGGAATGTAATGCATTACATCAAATCTGCCGAAAATCTTGATTTGAACAATCTAGATTTCCAACTTTGGTAGAACTACTAGGATTAAAAATTCAAAGCAATACTTTTGCTTTAAATTAGATTTAAGTTTCTTTCCAAACATTCTGATGTATGAAGAGAGACACATAATGTATACTTACAAAGTTCGAAGCGCCTTTTGCTCTTGGCATAAATTAACAGGAATACTGTTTATCTTGGTCCCTGTAAGAGTTCTGTGGGAAAAAAACCCAACAAACCCACACATATAAATGCTTGTGTTGTTTATGACAGATGGCATAACAAGGATAGATAAGAGCAGAATGCTATTGGGGTGCTAGATTCACCCACCAAATCTTTTGTTTGTTTTTTTTGGAAGACAATTTTTCTGTTTTTCAGTTCCGGGAGAGGGGGTTAGTATCAATGGCCTTTTCATAGGCTTTTCTCAGGTTCCCCCACTAAAAAAAAAAAACCATTCAGTGGCTCCCAGGTATCCAGTGAGGAAAACTGTATCATTATATTTATTGACAGGAAGAGAACATATATGCAGTTGCTCTCCAGATCCACTAATCATATTTCAATTACTTCACAAGAGGCAAACCCAAGAATTTATTTCTGCAGAAGACACTTACAAGCTCTCCAGATTTATGGTTCCTGTCAAATTAGGAAACCACTGCACCATGCTGGCACCCCGAATGACGCTAAAAAAAACCACCATGAAAATGAGCTGTGAATTATTATGAAATTGAATTGTGACATTCAGTCTTATTATCAGGTAGATAGATATTTACACCAAAGAGACATTCTAACATTCTTACTGCTCTTAAATTTTACACTTGAATAATGTGTGAAAGATAATCTTTTCACTGCTTCTTATGCTACTCATTTGCTTAATAAATTACTCCTCCATGAGCAAACAATTGGAATTCATCAAACTGAAAAGAGTGCTATCAATACATATACAAAAAGTGTAGTTTCTAGTTCAAAGTCTCACTTCATTCTGCTTATTCATCAGCCCCAGAAGTGGTATCTTTTAAGAGCATACATGCACTAACATGCAAAGCATTCTCACCATGTACATCCCTGCTAAAAAAACATCAACAACATATTGCAGATTGTTTAACTAAGAATCTGAGCATCTGGCCTGGGGTTATGAATCTTATGAAAGGTAATTAAAAAAAAAAGTTGTAGAGCATATTTAATAGAGCTTCTTAAGAAACTAGATATTCCCGACAATAATAAAATTTATTAAAACTTACTACAAAAAAACCACTCTAACATAAGAGGGAGTCAGAGAATTTATTTATTTTGAGTTTTAGCCACAATGTTACATACCCATTTATTGTACACTATTGTCAAGAAGGTACTTACAGGGAATGCAGATCTGACAGATTCTGAAATGCTGAGTTCCCCACGAAAGACAAAGGATTATCATACAAATGTCTGGGAAATGAAAAACACATTTCAGTGGTTGTTCTTAGAGTCACTGTCTGCTAAAGGCTGAAAATAGATGGATGAAAATTACTTACATCGTTCTTAGAAGGGGGTTTCCTGCAAATGCACCATCAGGAATCATGGAAATGTAGTTACTGTGAAATCCCCTAAAGATATTAGCAAAGAAAAACCCAACATTTAAAACTATACTGCCAGCAATTCAATCAGTAGTCATTTTCTTCACATCTACGCAGTTCCAATCCTGCCATAACCAGGATTGCAATAGGACTAAGTCAACTGTAGGAATAACTTCAAAGATATGATTTCTGTCTACTGCACATCAACTAAACTGAAAATATTTCATTTGAAAGAAATTATTTTGACCAAGCATGATGTTGTACTTTCACTTTTCTTACTCATCTCTTAAGAGGGGACAAGGAAAGTATGTATGATCAATGAGTCCTTAATCTGCTACTGGAGGCCAAAACCATCTCATGATTAAGATCTATGCTAATGATTCTCCTGAATAAATTGCCTGCTTATGTAACTCCAAAATAATTTGCAACACATGCCCTCTCTAGATGATGATTATATTTTTCTTTTAAATTATAGCTTCACTTAACATAACTTAGCCTGATTAGGCTCCTGCATAATGAGACAAGCATTCTTAAATCCAGGATATTTTTTTCCCCCTTTTTATTTATGGAAAGGAAGAAAGAAAGCTGGTAAAAAGGGAGAATAAGTAATACTCACAACTCCTTTAGACTTGGAAGTGCTTTTATGGCTTCAGGGAACTCTACCATGTTATTATAATTTAAATCCCTAGAAAAACCAAAGCAAGAATATTATAAAATTTTTAACAGTAGCCATGAATTGTCAAAATAATTTTTGTTTAAGACAGTCCAATGAAAGAGAAACATTCTCAGAACACCTTTAACTAGGCCATAGAATAACTCCAACTTAGATTTAGTCTTCTGATGTTTTACATGCTTTATAACCAGCTAGTAACTTAGGTAAGATATGTAATATTACCCAGAGGATTATTCATATTAAGTCAAACAGTATTTCCTTACAGCAAAGCTCAGTATTTTTCAATACCTCACAGTTTTTCTTCAACAGAATTTACACAGAAATGAACTATGATTTCAAAGATTTTTTTAAAAAGTAGATACAAATGACTACTCTTCATTATCATCTTACTAAGAATACATTTTGTCCAGGTTTTATAAAACAAACAGTAAATAAGACATTATGTAAAAGCAGGCCTTGCAGCAAAACCAATTATAAATAGTGATTAGAAGCACAGAGAAACCTCATGACACATCAGTGATGGGGATGTGTTGAATTCTCAGTTAACTTGTCACTATTCGAGCAGTTATGCCAGGACCTCTGCAAAAGGGTTTCTTTATAAAGGGCAAAAAATATTTTCAGAGTCTTACATCAGCTGTATCTATTTACACAGCACCTCATTACTTAATTGAAGTTGTAAGAGGATGACAAGATGAAGTAAGCAGCATTTCTGAATTCACCCAAGCTTCTCATGTTAAGAGGTTGTCACTGGCTTGCTCTTGCCCTCCTTCATTAGTTTCACTTATTTAGCATTCTCCAAAGCATTAAAAAAAAATGCATTCCTGAGGGAGATACTGCTTATTAGACATTCACTGATTGAGCTGAAGGGAAATGGGAAGTGTAACCCAAGCAGCTGAAAGCCATTCCTTGCCAGTGAGGCACTCTGGAGTTTAAGGACAAGGAGCACTGGAGCAACAGCCCTCTGAGGCCCTCTCGGAAACCTCCTGTTGTCGCACAACAGCTTTGGCAATGTATCCTATCTATGTTTAGCCCTACAGGAAATCTGAGCAACAAGTATTTGTCCCTTATCACTCATGGGGCCACTCAAACACTTGTGATCTATCCACCTGACTCAGCAGAGTGCTACGCAAAGATACACCAGCTAGACCAGGGACAGGAACATTAGAGCCACATCATCCAGCATGACATTTCACCCAGGCTAATATTTACCTGCTTCTCAACGTGGTTAATTAGTTTTTGGTGGAGCAGTGCACTGATACCAGCCTTCAGTTCTGAAACCTGAGCTGGATCAAAGTGTCAGTGGCATGTATTGCACAGTGCACATACGCTTGATTTGCAAAACTTTCTTCATACCAGTATGGCAACCTTGATTAAGCTGAGAATGAGACAAACACTGACTACTAATTATTTTAAGAAACATACTTACAAGGTTTCAAGGTTGTCTAATCCATCAAAACAGTGCTTTCCTATAGATTTTATTTTATTATTATGAAGATGTCTGAAAAGCAAAACCAAAACAAGTGAATGATTTAATATAAGTTAACAAATTAACAGGTATTTCTATGAAATCAAGAGAGTTAAGTAGTGTAGGAAAAAAACCATTGTATGGGGTGGATTACACAGAAGAATATCTTTCACATCCAGATGGAGTATTTCACCCTCATATGGAAACATAATAGATTGCCTGCAGTCAAGACAACTTATTTTAAATCTTTAATCACTATTCAGAAATGGGATAAAAATATTATGTAAACACAGAAATCAAACTAATTTTTGACACTATTCCTTGGAGATTTTTAAGACTACAAAGAAACAGGTTTCAGATAAAACAAAGAAATTTTTCTTCATTTAGTATCTCTGAAAGCTTTCTCTGACAACCATTGTTTTGAAATATTCATTATATAAGGAGATGTCAGAAATCAAATCTCACTACCCATAGCCCATGTGATTTTTTTTTAGGAGAAAGTCTTCAGCAAACCTTCAGTGGGTTCTCTAATATACATGGTATCACGTCATGTTGGCAGTAGAGGCTGTTACTAGTCAACTGAGCTAAAACATAGCAAAAAACCCATTTTCCATGCCACCCTAGATTAATCAAAAACTGTTTACTGAGGAGAAAAGCAAAGTGACCTATGAAATACAATACTCACAGAACAACAAGACTTGAAAGGTTTGTAAATGCATAGTCAGGAATGTGTGTTATTTTGTTGAGAGCCAGCGTTAAGGCTTGCAGAGAGGGAAGATTGCTGAGCGGATAGATGGGAACTTCCGTCAAACTGTTGTCATCCAACCAAAGGTGACGCAGCTGCACAAGACCCTCAAAACTGTCTTCTGGTATGGCAGTAATATGGTTAGCATCTAAACGCCTATATTAAAACAGAAAGAATTAATGTTACAAACTCACAAACTACAGATCAGCAAAAATACCAGTTGAAGTCCTACTACTTGTGAACACTTTTTTTTAAGCTTATATATCTTTCACCGAAATAATTCAATACTGCAAAGTTTGAAGTTTTATTGAAAGATGCATGAAAACTCTTTCAAGGCAAATGAAGAGCTCTTAAAATAAAGTTCCATAATAAACTTTTCAAATATTTTTAATAAAATATTTTAACAAATTGATATACTTATAATCACCTAACCAAAATGAATTGATAACTCTGTAATGCATCTCCCAACAAAACCCCTAGCTTCTAACACTGCAACAAGTCTTTAAAACAGCAGCTTGACAGCATATCTAAGATTGCAGAGGCATTTACTCATTTGAACAGATTATCCCTACATCTACCTTGTTGATAGCATCGTATACTGTTGTATGCTTTGTTTTGTGGTACTGCTATACAGTAACTAAGCAACTACTTTGGAGAATAAGATTATTAAAAACTGTTTGTGAACAAAGTAACAAAGTCAGAGTTATGAATTATCCCAACAAATAAAACATCTCAACTAAAACTGATTGCTCTCTTGCACCTGATCTTTTCTAACATTCTCCACAACGAAATGCAAAATAGCATGTCAGCACTGGATTTGCCATCATACTTCTTCCCTAAATGAATACCAATTGCAAAATTAGATATAGTAACTGTCCTGGTTCCAGCCATGACAGGGTTAATTTTTGCAGTAACCAAGATGGGACAAGGGGACATATCTAGGTTATTCAATATCCCGGGAAGAAGCAAAACATCCATAAAGCAGTGATAGTCCATGAAATTAAAAAAATGGACTTTAATGGGTCTGAGAAGACATAGGGCAGAGAGCAATGGGCAATATTTGACTGTTCTCTGACCTAAAGGCTGTCTTCTCTAGGCCAACATACAGCTGAACCATGGTGACTTCACTGCAAACACAAAAGAAAGCACCTTGCACAACTGATTTGAAATTACTCCTGTACCAGCCATGGTGCACGGTGCTGCTGCCATGCAGGGAGAGACAGGATACATATACCCTCCTCCATTAACATGGATGCTCATTAAGATACAAATCAGCACAGCTCTGGAATTATGTTAGCACTCCCTGTTTTCTAAAGCCATGATCAGATATGCTCTTGAAAGTCCATCTGGGTTAGTTTCAGAAGTAATATCCTCCAGCCATTCATCTTGTTCTTCTCTGGGCAGGCAGTGTGGACCAAGTGACTTTGCTGCATTTGTCCCCAGTCACAACAGATCTGGATCCCAACACTTAAAGGACATGCAGAATTCCAAGGGAGAAGACAACCCTGACCAAAAATTAATGGAGAAGACAAGCCTGATCACAAATTTAACAGGCTTAATCTTTTTCCTTAAAACAGAGGTTTGCTGTTGTGATGCATGTGGTTTGCATACTTCAAATTATTATGAAAAAAGTCATCGGTTGAGTTTCCATGTAATAAAAAGTCCAAAAATACATCAAATTAAGCAACAAATATACTATTACAAGTGGGAACTTGCAAAATTGTCTGCAGCCAAAGTTCTCTCCTAAGATGATTGAGGTGTCATTACATCAAAGAGGTAATTCCTATGGTTCATATACTGGCATCCCCTTATCATTTGCCCATGGTCTGACAGGTGTGTATGATACTCTATTTGAATGCTCTTAGGCTGCACTGAGACTAGAACATTTCAGAGAAACTAAAGTCTGATGATAATAAAGGAGGAAAACAAAGAGGCAGGGGGGAGAGAGGAAGAAAGCCTGAGGCTCTGCTTCAGAAAAAAAAGCCACTAGAAATTACCTTTCTTCTCTCCTAAATTTACACAGCTCCCTGAAGATCAAAGAATTATTTCCCAATGCAATAAACATATCTGAGTCTTCTAATTTCTCCCTTCCCCTCCCACCCTCTTTTTTTCTGAGGATTTTTTTGGGGGGAAGGGGTTGGTTTGGGTTTTTTAAACAGAAGCAGCATACTCAAGAGACAGGCCTCAATCATTGTGCCGACTCATCTAGTCCATTTGTACTTCCACTGGCGCCTTGCTAAATTCCATTTATTCTAGGAGACTTTTGGAAAACACAAGCACACAAAAATGATGCATGTCCCGCTCCTCCTCTCCCATACTTAAAGAAGGAGGTGAACATAGGAAGGATGGATGCACACAATGAGGGAGTTGAACTCAGCCAGGGAGAACAAAGATGGTCATGGAGATGATGTCAGACCCTGAATTTTTAGTTTGCTTTGTCAAGACCTCTGTCTCCCAGAACGGGTGGATCGAGTACCCAAGTAACGGTACTTTAAACTGATGACTGTCCACAGCCATCCAATCTGCTGTGTTCATTTTCTCCAGTCCACAGCAGGAAAGATGAGGGGGAAAGAACAACACCACCCATCACTGACATTGAGCAAGAGGTTTGGAAAGTGAAAGAGATATTTTGAAGTTATTTGGCCATTTTTGCCTCATGCACAGTTTTTTGTGTTCTTTCATTTCTCCCAAGAGCTTAATATACCATGGTTATTTTTTTTTCCTCTTTCAAACAGTTCAACCTTATACACATGATACTGAATGCGCAAAACACAACTGAAACACTCCTATTTAGTGTGAAATGCACATAAAAAAGCACTTAGTGAAACAACTGAAAAGCAAACCTAAAATACTTGACAACCTTCACAAAATATTAACGATTAAGGACAACAACTTTTCTTTAAGGTAGATAAGGGAATATTCCCTAGCTCCAATAACTAACAAAGAACAAGCAATATTCTTTGCTTGGACTGGACTTTGTACAAAGACTGTGTTTTTCCATTATATTGTTAAAGATAAGAGTATATTCTTCAAATTAGAGCTTGCAGCATGTACCTTAATCTTTCAGAAGCTACTCCAATTCCAGCTTTCTTATAGGCACTGGCTTGTGAGAGACCTTTACATTTTAGTCTATAAATTAAGAGCTCACTTGTTGAGTTGTCATCTTCACTTCTATTACTTCTCAGGTTCCTTCCTCACACAAGCACCAACTCCAGAAGAAGAAAAGAGCAGGAAGATGATAGAAACCTAAACATTCAGCAGCTCTTACATCAGTATTAGATATATTTTTAAAACAGGAACATAGCAAGGTCTGCAGACAATTGACTTTGCTTTAAGGAAACCAGAACTAAAAAGAACGCCTACCTCAGTTCAAATGAATAGAAGTTCCAAGTCTAACACACACATATAAATGAAATTTTACGTACAAATGTACACACACACTACTCAGGGTAACTGCCCTACAGCCTGCATCCCCAACAGGTAACATCTGAGAGACCTCCAGGACCAGCCTCCCAGCCTCACTAGCTCTCATCTGTGACCACAGGCAGTCTTCCAGGCTTCAGCGACTGGGAAATTTTAACAGCCTTGTACTAATAGCCTAATTAACAGCCTTGTACAGCAGGAGTTTACTGCCGATGTTAATAAAAGGCAAATCACTCCCAGCCCTTGTGTTAAACCACTTCTGCTCAATGGCAATCATTAAAGAACTTTGCTCTTTAAAGTGCTCCTTCAAAAACCACAAAGAAATCACTCCAATAACAGTGGAGTAGATTTTTACGTCTTGAAGTTGAGTACCGATAAGCCTGCTACCATGGAAATCCTGCTACAATGGGAGGCAATAACCCATGTTAACAGAGGTACTTTAAAACACTCTGAGAGTTTGCTCACTGTACCAAGCAGTGGCTCTCTGTGCATTATATGTTGAGAACATCAATATAAGGATTTGCTTTATTCAAAGACAAATTTACAGCAGCCCTCAGAAACTAATGATACATGCCAAAGCTATTTCAATCACCAGTACTGATGTGCCAGCACATCTGTTTCTTCCATCTAAATGTTCAAGATGGTACCAGTCAGAGGTCACAGTTTGCTGCAAATTACCCACAGAGGATTCAGCTAATTTTGCCTACAAGCTGTTTAACTTTCATCATTGCATTTAAATTTTTGATCATTCAATTTCTAAATAATTCCCTGATTTTATTTAAACTTAGCAATTCCTTAAGCAAGCCCAGACAGTTTAAAAAAATTTTAAAAAAGCTACAATACTCCCAGAAATTCCTGAAGTTCACAAGAAACCATACCTCACTTTCAAGAAAACCAGAACAGTTTCTAAAGGTAAAGATGGCATAGAAAAATACAACTCTTGTCATTCAGCAAGTATGTGAAGTATACAAAGCAGTATAAATTTTTCAGCACAATCAGATATGCCCAGAAGAGCTCTTATACATTCTTAACTCTAAATATTCATGGAAGAAAAACATATCCAGTGTATTTAAGTCTGTATTGCTTTTGCAGGTTAAAGAGAAAATACATCAATTTCTTCCATTCCCATTCTGATTAATCCCATATTTTAACACAGACTAAATTTGAGGGCTAATCCCCTTTAACCCCTTAACAACAGCAAAGCAGGAAACTAGAAAATCTCTGAAGACAAGCCATTAAAAGTTGCTTAGCTAAAAAGACACCTGCCATGGTTAGGGGTGCATACTACATATAAAACCATTTAAAGCTTCTTAACTTCATCTAGTCATTGCTGTTGATGAACACCTTCCACAGCCTCCCAGACGCTATTGTCCCTACAGTATTGTCCAAACTCTATAATGCAGAATAACAAAATTATCAACGGGAGCCCTAAGGCACTCTTCAAGAAGAAAATAGCAGAAATAGAACAGAACTGTATTTTTTTATAGGAGATTATGTTTGCGTTGTTCTCTCCAAATTCAGGGATCTTCCCTTCTGACACATTTTGCATTTATGGTTTACGTTACTGAAACTGTCACCAACATGAACTATGGCTTAAAACTGGGCAGTTTCATTACCAGCAGAATGTTTCTAGATTTGATTTTTTTAAAAAAATACAGATATTAACTTGATCTGTATAAGGAATCCTTCCTAAAATACAAAAAAGCTAGAAATGCAAGACTGTAGCTGATACGTGCTACAGCACATATTTTAAATGTGTTCTGACTGAAATATGCCTCTATTCTCTGTCCTCATGCTTTTACCATACATTTTTACCCTGCAAAGCATGAGTCTGCTCTCATTACTTTCAGTTCTACATTAGGACCGTAGTCTTTCCTGCCTGGGCCAAGATGATTCCCACTCCCAGAAAATATTATCCCATCCCAGTTCAGCACATTCATGCCTCCTGCTTATCCTGCCTCAAGCCTGCTCCAGCCTCCTAAGATAGGAAAGCAGATTGAAAAACCGGTTATGATCCTGCTGTGAGCAGACTGGGCTGTTCAGGGAGCCAGAACTGCCACCAGCTACTGCAGAAAATGACTGCTGAAGACACCCCTGCAGCTCAGGTGAACACCCACACAAGAAAGTCAGGAGCTATCACAGCTGAGTATCACACTGTCATGATCCCAAATCCCACAATTTGGTAATCTGGCAGAACAGCTAAAATGCAGTGCTTTGAACTGTTGCTGCAGAATGCCCTAATATTCCCTGCATGTGGACATGTGTGCACATGTGCTGGGACAGTAGAACTACAATTATAATAAATCACACACAATACATTAGCAGATATTGACAGGCTTTCAAAAGACTCCTGGATTTGATGGCAAGTGCACAGTGGCAATTAGGTTTTTGGGTTTTTAATTCAAGTGGAATAAAGTTTTCCTTTGTAAAGCAGCTGGAAGTCTTTGTTTAAATACTGTAATTCCAATATTTGTCATACACTGGGGATTGTACTAGACTATTCTGTGCTATGACTTAAAATTCCTACATAGCTGGATTTCTGTGGTAAATCAGAGCAACCTTAAAAATTGCTGTAGTTTACAGACCCATTTTACAAATCCCCAGATTCTGAGTCAAAGCTCAGAATAAACAGTGTTACCAAAATAAGTCATCACAGTCAAATACACCAAAGCATTTAAAGGAGTGACTTTCTTTAATGGCTTCCCAGTTGCTCCCAGGGAGCAGCTTCGCACACGTTGCTCAGCAGCACACTGCTGTGCTACTCTGCCTCTGGTTCTCTGTATGACCCTTGGATTGCCCATAAACTTCACCATTTCCAGATCTAAAATACAAAGTACACCACTTCATGGCCTTGTAATAATGAAAACATGTTATCGATGCTTTGCATTAGTTGAAATGCATCAGGACTATTGTTTACATTTGTGAAGCTCTTTGTCAGGTTTTTCTGCTACCAAATGAGGCGGGCACAAGCTGGACAAACAGTGGCTTCTCCCTTGGTAGAGCCATCCCACAGTCCCACCTATCACAGCATCTTGCAATGTGAGCATACATCCTGCCAGATAAACTTTTCTGGGGTGCTACATAGCAAGCTTCCACTCAGCAAAACTCCTTAATTTTACTAAATTTCACCTCCATATAAAGAACCCTATTATAACTCTCTTTTGGAGGCCAGAGCTGGGAAAAACATTCTATGCAAACAGAAAATAAAGAGTTGTCATTTAGTATTCTGAACCAGGCTGGCTACTCACCAGCTGTAATATAAACACTACAGATCATGAAGCTCCTATAACCATCTTCTTTATTTCCACTGAGGTATGTTTACTGAGCTTGTTAATACATACCACATTGTGGCAACTGTCTTCCTATGGAGCACATTAAGAAAAAAAAAGCAGTTGTAAAGGAGTTTCAAACGAAATTATTATCAATATACTATAAAGTCTTATGAGGAAGTAATTTGTGCCTTCACCAAGAAAAAATCCCTCTAAACCATACTTCAGAGCAAACTGGGAAACTGCCAAAAGAGGGTCAGTTCAGTAATGTTTAAACTTGCAGGTTTGGGTTGGAGATTATATAAAAGAGTAGAAGCAGGTTTTCTAACATATATTCTGCAATGAGTAATTTGTTTTAAAAGAAGCTCACAGCAACTTGGGAGTTTTGAATCCACACAAATTTCTTAGGGAGGGGAATAAATCACTCTTTATGGTTTTTTAATACAATAAAGCAGGATGCTGATACTTATGTTTCCATGTTGAGACACAAAATTCAGAGGACCCCTCTTATATTCCTTTGCCAAAAGGTGCTATCTGCATTACTAGGGGACATGCATAATCAGTGTAATTATGCATGAGTAATGCTAACAAAGTTTTCCTTAAATTCATTGAAGTCACAGAAATGCATTCTGGTGTAGTAAAGAAACTGCACAGAAAAAATGCTTCACATTTCTCACTACACTTGTCTCAAAACCCAATTTATTCTCAAATTCCTGCCCATTCTAACAAATTACAGTGGTCTTGCAATGCAGACAGATATCATTCTCAGGAACAGAGAGGGAAAACCAAAGGCTGATTCACATCAGTGGATGGAAAAAAAAAAGCCCATGATAAAATCTTCCTGAGCTTCAGATTAGCTCAGGTGGTTAAATAACACCAAGGTCATTAGTTCAATCAAGTGTGGACCATTCACTCAAGACCTGGATTCAATGATCCTTTCAACTCAGAATTGTCTGTGATTCTGATACCAGTGACTTCCAGACTGGATTTGCCCACCATATTTCCAACAATTATCTGGAAATCATGGCTGGGTTTTCCACAGAAAAAGAAGTAACAAGCAGGTTGCTACTACTTACTAACCTAATTTCCTCCTTTTTCACCATCCTAAACTTGATACAGTTTATCATTTGCTCTTGAACAACGAAGCTCCTAGAAAGGGAAATCTCACCATGTTTTAAATTGTTAGTATTATATTTTAATTGTAAGGATGTTTTAGTCAAGCGGTTTTAATTATTACATTATACAATCTAACATAATCATCCTACTATTTTTTTCAAAACTAAAATGTTTGCTTTTTTAAAAATGGCTCTAACATAGTCGTCTTTCCAAAAATATAAAAAAAAAAATATGAATTAAAAAAAAAAAAAAAAAAAGACGGATGATGGCTTAATTTATACATTCATTATTTTTCCCTTAAATTTTGTTCCTTCCCTTTTGCACGTAAAACTACCATCAAATTATCATCTCCAGCAACTGGAGAGTTACTATTTTAAATGTTAATTAGAGAACAGACATTACTGTCAATATGTAGAGAAAAAAGAATGTTCACTGAAAATGAAATAGATGATTTGTAGACAAACATTTTTATTAAAGCAGTTTCTCTTTTTGGCATCAAAGAAATGCTGGAAGCCAGGAAGAAGTTTTTGGTTTGTTTCAAATAATTACTAAAGGTTTATTCATACCATGTAATTTGAAGGGCTTTTATTACAATGCATAGTATTTGCACCAAGACCAAGGTATTTTCTTTTCTACACTCACGCTAAAAAAAGAGTGAAACATGGACTAAATTAAATTCACTGCTTACTGGAAAATCCAAGCAGCTATGAGAAGTAGGGCCAAGATCCAAGCTTAGGAAATGCAGAAAAGCACCTTTGCAAAAGCTGTGCAGTAGTTTGCAAATCTATTCTGCAAAACTAATTTTTTTCCAAAAATCCATAATCTGATACAACACCGAAAGAAACAGGATCTTGGGCCAGAAACCTGAATTTTGGCACAGAGAGAATAGATAATTTATCCTCTCTCTCTCTCTGGAGGTAAGTGGGAAGGCAGAAAAATTGTGCAGCCCTTCCCACCTCCTCCTCCTCCTCACAGTGATAGGCATCTACCACCTTGAGAGCTGTATTTATTACGGTCTGATTAAGATGCTTTATAAAACATAATAAGCCATGAGATAGTATAAACACATATGAAATACCTGGTGTGCAACTAGCAATAATGGCTGAGGTATTCATAACTGTGTGTGAGATTTCAACATCTTCCTGTAAAAACAGTACCATGCAGGTCTCAAGTAATACTTCTTCACAGAAACCCCTTTTCCTTCTCTGGATACAAAAGACTTGGGCATCGTTCATTTTTGCACAACATTTCAGAATTGCTTAAATACCTCAGGATGTGCAAAGAGGAATTACAGTTTAACTACACCACCACTGCATTCATACAGCAATCTAGTACCTGGTGTTTGAGTTTTGAAAGAGCTTGCATTTGGGTCACTCCAGCAAAGACAACAAATAAAATTCCTTATGAATTTTAATTGTGAAACTTTGTTTCAGTTGCAATTGCACTTTCAGAAACTCCAGGTACATTATTACACATGTGTTATTGTACTTCATAACTCTATAGAATGAAGCAAAGGGGTACAGAGTGACTGAAAGTGGACCTTGGAGAACAATCCAAAATCAAAAGCAAAGTAAGGAAACTTACAAGGACTGCAAGCCACTTAATCCTCTGATGGCCTCATTAGGTACAGTCTTCAGCTGATTGTTCTGTAGGGTTCTGTAAAAATCCACTGTGTTAATAAAGTAGAATTTGACAATCATCTTTATCAGTGGTAGAGGTAACAGAAAAGCCCATAGTCCTGTTATGGTTTCCCAGATTTCTAGTGTATGTAAAAGCATGTAGAATTATCAAGACCAGATACCCAAAGGCAACAATGAAACAAGAAAATGGTCTATTTCGGTTTCATTTACAACTCATTCCTTAACAGCATTAATTCACAGAGAACAAGCTCTGACACAATATGCTGAGATTCTCTTGGGAACTTGATGAAGAGGTTAAACAATGTAACACTAGGACAAATTTGATACAAGAGATGATTTTTTCTGTTTTCTTGTGGAATTATCTTATACATGCTAGAAAACACACAAACCTCTAATTTTTCCTAAAATCACATCAATACACAGTGCATTAACAATCTAATTTACAAGGTGTGCTCACATCAAAAGCACCTTTGGGCCAAGCTGAATTAAGCTATACTGTTGTCAGTTTCTTCAAAATTCTCTTATAGGTCAATGTAGGTCATTGAGTTCTTTCATAAAGAGAATGTAAGTGACCTTATATGGTTTTGGTGCATACTAGGGTAAAAATTCAAGTAGACAAGAAAGTTAACTGTTAATTAAGACCCAAGTTTCAAATTTTTCCAAGAACTGCTGGAATTTCAGGCACCTCTGGTGCTGAGTATTGCAATGCATATGCCTTCAAGAGCTTTGACACTTTGCATTCAATTTACAAAATATCATATAAATAGTCCTGCAGATGGGCAGTTCCCTAATCTGCACCCTGTTTATAATGCCTGTGCTTTTCTCTTTAAAACCTCAAGGTCTGCTATTTTTTTAAAGTATGTCTTTAATTAACTACCTATTACCCTGCTAGCATTTGGAAATATTTACAACATCAGAAATGCTACAGTTTCTGAAGAGAGGTTTTTATAACCCCAAACAACAAGGAAGCTTTTTTTATCCTTAGCTATGGAAAAATAATTGCCATAAAAATTCTTATCTCAGAAAGAAAAATAAAATATTTTTTTAATAGTAAGCCATTTTCACTTAGAGAAGCATCAAACTATAGCAACTTTTTCTATCACCAGAAGGGAATAATTCAGTGTATTAAATCTCTAAGCACTAGTACTACCTGATAACGTCAGGGCACCTGACAGAGTATGCTGGAAGGGGTGGAAAACAACAAAAGCTTACATGTCCTTTTTAGGATTTTTCCTCTGATTCTTCTGCTACAAGATACACTTCAGAAACAAGTAAGTGTTCTAATAAAATGCAATAATTATAGTTTAGTCAAGTTCATCACTGTCATCTTAACCATATCCAGCAGGTTTTGTAAGGAAAAAAAAAAGAAAATAAGTAAGAGAGCTATACTTTAGGAGGACAGAGGGCAAAAAAATTCCCTCCAGCCTACCAGTAAACAGTCTGGCTGTGCACTAAGAAAGCATACAACCAGCTATGAAGCTGTAAAACCCAATTACTTACAGAACTTTGAGTTCTTTCAAACCGGACAAGGCCTTTGGATGGATAAAACTAAGGTCATTGCCAGCCAGTCGCCTGGAAAAAAATTGCAATAATAATTTCAGTCACAAAATACAGTACTTCTACAACCACCTAACTAGGAAAATCACTCCTATATCGAATTTTGCAAGTAATTATGCATTTTGCATTCAATTATGCTACATTCACAATCTTCCAAGTTTGCAGTTATTTTACTTACTGTACATCTATAACAATGAGAATGCATTACTCAGCCTCTTCTGCAAATGTGCTAGAAAAAACATACCCTAGAATCGTGAAGAACCTTCTCATGGTACTAGGTTTGAAAGTGCATTTACCAACACAATCCTCTGGCTTTCAGCATTGCTCCACTGAAACACATGCTCTGGTACCCACATATTTTTAACCTATACAGCAGTTTCTAAAGCAAGTATGAAGTTAAAATAAAAATAGCTAGATGCTACAGCAAAGCAGCAGAAGTCTCTACGGGAATCCCACATATGAAAACAATATTCACAAGCAAGTGGTATGTTCACTCAGTGCTGACAGTTGACAGGACACCTGCTGATATGACCAAGACATAATATTGGTAATATTTCATTTTTTTGGTCAGCTATTTGGAGGAACTTTTCAGGAAAGGAAATTCTTTTGGGGCAGAGAGAAATGGAACAGCCATACACACTCTCAAAATGTGGTTGGTTAAATTTGGACTGCTAGACATTAACAGAAAGTAAATTATGAAAATCACCATGATATTAAAAGTAATAAAAACAGGAGATGCTGCAGAATACAAAGCAGGAAAGCAGAAACAGCAGTCAAAACAGCTGCTTCCAAACAGCACATTCCCCTTTCCCCCACTCTTCTTTTTTTCTTTAACGTTTTACCTCTCCCCTGACCAGCAGATACTGTGCAGTCCAGCCTTGGTTGAGCTGCTAATAGCTGTATTTTATCAAGGGTAAAGACAACAATGCAAAACACCTGGTAATCCATAACTGACAAAAGATGCCGATATCCAAGCTAAGCAAAAGCAATGTTGGACAAGGTTGTGCAATGAAATCATCCATGGAAACACTATGTATAATCCAGTAAGTGGTAATAATTAAAAAACAATCAATGTGCTTTAACAAAGGTTACATAATTTCGAAACCCACCTCTGCTGTTACAGGGCACTGTGAAGCAAGCCAGACACAGTAAAGTGAAAATATTATTTCAAAGAGGCAAACAAAGGAAATAACAAGAGCAACATCTAAAGTATCAGCTTGCCAGAACATAGCAATGTTATTACATTTTTATCTTCGTCTCTAACTACATTTAATGCTTACATAAATCTGCTTGCAACAGAATTAGTGACTTAATAAAACACTGCCTGATAGAGAGGATGCTAGTTACCTTTATTAAACCCATTTCTCAAATGCAGATGGCTATATTTATAAACCAAGGGAGGACAAGAACACTTTCATGAACAAGAAGATGACAGCAAAAGATACTACTTGTTCTTAGAAAACTGTGTTACTCTTGCTTGTTAAGGCAGACATTGGTTTTTAGTCCTGGTATGTTCACACACCCCTCAATTGCTATGGCTCTGACATCACTACAAGCACGCTTAAAAAAACTCCCATATCTGCTGACTGCTGAGAAAGTTTGTCTGCATCATTTGTGTATAATCAAACAGCTCTGAAACTAGAAGAAAAATAAAAATAATCTGTGTAAGCTTATTCTTGAAATCTCCTGTCTACAAGCAACCTCAGAATTTCAGGGACATGATTTTTCAAGTACTTTGAATTTCTAACATTAATGGAAGTTTCCAGATGGCAACTAAACATTCTCCTAAAATTCATTTTGTTGTCTGTAGCTGTCTAAATCAACTTTATTAACTTTATCTGGGGGGATGTGGAGGGATGTTTGCAATACTTCATGTCTTGCTTTGTAACAATTTCCTAAGAAGTTCACTGTGAACAGAAAGAAGTACTGATGAAACATGCTGAGTCTCTACAGCAGAGAGCCAGTAATCTGCAAAACCCGTTTATGTTAAAATGGTTTTGAAACAGCATAACACAAATCCTTAAATCAAACAAAATTTAACCAAGGTTGTAGCACCGAATCATTTTGCATACAAACACTACTATGATTACATATTACACAATTCAAGGAGTGGCAACCCTGGTAAATGTGTCAGGCAGCTCTGGCTGCAGCTCAGCCAAGGTTCCCAATTAATCTAGTGTGCGTGTGGCTTGTCAGGCATCTGCTCCCTCTCCCAAAGAGGCTGGAGATTACTTTAGCTTTAAAAAGGCTAAACTAAATAGAGTTGCATAGTCTCCCCCAACCTGAATGTCACTAACAACAACCTAAAGAGCACTGGAAACAAATCACAGCTGAGCCAGAGCAAGACTTGTGTGACTTCAAATAGTAGGACTTTGCCTTCCTCTAGGCAACTCCTGCTTCTTCAGCCTTTTTGCAACCAACCAACAGAAAAAACCCAACCCTTGCAATCAATTACATTTCCATTTCTCCACCATCTGGCAGTGTTCCAGGAAGTGCACAAAGGCTTTACTAATCAGTTTGCCAAATACATATTTATCATTCACATCCTAGCCTTGGGGAGCCGCTTGTGAGGAGGTTCCAACTGCAGCTCTCAAGCAGACAAAGATCAGTATATCACACACTGCTCTCAACATGCTTCCCTCTGCAGCAGCATGCAGCAGCTGGAAGGATGGAAACGTTTCTCTTTACATAACCAGGTTCATTTTAAAGAGAGAATTGAAAAATTAATAGCATACAGTATAGCACACATACAGCATTATAAATTAAGATGTCATTGAAATCATCCAGTCAGGTTTTCCACACTACTTTCTTACAGCAAGTCTTAAAAATATTTATTACTAAATATTTTAAAAGCATCTGTTTCTCTCTCTCTCATGCACACGGTAAATGGGCTAAGGGAAATCACAGCTTTACCAAGGCCAAAATGATAGCACAACAGAAAGGACACAACTTCCATCTCCTTACAGCAAGAGCCACTATCCTGCTTGAGAGCAGCCCTGGAAATTTCGGCTCTATGGTGGGACAACTTCAAATTGCCACAAAGCAGCACCTGAGGCAGCCCTCTATTTACACTGTCAAGGGAGTACCCATCCCTCCCTTCATTCTGAGTGGAAATGATTACAGGGACCTGGTCAGAAAGTCCATCTGTTTCCAATGAGCCAAGGTACATCACCATTAATTAGAGCTCTTTCCAAAAGGCAGCAGGCTGCAAAAGAGATTCACCCACAAAGACAGTAAAAACTTAATTGAACAGACAATTGTAAAGTGTCCTGCCATGCTATAAGGCCACAGAAAAACTTTATTTGCTATCTCTTACTTCTCAAGGCACAGACACAGCAGCAGGCATCATCTGAAGTGGAATGAAAATGTCTATCACACTGATACACCATGAGTTTTTCTGCTAACTCAATCCTGACTCCCCTTGTTTGGAGACTCTGCCAAGGACTGCAGGTATCTGGAATAAGTGCATCTGAGTTAAACCTTGAAGGTTTCTGCAGTGGAGTCATGGCTGTAATGTATGGCTACAGTATGTACCTTTCTTCTAGGTGGGCAATCTTGTAATTGCTTAGCATTGAATGTTGTAGTCTTCTGTATTTACTTTAAAAATAAAAATTGAGTGTTTTAATGGTAAATTTGGACAAATTCAAATTACAGAATCAATTTCAGCACAGCAGGAAACAGAGTAGGACACACAGAGAACAAAATACTTCTGCTAGCCTGTCATACAGACGTGAGCAATACCCTTTAATCATTATTTTAAGTGACACAGTAAATAATGTCCAGATGTGGAGGACACCTTAAGACTAGCCTTTCATGGTGTCTCATTCCCAGAGTACACAGCAAGCCTAGTTTCTTGCACTGAAACTGCAGCTAATACTGTTTTCTCTCTTTTGGGAAATTAAAACTTTTGCAATTATGCATCTGGCAACCCAGCTGCATGTTAACCGAGCCAAGTTAATCACTGGTGTCACTCCAAAAATCAGGAAGGGTGTCCCAAGGATACATTTTTGCCTGTAACAATTAAAACCATCACTCTCATTATGACAGGACGCAATAAAACTTCTTGGAAACCTCTCTCTTTGTCTTGCATCCCAGATGGTAGTTAACCTCAGGATACTTGAGCAAAGAGTTTCATCTCCTTCTCTCCATCTGAAGGTCTTGTGCTCATACAGAAAATGCTTTTGCTGTGGATTTTGGGTTGGTTTCTCTTTTCCTCTTGGTGGTATTCTGGGATGCTTCTAACCTTTTGTCTATCTTGTCTCCGATAAAAATATAATGGCTGCTTTCTTCACAGATAAAATTCAAATAGTGACACAGGCTGAAATCCTGATGTCATAATAAAACACCTGATTTATTATTTTTATTTCTACATTAGCTGCTTTGTCTTAAGACCCAAGACTCAAGTATTTCAAGGTTTAGTCAAGCCTGAACCTTCCATATCCATCACTGTCCCTCTGCCCAGCCAACAATTTCTTATAGCTATCCAACTTTTACATACCTATTTTCATCCCACTGGAAAACATTCCACTACTTCTCCACCTGTAGTTTTGCAAACTCTACTTTTTGTGCTGTCTTACATTGAAGTATTCTACTATCTTTATATGCCTATCCCTAACTTCCACTTTTTCTGGGTTCTCTGTTTCCCAAATACAAACTTGAATTTTACTTTAAGTTCTCCCACAACAGAAGTAATCTTTGAAAATGCCTCAGAGATGACTTAATCCATGATGCCCAGCAAGTGTTTCCTCAAACCTAAAAAAGAGCTTCAGTTTCCATCTGTGCCAAGTGTTTCCTCAAACCTAAAAAAGAGCTTCAGTTTCCATCTGTGCCAAAATAGCAGTCACTTTGGAACAGAATTCTGTTTTTCTTAACAGATGATGCATATTTATGTGCTACAATTTATTAATCAAGGTTTGGAACTCTACAGGAGAGGTACAGTCATTTGCAGGAAAATACAGGGTTTCGCTACATCCCTTGTGCCAGGGTGGATGCCCTGCCTGGTCAGGGCACACGCCTCTGCAGACAGCTCCTACCCAAGATGGGCAACTGCAGAAAAGGAGGAGCTGGTAAATGAAAGCTGTGTATCCAGACTAAACTTGGCTTTGCTTTTCTATGAGTAGCAAACAGACCTTTTGGGACTTTTTTCAGCTGCAGCCTGCCGAACTGCTGGGAAGCCAATCTATTGCCTACAGGTTACTCCAAATTCCTCCACACCAATTTAACAAAACTAAATGGATACTTTATTCGGCTGCTGCTAATGGAAAATGCATTTGTCTCCTCCTCTTCTTGCAGTAGTTTCAGTATTATACATATAACCTCAACGATTATTTATAAAATTGTGAGTACGTGCACCAAGACACATCATAACTGAAAATAGAGGACTGTAACTACAACCAACACTGAAACTGCACCAACTCCATTTCTTGTCATGAACTTTCCCTTTCCAGCATTTACAGCTTTCTCAAAGTTATACTGAACTTTAAGATAATTGCTTGTTTTCAAAATGCACTTTGGGTCTAAAAAGCTAAAATATCTAAGTAAACTAAACTGACTGATTAAAAAGTCTAAAGCTCATTCATAAGTTCTATAGTTAGATTATCAGTAAGAGAAACCAGCATCCACCACAGACAAAATACACTCTATGATAATGCTTTTTATGGACTGTCAAAGAACATTTTTTTTAACAGGAAAATAAATTACTACGGATTTTCAGGAACGCAAGCATTCACAACCATGCAAAATATGCTCTATCCTTTCATTTTCAAGCAATATCTGTATTAGAGCAAGACCTCCTTTAAGTAGAACCCACAGGCTGCAAGACATGCACCGAAAGACATAATATAACATAAAACAATTCTTATACACTATGAGTTGTTGAAACAAGCAGCCTTTGTAATCTCAACTAGTATTCTGCAGCAAAAAAGCTCAGAAGTTTGGATAAATTTTTTAGCATGGACATATATGTCATAAACATAAGCAACAATATCATGGTGTCTTGGAATCTGGTTAAAACCTAGTCTACAGCAGAAATGCTGAGTTGTTGCAGAAAACAATTTTGATTCCTCTCACCTCCAAAGCAAAATGCAGAATATATTTTATAAAACACATTCTCTTCTCTCTACTTGCCTTTGCACATCTTGTATTATGTTTGTGGTAACTTTCCTTTGCTTTACCACAGGCCAGATAGACCTTTCCCTTGATAGCTATCTCAACACTCAGGTAATAATGCATTTTACTTACCTAGTTTGTACAGCAGAGACACAGAGATGAAAGCCACTGAGTTTGGTTTTGATCAACTGGGATGCAACAAATCAATTAACTACAGACTTGTGCTTTTAGCAGATAGTGCTATTAGGATGCTCAGAAGGTTTCCAAGATCATGAAATACGTTAATGGTCAGATACGAGAGGTGAAAAAACTGCTGCTGATATAGTAAATCCTGTAGGTTGCTTTGGTCTGTTCATACAGCCTTGTCTCTTGTCCTGGCATTTATTGGCTATCCAGGCATGGGATCTTTGAATGACTGTGCATCTAGGAAGTGACACTGCAAAACGGGGAAGTGGATTAAGTCTACATATATTTGGCAATTAAACTTCTGTTACTGTTTTTCTAACCACTTCAGATACATACTGGGTAAATGCAAGACCCAGGTTCTGCAGACATCTTCACAATGAATGACCTTAGAGAAATGGAGGTAATTTTCAGTATGATTCTTTGATTCAGTTTAGGTTGACCGTTAACTTTCTTCCAGCTGAAATAAAAGCAAATATTTTAACAGAATAATCTAGAATTTTACTTTTATATAAGATGGGCAGGAAAAAGAACTTTACCAGAGTCTGGTTACTATTTCTATACCAGGACATCTGCCAAGGCTAATTAGGCAAGAGTACCTCTGTACTAACACAAAACTACAAAGTACAAATATCCAAGCAGAGGGGAGGAAAAGAAGTAAAAGAATGACATCACCATGTCTTCTTATGGTAACATACAGCATCATACTATGAAACTATGATGACAGAATATACTCAATTACTTCATCAGAGGATAAGGCATTTATCTTCGGCATACAGGATTAATTTTTTCTCCTTTTTTGTCGAAGGTTTTTGTAGAGCTCATGTGATGACTCTTGAGACTCCAGCCTCGAACTGGCTACCTGATCACTCACACACATACATCTTTTGTTCCATACTCCAATTTCTGAAACCGAAAGGAGGAGGAGGACTGCATGGTACAAGCACCATTTGGAGAACTGTACTTGGAGCTTCTCAAGCTACTGCTCAGCATCCAGAAGCTTCTTATCTGGTTTATACCTTCAGATAGCCCCAACCTGGCAACTGAGTCAGCATAATAAATAAGGCTTGTAAGACTGGTCTTGAAGTGTAACACTGCAAAGTTCAGCCTTCAGGCCATTTAGCTGAGCCAGCTTCTGTGTGTGTGCATATGAACAGAACACTGAAGCTCAAAAAAAATGACAGGTAAGGAAAAAGTTTTGTTGTTCTCTAGAGTACTCGCAGCAGAATAACCAGTTTTGGGGTCCTTATACACAACCATGCCAACTTTGGAAATTAACATGTAGAAACAGAAACTGGAAAGAAAGTAAGTTCCTCATCATCTAAAAAACAATGGAATTTACTCAACCTACTAGCATCTATCCCCACAAATAGGAAAAAACATGCAACTGTCAAGCACAGCAAGAACCTTCTAAGCTACAGAAATATTATTCTTGTATCAGCATGATTGAAACTCATCCAGAATCAAATTGATTTAGGACTCACAGAGATAAGAAAACACTAATTAAACACAGGTTGGCCAACATGTTTTTAAACATGATTTAGCATTTAATGCAGACCAAGTAAGTGATGTTTAAAAATATCTTAGCTGACTGTGGTTAATTCTGCTTGGGAGTCTTTGCCTAAAGGTTTGTCTTGACTAGAATTTGAAGGTGCAAGTTATGACATGCTGACACTTTCTAAAGCTTCGGTGCACACAAGGCAGCAAGCATTCCTAGTGTGAGCTGGCTGGTCAAGTTGTTAGGCTTTTAACTTGCTACCACACAAGAAACCTACACCTTGCATTTTTTCATTAAATCTTTACCTCTTGGAATTCAGGCTGGAGCAACTGAGGAAATCACCTCCTCCAGCTGTTCAAATACTTGGAGCTGGTAGATCGATGAAGGCCACTCGTTGGCTTCCAACCCAATGTCCATATGGCTATTTTTGAAAGACCAACAGCCAGTATCTACACTGGCTGCCTTTGTAAAAAAAGCAGCTGAAGAAAGATCTCTGCCTGTTCCTCAGACTCTGCCGGTGGGGCTGAATGGACAGAGACAGGGCAGTAATGTCTCCAATTGCGCCAGCCTGTTTTACAAGAGGATGTTTAACCACAGTTTTAGTTATCACATGTGAGCTAACACAAGGCACCAGGACAACATGAAGATTCATCCTTACCTTCTCTACTCAAAACAAGTCCTTCAGCTCCAGCTTCTAACTATAAACCTTGGGACTTCTCACATATATGAAAGAGAAAAGAATTGCACCATCTCATCAACATTCGCACACCACCTTGAAAATACTGCTTTTAAAAGGCTTAGCACTGAAGGACAAGGCAAGTCTTTCCATCAAGTGTTCTACAGCCAGGTGAGGAAAGACACAGTATCCTAAACTAACAGCCCAACCTTGGCATAACTCCAAGATGTCTTATTCATAAAACTCAAGTAATAAAAAAGACATGATATTCTCCCTCCCTGCCCAAGGATAATACAGCTTGGTGCTGATGGAGAAATTAGAAGGAAGGGTACCATCTAAATTACACATTGAAACAGATACTATAAAAACAAGCAGCTGTGGCATTTCAGCCAGGTGGTCATCTTCAGCTGCAGTCAAGAGGAAAAATAACTAGACATTTCCCTTGCAGATACTTCCTGATTACAACCTTATGGCAAAAACCCACCTCATTTTCACTGCTAGTATACATTTTAATTATTCCTTATGTTCCTAAAATATACTTTATCAATTAAAAGCCATGATCAGAGACTGTGGCTGGGGAGGGAAGATGAGGAGACATTTAAGCAAGACCTCTTAAGACTTGTAATCAACATGGATATAATTAAATAGTCAAGCAAATACTCAGTTGCACTATTTCTTTTCTTGCAAAAATTAGTTGCATGTGTGTGGTCTCTTGTTCACTGTTTATTCATCTCTCAAAGAACAGATTAGCACTGTGTTTCAGAAAAGAGAAAACTCTTATTGATCTAAGTCTTCCTTTTATTACTTTATTTCCCCAACCATTTTCAACCAGCCATTAAATAAAATCCGTAAGAAAGTTTTGCCCTTGCCTGATAAAAAAAAATCTGAAGGTAGTGTCACAGGAGAGAAACTATTTCATATCATGTATGAGCAAAAAACAAAAACACAACAGATCTTGGTATCAGTACACATCTAGAAATTAATCAAGCACTCGTGTCTGTTGGTGCTTTCAGGAAGGATTTTTTTCCTTGCAGTATTACTGGGTGTGATATAGTTTTTATACCCACCAGTTGAACAGTAGAGAGCACCCTCCCTAGCCGTTGTTGGAGAAGCTCAGGGCCCCACCCCAAGGCTGACTGGTTGGGAAATTACCTGTGCTCCCCTTTGGACAATCACATCCTTCTGTCACAAGTAACCTACAGACAGACATGGAAGAGATTGCAGTCCTCTGCTTCTCACATGGACCAGCAGCCAGACAGCTAAAAGCTTATAATCTAAATCTTGCCCATGAGTGCAGGGCAAAGAAGCTGACAACATTCTAAAGGGTTGAATGGAAATCAAAACAAGCTTAAAAGGTCATTAAGTCAAAAATACTTCTGCTTTATTGGAATAGTTCAAGTTTCTGAAGACAGACTGAAAAACTGGCCAAGAATAAAAATAATTTTGATTTTGCCTTCCTCAATAAGAGGCTGCCTTTTTAATTAATCTAGCAGATCATTCACAAATAGAGTATAAAATTCTTCAAACTACTGTAGATAACTCTGAATATTAGAAGGGACTGCCACCTTTTAAAAGGCCATCAAAACATAACACAACCTGGATATTCTAGTTAAAAATTCACACTGGAAAACTATTTCTTCTTTCTAAAAACACTGCATTATCTAGTTATATTTTCCTCTTCTAGCTTTCTATAAATACTTTGAGGTGTGGTTAGAAAACCATGGCCAAGTTCTTCAAGAATTTTTAGTTTCCATATCATGTTCAGGGCTGCAGCATATTTATGTTAGCATTTTCTGAAGAATACACATCATTAACTGCTAAGGCAAAACCCTTGGTGGTCTGCTTCTCCCTGACTCTGACCATTGCCATTTCAGTAGTTTGCAAATTACTTCCAGATGGGTATCAGTTACACAGACATGGAGAATTTTTACAACATTTATAAATAGTGCTAGAATCCTGCAGACATATGTTAAGTGTGCTATGTAGTGACATGCACGACAAGGCTGTGAATGAGGGTACATGGAGCACTCAACCCAATGGGCAGATTCTGCCCACAGATAAGTTAAAATCCCTTTGCTAGTACCTGTAAATAATAGTCCAATAGGGCACTATCTCAAAGTTACAAAATCCCAGATTATTCCTGCAAATTTGATACTTTGCTGGGGAGTCAGCTGCCTAAACGTGGCCATTTAGTGCCATTTCAGATGTTCTCCTTCACCTGCCATCAAGTGCCATTCACAGCAGCCATTGGTTTCCCATCTGTGTCAGACCTGTCAGTCTGGTGTGGGTGTCTCGGATAACGCAGAACATCTAAAAACAGCCTGGGATGCATATTTGAAGCACCCGATTTGCTTCCTCTTGGTGACGCAGAACTCACTTTTGAATCAAACAGACAGCTGTTCCAAGTCTGGCACTCTGCTTCTTTCACTAGTGTTCATTTTAGGATTCGGAAAATGATCCTCTGAAGTCTCTCCAGACTGCCAAATAACTAATTTCATTGAAGAAATGACAACCCACATTTTAAGTGGCTCCTACTGCAGTGTTTAATCTCAGCCTCTACATACAACTTAGTTGCCAAAATAATACATTCTAATTGCCTCCCATTTCCATTCAATTAAATTCTATGACACTATTTTGCAACATTCATTAGCAAACTCTGCCAAGGGCTAATCGAACACAGCATTTGACAATGGCAGGGCTAAGGCATGGTATGAAGGTAAAGGTGTCTGGGGCTGTCTCCTTGATGGAGACCTCCTAGAGTCCACACTGGTGTGGGTACTGCATTCCCATTAGTTTGTGGGATTTTCATTTGCTTTAAACACAATTCTTGGGAGAACTTCTCAATGAAAAGTCACTTCTAGCACAGATTCCAACACCACTTTAAGTCTTTTCTTTAATTTATTTTTCTTTGGCATGGAGACTAACTCCCAGGTTTGCGTGCTGAAAAAGCAACTTTGCTAGTACCCGGCAGTCAGAATTTGGATCTGTTCAACTATAAATAAAAGCCAGGAAGAAACTCTGACAATCATAGAAAGGAAAAATTGTGGTTGTACAGTAGGAAGTACGAGAGTTCAGTTGTACCTGTTCATAACCAGGAAAAATAAAGAATGAAATATTTTTGTACCCTATCCCATAGAGAAAAAGGAACAGGGAGAACAAAGCAGAAATGTGTCATATCTGGTGCTGGTCATTTCTCTTAAGGAGGAAAGCTGCTTTTGTTTGAAACTGCTTTATTATATTCCCATTTAAGAACCACTTGAACTGAAACAAGAGAATCTGTAGTTGACTGGTGGTTTGGGGTTTTTTTCCCCCAGAAGCTGCTTTAACCCATCAGGTAAGCATGCTAAGAATGATTTAAAGTTTCTTGGTGTTCACACATAATTCTAAGCTTAATGCTAGCCCATTTTTTTTTTCAAACTGAAAACCTGGAATTTAGGGGGACAATGTAGCAAATGGCTCTTACGCAATAGGCACAACAGATGATAGCTGAAGGCTCTGCCTTTCCTCTTTACCTCCTGACACACCTCAAGGTTTATGAAGTTACACAATATGCACACCCATCAGTTAGGTTTTATTGCTTAATTACTTATTGGGGAAAAAAAAAATGAAGTCTCCCACAGTCATCTACATTGGAAAACCAGAATTGTTTGAGTTTTTCAACTTCTGGTGTGAAATATGCCTACGAAGAATTAAAATTAAAAAATGGGGTTACAAATCTAGTATAACAAATCATACAGACATACAGAAGCACATATGATAAAGCATATATGGAATATTGGCTAGTATATATTCTGGAGCCAACCAAGCCTTCCTAAGCCTCTTTTTTTCCCAAGTGACTACTCATGCCATAGAGCCTTTCTTAAATTCTGTCAATTACACAAATGCACCATCTGAAAACCTATTTTTCTTCATACAGCATTCTTGACTATATCGCAGATTTAAGCAATACCTAAAATCAGAGGGAATAAACTAGAACCTGTTAAACATTAAATAAGATATCACACACAATTTATCTGACATAAATAAACTCAACTGCACTTCACAATTGTACTGACCTGAGTCAAAACTATTTAAGAACCAGGTAAAATGGAGCTATTTAAGTGCATTAGTAATGGTAGCTGCTACATTACCAGGATATAAGAGAGATCAAAATTCTAAGGGGAGGTGGAACACATTAAAGCAACCAGTGTGGCTGAGATGCAAAGAAGCAGCTTTCAGGAACCCAAGTCTTTCTTCAGAAGCAAGTAATCCATCTCTTATCAATCTCTCAGTATCTCTGTTTCAGTGAGGTGCGGCGGCTCTACTGGTTATAGTAGATAACCAGAGTCAAAGGGTTCGAGGCTTTATCTGCAGTTTTGCTATAGGGTTCATTTATCCTTTTGCCCTCTACAAATGGTTTCCATTCTTTGCTTGTTTCCTCATTGGTAAAGTCAGAAGAACACTTCCCTACCTTGTAAGGGTGGTCTCTTCAGGGAAACGAGCTGTTCTTTCCCTAAGGTGATTTATTGAAAAACCTCTCACCGCAGCATTCATAGTCCCAGTCTTGCCAAAGTCACAAATAGAGACAGCCTTAATTTGTACTTTAAATGCTCTTTAATATAAGAAATCCTACTTTGTCACTGAAAATATAAGAGAAGCAAAGCAAATTGCAGGAGTTTTGTCTTATCTATTGCTTAGTACTGGAAGTTCTCAAAGCTCTCTTGCAAAGGTTGAACCATTACCCTCACCCTCTCTTCACAGATAAGGAAACTGTAAGGCACACAGAAAGCACTTGTCACAAAACCGTACTTAATAAAGTAGTAAGTGAAAGTCAAACCTGCCTCCCTGTTTACTGTCTCCAAAACCCAACTTAATGAAGGACTATGCTGTGAAAGCATGCTTCGGCTTTGCAAAGGCGTCTTAGTTAAGACTTCAACAAAATACTGAGCACGTGAGCTTGAGGATTCAGAAATCCAAGTATCATTTAAGTAAAACACAAAAAAAGAAAGCTAAAATGAGAGTAGGACAAAAGGGAGGTGGGAAGTAGGAAAAAAAAAATTCTGCCAGAGAAATTAAGAAAAAGAAGCCCTGTACCACAGAATTTTGATATAGGTCAGGATGGGCTTGTGAGCATTGCATCTGTAGCCTACAAGGACAATGGGAGCCAGCTGCTCAGTAAATGAAGCAACATCTATTTTATGGAACTTATGCAACAGCTATACTGTAGTTCCTTCAGAAACGATGGTAATTACACAACTCTTGTGTTATCTTTGGATAACACTGTAATTAGTATGTGTCATCACCCTAGCCATGATTAAAATAATTACCACAAAAAGTCCCTTGTAAGTAGCATTTACTGTCCTGGTTTCCAAACATGTACAAGATAATATTTTTAAAGTATAATTGCTTTTTCTGTTCGCAGCTCAACACTGTTTCTCCAACCACCTTCCACTTCATACAGCCATATGATGTAGCAAAACTTTTAACATGTGTAAAATACTTACAGCTCTTCCAAGTAGGGAAAGTTCTTGAAGGCATCTTCTGGTAGTCTTGTGATGTTATTCATGCTGATATCTCTGGAAAAGAACAAATACAGATTTATCAATAACCAGAAAAGGATTTTTACACTCTACGAAAAGCATAAGAAAAAGAAAGGTTCATCATATAGTATGGTAACAGAAAAAAACCTATTCTAGTATCACACAGTAATATCTCTTTCTAGAAATTTGCATGCCAAACTTTCAAATCAGTGTAATTTGAGAATCCAGTTGCAGCAAAGACCTATAAAATGGGAAGTTGACAAAATAAAGTTTTCCAACACCTTTAAACAAAAAATAATTACTGTGAAACTACAGGGAAGGCATACATGGAAGATGCTCTACAGTACTGTTATCCCCAGTACTAATTTTTACCAACTTACATACAGTTTTAACTCAGATGATTAAGACTCTAAAACCACAACATACGAAAAAAAAGTTAAAAAAAAACCCCATTGTGACCACCCACCAAGCAAATTTTCATCCCACAGTGTCTTTAAAAAAAAGGAATACATGCATTAGGACTTAATAAATAGCTTCTGGCAAATAAGGCTTCTGGAACAACTGGCAAGAATAACAGAAACATGTCCTAGCTCTACCACAGTCTTGTTTTGTTTTTCTTATACAAAACCTATGAAAGTCCTCAAGGTAATAGTTTTAAGCAGATTTCATTCTCAGTCCATGAGCAGAGAGAAGCTGGCAGCAAGTGCTTACATGATTGGTATGTGGACCTGCTCAGCTTTTTTCTTTACAAAGCAGCAGTAAGTGGCAAACTTGGTGCCATCACCTCAGTTCACACCTACACAAAGATCACAGATAATCCAGTCCTAAAGCAAGTTATTACTCAATGTGAGTAAAAGCAGCATGAAAACAATTTGGTTTGATAATTAATCTAACTGCGTAACAATTCATGGCATAATCCAAGTTCTTACTTTCCACTTGGTTACTGGTTTGGGTTTTTTCAGTATGTAGTTAATGAGCAATTCAGTAACACTTGTTAGTAGAGCCTTCCCTGCTTGCTGTCTTCCACATGTTGTTCTCTAGAGTCTATCTGCCACCTCCCTACATAATTCAGATAGAAAGCAAACCAGGCAAAACTACTTTTATCTCACTAATAGCCAACAAGTACCACTGAAGCTCCTCCGTGACATTAACAAGTAACTGGCAACTGATCTGCTGCAACACCTGTGCAGCAGAGACCCTCAGGCATTGCCAATGTGAAAACTGTGCTCTTACACTAAATCTAGAGGCAACCATTCCTCTAAACTAAATGTTTATTAAATAGTAGTCCAAAAACTTCATTTCTCATTTCCCAGTGTAAACTAAGAAAGTTACTCCTCAGCAGCTGCTAACAGTATACTAACCTAACTCAAGAGCAGTGAGATCAAAATAAGGTTCAGCTCATACAAAACAAACCCAACTGTGATAAGAGCCCAAAATAAACCACTATGGTACAAAAGACTTCTTCACTAAGCTCCAGAAGGAGCTGAACTCAAGATGCTTTATCCCTGGACTCTACAGCCTGCATGCTTTAAACAGTGCTTTGTGCCTTGGCAGCAGCCTGGTAACAGTGCAATGCTGTGGCTGCTGTGGAGGATGTTTTTCTTCTTGTGCAGGAAAGTAAATAAATGTATCTGGTACATGAACTGCCATTTGTCTGCTCCATGGGAGACTGCAACTTCTGTTCTCGCACATTTTTCAAATTGTCATAAATACACACATTTCACACATCCAGGCTTGTCCTCTCCTTTCCAGAGGACTGCAAATCCACTTCTAGTATCAACTAGGAAGCATTTATGAAAAGGGCAGAAGAGTAAGAATGGAGTGGAGATCCTAATCTTAAACAGTAACCCACTCAAGAAAATCACAACTCTCAAAAAACCGTCCAGGTGATATAAAACCTTACTGTCATATGCACCATAATAAATGGTGGTACTAAAAAATAAGTCAACAGTACATATCATCAGAAAGCTTATGCATCACTTTGGCAAAGATTTTAGCTGCACCCACATTTGTTGTACTACATGGTAGCTCTTTTTGACAGCTGAGGTAAGGAAACCACATCCACCTGAAAGCAATGGTCTTGAAATTTCCAGAGTGATAAACGCTCAATTTCAGAAGTGTCCTATGCAATCCTAAACAAAGTCAATGGAAACCATGCAGACACACAGAATGGCTGACATCCAAATTCAAAGCAATTCTGGCTTTCTCTGGGATCTGAAATTAGCTAAAAATGTTTTTTCCGTGTAGCTCCAAGTGTTAGGCTCTACAATTTTAATTTAGAAAGTAGATTATTTGGATGTAAGCATAAAACAGATCACCCTACAATGAGGACTGAGAACCATCATCAATATTCTCAAGTTCTACTGAAATTTATTTTCAGTGAAGCTGAATTTATAACAAAACCAGACACAAATATAAACTGCAATTGTCTTTATCATGTCAATCTTCAGGGACTGCTTACCATGATGCCTTGCTAAAAAGCTGAAATATTTATGAAGTTTCTGTATTTGCCTTCATTACATGTGATAGTAACTCTTACTAAATAAATAAGCCAATCTTTATGGCACTGATTTGCAAACTTTGGGGAACATCAAAACACCAACTTTGAAAGTTTCTTAATGATCATCATACAAGTCTTAAAACAATTCTTGTTTAATGAAGAACATTATGTAAAAGCAGTTTTGCCTATATGTAGATATAAAAAAATATTTTCTCTTTTCATTTTACTCTACAGAATCTCCTCAAAGAATGAGTTCATAGGCACTACACGCTCGTAATAAAATATTAAGTAGTTCATGAGTAAGAATCTATAAACAATATTAGGAACATCCATGACACTAAAATTAGATGACTTAATAACTAGTCTCTATTAAGTTTACCTAGTTAATTTGGTAAGATACTCTTAATAACACATAATTAATAGAAGAATTGCAATAGAAATGGCAGAGCACAATTTACTATGACAAAATAATGACAAATAATCCCCCAAACCACAGTCCAAAACAAAAATAGCCCTTGCTAAGTTTCTACTGTTTGTATTTTATAAATAGTCATTTTACTACTCCTAAACTTAAAAAAAAAGAGATCAGTCTATGCAGTATCAAGAAGGCTGTCTATTTAATAAAGATAAATATTAGTATGACCCTTGACACGTCAAAAAATCTCCATGAGAAACTGTCATACACCACCTGTTTCTCTACTAAAAAGCCCTCAGGTCTATAAGCCCAGAACTCATTTAGGGTGCTAATATATTAAAAAGGTTCTAAGAATGAACAAAAGAATATTAATAGTACTTTCCCAGCCTCTAGTAGTGTTCATGGGAAGGATGCTATCACACAACAGACGGATCATGTCAGCAGTTGCCTAAAGCCCCTTTTCAGCAGGACTAAGCTAGAAGACCTACTATGGATTGGGTTATTACATTGAGATATAAGTCCCCTAGAAACAGCACAACACCTGCAAACCTTGGAATTGCTGCCAAACACGTGCACACAGAACTCCCAACAAACAAAACACCAAAATCTCCATATGTTTGCCCTAAATTTTATTGGTAAACTGAAGTCCAGACTCAGTATCTAAAAGGCTTATTATAGGTATCTTGTTCTTCCAACAAGTCCCCAGTATGGTCTGTCAGCCCAGCAAACTACACCTCTGACTTGAAATTAAATTCAGGCCCACATTTATATTGGGGATGTTTTCCCCAGAAAGTGTAGAACAGACACAACAGCTCTAAGAGATATAAGATTATGGTAATGCCATGGGTTTACACTGTGGATTCGCCAGGAAAAAGAAGGAGAAGCCAGAGTAGACCTGCACCTTTCAGCAGGTAGCCATTAACTAGGTTTATCTATACTAAGCAGTCAGGCTAACTCTTCACTCACTAACCAACATTAACCAAGGCAGAGATGGTAGATGCCCCATTCCTGGAAACATTGAAGGGCATGATGGGGCAAGAAGCCGGCACTGAAACTAAAATGATGGCCAAGAAGCTGGCATTGAAACTAAAACATGAACTGCCAAAGGTTCTTCAGTAAGAAACCTCTTTAGCAAGAGGCTGCATCTCGGGGGATAACATGAATCACAGCCTTATAGTTATAATTAGTTTCACCATTTCAGGTAGGAGAAATGTAACACCAGAAAATAAGCACAACTGCACTCCCTCCTACAGTGCCATGGCTGCAGTTTTGAATGATAAGTAAGGCTTCTTACACTCTGTCAGAAGCTTTGTCCTTCTTCCAAGAAGGTAATACAGAAAAGAATACAACTAACTAAAATTAGTTAGTTTGTAACTGTAAATCTTGTTTTGCCATCCCAGGTAATATAGAGATTAATTTTAACAGGCAAAGGTGAAAACCCAAGCCACGGTACTCCAGCACTCATTTGCTGTCTCCAGCCTGCTCAAGTAGATCCTTTCAGGTTATTCTGACAACTACTTGAATATTCATTTCCAACTGAGTTTAGCAAAGTTTTCTGCTTTCACCTAACACAGAAACACTTTAAAGTAATTAAAAATACTAACTGGCAACAATAGTAAAAACAATGAAAACCTCCCTCTGTTGAAAACATGCATCAAAGGAGATTTCTGTGTTCTTGTGAATATGAAACAGTTGGGTTTTCCCCATTTGAAGCTGTTGTGTCTGTTTTCCTTGGAAGAGGAAAGCAGCTTTGCCGGACACAGTAAAAAACACACAGCACCACATCTCATCTTGCATAATGCTGGATATTTAATCACTTTTAAATCAACCAGCAGTGGAGATTTCAGAAAACTGAACTAGAAAACATAATGCACTTAAACTTTTTATTATACTCCTTCTGCAAGAATTCCAGTTCCTGATGTGAGGTTTTAGTTATTTGGATTTTATTTTTCTTCAAGGATTGTTGATTTTACCACTAACCAAAGTCAAAGATCTCCAGGCTTCAGGATGAGCAGAAATACTTTGTCTCTTGGATGGCAACTTACTAATTCTCTCATATTTTAAAAATAGAAACTCTCTTATGTTTAAATAGTGGCTTCAATCACAGCTTTCATCAGTGGCATCACACAAAACAGAGTTAGATGCAATGCACAGCATGTCATAAGGTACTATGTACCTGCAGGCACAGGTAGCCTTCTCTATCACTTTATAGTACTGCCTCTACCATAAAGGAGCCTGACCGTTGTTAGATTTATCCTGAACATTTCTCTTACCAATTGCCAGAGCATGATTCTGGCTAGGAAGAACAGATGACTAGAGATGATGGAAAGGAAGGAGTGGGATGATAATTCTTGGATGAGAAGAAAAGCTGCAACAACAAAGAAGTGACCACAAAATGGGCAGTACAGACTTCCTGTAGGACAGAAAGGACAATAAAATGATAGATAAATTAGCCCAAGATATAAGCAGAGAATAAAAGCAAATGACCCACCATAACTGATGGGCATTGAAAAGGAAATAATGCCAGTCTCTGTGACCTGAGGGACATTTACCCGCAACAGTCTTTTTTTTTTTTAATGACAATACCTACCATTCCTAACTGCATCTCCCCCAACTGTGTGCACATTTTACGCAGAGAAACTTTCCTCACAGCTCTGGTGTGCTGGCATGTCTTCTAAAACCCACAGGAGATGCCAGTGTTACACTTCCTGTCCTAGCTCACATTCTCCTCTCTCAACACTTGGATCTGCACTGAACTGGGGGCACACACACCTTCCCACCACATTCATGAACTGCATCCAGATACATGCTAAAGACCTAAAACACACTACTTTGTAAAAAAGGTCTTAAGCCAAATAAAACATGAAATAACTAGCTATAGAAAAGCAAAATTAGATCTCAACAAACCCAAATTGAGATTGGCTGTTTGAAACAAGTAACATCAAAATACACCTCTGTGCTTCCCAGCACTTCATTAATAGCTATCTACTTTTTGGCTTTTTGACTCTCTCAAGTTTAGAAAAGAAGGGAGAAAGGGAAGGAGTGAGAAAGGAAAAGAGAGGGGAGTGTTGATTGAAGGAAAGAAGATCATGTTTCAACAAGGCACCTTTAAAATCCCATAAAATACTGCCTCTGAGCAAGCTTAACCTGTTTGTTGATAGATAATAGCATGTAATACTGTAGGCTCCATTTAGTCTTTTCCAATGTCTGGGCCCTCTGCCATTGAGTTATTTAATTATAACAGTTAGAAAATTACTTAGGTAGAGCTATCTATATTTGAATAAAGCCCTCCTACCTACCTGTACAAAACCATTAGGTAATAGGTGTTAATCTTACATAAAATTCCCCAAGTAGTAACCATGATCCAGCTTCAGCAGTACTAGGAAAAGCTGAGGCTGTTAATATTTTTACATTAAATAAGCCAGGATATTGCAAATGCACCTCAACATGATTCTAGGAAGTACCCATCAACAATCTGTTACCTTTGGATCATTGATAACATGGATAATGACCTGATTACATTAACACTGGTGAAGATAAAGACAAAGCAACATATATTCTTCTTCGCATATGAGACCAACAGTTCCTTGCACAGAAGAACAAGAGGAACAAAAAAACCCCCACAAACAAACAAACAAAAGGACTGATTATACAGCTGCATGGCAATGGTCAGTGATTCAAGTTTTGTCCAGGTCATATCTGTGTTAACCAAGAGAACTTCCTGGTGTTGTGGCAGCAGGGACAGGCAGGGACACTGGAGCCAAAACAAGTGGGCAGGGGGAGACAAGAAATCAGAGAAACTCAAGGTTAGACTAACGTTAAGTTGTACTGCAATGCTACATTCTTGAAGAAAGACATTCAGTGCCCAACTCCTTGTAGGAACATGTTCACATGATGAAAACCAGTGTAATCCAAATCACACCCCTCAGCAGCCAGTCTCAGGGGAGAGCAGGAACTGAATTACATCCCTGGTTTAAATCTTCTTTCCCATTTAGCCAGTTCCTCCAGGATGGTGATAAAACCACTGAAGGGACAGAATAAATGAGTCTGCATTAATACTGTCTCATATCTTAATTGTATTCAATATGTAATATATTCATTATGGAAATACAATTCAGTATGGAAAGCCTAGAGGATCGGCAAGAAAATTTCAATTAAATTAGAAAGAAACAAATTTGGTAGTAGAGTTTTGTTTTATTGTATCTTCCTGATGACAAGAAGCAAACGATTCTCTTCCAGAAGCACCACCTCACAACTACTGATTTGAATGTATGCACTATGAATCCAGTGAGTGCAGCTAAAATCCAATGACATGCATTACATGTAGACATGCCAACCCCAACAGCGAGAAATTATGAACAGGAAGAAAATACCAGGCAAAGATGATGTTTACAGAGGAACCTACACCTGGAAAGTGTTCAAGCTTGCGATGATGTTTGAGTTCAAAATAAAGTTTAAATAACACACTGAGAAATTAATTTCTTACCTTTTATATATTATCTATATCTATTACTGCAAGGTAGTAGCATAATACCTATACTATTAGCTAACATTTCTATGGTAATAGGACCTCAATGTCAGACTGGCATTGTATTTAAAATTTACATTCTCTCAATTTCTGACGAAGTCACAACTACCAGTGCCCATCTTCCAGTAGGAAGGGTCCACTGGGAATGACAACAGCCAGAACTCTGCAGTATTAACTATCCCTTATCTCCAATCCTTATTGCCATGTCCCAACACATTTTTTTTCCTCCTGATACTTATCTACTGTTCCTTTTAACATGGGCAAAGCTGCTAATAACAAAAGGGAAGATTTTAAACCAATTTTTGCATTAATATAGATTTTTCTTCTTGTTATTCCATCTCTCCCCAGCAACCTTAAGCATGCTCTACTGCCTCTGACATGATCACAGAGACCTCCAAAACTCAAAAGCACAGAAATCTGTTCTGTACTCACACACCATTCTGCAGTAACAGAAAGCCTATGAGATATGACATTTTTTCATTTACTAGCATGCTTCATTTTCCAATTCTTCCAGGAAAACACTCTTACAAGAAAGGAAATATCCAAATATTTAAAGCCTTAGTCAATATCTGCTGTGACTGGCTAAGTAAGACACAGATTGCATTCCCACCCAGCAAATACACTTGCCATTTCCTAAGTACCCATGCTATCTCACTAATGAGCACAAGGTCTTATCATCTGTTGTTTGTATTGCAAGAGAAGCTAAGGGCCCTGTTCAACACGTCAATGGACTGATGCTGTACAAATACATAGCTGGAGACACTCCTCACCTGGAAGAGTTTGCTGCCTAAATGCACGAAACAAACAGCATGGCAAGGAAAACAGGTATGCAGATATAGGTGAAGCAAGCTGTGCAAAATCATCAACAGAACCTGAAGCCCCTCCAGTTGACCAATGCTGCTCCCATGTTCTATGTCCAGCTACTACCTACCATGTCCTTTACAAAACAAATTAATTCTTTCCCTGCCTCTTTTGTTTGTTTAGCAGGAAAACAGGACAGGAGATTGTTCTGACAATTTCTTGTTTGCTAGATATGTAGCTTCTGTCCATTTCGTGGCAGCAGTAAGAAATTAGGCTCTAACTTACATGCAATGTTTTCATTCACTTTTCTGCGGCTCTAACTGGAAACTATGTGACAGCTCACTTGGGGATGAAGCACTTAACCTGATTTTTCATGGGAACAATCAAACTTCAGATTACCCACCAATGCTGGCTATTAAAGAGGATTTTGATTATAAGAAGTTTTAAAAATAGTGGCACACAGAGCCCTTTTTCAGTACAAATAATTTAAAAAAAAAAAAAAAAACCAGCATATAGATCCTGTAGATTTCAGTAAGCTTTTAGCATTTTGCTGAAGCTGTACCTACAACATTTTCACTGGCAGCAACAGAAAACCTGCAAAACTTCAGGCAGGTCTGTTCCTGCAAGAGAAGTAACATCTCCCTCTTTCTCCCACCATATCTCTAAGTTATTTCTCCTGCCTTCTCCTTCCCGTGTCACATCAATATGTTGTTGGGGTTTTTTTTCTTCCAACATGGTGTTTTAGCTTTCTTTCAGACACTGTAACTAGCTCTAATGTACCCTATTCATGTGCCAATCAAGCCATCATCAAGATTTTAGAGAGAACAATACTTGCATGCAAAGCCCTATTTTGAACTGGTATTTGAGCCACTGCAGGCCAGCCATTAAGCAATCACACATACGGTTAATGGCTTATGTTGACACATGGTAGGGAATTAACCTAGAAAAAAATGCCACTGCATTATTGTGAAAGCGATCCTATCCCGGAACTGGAATATAGAGCAAATTAACATGCTCTTCAGTTAATTTTTAGGAGCCAAATTTTGAGTGCAGATTACAGTCTAAAGGAAGGGCTTATTGTAAACTGGAGGAGGAAACAAAATATCTTTCAGTGCAGGAGTATTTCTTTTACACAGAGATTTACAGTTAGAGTTATTTATAGCAGAGAGTAAAATTATGTATTATTCACAGTTTCATAATTATTAGCTCTATGGAATACAGTAATGCCAGGGAATTGAGTACAAAAAAATCAAACCATGTGACAGGCATGCCGATCAAGCTGTCTGTACCAAGATACTCCTCCTGTAACTGTGAGTATTCATCACAAAATGTGAATAACCAATAAGACCACGAAGAGGTCTACGGACAAAACCAAGTGGGAAGTCAGATCATCCACATCCCTGATCTGTAACCAATTGGCATGTCTTGCTACCACCCAAACTCCTGGAAGGAAAGCTTTCAGCATGGTTACATCACAGCTACCCTCTGACTTAAGATGTTTTTAAAATAATTTATACAAAGTAAGATCATCTTAGCTCAAAACATATGCATCTAAAACCATGCATTACAACCATCACTTTTGGCAAGACTTGAGATTATTTGAAAAAGCCAGTAAAGGAAAGCAGAAATATTTCTATTTCTTTTAACCCATAGTTCACATGTAGGGAAAAGGGGAATGCAGCAACAGGTTACACACTTAAAGAATTCAACCAACTATACCCTGGAGGTGTATTTCCGTGCTTTGGGCTCTTTTTTTTTTTTTTATTGTAATCAGGTGGTGGTAGCTGTATTTTATGTAGTATGGCCTCAGAAAAAGCCATATCAGCACAACTATGGAGCAGCAGACTCCTATGGTAGTAGGAAAGACAAGTACTGAAGAAGACAGTGGGAACTTCACACTAAGAAAAAATACCACATGTAGCTCATGCCTGTAATAACATCAACAGAAAACCTAAAGGAGTTTTATGGAAGGGTATTTGTTATGTTTTGAGTAAATAAAGTTTAACACTATACCTGCAACTAAGTTAAAAAAGGGTAGCATTGCCAGTTGTATCAATTGTCCTTACCATCATGGAGTCATATTGAACCATCAGTCACTGAGGTTAACTATGTCATTTTTTAAACAACTCTGACTGATTTTTCTTTATTGAGTTGTCAGTCCCAGGTATAATACATACCTGTGCTTTAAGTTAAAACAGGTATAATTTACTTAAAGCACAGGTATAATACATAGTTGTGCTTTAAGTAAAAAGCTGACACCAACACTTCACGTATGGCCAAGCCACAGTTTTGTTCATTACTACAGAGGAAGTTCTCAAGCACTTTTCCCTTATCGAAAACCTCCATGAACAACCATTGCTGTAACACTAGGAACATTACTTAAGTATGTAATCTAACCAGTTTAATGAGATCTGGGTCCTGTCCGTCCCACCCTCGTCTTGCTTCCCCACCATCCCCGCCACTCCAGTCTCGGGTTTCTGCTGCATAACCACCAACACCTACAAGGCACGTTTCATTCCATTTAACAGCTTCAAGGGCAATTCCATAAAACTTAAACCGCCTTAATAGGAGTGTCGGGAGTCACACTCACCCTTTGGACTTCAAGGACATTACATCCCTCTCCACCTAGCAACACTATTTAAAACAACAAATGTTTCACACCATAAGCTCCCAGTTACAACTCCGGATGCAGCCGAAGTGAGGTTCAGTGCCTTGCCTTGCTCCAGCAGAGACATATTTTGTGGGTTTGGACAGGTTGCTTTTGTTTCCAAGTCTCGGGTTCAAAGGAGAAAAATATTTCTGCATCTCTGTGAGGAAAGAGGAGGCTAAAGCTACCCATGTTTCTGAGCTGTCCAGACAGAGCCTTAAATCTGTTTACTGTTAAAAAAGCAGTGATATCATTGCACACACATATTAATATAAAAATCTTCTGTTGCAATTTCACTGTGTGTTTTTGCTCTGCTGCAAAAAGAGAACATTAACAGCTAGAAATCCAATTTCATAAAAACACCAGCTTTAGTAACTCTAAATGAATTTTATTCATTTTTTTCTGGTTTATTTTGGTCTTCTAGTCTGCCCCACCCAATGTTTAGAAAGCAACCAGAGCCTCAAAAGTCTGGGCAAGATCTACATTTTTAGAAGACCAAAAACAAAAAATAGCAAAACAAAATTGGTATATGAATACAGTCACTGATACAATGAAGCCATATGACAAAATCTAAATGTTGCAATTAGTCCAAACCTATATACAACAGCTTTAGCATTTAAGAATTTTTTTCAATTACATATAACATGTAACTTGGATGTAACTAGAAACTATTTTTGGCAAAAAGCACTCAAAATACCTATATTGTGGGAAAACTAAAAGCACATAGTACAACTTTCTAGTGCCAAAACAGACGTCATGGCAGCACCTGGAAGGACCTTTTTAGAACCAAACGCTTTTATGGAGCAATTTTCAAGGTATCTTAAATAAGCTGACGAAGAACAACCACTTTTGATAAGATGTAAAACTTCAGTTTTGAAAACTTTTGGTCATCAATTATTGCATAGCATTTTAACATAAGAGTAATTCCTACTTTATGACACTTAAAGGATTAAAGTTTGCCTGAAGTTTCCCATGTGGCAGAGTTCATGTGTGCTAACAACCCTTGTATTTCTCTCAGGAAACTGTACCTTCAACAACTGGCAAATCTGCTGCCTATTGACAAGGAGTGTGGCTGAATACAAGAATCCAAACAGCCTCATCAGCCTTCCTGATCTGTAGAGTTATGAGGGTTTCAGCTACGTCTCCCTTTTTTTGATTTGAAATCAATGTCCAAATCCCTCATAGATAGAAATGAAGACATGGGTTAAGCATCTACCTTAGCTTCCAGTGAACCTTAGACATGAATTAAAATGAAAGCTGCCCAAAACATCTGCCAGGACACTTTAGAGAAGAGCTACAGGTTCAGCTTCCATTTCAATAGTACAGGACTGAACAAGGGATATCAAGGAACTATTCAAAGTCAATTTTATTTCTTCTCATATAGAGTGCCAGGAATTACCTTATAATCTGACTTATCACAGAGCTAATCATTTCATTTCAAGAAGCCAAATTCATGTATGCTTTTTGCCTTGTGAAAAAACACACAACTCTTCTTGCTTACTTCCCTGAGAGCCAAGCTGCTTGCCCATTCCCTCCAACAGGCGAGCCCAGCTTCAGGCCCAGGAGAGTCACCCTCATCACTACCAATTGCTGCTGGCATTGTGCAGGCAACTGCACAGCCCCACACATGCCCGGATCTCTTGTTCTCAGGAATTTGGCAGAGGCACAGCCCTACAACTGACACTGCCCCACAGATGACAAGTGCCTCAAAGTCACATCCTCTAAGGATTCAAGAGCCTCAGACAATGCTGCCTGCACCATGCTAAGCTCATGGGGGCCACAACTAACTCCAAGCAATATGGTTTAGCAATACAGTAGAATCTGGCAGGAACAGTCCCGTCTGCAGGTAATAGGCCATTCCACAAAAACAAAAACAACAACAAAAAAACTATGAAGGAAAATAATCAGTCTGGATGAAGAGAAACCAAATGAAAGCATAGAAACTTCATTCACCAATAGATGAAGGAGGAAGGTACTCAGCACTTCCACTTCAAAAGGTCTGAGGACAAAAGACAGACTCTCCTCTCACCTGCAGCAGAAAGCCACGTTAGATGAGGAAATACTATTATAGCGAACTATGCAAAGAGGCTACCACAAGCAGCCCACCTCAACCACTCACAGGCTTCATGAGCAGCTAACATGACAAGAAATCTTCTAGTGTAACAAAGATGGATCAACTCTGACTGAGACATTGGTCCTTGCTCAAAAATGGCCCCTAACTGGAAGAGACTCCTCCAGGATCCCAGTAGCCCATGAACCTGGTTCTTAGTCAACTGAGTCTCTTTACACATTTAAACTACAACTACTGAAACAAAGAAAATTTGCAGGGAATAGAATACATTTTGAATTATGAAAGGAAGAGTTTGGGGAAAAGATTTTTATACTGTACTGGACCAAGCAATAGAGATGTGGGAGAAGGGGTGACAAGTTTCAGGCACAGAGACACTTTCTGAGGTCCTTAACGGCATGCTGATGTGTTTTGCTCTTGTAGGGCTTCCCACTAATCTGCAGAGGTTGTCCCTCTATCATTACAAAGGAGCCAGCACAGTCTGAGCTAGCAAGCCATAAGAGTTAAATGAACACTGCACACCAATTAGAAAAACTCTACAGTTAAAATCAATTGCAATTTCAAGGTAAAAAAGAAAGAGGAGAAAAATAAATCAAAAAACCCTCACTCATTCACACTCTCACAGAAAAAGCTGAGTACAGTTAGCATGGGGAATCCAATCCCTCACACATTCCCATTCCCTGACAGCACATTCACAGCAGTTTTCAATAAACATCTACACAAGTCACTGGAAGGGAAAAAAAAGATCTGTCTTCTTTCATACAATTACACAAAAATAACTGTCATCACAACCATCCTTGTGGTAGAAGAGTCCATATTTGCCTGCACTGAAATCCATCTGCAGCTGCCCTGTGGAAAAGACAGCCAATAATTGGCTTCTTTCACCTCTGTTAACCATGAACAAAAGTGTCATTCAGCTCCCAAAAGGATAGAAGGCACCAATGGATGGTCAGCTCTCTGAGCCAGTGGGCTGGAATAACAATAACCCTGTAGCATTTTCTTTTTCCTTTTGTTTAGTCTTTCAAAGCCCTTAATTAAGCCCTCACAAAGCACCCCTACAGGCTTCTTTCAATGAGGCATTACACGCCTGTTTTCTTGTATTTAAAGAAGAAAAGTAACAGGGAATTCTGAAACACATTAAGCAGTACACACAATTTCCACGTATTCACAACTGAAATACTGTTACATTTTAGCTTTTAAATATTATCATCATTAATAAGAAGTTCAAGCTTACTATGCTCACTCTTTGCTGTACATCCCTCGCTAAATACAGGCAGTCATAAAACTAGCCTATCTGCAACAGTTCACTCAAATCTATCACAAGACAGCAGCCCCCAAAATGAAAGCAAGTGGAACAACGCATGTTGATCAAACATCCCTGGTCGCCCTGAAGCAGACAGCAGAGAAAGGACCGAGTAACACTGAGGCTGCACATGATGCATCAGCATTGTCTGAAAATAGAGCTGGTGAAGGCTAAGTATAAACCCTGCTATGTAAGTGGCCTCTCATACAATTAGATACCTACTTGCATTTAATATAATGAAGGTAATCTGTACTCCACTATTTGGGACCAAACTGATGTAATACTGATGTGTGTGTATTAAACAGGACATTTGAGGATTACATCAGCTTTTCGGCAGTGTAGGCAGATTCTGTTTGACAGAAACGCTACGGAAATTTGTAATACTTGAGCCACAACCGGGAAACAAAACAGTTTTAAGAAAACACCATTGAAATACCATCCTCATAAATGCAGGCTGATTGGAGGAAACCTAGTCATCTAATCCCTTCACACTCCAAACCAGCCAAAGCAGCAGACTAATGTGGTCACTGTTTTTTGGGTGGCATCCAATGCACATGGTGAAGGGCTTGGGGGTAGGTAAGGAGTACCAGGTACAACCACCACTTAACAAAGCCATCACCTGCTCAACAGTGGTCCAAGCCCTCCAGGGTGCTGCTGCCTTACTCCATGTCATAGGTTAGCAAGCATAGTCCTGGAAGTGATGTCCTTACTAAGGGGTGCTTACAGCTTCTTCTATGACCTGATAGAACCTATCAGCTGGCCAGTTTGAATATGGACAATTCTTTAAGCCACTTAAAATTGTGATCGCCTCTGTGATATAGACAAACCCCCCACAGCTCTCTCTCTCTCTCGTTTCTGGTGCTGGGACAGGTGGCTGCGGGCCCTGTGCGGGCTGCTCGGGCCAGGCCGGGCCGGGCCACGGCTCCAGGATGACCTCCTCCCCAGCAGGACTGTGGGCAGCCAGAGCGGCTCGGAAGCCGCCTACCCCCCTCCACTGCAGCCAAGATTTCAGCAAAAGCAGCACCACTGTCCGGCAGAGGTCAGGTGACCAACTTCGATAAGCCACATTCCAGCTGCAAGGCCTAGGTGAGATTAACCCTTTTAGAGCTGTGAAGAGCTGAAAAGCTGAGGGAGAAGAAAGAGGAGATGCTTAAAGCTGAAAGTCTGTTGTGAAGCTATGATATATCAGAGTATCCCATTGTAATTTCATGAAGATATGGGGGGTGGAGTGTTCAACTCGCAAGCAAAAGCACCTGCGCTGAGATAGGCAGATGCTGACGCAGCTGTAATTTCATGAGAAGTTTGGACAGGGAGAGATGGACCAGATGAGGACTTTTGCTCCAAATGGGAAAGGAGAAAACCTCAGTTCCTAGAGATGCTCCCAGAGATAGTCCTAACGATGAAGATGAGGAAGACCCTTTGCTCCCAGAGGAAGACCCTTTGCTCCCAGGGAAGGAGAAGGGCCTCTGTTTTTGTTTCTGAACGGCTCAACCTTAAAATTGTACCCCAAAAAACTTCAAGAGTGGACCCTCGAAAGCAGTTGTGGGAAAAGCTGCAAGTCGGGGGAAGGGACTCACACGCAGGCAGAGAGACTCCTCTTCCTAAATGGACTGAACAATATTTGGAAGTGGGCGACTGTCTCGTGGTGATACTGTTTTCACAGCACGAGCAAGAAGAGACTTCTCTTTTAAATGGACTGAACAAGGTTATTATGGAAGTGGTAAACAGACTGAACATCTTAAGGGTTGTCTTTTTACATTATCAGTGGGAGAAGGGAGGAAGGTGGGGGGAGGAGGAGAGTTCTGAAGGTATGGTATAATTTTTTTTTTCCTTCTTTTAGGTCTGTTAATAAACTTCTTTATATTCTTTCAAGTTTGTTGCCTGCTTTGCGTTTCTCCTAATTCTTATCTCACAGAGGATAAACAGTAATGATTATTTTGGACCAAACCACTACACTATATTGGTGTTTCTGCCCAGTTACAGAACCAAACCCTCGACACTCCATTATCTTGTAAATGCCATTGTCCTGTGAATACAAGCAGCTTCCCCACGGGAGATTGGCCCAGCCAGTCCAGCCAAAAACTACCAAAGTCATTACCAGAGGATAGTTTTCACATCAAAGAATCACAGGCTGAGGCTCTGGTAATCTCTAAAACTCTTTCTCCCCTGAAAGAAAACTGGAATAGCCTTTTTGCAATTGACAGAAACCCCCAGAACATTTTGAAGAACAGACCAAAACATTTTTATTACAAACACCAATCTGAGCAAATGCAAAAAGTCACAGTTTAAAATCCTCTCTACACCACCTATGTATCCAGCAGGCACTGTTTAAAAGCACCACATGCTATAAAGAAAACTGTGCGTCTAGGCAAAACCTGGGATTGTTCAGCTGGGAAAAGAGAAGGCTTTGGGGTGACCTAATTGCAGCCTCCCAGTAGCTAAAAAAGAAATGGAGAAAGACTATTTACAAGAGCATGTAGTGACAGAACAACACGGAATGGCATCAAACTGAAAGACAGTAGGCTTACGTTAGATATTAGGAAGACATTCATTACTGTAAGAGTGGTGACACACTGGAACAAGTTGACCAGAGAAGTTGTGGTTGCCCCATCCCTGGAACATCCCTTGTTCAAGGCCAGGTTGGATGGGAGTCTGAGTGGAAGGTGACCCTGCCCATGGCAGGGGGGTTGGAACTAGGTGATATTTAGTCCTTTCTAACCTAAAGCATTCTACGATTTTATGAAAATGCAACTGGGTACAAATCAACGTAGCCCTTTTTATAATTTTTTTTAAATACACCAAAGAGTCAGCTGCTTGTAATTCTGTTCACATAATCAAAGAAGCAACTTCCCTGCCAAGAATGGTAATTTAATGGTAGTCAGTGATTTTGCTTTTCAAAGATCAGATGGCCTACTTAGGCATTATACACCAAAATCTCTTTCTAGTCGTACCTTAGACCACTGAATGAAGGCCATGACAACACATGATGACCACCTGTCCTACATGGTGTTCCTGTTTCCTCCTCCTACAAGAAAATGTGATGTAACTATACAAAAAAATAAGGAGGAAAAAACCACTGCAAGACTTGGTTTGAAGGCCTAACTCCACATATTTTCAGAAAGCCTACTCACAAGCCTTTATCAGAATGTCTCGTATCATTGACCTTAACAGAGTGCAACATTGATAAAGGAAGAATTTTCACTCAAGTTCTGTTACATTATTGACAATTTCTCTGATTATTTACCACAGCAGTTCAGGAGGAACTCTTCTCTAGCAGCAAAGAGCAAGAAAAGTAATTTACATTCTAAAACCAAGCATGAAAGCTCATCCTAAGTGCATCCAATCTATCAGCTACAATCCAAATTTGTATCAAGCTGATAAAAATACTGCTAAAATATCTGATAAAACTGCAATATAACATGAGAATATGCCATTGTAATATAATATAAAAAAGCAAAACAAGACTCAGCCCATCCTGTCCAAGCCAAGGCCCACACGAGGGTGAGGCTTTGCCTCTCACTAATTGCATGGCTCAGTGTCTAAACTGCTGTTGTCAAAAAACAAACAAAAAACCCCCCCCAAACAACATCAACAACAAAACCCCAACAAAAACTCTCAAACAAACAAACGCCCAGACAAAAACACCCAACCAAACCAAGCAAATACAGCGATGAACTAAAACACACAAAGTCCCATTGAGCAACATGTACTTTTTTACATTGAGGATGGCAGAGCACAGGAACAGGCTGCTCAGGAAGTAATGGAGTCTCCCTCTGGAGGCATTCAAACCCCACCTGGACACATTCCTGTATCACCTGCTCCAGGTGACCCTGCTTTGGCAGGGGGGTTAGACTGGATGATATCCAGAGGTCCCTCCAACCCTAACAATTCTGTGAAAAAAAATGAAACCAAACAACCCCCCCAAAACTATTCAGACATCAGAGGCACTCACAAATCACTGTTGGTTAGGAATTGCATCTCAAACTGGGTACTTGTGCTAACCAAATTTAGTAGGACAGCTCTGGACTTCTGGATTTTGCCCTAACATGAATAAAATTAGTAATACTTACTATTGCTGACCCAACAATATAACCCAATAAAAACTTAGCATATTTTCTAATTTTTAAGGAAAATGTATACAAGCATATGAAATGTTTCACAGAAACCCTCTACAAAAAAGAACTGATAGCCATCACTTGCAATTATAAAAAAGAGGTAAAAAAAGTACTTAATACCAATGATTTTCTTGAAAAGATTAAGTTATCTCTTCAGTTTAACTTTGTTCTTAGTATTTAAATACACCTATTTAAAATCGAGCAGTTTTTAATCACTAAACTGTCAAGAAAAAACCAGCTTACTTAATGCAAACAGAACATTTCAAGTATTCACATGAAAAACAAAGACATATCACATAACTGTTGGTCCGCACTCTGCAACAGAGATTAAGGATTGTCAAGCTTAATCTTGTACATAGAATCAATTTTTATACAAACACATCTAACTCATGTGTGATCAAAAAGCAAGCGACCCACAGAAGGCAATCAAGTGATCTGCCTGTATTTCTAGCTTGCTTATAGACAGATATAGTACATGCATCTTCTCAGCAACATGCATTTTACAGATGAACTCCAAGAAAAAAAATTGGCTTATGAACACTGGTCTACTTGGTTATCTCTACATGACAAACACAGGCATATTTTTACATCATCATAGCTATTCTATCGGCAAGGAAATACACTGGCTCTTACCTAAAGGCCACTGACCAATGTAAATTCACATTATGACAACTATAATGGATACAACGTGGATAAAACGTATCCTTCCCAAGCTCCATTAAAAAAATGATCTGGTTTGTCTTGTTCTTGCTTGTTTGGAAGAAGTCTGGTTCCTTCTACCTTGAAAGACTATGAATTTTACTGGATCAGTAAACCAAGGCCGGTAGAACTTGCTTGAAACCTGCTCCTAATAGCTCCTTTAAGCTACTGACACCCTGTTTCCTCATTACCAATTTAATAATTTACTTCCATTAACACACTCATTTTTCCAATTTACCACCAGCAAAATTACGAAGATAACATTAAAAAAAAAAAAATTAATACCCTGAAAGTTAACAGGGTGTAAAGGTTTCTATTGAAACTGGCAAACCATTTTTAATACAATAAATGAAATCATGCTCTACAATTACAGTATCAGATTCCACAATAAATAACAATGTATCTTATATTCACTACCAAATCTGAAAAGCGTAAAGCAGATGCAGTGATTTATTTTAAATTTTAGTTGAGGGACAGGTGATCAGAGTAGAGGTTTAAGAGACTTCCTTAGAGGAAAAGGTGAGGAAACACGGAAAACATAATCACTTTTTGTCTGTTTTTGAACAAACACCAGGGTATAATGAAGAAGGCAATTTTTAAAAACATACATAGCTTTGTCAAGTTCAAAGTTTATTTTTTCCACATATACAAAGACAGTCAACTTTACAAATATTTACTGTGTCATTAACAGTAGAATTAAATAATTATTCCATCTTAATAAGAACACTAAATATTCAAAGGTTCAAGACAAACGGAACCTTCTGCTACTTTTCACTGTATTTGCCACAAAATAGTTAGATATAAGGACTATTTATAGTAAACATGGTAGAGTGAAGAAAACCATCCCTCTGACATATCAAACTGTATTCTGTACAGCATATAGATTAATAAATGTTGCAAAAGAAACAGCTTTTGGAAATAATTCTGTACCACCCAGTTCAAGAAATTCGCTCTCCTAACTACCACTTAATTAAAATAAAAATTGTTTTAACAAAGAATGTATGCACTTTATCTCTGCTGGTCTTTACTATTTGTATTTTCTTTTCTTTCATCCATACTATGTATTAGGAAGGACAACATGGAAGGCAAATAGAAGGATATAAACCTGAGAAATTTCCACAAGATTAAATACGTATTTCTTTGCTACCATAGGAGCAATCAGTTTGGCAGCATTGCATCACATCCATCTTATAAATACATTTAAATACTGTATGATTAAACAGCTGCGAGTAGAAAGAAATGGTTGAATTAATGGATGTTATTAGGCAATTTGAATGTCTTTTCCTTTGTACCTGTATTCCCCCAATACAGTATTGAAGGGCAGTGTAAACTGGTGCTTTCCTGCTGAACTCATAGGACCTCTAGTTAAGGGAGAAATGTTTAGAGCTTGCTTATTCAGTACATATACTAGTTTAGTTTCTGCAAACTGAAGCTTAACATGCTATTTAAAAGGTATAATTTATGTTTCGAAAACAGCTCCAGGCACTGCCTTGTTTGGAGTTGCTTACCAAGCAACTACGTTTCTCCAAACAAACTAATGTGCAGAGGGTAAAGGGCAGTGAAGGTAATTATTGGAAGGAAATCTCTCCCTAGGCCAGAAAAGAATAATTAAGCTTGTGCATGTTAAATCACATGGGGAAGTGAACACTGAAATAATTGAGTGTGATAGCAAGACCTATCTATAATCTTCTTGAAAGGAAATTAAGGCAGGGATAATATCAAGTGGGATTGTTTAGGCAACATGAAGGCAATATCCCCAAACTTCATTCACAGTTCTTTGTATAAATGTTCACATTTTCCCTATACACACACACACACTCCCCCACAGCAGAGAAAACCTACAGTAACCCAGTAATTAAATGAGTGTGCTGAAATCTAAAGCAGTTAAACTGCATTCTGCAATCCTGGATTCAACACAATTTACATACTGCTCATTAATCTCTCCACAGATGTTATCTTTTTAACAGCTAAAAAAGCTTAAAATATGACCAAGATTTTCAATGCTTAAAATGCTTCTTGTGCTTCATTCACCACTCCACCTTGTCTAAACGCATGCAATATATGGCAGTAAGTGTGACGAGTTTCCAGTCTAGTCCTTGCCCAAAAGCCTTGGGCCATTGTGTGAAAACTTAATGAAAGCCATTTGCACTGAAAAGCTGGTGAAGAAAAGCTGTAACAGTATCTCCTCCTTCTGAGTTGTACACCTGGTGGAAAGGGCCTTTCCAAGACATCCACAGCGCACTGCTGCTGCTGACAAGACAGCAGCACAATAGGGCCTGTTTGTGTTTTTAACTGCACATGCAGTGATTATTTGCTGAAGCTTCTTGGGTGATCTGCATATATTCTCTGAAATTACACTATGTGTTAGGCGCTTTTAAAATACAAAGCAAATATGGAGCAATATTCTGTATTTATAACATCCTAGGCACTTCAGGGAGACCTAAACCAAAGACCGACTATTTCATAGTGACAGGTTAAGAAGTAATCCCATTTCAGGCTATGCTTATATGTTTGCGCTCCCAAAGGACATAAGCAACATCTATAACACTGACAGATCTTAAGTCATTCCCAATAGTTTTGCAGATATGAATTGTTAAGATATCTGCTGTCAGCCTCAAAAGAAGCATCTGCTAGCACTGTTCTGCTGCAAGAACCTTGCTGTCTCCTTTACCAAACTTTAGAATTTTATAAGTCGCTCTTAACTCTTTTAGCAAAGCCCTCAGATTAAGTTGCTAAGACAGATATCCATAAGTTCCTGCAGATTTACATTGATGTACAGTAGAGCTAAGCAGAACTCACCGCTATCATACATAATGAGCAGCTTCCACTTTAATATAAACATGAGCAGGGCTCAAATCCCAAGGCAGGGTGCTACTACTTAATGGTTTTTCTTCCTTTAAATTAGAGATGCAAAAGACTTGAAATACTGAAAATGTAATACTGAAAATACGTAAAACTACCTCTACACTTTGCCTGTTGATTCACACTGAGATTCATCTGTTCTCTTAAAAAGCTAGTTTTCAATTTGATAGTTCAAGAAAGGCACCAACAATTAAAACTTACTTAGCACATGGAACAGTAGGCACTACGTAATTCTTGTTACTTTCTCAGTAACAGCAAAATGCAACTAATGTATCATCTCTTGAAAGAAGTGGGTTTTTTTAAATATGTACATACATCATACACACTGTAGAATCCTCAGTTTCCCCAGTACCTCTAAAGTGTGCAGACCAGAGATGAAACAGAAGCTGCCTATTCCCATTGAAAATGCCAAAGGACAAACTGGCGTGAAAGCCAATTTGCACAGCAAAGTGGCCAACAATATCAATCTTGACCCTTTTATAGTAAAATCAATCAGACTGGGCACCAAATTCACTGAGGCAAGTTCAATGAAAAATGGCATGAGGGACAAATATTTTTTAATGTTTACATTATTATTCCACTATTCTCTATTCTTGATGGCACTCAATCAACCCAGATCAGGTGATGCACTTTGCCTGAAGGACACAGGGAATATATCTGGTGAGGCAAATACCAAAGGTATTTGCATATTTATCTGATGTTTGTCAGAATTTCTCCCATTCATGCTATTAGGGGAAAAACAATTATTTTGTGTAAGTGAAGATACAATCACAGTGCAATCAGTCCTACTCTTAAGTGGGATTTCAGATATATTATTGTTTTCATGCTAGTCTTTTTTGAATACATAGACTAATTTTACTGGCGTAATTACTCAGGAAAGTTGAAGAGTTTTAAGAAGGAAAAACCTGTGTTGCTGCAAAATTGCAAAGGATTCTGCTGAAGAAGTAAACAAGTGCCACCTAATTATCCCAAAACCAAATTAAATCCCCGTGTAATGCTCTTGAACATTGAGATATTGCATGGTTTTGGTCTGAAAACTAGAGATCTGCCTTTGCAGTATGCAGGTTAAAGAAAAACAACATATAAACAAACCAGTTGAAATTTTTGAAAAAAATGACAAGCAGGAGCAAGTAAATTCTAAATAAATGGTTGACCTGATATTGAAGAGATATAGTGCTTCTAGTAAACATTTAGCCATAGTAACATAGAGCCAGCAGATTTGCCCTTGCAAAAGACATGGATTTTCTACACCTAGCAAGACATACCAGTTCTGTAAAATATTAACAGTTTGGTCAATATTAGCCCATCCACTTTCATTGGTTTTTTTAACCCAAATGTTAAAACCAACACCAATAAAAAATTACCTAAAGGCAGAAGCCTGTGCAGGCCCAAATCATCAGTAACTATATTCTCAGAGCAGGACTCTTTACAATGGATCATTTCCTTTCCTCTCCCTAGCTAATTCCATGAAGGCCACCAAGACCCTAAGACAACACCCAGCACAGTGAGCATTTAATGCCTCAAGAGAGCAACTACTTGAGTGAAACTGTAAATAAAGGAGATGAACAAGAAATATGTAGGTTGCTGCTGACAATGGCTTTGCAAAATTCCCTTAAAGAATGTGTAAGTCTGGCAACTATCTTCCGAACAGTGCAAGGCTCCTTTCCATAGGTTAAAGAGCTCCTAATTTGCAGGAGCAGCTCACTGAACTGCTGAGAGCACTACTACAGGCATGTACCCCAGTCTGGGACAGGTTTCCCCTAGTTAAAAAAAACAACATATTTCTAGGGCTTCCAATCATAGCACCTGAAAAAGATGACAACCTGTTCACAGCTTTTACATGCATGAGTGAAGTGAAAGTCAGATCCACAGTTCTGCCACATGAAGACCAGGCATGTTTCCAGACAGAACAACCCACTGCACCAGATAGAGAGGCCTGCACTCTGAAGTCACAGGTTTCACAGTGTCTTCACTTTTCCAGATCAACCAACTACATCTGCTACTACTCTGGATCAGCATTTAGAAAACAGCAAGGAAATTCTCAAGTAAGAGTTATTTTTAAAATAACATGAGACAAAGATTTAAAAAGGACAGTTAGGATACTCCATACATCAAATTCTAGTAACAAAGGACTGAAGCTATACACCACCAACTCCTTCTGACAGTCAAGGAGCAGCAAGCTTCCCCAAACATCCTTTCCTGGCTTGCACCATCCTCTACTCCTGCAATAGGAGCAAACTGTCCTGCTTTCTTGACACAACCCTAAAGCCTTGATTGCAGGAAAAACAAATTCTCACTTTACAAGCTAACACACTGCCATGTTCTGTTTGAATAGCAGGGAACAGTGGGTGCCCTTTTTTGCTCTGAAAGGGGAAGCAATGGGCACAGGAGAAACTGACCCCCAGGTACATCCCAGCGGGACCCCTGTATCTGCGCTCATGTTTTGCATCTACTGAACACCACATACCAACCACCAGAGTGCCCAAATGGTTGAGAAAAAACACTGCATAGTATCACATATAGATGAATGAAACGCAACCACAGTGAACTGTACTGCATGGTCTTTGCAGTACTTTTGCAATACATTGCATTACTGCAACGTCAAAACAATATTGTTCTACATCTGGGGTTCTTGTACCACAAAAAACAGTGCCAGGCAAAGTACAACAGCTTCAGCAAGAGCGTTTTGATTGCTCACAGCAAACCTTATGGTTAGCTTACCAATCAACTGTGAAGTCTGAAGCCCCCAGCTCTCTGCCCTTACAGCCCTATACATCGCTTTCAAAGATGGGAATGAAATATTCCATATGTTTCCATCATCAGTGACACGCATATTGAAAGCACTGTTCTCCCCACTGGGGCACTGGGTCAGGCTATTAATCTGTAACTATGCAGATGTCAAGAAGGTAATGGCAAAACTCCCAAATTAAAACACATTTTTGGAGAGCAACCTTATAAAATATACAGCTGTATCTGCAGCACTATTAAGCTAAATTAAACAGGTTTAGGCCTCCCCTGCATACCTCTGAAATTGCACATTCATTTATGATTCACTACTAATCGTGTAACCATTTAAAAGTCCAGGCACATCTGCTTAGAAGTTTTAAGATGAAAAAAGCCCTTGCAAGATCTAGCATTTCACCACAATTGGCTGGAGAGAGAAATGGAGGAGGCACATCACTTTAAAAGAAAAAAAAAAAAAAAAAAGCTCAAATGAGAGCTGCAAAGATGGCTGCTTACTACTCTCCAAGGGCCTGACTTCTGAGGGTGCTCTCCAGAGTTCTCTCAACAACTTCACCTGACTTTGTATTTTTCTTCATTTTGGGTTTGGTTTTTTTTCAAGGTAAATAATTAGCACTTGCTCTTTTGGAAAGAAGATCTTTTTTTCTGCTCCAGAGACAGAACCTTCTGTGCAACTTTAATTCTGTCTTCCAGACCATAATGATTTAAGGCTCCTCCTTCATTTTTAATGCAAAGCCTACAAGATTTATTACATTTGAAAAAAAGTGACTGTGTTCTTAGTTTTTGTAATAGTTTTCCTAGTCCTAAGGAAAAAGTTAACCTTGATAATTTTAAACTTTAATTCTGATTAAAAACAAAACAAAAAAAAATTCCGACTCAGAAATTACTTCAAGTATATCTTTACTGTGCAAAATCTTGAGGCTGAGTTGTCAAAAGTCACTAACTACTGAGTCAATGACCTACAGGTGACCAAGTTAAAAATGAAGATTTTTAATTACATGTGTATTTATCAATATTAGATTTGAACGTCAACAAAAAAAACCAATACTGATACACACTGAACATCAAATTTAAGTAACAAATCTTAGATGTTTTAGAGTTATCTGACATTATACCAACAAACATCTGAAGACATTTAAAAATGCTGACTTGAGAAACACAAGAAACTTTTTTCAATTGTGAAGAAGATATTCTTATCTTTCACACACTCATTACTTCACATGTATCCTTAATGAATTGCATTCATCAGATATAAATGCAAAAAACACACAAAGGAAACCTAAGGAATTAATTTTTATTTCTGCCATGCTATGGAGACCGTTCTTCCTTTGAGAAGACATCAAATTAAACAAAATGTATTTAATAATATACTTTCTAGTAGGTTAAAAAAAAAAATTAATGTTCAAAGCTTAACCAAAGTTTTACTAACTCCAAAACATACTGTATGACTGAAACAGGCCACCAAAGAAAAATATGACTTCCTTCTAACTCAGTAATAGCAAATATGAAAAACACATGAGGAAAAAGAGACTGATAAAAATTCCTGAAGTGATATTCTTATTTCCCAAAATCAAACATATCCCTCACAGATGTCAGACCGCAGTCCACCAGGGAATATATATCGATATCACCTGTTCAAATCTATTTTTTTTAAAACATGTTATCATATTGGCTGACATTATGCACAATACCATCGGCTGGCTATTACCCATTCAAATTCAACAGCAGTTTTCAGATATCAACTTTAAACTGTTATTTTTGACATCACTACAGTCCTCTCCGTGATTTTGTAAAAGATGTAAAATATCATTGTGCCTTCAAATTCGTGGTGAAGCTGAAATAGATTTCCCTTACTCTTTCAGCAACAGGAGTATGTTTCTGGGAAGTGGAAAGTTCAGACCTTGTCACCATCCTGTACCAGTTAAATAATTCAACAGTAAAATAAAATGGATTCTGCTATGTCAGGTATGTATTTTTAAAAAATGACATTAGATTTGAAAATATTGGATACTTCTAACTTCAGTGAAAGTCACAGAGAGGAACAGTAACTTAGCGCTTAAAAAAAAGGCAAAAGGTCAACTGTTTTGCAGGTACATCACAGGCCATTTTTTCATTATTTAATTACACATCCCAGGTACCCTTACATCTACTGCTGCATGTTTCCAATTTGGACATATGTCATGGGTTAGCAAGCAGAGTCCCAGAAGTGATGTTCTTGCTAAGGGGTGCTTACAGCTTCCTCTGTGAGCTGACAGAGCCTATCAGCTGACCAGTTTGAATATGGACAATTCTTTAAGCCACTTAAAATTGTGACCGCCTCTGTGATCCACACTTAAGAACGGACAAAGCCCAAGCAGCTCTCTCTCGTTTCCGGTGCTGGGACAGGTGGCTGCGGGCCCTCGTTTCCGTGCTCGGCCCAGGCCGGGCTGGGCCACGGCCATCCTGGGGCCAATGGGCCCTGTTCCACCCACGGAACCCCCCACAGCCCTGCTATGTGCAGCCAGAGTGGCCCAGCTCCCCCTCTCCAGTGCGACCAAGATTCAGCTGAAGCTGCACCACTGTCTGGCAAAAGATCATGTGACCAACAGTGATAAGCAACATTCCAGCTGCAAGGCCGAGGTGAGATTAACCCTTTTAGTGCTGTGAAGAGCTGAAAAGCTGAGGGAGAAGAAAGAGGAGATGCTTAAAGCTGAAATTCTGTTGTGAAGCTATGATATATCAGAGTATCCCGTTGTAATTTCATGAAGATATGGGGGGTGGAGTGTTCAACTCGCAAGCAAAAGCACCTGCGCTGAGATAGGCAGATGCTGACGCAGCTGTAATTTCATGAGAAGTTTGAACAGGGAGAGATGGAAGCGATGAGGACTTTTGCTCCAAATGGAAAAGAAGACCTCAGTTCCTGGAGATGCTCCCAGAGACAGTCCTAGAGATGAAGATGAGGAGGACCCTTTGCTCCCAGGGAAGGAGAAGGGCCTCTGTTCTTAGAGACGAAATGCTCCCAGAGGTGGGTAAAGAGAACTTTTGTTTCTGAATGGCTCAACCTTAAAATTGTACCCCAGTAATTCAAGAGTAGACTGCTCGAAAGCAGTTGTGGGAAAAGCTGCAAGTTGGGGGAAGGGACGCACATGCAGGCAGAGAACCAACCCGGGTGGCTGTCTCGTTGTGATAATGTTTTCATAGCATGGACAAGAGAGACTCCTATTCCTAAATGGACTGAACAAGGTTATTATGGAAGTGGTAAACAGACTGAACATCTTAAGGGTTGTCTTTTTACATTATCAGTGGGAGAAGGGAGGATGGGGGGGGGGGGAAGACAAGTGTTCTGAAGGTGTGGTATGATTTTTTTTCTTCTTTTAGGTCTGTTAATAAACTTCTTTATATTCTTTCAAGTTTGGTGCCTGCTTTGCGTTTCTCCTAATTCTTATCTCACAGAAGATAAACAGTAATGATTATTTTGGACCAAACCACTACACTATATTGGTGTTTCTGCCCGGTTACAAACCGAACCCGCTACAACATACCAGCTTTATCTGGAACAAGAGTGAATTAATCTGGGCCTGATTCTGAAAGGAAAGCTCTTAGACATATTTATAGAGAGGATGGTATTTATACAGTAACACCAAGGTCTTCATCTCCTCTGTGTGAACTCCTGTGACAACCATCACTGCATGCAATTCTGCATCAACGAAACCAGTTGCTCACCTATCAGCAAAGGAAACACCAACGGCTACCTCCACTTTTTCAGCAGCATTTTGCAGGGCAAGCTAGTGGTGGGACTGCATTGAGAACCAAGACCACATGACCAGAAATCTCTTTTCAGACCAAAGTTTGACAACGTCTTATCAGAAACTGCAAGAGTACCTGAAAGGTAGATATGAAAAACTACAGAAGAGTATTCCTCTGTAGCAAAATCCTAGGTCACTGTTGAAGCAGATGGTGAATCTACCAGGTGGAGAGGATGGCCAGGGACCTCTAATCTGTGACATACGGTTGATACCTCTGTAAGCAAAGGTCTTGTAACATTTAAAACTCTGTTGCTTCAATTTACAGGTTTCTTCAAATAGGAATGGCTGCTTCTACTCTTATGTACCTTCTCCTACCTTTGTCTCCTATTTCCAGGATCATACAAATCTAATTCTTCCTCAAGCTATTTTTGATCTTCTGCTTCTTCCATAAAAAGACTCAAAACCACAGCTTGGCAGCACAGAGCTGCTGCCTGAAACACATTCACCCCTTAATAGAGTAACTGCTGGCAATGAAGTTCCATGTAGCCATGCCGAAGTGAACCAGTCCCATCCATTTCACTCCCTTGTTTGTTTGTAAAACAAGGAGCAGGCAAACCCAGGCTGTTGGCAAATCCCCCAGAACACAAACAGAACATCAGCTCCTACCCATTCCCAACAAGAGGCTCATCTTTAGGAACAAGCTTTTAGGAAAAGCGCAAGGGCAGCTGAGAGGAAGATCTCTGACATTCAGAGATACTCACAGAGCCACGCAGCTCTCTAAAATGTGATATGGGTGCTCAGCCCTTTGGAAATCTAGGCCAGTAATTTTCTCTGGGTAAATAAGAGTTTGTGTTCTGCAAAAATTGCTGGCTTAGATGTAGAATACAAAACAAACAAAGATCCTTGCAGAGGAGGTTTTTTTGGTTTTGTTTTGTTTTTCAGTCCTTATATTACAGCTTCCATATTTTCCCTCTAGAGTAGACAGTTACTACCAAATTCCTCTCAAGAACTGAAAAGGTAACTATTTACTAGCATAAACTTGCTTACACTAAAGTCCAACTTTTTTCCATGCTGCAGACTTATCTTAGTATTTAATACCCAAAATCACACTTACAAGCCTGTGCCAGTAAGCATCAAATGAGAAATTACACATTGCTGATACAAATGAGCTCAGTGTACAAAATAAATGCCAAATACCTGAGAATTACATGCTATGGCAGAGTGTTGGGGTTTTTGGGGGGAGGGATAAAAGGTAAAGAGAAAATCACCAAATTCGATACCAACAAAAACATAAAAAGGCAAAAATATTTAATAAAACTTTGGAACACCAACAGCTTCACTTCGTGTATACTACCTAAAAGCATCTACTTTTTTACAAGACTGACAGATAAATTGGCCAGCTTGAAATGAAGATAAAGACTCCAATCCTTGGGTAATATATGCTGGAAAGACTGTTGCTGGAATCACTGAATGTTGCCTCCTGTCCATGGGATTTCATGGGCCTGTACAAATGTAACAATATTACTGATGACTTATTCAAATTCAAGTGACATGATCATGTCTTTCTAAAAGAAGCATGGAATTATTACTTGCCATCACATCACCGGTATGTAGCACAGGCAAGTGAAAAACTAAATTATTTACCTGTAAAACCTTCAAAAACCTCTAATTAGATAAGGCTTTTCTATCTCAGGAGAATTGCAGTTACGCTACATTTTCCAGACTCAAGGTCACATCTGGACATCTTCACTTTTCACCCTAACAACTCTACTAGACAGCATTAACAAAACTCAGCCAGGTCCTTACTGTACTTAAGAGATATTTAGCATTCTGCTATGGTCAGATTTCTATCTTTGTACCAGATGTATGAGAAAAAGACACCTCACACCTCCCTACTACATTTTATCACCATTCTACAAAAAAATAACAGTGATAGATGAAAAGACAAAAAAAAAGGGCAAGGTCTGCTCAATCCAAACAGAACCATATCATTTTGCCTTTATACGTAAATGGAGAAAGGTATCTCACTCAATTGTGAGAGCATGTAGGTACTTCCAGATAGCATGTATACCCGAATACAGATTGCCAATTCTCTGTGATTGCTGAAGCAACCTGTAGTATGAAACAAGTGAAAAAAGGATCTCATCTTGACCTTATAAAGCTAGTGCATAACGGCACACAGAAAGACAGCACTATTAGGTTAAATGAGCAATAAAACCCAAAAGATCAAGATGACAATTTCATCCTGAAGGTCTATCACCTAGTCTAGGGCAGCCAGAGCTCCCAAGCCCCTGTGCCTTTCACAACTCAAAGAAAATAAAATTAAAGCAAGGGACCCTACCGTTCCCTGAAAATACATACAAGAAGTACTAGAATGAAAACAATCTGTACTGTTTTCTTATTTCAAGTGCCTAAAATATAATAGTAGGCACTGAGAAGGGGCTATATTCCTCATGGTTGTCAGGCAAGACCTAAACCAGCAAGGCCCGTGGAAGATCTCTCCAAAAGTAATTATCTACAATTACTTGCTTTTAATCTCCTTTACAAGAGTCATACAAGTATTAAACCCTCCAAACTGGAATTTGAGTTCTCAAACTGACATCCATGAGAAGCACAAGCACATGTATGCCCTATTACAATTACCTCTCACTAGCATGAAATTTTCTAGAACATGGCAAGTGAAACATCATAGCAAAAATCAGGAGCATACAGCATTGGAAAAAAACCCAAACAAAAACCATTTTCGTATTCTAGCACAGGCACCACTTGTACAGATGACAGTTATTTTGCAACCAAGCAAACTGAACCTTCGTAAACAGAAAAACAGGCAGACGGTAATTAAGAGTTACATAAACACCTACCTAAATTATGCAGAACAAACGGTTGCCTACAGTGAAAGTATCAAGCAATTATCCGTGTCATCCCAACTCCCTCTGAGTTCCTCTCCATCCATCCCCCCAAAAAGTTTGGATCTAGTGCTGTCACCTCTCTTTTGTGAGTGCTTATACATCTCCCAATAATCTCTTCACTGAGATGACTGCAGTTGGGACAAAATACTCACCTTTATTCAAATTCCACCTCTCAAAGTTCACCAATGACTCAAAAGTAGTGACCAGATACTACATCTTTTCAAGCTGCTCGGTCTAATACAATTACCCTCAGGAGACCTCAACATACTTTGGTAATCATATAACTCCCCACTACCACTCCAGCCCCTCTCTCCCTGCTTTCAAACCACCACAGTAAGCAAGAAATGAGCAGAGGATCAGTCAAGAACTGAATAAACAGAAATAAGGAATGTGAAGGGTATTCTGTAAGGATATGCCTTTAAGGCTCTAGAGAAACTCCTGCCTGATCATTCATGGCAGCACCTTGGAAGTTAGGCTAAATTATTAGACTTAATACAAAGAAATTAAGATTCCAGGAAAACAGAACTAGTAAAAATTAAATACCAACTTCCTTCCATAATTCTCAACTGCCTTGGAACTCATTCACTAGCAACTTTAATTGTGAGCAACTTTTCTTCAGTTGCTCTCTCCTGGCCAAAGCAAAAATCTAGGTATAGCTTTGCTCTAGTATTACAGAACATCACCTCTAACACTTTCAGCCACCTCTATGCTACAGGCTCTCTGCTGCCATGGCTATAATTAAAAAAAAACCCTGTAGTAATGCTAAGGGGCTTTCCTGACATTATTAAGGTGCCTGACATAGAGCACAGTAAAGCTTTCTTCTCTTCACATGGCTAAGGTGCTTTGCCATGAGACAAACATGTCAGGTAGGGGTGTGATTTTATTTTCATGTCTTCTTCCTCCACACAAACCAACTCAGCATCTCTGGCAAAACTATACATTGCCCGGTTCAAACAGGTCAGAAGTGAGTTCTTTACTGCCTCCCAAACTGTCTTCTACATATCCTAGACTTCTAGCGGCCTCACTACAAGAGAGGCTAGTTAAGCTCAGAAGTACCAAGAAGTCATCAAGTTTTTTTCCTTCTGTAAATAAGAAAGCAGGAACTATACACAAATGGGGATCAAGAGTGTCCTCCACTGCCACAGAATCAGAGTCTTCTCAAATTCAACAAAGTTTCTAATCAAGCTTAAAGAGCATAAAATCAAAAGCTACAAAAACTCATTCCAAAGCACACTGAAGTGTGTGCAGGTCTCCTCTCACTTTTGCCGTGTCACATTGGCTGTGTGAAATTTACCTGCACAGTAAGGAGAAACTTATAAACTGAAACTCTTTGGCAGCCTTATCTCTCATGGGTGTTGGCTATGGCAACTTGTGCCCATTAGACAACGAATGTTGTGTTGCAGACACTCAGGGATGTACCAGCCCGTTTTATAAGACAGCCAGACAATGTAGTAGCCATAAAAACTTATGCTTAAATGCAGCTTTTACCAGAGAGGCTTCAAGCATTTTATTAATTTGGGTAACTTCCCTGTTTTATCTGTGGAGGAAAGAGAAGCCTGTTTACCAGTAAGTCCAAGGGTTCATGACGGCACTCAGAAACCACCATTTCTGCCACAGGAAAAACACCACAAAGTGAGGTCCCACTAACACCTTATAAGCACAAAAAAAAAAAAAAAAAAGGAAAAACACAGGTAACAACTGAGACCTGCAACTTCTACCATTCATCAAATACTACACAAGAAAAAAGGCCCAGTAATCTTTCTCCACCCAGTCTGAACAACTAAAAGAAACAATCCAAATATGTAGGAGAAATTGGAAACCTCCTCACTAAACAAAATATCCAGTAACTAAGAATCAGACTCCCTTTGTATATTAAGTGTAGGCAAACAAACAGAAAGAAAATAAGTGCAATTTTCGAAGGCACTGTTGTATTCTGACAAAACAGCAATTTAGTACCGATCTGAAACCATGCACCATCATTTGCCGTAGTGTGCTGTATTATATGTTGTAAACACGGCAAAGCTTTGGTAATACCAGACTTGACCACTGGCCCATACTAGACCTTGCTCCACCCTGTGAAATCTGCGCTGAGAAGTGGGGCAAGACTGACAAGTTTTATTGTGAAACTTAACAGGTTTGTGGATTAGCAAAGCTACCGTATTGAAAGCTGCAAATCCCTCCTCGGTCATGTCTCTGCAGAACAGGGCTCATTCCTCAATTAAAATCTTAATAATAAAGTTACCAAAACGCCACACAAGATCTACCAGCTTCTGCCTACTTTACAACATTATCATAGAATATGGGATAAAATGTTTTAAGAGTTTATATTTTTCTTCATTCACAAGCAAAACTCGATAAACTTTTGATGTTTACTTATGCTGGTCTTTTTCAAGGTTCCCCTGAGCTCTACCATAGTGAGAGATTTTGTAGAAGTGAAGGCACCTTATTTAAACAGACTTATTTCGGACTGAAAATGCCTCGACTTTTGGGAGAAAACTGGCTAGCCTGACAACTGGTTGCTGGAGAAAAACTACGAGACAGGCAATTCAGGGCGAGGACATCACGCTGAGGCACACATATATGAGGGCAGCAGCTCCCCCCCGGCTCAGGACGGCACCGGGATTGACTCGGGCCCCACCAAACCCCCCACAAGACCTCCCCTTTCGCTGCCACAGGACCCGAGCAGCTTCCTCCCGGCCTTTTAAACCTGCGACGCCGATTCCTTCGGGGTCGGCCGGCTCACGTCCATCCGCCGGAACCGCGGGGTGCCGCCTCAGGCCCTGCCAACCTCACCTGCCCTAGCGGGGCCGGGCCCTGCGTGCGGCCCGGAAGCCCCACCGCGGGAGCGCGGCGGCCCCGGAGTCGGCCGCGTTAGACCCGCAGCAACAACAACCACATACACACTCAATTGTCGGGGGTACCCGCCGCACGTACCTCCCCGCCGCGGCTACCTGCCCGCCCGTCCCCAGCCCGGCCCACGCCCCGACTCACAGGGCGTGCGTGAAGGCGCTGAGTCCCGGAGGCACGGCCACAAGCCCCCGCCCGGAGCAGTCCACGCCGCGGTCGCCGTCGCAGCTGCAAGGGGCCGGGCAGGGCGGGGGGGACGCTCCGCCGCTGTGTCCGGCCCAGCTCCCCAGGCCCCAGGCGACGAGGCCAAACAGCGCAAGGCACCGCATCGCCGACCCTGCCGGCCGGGGGCCGCCCAACCCCCCCCCCCCCCCCCCGGCCCGGCTCGGCTCGGCCCGGCCTGCGGCTCTCCACTGGCGCACTCCGCGCACCAAGCCTGGCCGGCTGCCGGGAAAACGTATAAGAACCCACCAAAAACAACAACGACAAAAAAAATCAAAATAAAGAGGCTCCTCCGTCCGGCGTGGCTCTGGGGCTGCCTTAGCGGGAAGTCAGCCCTCCGCCGCCCGCCTGCCCCGTGCACAGACCGCAGCGCTGCTCGCCACCGCTCATCTCAGCCCCGCAGGCAGCGCGAGGGGCAGGCCGTGGCGGTCCCGGGCCGTGCGCCCCGGTCCCTCGGCGGCCCGGCTCCGGGGCTGCGCTCGACGCACCCGCCCCTCCCAGACCTCGGTCCTGCAGCCGCGGCTGTTCCGCGCCCAGGGCAGAGGTGCGTATGCTAATGAGGCAGCCGCACCCGCGCTCCCATTGGTGCAGAGCTGGCGCGGGGTGGTGAATATGCAAAACAGAGCTCGACCGCAACCAACGGACGCGAGGGGCGGGGCCGATGGTGGGGCAGCCTCTCCTTCCCCGCGCTGCCGCCGCACCGCCGGGGCGCTCCCCGGACGCCGCCTGGACCTCCGGGACCCCCAGGCCCCTCGTCCCGGTACCCACGGAAACGTGACGGAATGAGCCGAGCAGCCGCGGGGCCTGCTGGCCTGCTGGCCTGTGAATGAGGGCAGCGCCGTGCCCCGGGACCTCAGGACACCATTTCCAGCTACAGCATTGCCGCGGCAGGGGCATGCGGGTGCCTGGGCCCGCATCCCCTAGCAGCCGGCAGGCACCGGTACCAACAAGGCCCCAACAATGCAGCGGGAGGAGATAAAGGCAGCCCCGTTCGGGGTCCGGTACTAGAGGATTACAGCTGGCATGGCACATCCATCCTCTGGTAACAAGGACAGGGAGCCATGCCGTCCTTCTGCCTCAGGGACACAAAAGCGTTTCACACTACTGTTCCCAAAGCAGCAGAGACTGCAGCACAAGCTCTTCTCAAAACCGGTTTGCTTTTAAAGAACTGTTTCCTTCCCACACAAAACACTGCCGTGGTACCTGGCTTTTATACAACTCATACATCTCAACCAAACCTGTGCCCATCTGGGTCCTCTTCTCCTAACCACCTTAAAAAAGAGTACTAAACAAAACTGAAACCCTATCTATCCTTGTCATTAGTTCCCTGCATCACCCAAGTGTTTTTTTAGTGCTTTCTTTTGGATGCTTCTAATCTGCAGCCACCACGAGGAATAAGCCTGCTGCATTAGCTTGGCTCACTCATGCACCATGCTCCACGCAATCACCAAATCTCACTGGGGATGTCACAGCAGCACTTGGATAACCAGCTGGGACCTGTCACTGTTGGCCCACTCTGGTCCAGACCCCATAACATGGTCTGAGCCAGCAGACCTGGCTGAAGAAAGCACTGCAAAGGCACCGAATCTTGTCCTGGTGCACACTCACACCACCTATTTTACATGTCTCATTTGGATGCTCTGAACTTGCCTGGGGAGTTGCCTGCCCAGCTGCACTGCCAGCACAGCCTGAGTCACACCCAGGCAGGTGTCTCTGCAGCCCAACCTAAACTGCACAAACACCCGCAGAGCCCACTACAGACCTTTGTAAAGGCAGGCAGGTACCCTTCTGTCCATTCTGTGTATAAATGACAGAGAAGCACAAAAAGTGGTCAGTGGCTGACAACCTGCCTCTGCCACAGCAGGGAAATGGGATGAACAACACCAACATGTATACACAGAGCTCCGCCAACTTCCCTAAAGCCAGGAGTAGATTTGCAGTGGAAACTGAGCCCTTAATCCAAAGTAAAAGCAACTGTGCAAGGGTGTCACATGGCCTGGTAGCAATTACTTCAAGTTCCTGCAATTGCATATGAAAAATTCTAAATACCTGCAAATATATGGTAAGGCAAACAGGTCAGGGATGAGGCAGGCCTGCTTCCAGCGGACACACAGTGAAGAGACAGTGTTCATAGCAACCCTGGCCTGGCACTGGTGCTCTGATCATGTGCAGGTCAGTCAGAAGTTGAGGAGCTCATACCTTGCACTTCGCCTTCCAAGGACTCCCTGTAACAACACTGACATCCCAGAGGGCACCCCATGCCAGGCTGAGGTCCATGCTAATCACACCTTCCTTGAGCTGACAGAAGTGGGGGGGGAAAAAGCAAAAGTCTTTGCTTAAAAATAGTAATTTGGTGAAAATTAAAAATCAGGCATGCAAATAGTGGAGACCTGAAGATTTAAAATCATCTCTGCCCAAGAAAGTACAGTGCACAGTGAGGACCCTAGAAATATAGATCCTCTAGCCACCATCATCTCCATTGCCTACATTTCTCCTCATCATTTTTCAACTTTTAACTCCCTTCTAAATGTGTTAACATTATTTTATGTAGTTGCAAAAAATGTTATTTTCTTGCATTTAGGAATCCGGTTCCTGATGCACTGATTTTATATTAACATCATCACTTACCAGTGCAAAAGTAAGGTCATTTTAATAACAGGCTATGTGCTTGTCCTGTTGTGAGACATATGAAGTTCTCAAAGTTGAATCTACCAACATATGCTAAAACTTTGCCATATAAATACAGACACATATGGTTATCTTTTGTCCTCCCCAGCTGATCTTGGCAGGGATATGCTGTTGTCAAAGCCATATTGTTCTTAGAAATGTCAGGGTCAAAGACACCGTGCATTCATGTCATTCTCTGTGCCTGTGCTTAAGGATAGCAGTGGAGGACCAGCAACCAGAATAGAAGGGGAAAATATTTAAAGGAGTTCTCTCAACTTACTTCAACAAAACAGATCCAAACCGATCCCCATAAGAAAAAGTGACCTTTTTCTTCTACTACTGGCAAAGAAAAATAACAAAGTAATTATACTCACTCTGCAAATAGTCTCACTTCACTAACCAAAGATAATGGGAGCAGAAATGGCCCTCAGTGCCTGCTTGGATTTTGGAAGACAAATAGTAGCATGGAGGTTACTTTGTACAGCAGCAGTGGCACCCTATAATGCCCACAGAAGTTCTCTGGACAAAAGGACAAAAGATCCCTAGTAAAAGCAGAATAGCAGAGCTTTTATTTTCTTCATGCTTTGAAACACTGGAATAGTCCAGCTTTTCCTCTCAATCCTTGCCTGATTTCAATCTTTCTGTTTCTTTTACCAGCTTTACTTCAGATGTTTTATCCTTAGTGCAGCTCTCTGAAGTCTCCATATTTGAAACTCCTGTCCTAGGAGCAATCCACTTCCCCTTTTTATTCAGTCAATACTGCTTTGCTGCTTCCAGTTGGTCCGTAACTCAACCTGGCAAATTAATACTTTCCTTAGTTTTTCAACCTCTGCCTCTCCCTTGCTCGTACTGATGGATCACTGCTCTCTCCTCTCCATCAGCAACTCGCATTTCTCTCACTTTCTTCTTAGGCAGACACCTATTAGCAGGTATTTATTGGGTTTATTTTCCTTGATAAATAAAACCCTTAAATTTTCTGCGAATCTGGCTTATTTATGTAACAAAGATCTACATGCTAAGATGTTTTAAGCTGAAAAAATATGGCCATATTTTACTAAATTATCTATTTAGCTAAAAATTATACCATGGACTTTGAAATTATCATAGTTTAAAAATCTAGTCTGAAGCAATCCTTAATAGCACAAATTCCAAGAAGCACCCTCCAAAATACAGCATAAGGCAGCAATTAGCTTATTTAATAAAAAAAATAACTGCAAAAGAGAGAAAAATCCTGAGGTGTGCTGTAAACCAGGTGAAGAAGATGAGGGTCAAACAATCAAGTGAATTAAAAAAATAGATAAAAATAGCTCATTTTGGTTGAGCTGAGGAGAAACTATTGTTGTGGTTTGACTCTGGCTAAGTGCCAGGCACCCACAAAAAACCCATGTACTTATTTTCCTCTGCTATAGCTGAGCAGAGGAGGGGGAATTGAAAACTTTATTTTCATGAGTTAAGGATTATTGAAAAAAAAACTTCAAGGCAAAACAAGTTCAAAACTTAAACAGTATAAAGAAGATTTATTATTGACAGAATTAAAAGTAAAAAGGGTAATGAGAACCAAAGCAAACCTTCAGAACACTTTTCTTTCCCGCCCTCTTTCCACTGACCACGCAAGGAAACAAAACATGGGATATTGGTTCGTATTTCACTTCTGAAAAAAATCTTTCTTCAGTACGCTTAAGGAAAAGAGTTTCTTCTGCTGTGCCATGGGATCCTTCCCACAGGAGATAGTTCTCTGTGAACTTTTCTAGCGTGGTTTTAACTTCCACAAGCAGCAGTTCCGCCCGAACCTGCTGCAGTGTGAGTCCCTCCTATGGGTCAAGCAGTCTTCCCACAACTGCCTACCGTGGGTCATTTTAGTTCATGGGGTTTAGTCTTTTATGGATGAGCTGTTCTAGTCTGGAAGCGAAGGCTCTCTGCTTTTATCTCTAAAAGCAAGGGTCATCTCTCTGTTCGAGTTCCTCAGCATCCACACACTCCAGAGTGAGTACTCGTCTTCACAGGCTGCACATGGATCTCTGCATCCCCCCATGCACTTATGAGTTACAGGGGAAACAGTTTGCTGTATCATAGTCCTCACCACAGCTTGCAGGAGAATCTCAGCTCTGGTGCTTGGAGCACCTCCTCCCTCTCCGTCTTCTCACTGACCTCGGTGCCGGCATGTTGGTTCTCCTCACGTGTCCTCACTTTCCCTTTTTCTTTGACTTGGAAGAAAGTCAGTGTCTGTAAGTTGCAATTGAGAGGTTGATCTCGTTTGGGCTCCACATCGGGGAATTGCTTGCCGTATCTCTCGCTGCTGGCCACATGGTCCCTGCCAGCACCACAGGGCCAGCCCCGGCTGCATGGTCCTCACCAGCACCGCGTGGGCGGCTCCAGCCTTGGGAGGGGCCTGGCTGTGTGGTCCCGCCCTCGGGAAGGGCCCCGGCCGCACGGCCCCTGGCAGGATGGGCCCCAGCAGCCACCTCAGCACCCCTCGGGAGAAGAAAGAGAATTTCCCACTGTTTTCCTGTCTTAAATACTGTCATCACAAAGGTGTTACCAACTTCTCTAACTGGGCTACTAACCTGCCCATAGTCAGAGCCTTCAACAATTGGCTCTTTGCTGGACACAGAAGGTTCAAGCAGCTTTTCTCCCACCCCCACAAAAAAACAGGCTGTGTTAAACTAACACAACTATTCTCTTTTCTTCTTCAGGGAAAATGGAAAGCGCCATAAACTGATCTATCACTGCATAAGACCTTCAGGATTTAGTGCCTAATGTATAGGCACATGGTTTTGAAACTTTTGTCAGACATTTGGTGAAAAGGCATTAGGAAAGCTTGAGAGATATAGGGGAAAAATACAAAAGTATGGACATCGGATTTTTTCTTCTATTGCCACAACATGTCCAGCAACATAACCGCTTCTGACAAAAATCCCACTTCAGAGACATGAATTCACTTGGATTTAACGGGAGTTTGATGTGGAAGAGTATGCAGATTAAGATGTGAAGCACAGACACAAAAATAAATACAATGTGAAGGTTGACTGGAGCAGCAGAACTCCTTGATGAATTCTGAGCTGTGCCATGAGACGATGGTAGGTGAATGGGAATGTAAAGATCATAGTAATGATAAAAACTTTGTTTTGCTTTAAGAATTTATTAGACTTCACAGAAAAAATGGGATTTGCATGGAGATTTTAATTTATAAATTGGGGTAAAAATGCAGTCAGTGTGTTAGTCCTGCAAGGTGAGCTGTTTCATCCCCGGTTTCCATCACCACTGGTTTTGCACATCCAAATTATCCTCCATCAGAAATGCTAATGTGGCAGGATGTGCCCCAAGGGCTGTTCCCCTCCCTGAGGATTGCCCAAACCCAGTTTAGTATGCATATGTAAATGCAGAAATGTATGCAGTTTAGAGCAGCTTTAAATTTTATCTCTGTCTAGTGATAAAAGTAAGGTTTGCACTCCAGTAGGCTAGAAATGGACCTGAAGAATTCATCCAAAGCTTACTGTGAAGAAGCATCATGTGCAAGAGCTGCTGCTGCTATTATTTAGCCCCATACTGCTGGGAAATTCAATTAACACTTGAATTCCAGTTACACAGTGTGCTGCGTTTGGCTGGTTGCTGGCTGGGGTTAAACCACGACACAAGGAAATTACAGTTATGCTGGAGAATGTGACATAGAGCTGCTGTGTGTGGAAAAAGAACAGTCTGGAATATCTGCACTGCCAAAGCAAGTTCTCTTTGTCCTGGGTTGCAGTGTATTCTATTGCCATCCTCATGTTGAAACCAGGTGGGGCAGTGTTTCCTTGCCTCCTTCCTCCGGACTATCTTCTGTTAATGAGCCCATCAACGCCTGGTCTCATGACTCATCATCCCATTGTGAGATGCTCCACCCAGAAGGAGAAACCAAGCATTCTATCCTGGATATAATCTGAGATTCCGAACACCACAGACACCCTTTTCACTAGTTTCCCAGAGGAAAGGAGCTACATAGCCACCACGGGACCTTCCAAGGAAGAGCAACCCCTTTCTACAGGATCACTGCTTCGACAGAACTGCATCCATCACTTCCGGAGGACTCCAGCCACCATTTTATCCGACTGCCACCACCACCCTGACTAACAGGGTGTCAGGTTGTATCCTGACTCTGTCAATTTAATCCAGTGTTTTCTGCCTTTATCTTCTTGATTTCCCTATTAAATTGTTATTCTGACTTGGCGCCTCCTACTGGTTTGTTTTCAAACTAGTACATCTTTAAAATGGAAGTATACTTCTTCCCACAAAAAAAGTCTGAAACTTTTACTCAGTTGAAGTAGAACTGGAAGTCACTTCAGGAAATAAGTGACAAATGAAAGGCTCAGCCAAGCTCAAAACTTTGTTAAAAAAATGAAGGTAAAGATCCAAACCTTGGTATAGCAGAAATACAGAAACAATTTAAAACTTCAGAAAAATGACTGGAAAAAAACCCTGGTTTGGTAGGGTCAAAAGTTTGCCCAGAAAATTTTTTTCTCAGTATCTACTTTATACCTCTGTAAAACAAGAAAAACTAATGAGGACAAGCAAGACCACTAAGATCCATAGTTTAGAAACAACACATGGAGAGTCAAGGAAAAAATATACAAGTTAACTATTAAATGGAAACCTGAGAGAAAATTAATTTTTAAATAGCTTATAGTTAAATATTACTTTTCTATGTAAACCATACTTAACTTCCAATGGTACAGTGTCTTTACCACCATTCCTGTATATGCATTACCTAGATGGTCCAGAGCATAACTTATTTTGCAGTCTGGTGCGGTGATTATATCCTTGTTTGATTATTCCAAAAGATGCCTCTGAAATGCAGTGAGCTGGGCTGCAAGTAGAAATGAGATGTACCCTAGCTAAAAGAGAATGACTGCAGGCAGTTTATTCCAACACCTTCTGTAAATTGGATAGAGCAAAGACAAAAGAGAGTGTTATAAATGAAGTCTGTAATTCATGCTGTTATGTATAAAAATGAACTGTAATAAAACTATACAGAGCCAGAGTTTCAAACCCCCCCACCAGCCTGGCTGAGAGGAAAATTTTACAACACTGGAGCAGTTGAAAAGGAAGTTCTTTCGGCACAGAAGTAATCAATAGGTGAGGATTCCACCCCAGGTGGGGTTGGATCTCATCACCAGGACATTAACACTGTGATGACTTGATCACTATATTCTGATATCTACATCTCAGCCGATAAGGAATTGGACATTCTGGGAACTCCATTGAGGGTTCCAAGAATCGAAGACAGACAAATTCATCACCGAAGATGGGCAATTCATCACATCTAGAAGACCCTTTGTTCAGCCTTGCACTGTGAAAGAAGAACTTCATGATTATGTTAAAGAACAAGAAGAATGGACTGGACTTGAACACTCCCCAAAAATCATATAAAAATAACCCGGACAAGGCAGCTGGTGTGAACCTGGGAGGTCTGATGCAATAGAGGTCAGATCTATGCATGTTCACCCAGCTCCGATCCCAGGCTCGGTGCTGCTTTTCTCGATCTTGGCTTTTGACACCGATATTTCGGCCGCATAATAAATTTTATTTCTTTATTAATTTTGATTGGGCTATCTCGTTTATCACAAGAGGACAGCTCACAAAAGTGTGTGTGGAGAGTTGTTATTTTTATTATTTTGTTCTTTTGTTTGTTTCTTTGGGTTTTTTCAGCCTAGATTCTGCTGTCCAGAATTCATTCTGGAGTTTCTCCAGTATTATGTGTTCTCCTTGAAAAAAGAGGGACACCACAATAGCATCATAACAAATTAATTTTATGTTATCACTCTAACCCAGTCATCAGCTGAAAATAGGTAACTCTACAGGAATGAAAAAGCAATTTAGGATAAAATTACTGGAAATTAAATTCAGGGTTTAGTCCAATATTCATGTCAGTTTGTATTCTAGCTAGAAAGCTGTTGTAATAAAAGAACAGGCTTTAGTTAATATTTTGCAACTTTTAGAGGCATTCCACTGTAAGTAGACAGTACAAAACATCTCTGTCTTACTATGTGAAAGTAGGCATAAGGCAGAAATCATCAAGTACCTGTTTCTTGGGCATCTTCCCCTGCTTCCCACACCCACCCAACCCAGAGCAGCAATGGGTGGGTGTGGGAAGAATGGTTTGGGTGGGAAGGGTCCTCATCTCATTCCAACCCCCTGCCATGGGCAGGGATACCTTCCACTAGACCCAGTTGCTCCAAGCTCCATCCAACCTGGCCTTGAACCCTTCCAGGTTCTCTGGGCAACCTGTGACAGTGACTCATCCCTCCCCTGGTCAGAATCTGAGCTTCCCCCACTTAGAGAGGAAACCCCTACCCACCGCAAACTGCAGGCCTCTGGCAGAACACCCCAATGGGGCAGACACTGTGCACCTCTCCCCTCTGTCTGACCACTTGCCTCTGGGTTTAGCACATCACTTTTTGAGCATCACTTCACTTTGTAGGCACTTTGCAGTAATTCAACATATTTTTAAGTTAGACAGAGCTAATGAACCCCCCCTCATTTGAAAAAAAATGGAATGATTGGTGCTAAAATGCAGATAATTTTTCTTCTATAGAATATTCATTAGAAGCACAGAACAATCAAGATTTTCTACAGACATTCTAGAGGGAAATACTTTAAACATTAAGACAAATCAAAGGGTAACCAAAATGAAATCGGCTCATGACCGGGGCAGTTTATATATGCTGAGCATGTACTTCACAGGAAAGGAGTTACAAAGAAGTGTGTGGAATTTAGTGAAGTCAGAGCCACTAAGACCACTAAGGAAACAATTATAATGTAAGAATTTGGTGATGAACAATTTTCAGTGTAGTGATAACAAATTGTTTCTTTTTAATATTGTTATAAATGAAATTGGTAATTCGTGCTTGTGTACATAAATGTATATATTAATTGTACAAATAAAAATGCCTAAGCCCAAACCCCAGGCCGGGGACGGAGAAAATTTCTCAAGCCTTGGCAGCAGCAGAGAAGACAACACAGCCAGGAACTAATCAGCATAAAAAAAGTCTATCTCTGGGTAGAGGTAGACCTTATCTGGAGCCATTAACACCACAGCTGGGTGATGATCTGGACGATGATGAAACTGATTAACATCTCCGAGTTGTTGGAGTATCCCATTCTGTGAACTAAGAATAACTGTTCCAGGAATCGGAGATGGACCATTCATCATCTGTAGGTACAAAAATGCTGTTAGCAAGGATTTTCTTGTTATTTTTCTAAGTCCGTGAGAGACTTTTCTCTCTCACAGAAGAGGTAGCAGGGAATGTAAACAACCAAGCCACCTGCAACCTTGGAAAGTCTTGTTTATGGTATAGTAGAAAATATTTTGATAATTGATGTTTTAGGATTTTGGCCAATCACCCCCAAGGGGTGGCTGGTCTTTTGTCCAATTAGACTATGAAGAAAAAAGTCTATAAAAGAGTTTGTAAAATAATTAAATCAATCAATCTTACTGCACAATTCCTGCCTGCTGGATCTTCTCCTCCTCCTCCTCCCTATGGCTGCGGGACACGGTGATATACCCTAGGGCCCAGGCCTGCGGTAATAATCATCCAAGATGGACAATTCATCAGATCCAGGAAATGCTTTGTGCAGTCCAACTTCGGGACAAGAAAACATCATGAATATGCTAAATTGCGAGAAGAATAGAATTAATTCGGACTCTGCCCAAGAACTGTATAAGAAGGAACCAGCCGAAGCGACATTCGACATTCGTGAACTTGGGGATCTGACGTGATAGAGGTCAGATCTTTGTCCACCCACCACTGATCCCGGGCTCGGGGCTGACCTTTTTCCGATTGTGGCTTTCTGTGTGACCGATCTTTCGGCCGCAGAATAAAATCTGTTTCTTTATTAAATTTAATTTGGCTGAATTTCTTTACCTCAATATCATGATGAAGACCATGGGGATGCACACCTCCTAAGTTTTGAGTACAGTTTTCTATTAGTATAAATTAGCACACTAACATCCTGGATGAAATGCGCTGATTTAAATCATGTTCCACATATGCTAGATAGCTTTTTTTGGTACATTTTTTGAAATCACTAGGTCACTGCATGAAATTGATTTCTTCCTGTACATGGAGCCTTAAAGATGAACACAAGCGTTGTGTTTGCTTTGTTTTAGTACATGATTCCTCAGCACTAACACTTTATGTTGTTCTTTGTCTCTCAAATGCTGCAGTGGAGCAAATTTTTTTATTTTTATTCATAATTTGAAGGAGTATAAACACTACTAATCTATGGGTGTCACAGTTTCAGTAGGACTGACTTTAAATTGTACTTTTGAAAAGCTCTTATAATGAAAAGGCAACTGACTCAATGGGCTTTGGCAGAGTCCTTATTACTGGAGAGAGGAATCCCAGCTTTATTTTAACCAGTTTGTATCTAAGGAGGAAGAAGGGAAGCACATTAACTGATTAGGATTTATCACCAAGTTGATCTATCAGATACCAAGTGTTAGGGTTTAGGATTTTTCCTTTTGTTTCTTTCTCTCATGGAATTTTGTCCCATCTAAGAAACAATAATGACCAAAGCTTAAGAGAAACAAAAGAAGTTGCCACGCTCAGTGGAGGAGGGCAGCTGGCTGCACTTCTCTTATCTGAGGGGTTTGCCTTGGAGGGGCAGAGATACCATGAGATTTGGGCTGGGAGTAGGGGTTGGGCTCAGCTCCTAGCTCTCTCGTTGTCGGCTTCGGAGAACAGTCGAGCTGCTGCTTGGAGGGGAAATTCACTGCTGTCACCAGAGCCCAGCCCAGTCCAGTTCCCCTGCCATGGGTGAGCCTTTGCTCGTGAGAGCAGCCACTGAACTGGGACCTTATTAACACCCTATCTCACTAAAAAAGGGACTTTCACCATCTGCTGGGGTGTCTCAGGGGAAACCCTAAGACCCCGAGCCCCTTCCCCCTCCCAGGGAGCCTCTCTCTGCTGTGTCCTGGAGCCAGGCTGCCGTTGCCCCGCCCCACAGTGTCTCTGCTACTGCTCCGGGTGTTTTGCTACACTATAGCTCTGCACCTGGTGCCTGCCCAGACACCCTGAGGCTCCAGCTACAGCTGCTGAGTTTGTGATACATCTCATTTACCACTCCGGGATTTTGCTCATCCCTGCCATTCCAGCTGTTGCTCTGAGGTTCCTGCTAGAGCCCATTTTGCCATCTGGAGGGGCACCGGGACCAGCTGCCCCTGTGGGTTTGTAGATGAAGCCCCTTTCCTATCTCTCTCGCCTGCCTGCCCACCATCACCCACTTACAGAGAGGCGGCCGAGCTTGCGCCACAGCGCCCCCTGCAGGCGCGGGGGAATCATCGCTCCCGCCCTGCCCGGCCGGGAGCCACCAGCGCCCCTGCCGGCTGTGAGCAGAACTGCACCCAAGGGGAAAGGGCCTGACAGCCGACAGAAGGTTGTTACTGGGCTTCTGGTTTTGTTTGCTGTTGCTGCCGGTGGTGTTGTTTGTTTGTCTTGTTATACATATATATATATGCACTAGTAAAGAACTGTTACTCCTTTTCCCATATCTTTGCCTGAAAGCCCTGTAATTTCAAAGTTATAGTAATTTGGGAGGAAGGGGGTCACATTTTCCATTCCAAGGGAGGTTCCCGCCTTCCTCGGCAGACACCTGTCTTTCAAACTGAGACACCCAGCTAACTTCAAAATTTGGAGCATAAGCATAAGCTAATAATTTGGGGCCAATTTATCCTATTTCAGCACTGACTGTTTTTTATCCTTGTCTTTTTTTCTTACTGATAGGTCATTTCCCATAATTTCTCTCTGGCTTGCAATGCAGAAAGGTTCAAGTTTTGTTCTGTAAAACACAGTACATATTTACAGTGCTGATTCAAGAACTCACACATGCGTGCACTGATGCCCTCCGAGGAGACCAGGCACTTTGGAAGATACTGGGGAGGGGAGAAAACATACCAGAACCTGATAAATTACTACAGGGCATAAAAGTGCAAGTAAAAATTTTGGGGGACACCTAGGACAAGGCAACAAACCTATTTAGCAATGCTTAATAGAAGACAGAACCATCTCAATTCTTACGTGACTGCAACCTTTTATCATGATGATCCTTTTCTTTTTCCTTACCTAGTTGCATTCTTCTTGTCCAATTAGAATTACTCTTGCTATGTCATTTGAGAACATCCCACATTTATCTAAAGCTTTTGCTGTACATGATTAAAATGCAGTGTGATCCAAGTCTAACATCACCAGCAGCTCAGACATGTTGTACACATTGATGTTGTCTACCTGGATGTCAGGAAAGCCTTTGACACCTTCTCCCACGGGATTCTCCTGGAAAAGATGGCAGCCCACGGCTTGGGCAGGTGCACTCTTTGCTGGGTTCAGAACTGGCTGGATGGCCAGGCCCAGAAACTGGTGGTGAATGGTGCCACATCCAGCTGGCAGCCAGACACCAGTGGTGTCCCCCAGGGATCAGTGTTGGGGACAGTTCTGTTTAATATCTTTATTGATGATCTGGGTGATGGAATTGAGTCTGCCATTAGCAAATTCACAGATGACACCACGTTGGGTCAGTGTGGATCTGCTGGAGGGCAGGAAGGCCCTGAAGAGGGACCTGGACAGGCTGGATCAATGGGCCAAGGTCAATGGCATGAGGTTCAACAAGACCAAAGTGCTGGGTCCTGTACTTTGGCCACAATAACCCCCTGTAGCGCTACAGGCTGGGGGCAGAGTGACTGGGAAGTGGCCCAGCAGAAAAGGATCTGAGGGTGCTGGTCAACAGCGACTGAACATGAGCCAGCATGGGCCCAGGTGGCCAAGAAGGCCAATGGCATCTTGGTGTCTATCAGAAATAGTGTGGCCAGCAGGACCGGGACAGTGGTTCTTCCCCTGTACCTTGAGTCCTGTGTCCAGTTCTGGGCCCCTTAATTCAGGAACATGGAGGTGCTGGAGCAGGTCTAGAGAAGGACAACAAAGCTCCTGAAGGGTCTGGAGTGCATGACTTACAAGGAGGGGCTGAGGGAGCTGCAGTTGTTTAGCCTGGAGGAGGCTCAGGGGTGACCTTAATGCTCTTGGCAACTCCCTGAAAGGAGGTTGTAGCCAGCTGAGTGTCAGTCTCTTCTCCCAGGCAACAAGAGGGCACAGTCTTAAGATGTGCATGGGGAGGTTCAGGTTGGACATCAGGAAGAATTGCTTCACAGAAGGGGTGATTGAGCATTGGAATGGGCTGCCCAGGGAGATGGTAGAGTCACCGTGCCTGGAGGTGTTTAAGACTGGATGTGGCACTCAGTGCCATGGTCTGGTTGAGAAGGTGGTGTTTGGTCATAGATTGGACTCAACCTCAGAGGTCTTTTCAAGCCTAACTGTGTCTGTGATTCTGTAATACTTTCATGAAGCAGCAAGACAAATACGACTTCTTAGGTACTCCATATTTATCATGGAGATGACTGAAAAAAATCATGGCTACTGCAGGCTCTCAGCTTCAGTAAGGTTACAGTCAGGCACCTGCCAAAAAAAGAACAAATTTTAATATACCAAGAGTTTTGCATCTCAAGCTGTTTGCTCATGCTGAGGGACAGCTCAATTTTGTACTTCTTGAAGGAAAAAAAGAAAATTAATTTCCTCAAATAAAATCACACAGAAAACTGCAAGAACACATATTTAATTTTCTTCTACTGTATTTTTTTTCCACTTCACAGAAACATTTATCTTTCTGATGCCAGCCACAAAAACTACAATTTAGCAATAGATTGAGGCCTTCTACAGACAAACTATCTGTTCTGTTTTTGCAAAATACAATAGAATCCCAATTCTTAGAGTATTAGGGGAGGTTGTGGACTGCTCTAAAAACCCTCTATGAGGATTTTGCAGAAAAATCCTCAAATATTCATCAAAATTAATACTTGCTTTAGTTTCATTGTATATCTATTATGTGTGATGATCAATGCCTAAGGTACACAGTGCAGGTCCACAACAATCCAATTTAGCATTCTGCAAAAAGGAAAAAAGTCTAAAAATGCCTGAGCCTCGGATGGCTCTCAATGTCCTTTACGTGTGTATTTTAATCACTCTTTCTGACACTGCTTGGCTGCTCTGACCCTTATTTTCCATATTTTTGTAATGTCAGGGGAAGGCAAAGTAGGCCACTGTATTTCACTGTCATTTACAAGAATGGAAGGTACAACATGCTCAGTAAACAGTGGCCATTTTCAAACCCTAATTCAAACCCAGGACTTCTATAGGCTACTGTAATGCCAGGAATGCAATAAATTACTGACTTTTGCCTTTTACTTACAGCCACTTGAAGTAGGTGGAAGGCCTGATTGACTTATTTCCCTGCTGTTAGCCATCTAGTCTCCCGCGTTGATTAGATTTTATTCAGACAATGCTACTGTACTGCTCAGGAAGAGAAGCAGAGCTACGATTAGGTAAGAACCAGGTACAGGTGATTTTACTTACTTTTGGAATTACATGACTCAGTCGTGCATTGTTCAGGAAGATGACTTTTTAAAGGGGTTGAAAGAGAGGTGTTAGGTTGTTTTAATTTTCTCCCCTCTACAGATCTATCTTCTAGAAACCCAGGGAGAAATCAGAAAGAAACATGAAAGAATGTATGTCTGAGTGTCTAAAACAAGTTATGATGGAAAAAAGAATCAGTAACTTCACACAAAACCCTAAGTAACACTTAGAGCCATGTTTGCATTCTATACTACCAAATGAGATCAACCAGACAGGAAAAAAAAAATACTCTATTTAAAAAAGTGTGGGAAGGGAGGGGGACATGGCATGGAAGTTTACTCTAGATGGAGAAAACAACTGTTTCAATATCACTGTTTCTCCACAGGGCACAATTTCCACGTAAGGCTTTAAAAGATTGAACACAGACATCCAGCAATATTGGAACATATACATCTTACTCCAGCTTTTGTATTAACACAAGCCATTCTTTAGACAAGATTTATCAATACATCAAATGATACAATTAAACAGATATCAAAGTCATACAGAGATTTGAGGATTGCTCAGTTTGGAATTAATAGATGCACTTTCTTAAGCCTTTCAATGTGTGACAAGGCTTTTTTTTTTTTTTTTTGAGGAGTGGGAAAGAAACTATTAGCACGTGTCTGTGCAGACTTATTTTAAACCTTTTGTTACCAATAAAATGCCCAATTTACTCACCCCTACCCCCAAAAATCCCAAAGAACCACACAACAAAAGCCAACAAAGGTGAGGGATACAGAGCTTGTTTTACTTTTCATCATTTTGTCACTCGAAACCTGATGTGCCTCTAAAGCAACAGGAAACAGTAACAAATCAAAACATCAAATTAATTCTAACTTAATTTTAAAGGGCAGTTTTATTGTTTGTTTGTTTGTTTTTATTATTAGAACTAGCAATCAATTTTATCCTGAGGCTCACTTCTGAATCTCAGATGTCTTTTGTTGAGTGTGCCATCTTAAACTCTCCAGACTAGGGACAATTTCTCTGTAAAAGTGAACACTGCAACCTAGACTTTGCCCTGAAATCAGGATTTTAGAAGACAAAGAATCACAGAAACTCAAACTGCTTTGTACTCCCAATTTCCCTGTAATTCCAATGTTTACCTACCAACCATGTCTCACCCCTTCCTTGTATCAATTCAATTCCAACTTTGCTTTTTGACTTACTTCAATGTCATAAGACAGGTCATGGAAACTATTTGTTTTTTAAATAAAACTGAAAATGTGTTTTTATTTCCAGTTCAAGTGTTATCAATCATCTACATCAAATATTCACATAATATTTCTGCATGTATTTTCGATTCACAATCCAGCCTACTTAAATTTAAAAAAAAAATCAACAAAACCCCAACTGATTTTACATTTAAAACTGAAGCATTTTCTCCTATGTTAATCTCAATTCATAACTCCAGAAACATTTTATTAACAACCTTACAAGTTATCATTTGAAGGACTTACAGAAATTCAGTATCTCATTACTTAAGATACTTGATTCAAACAACTAAAAGATAATATTTGACTCAGAATAATATGCATTGAGTTTATGTAGCTTTCTTCCAAAAAATGCAGGAAGTTCAAACTATTATAGATACCTTATAGCACTCTGTTTTTCTCCAGCAAATCACAAAACACTGGGTAGAAAATGGAAGATTCAAAAGCAACCAGGAGACAAACTAATCACAGATTTAAAGTTTCTCTCTTCGGATGCCCACACACATGCGGGTGTTTACGTTACACCCTCGAGACTATAAACAGCCAATTAAAGCAGTCTGAAACCTGTACTCAAAATGGAAAGTCAGAAGAAAAACACACAAACACAGTGCATGTGAGACTGAACTTTTATTTTTCTGTTGATAAAACCCAAAGATCCCTCACAGCAGCAGCAGGTGCAGAAGTTACTTGCAGAAATCATACCTCTTCTTAATCTGTTTGTATACCCAAGTATGACAAGTGTGTATGGACTGCATATTAACACAGTACAGGCACTGCTCAGTAGTAACAGAGATCAAGTTTCTTGGAGTATTTTAATCAACCCTGTCCTTATTATGAAAGGGTTCTCATAGTATCAAAGATGATTATCAATTAGTTTTATTATTGATTTTTTTTTACTGCAATTTAAAAACATTTTATCAAATTCTACGTGTACTATTTATATGCCCAGATACACCCCTCCACATTTTGTAGTAGTTGACAAACCATAACCAAATGCTACAATTCACAATGAAAATGCTACGGCATTTAGCAGCTCTTGCTGCACTAAAGTAAATATTTCATCAGAGTAACAAAACACACCTCTTGTTCAGTAATACAAGGGATACGATTTGTAAAATGATCATTCCTATCTTGTATCCATACCTTTCTGTAATATATATATATATATATATATATATATATATGGCTCTAAAACATATCTCTACTAATTAACAATTAAATTAAAACACATCCACAATTGGTCTAACTTGTGATTTTGGTCTCAATACTTTAAACATTAGCTGTTCCACAAAAATATACAGTTCAACAACATGGTTGTATCAGTAACACGAGGCCTTTTGAAAGAGGCCTATGACATAAAACCAACCATGCAATTCAGTGCTCAGTGTCATCTAACTGATAAATACTTATACTGCATTTTCAAATTACCAGTATCTTCCAAATTTCTCTTTGCAGGCTTACCATGCTTACAAACATGCAGAAAGCAATCACATTTCTCACTTGCCCATAGCAATCACATATTTTTCTTTTTAAATAGGTCAACTGACAAAGCACAAGCTTCAAGGTGTCATTTTTAGATTACTAACCCTTTCCTTTCTTTCACATATCGCTTCATGTGAAATAAGACTAGGGATTAGCCACATAGCAATAACAGCACTTTTCAGTTTAAGCCTCTAAAAATCAAATTACTAACAGTCAATTAGCATGTACTCATAGCTGCCATACAAGTGAACTGACATCCAGTAGACAATGAAGCTAATTCTTCAAAAGGTGAAGTTTAAAAAAACCCGACCCAAACCCAAACTACACAAGTACAGCATCAAACCTGGTAGATTCCAAAAAGTGGACCTCTGTCCAGAAATTTTCAAAACGGTACACAAAACCCATGCCACCATCAAGCATACATGAGATAAGACATTAATTGTTTATAGATGGAGATGTCCTTATTTAGCAATGGTGATGTAGTACTTCCATAGTACAAATAAGAATCCCCCAAGTCAGAAGCAGTCTGTAATAAAACCCCAGACAAGTTCACATGTCACAGTAACCTGGCATATAAGACTCAGAACATTTTACTCTTATAACAATAACAATCAGTAATTTCGGTACTAACAATTCCAGAACCAATACATTCAATATGTAAATAAGACTACAATAAAAGATACTAAAAAGACAAGAATAGTATGACAATTAAGATTAATTTCTTTTTAACAACAGAAAGTCAGGGTAACATCTGGAATTCTTTTGCACTGCATTTATATATCTTCTGTTTCTCAATAGAAAAATACATCTAGAGAGTCAATCCACAACTGCATACAGCAATCATGTTTTGCCCTTTAACTGCTTTAAAATTAGTTTAAAATAATGTAAATTACAGGAATGATTGTTGCAAATTTGTAAATGTTGGCTATTACAACATCATTACATGAGAACACCAACTGTAAATTATTTACAGGAGAGGTAATACAATTTCCAGAGTACTGAATTATAATTTAGCAGAAGTGTAAAAACAACATACTCACCAAAAACATTACAAAATCTGGTATCATTATCAGCTACATAGTAGATTGTGATTAGGTTTTGTAGTTGACATAGAATATATTCTTAAGAAAAGTGCCAAAATACTGCTACATAAGAATCTTTTTTTTTTCAAAAATCAGTCAGCAAAACCCCCCACAGATTCTATGCTAAGTAATGTCAAAAGAAAACAGGAAAAAAAAGGATGCTGATTGTACAATTATGTCTTATTAAATGCCTTTGAAAAATCTGTAAATTCACTTTCTTGCTTAAAAGTCTGACACAAAACTTACTAAAAAAATCAATAGAAATACCACCATATATGCTTTTCCAGGGCATTTTAGGCCATTCTAAACCTACACATTCCTCCTAAACTGTGAAACACAAGGAGACTGAAAACATCCCGAAACTGGCTGAACTGCTGAGGATTGTTGTGATCAGTGGCAAAACATCCTGCTGGATGCCACTTGCTACCAGTGCAGCCCAGGACCTGTACTGTGGTCCATACGCTCGCACGTTTTCATTAACAACCCAAAGGATGGGACAGATCACACTCAGTGAGCCATTCAAAGGGACCTCAGCAGGCTGGAGAAATGGGCAAACAAGAGTCCCATAAAGTTCAGCAAAGAAAAGTGCAAAGTCCTACACTGGGGGGAATAACTGCCTCCACCAGTACAGACTGGGGGACTGACCAGCTGCAAAGCAGCCTTGCAGAGAACAATAGCAAGCCATGAGCCACCACATGCCCTCGCAGCAAAGAAGCCCAACAGTCTCCTGGTCTACACTGGAAAGAGCACTGCAAAGAGCACTGCAAAAAGCACTGCCAGCAAGGGAGGGATTCTTTCACTCTGCTCACTCCTCGTGAGCTGCAACTCAAGTACTGGGTGCAGTTTTGGGCTCCCCAGTCCAATACAGAAATGGGCATATGAGAATGAATCCAGTTAAGGGCCACAAAGGTGATTAAGTGATTGGAGCATCTTACAGACAAGGAGAAGTTGAGAGAACTGGGATTGTCTCTCTCGCCTGGAGAAGAGAAGGCTCAGGTGATCTTACCAATCTGTGTAAATGCTTGAAAGGGAGGAGTAAAGGAAGAGCCTAACTCTTTCCAGTAGATCTTGTGACTGGACAAGAGGCAATGGGCGCAAGTGGAAATACCAGAAGCTCTACTTAAACATAGGAATGGATCTCCATAGTGTAAGGGAGAGCAAAACACTAGAACAGACTACCCAGAGATCTTCTGGAGTCTCCATCTTTAGAGATGTTTAAAAACCTAGCTTGTCACACTCCTGAGCAACCTGCTCTAGCAGGCCCTCCTCTGAGCTGGGCAATGGGGGATGGACTAGATATAGTCACTCCAACCTCAATTGTTCCATGATTCTATGAAAAGGACAGGGTCTTATGACAGGCATTGATCAACTGAGTCACAAAGAAACTATAAAATGTAAAAGGAATATATATTTTCTCTTTAAGTTATTGCATACAGTGTTAATTTTGCTGCCTTCGTTTTGCCGATCTCATTTTTTCAAATCTCGACTCCATTTCTTCAAGGACTTTTGGTGTGTATCGCACAACTAATTTAACCTTTCCTTGAGCTGCCTTCAGCAGTTCTACTGCTTTTTCATGGTGTTCACCTTCAACACTCTGTAAAGGATAAACCACTTAGTATTAGTAAAGACACACTGAAAAGAGTTTTTTCTTTTTTTTATACAATTCTATATAAACAAATATATTTATGCATTTATTTATATGTACTCTATTTTCAAGACTGCGTAAAGACAATGGCACACAATTTCAGGACTTATGTTTCAGCAAACCAAGTGATGTGATGATAAAAATGCTAATTAGCATTAGCAAAAGAAGCGCAAAAATCACTTTATAAAAATAGTGCAAAAATCTTGTTTAGGTTTATGCTGAACAATTAAATTGTGCAATAATAACCTTAGTCAATTATGAAATTACACTTAAAAATAAAAAACCTCAAGAGAATACTTACTTAAAATTTAATATTGGTTTTCTTCTTTTGCATGCATTTTAAATTTAGCAATCACCCTCAATTTGGTTAGTAAGTTGCCACAGACAACTGCAAGATAGCTGCCTTCTTGATGTTACCCTGCATCACAAGGCAAAACAGCGCATACTGGGTACTTGCAATGGAGCAACTAATGTAGTGTGTTGCTTATCTTAGTGCTCCACATGTCTCTCAGTAAACACAAGACATTCAAGTTCATTTCCACTAAATTGATTAAGAATAGCCAACTCAGGAAGACCAGAATAAAAATGCTTTCCCAAAACAACTCTCGGAATTTCTTAGAATTATATTAGATCCATCTAATTACAATTTTTAAGCAATGGTTCTCAAAAACTGTATCCAAATATATATTCTGGGACAGCATATATTTTATCAGCAAAACTTATTTCTCTCAAACTTATTAAACACAATGACGGGACTACTCCAAGCCTACCTCCCGCTGGTGCTATTAGAAGCTAGAAGGCAGGTGATGTACCTGTTGATTGGAGGGTTTCCCCGTTACTATAGTTACTCACAGAAAGAAAAACAACAGTTAAAAAAAACCCAAGTTATTTCTCTTCTATCAGACTTAGACAACACATACATTTGAATGTTTCAATTTTTGTTATTCAAGTGGATGTGTAGGCTGTTCTGTTTAAAACTGGTAATAAAAGGTTTGTAGAGTTCTGTTTAATTGTATCAAAACACCTAAAATTCTGGAGTACACTCAAGATCTCCCACCTGAAAAAAATAAACTTGTTTTTCAGTCATATTCCCTGCAGTCTTGGCAGTGGCATTTTTTATTATTACTAAAGTATAAACTACAATCACAAGAAAGTGCCTGTCATGTATTATGATGATAGCATTCCATCTGTAAATATCAGATATCAATGATTTTTCTGAGACTATATTAGTGCTCTTAACAGCAATTTATGCACTCACTGTATTCTTACAACAATTATATATATTTATACATGTGCATGCACACAGAGTCATTGTTAGCTGTACCAACTGCCTGATGATCAGGTTCAGTTTTGGGTGGAGTGGTGGTATTGCTGTCTTTAAGAGAGTCTGCAGGTGAGGAAGGACTCATCTGAAGACAGTTTTGCACCAGTCCTTCAATGCTTCCTAATAACAGAAGGCTAAGGCAAGGACAGTTGCATCACTACAGCTATGATTTCTCTTATGCCTCTTGAAAAGGACAGCTGGACTCCCAGGTAATAGTCAGGAGCCAAGTATGTCAGAGATTTGTGCTAGCCAGGAACTCCTAGAGTACAGATACCCAGTATCTGCACCCAGTCACTATTCCTTTCACATGTCAAAAGCCCCCAGAATCTAGTTTGACCCTCAGTCTTAAAATAAAATTTTGTTTACAGGTGTAATGATGAGAATATCATTTTTAAGCCTGCATAGAGCCTCTCTGGAAATAAAAGCAAGTGTTTGGGAGATATTTACATGCATTTGACTGAAAGCTGTCTCAAGTCAGAGCCTGCCCATAACCTCCTCTTTCCAGCCTCCCTTTGTTTTACTTTTTGTATTGTTAATTCTTCAGAAGAGGATACTAAAAAAAAAATCCACATCAGCACTTTAGACATATACTTCCTAAAATACAGTAAAAAGCCCGCTTCTGAAGCTCAGTATAGTTAACTGGAAGGTAAAAAATACCATACAAGGTAACACCGCCTTGTAGTTCCATCTCATTACAGCTTTCATCATGCAGTAGCATTTGTACTGGGAAAAATGAGAATCTGGTCAGCCAAAAGCAACATTTACTACTTACCTTAGATGGTGCAGAAAACTCATTTAGTAAAAATCTGCATCATGAAACTTTGAATGATGAAAAAGGAAGGCAGTTTGTATTTCACAAAATTCTTTGACTACATTTATACAACCCATCAGAATCTGGAATACTGACATAGATAGTACAGTTCCTTTTTGAGACAGATAATCAAAGCATAGTCCTAAAACTCACAATGCAGACAACTCTACAGAAACCTGGGCAAATTGGTTTTGTGAGGACAAAAAGGAAGTATTTTGCCAAGATTAGAAGACAACAAGAAGCTTGTGCCATGCGTATTCTCTGTGCCCCCTCAAGTGGAAACAAGTAGTTACTGCTACATAAAGAGAAGAGAAAACCAGTTCCTACCACTCCATTTACAGAAAGCAGCTGGTCTCCACGTTTCAGGCCTCCATGTCTGTCAGCTATACCTCCAGGGATAATTCGAGAGATATAAATTGGAGAATTTTGTTCTTTGCCTCCCATAATGTTGAATCCAAGACCTTCTTCAGTTTTGGGTAGTTCAACCACTCTGGGATGAGAATGACCTTCACTAGCAGCAAATGCAGCTACCGTGGCCTGTGAGAAACAAGATTTTCTCATTTTTAAGAAATTAAATACAGTCCCTTTAGCTAGACACAGTGAGCAGGCTGAAAACGTATTTTATCTCAAAGTACTTAAATGTTAAGACAAATGAGGTTAATTCCCTACATACCAACACTGGCATGAAAAATTCAGAACTCCAAGAATAAAATTAAAAGGGAAGAAATTTAAAAACAACAAGTCTTGTTATATCTTTTAATAACCTGTTAATCTTATCCATTTTATCAGACATATAGATAATATCTTTCTGAATTTGATGTAATCTTCTGCTCCTGAAGTAATGAACTACTGTACTTTATGGAAGTTATAGTTTGGCTTTTACCTTTGCTGTTGCATTAGCTCTAACTTCTGGACTACTGCTGATATCCACAGTTTCATATACGTGTTCATACACCTTTAGAGGCAAAACAGTTTCAGTATGAGTAAAACAGATATTTTTCTGCTTAGGTAATATAACAAAATATCAGGTGCAACTCAAAAATGTGTAAATTAAAGTACACACCTCTAATGTTACTCCCTGATTCACTACAAGAACAGGCAATCTAACATTCTATGAAGAAAAAAATCTCTCAGCATTTTTATTGCTCAGTCTCAACCTAAATCTTCCCTCCTTCCACAGTATTCAGACCTCACCATGACTTTGGAAATGCTTATGGCTAGGCTCGCACAGCTGTCTCGAGGCATGATGACTATTTTCTCTTGCTTGATTCAAGCTGGAACTCTTCAATACAGATGCATGCAAAAACACTTAAGCACAGCTCTTCAAGGCTCCGCTGACAACCCATCCCTTCCCGCAAACTCCCAAATTTTCCTTCAACTTTAGCAACTAATTGAATATCTTAAGAAGAAAATAGGATCGAAAACACAGAGACAATAAGAATACTAATGCTAAGGAGGTACTTGCACTGAAGGCAAACACACATCTTCTCATCTCCCTGCCAACCATTTGTACTTGCTAAGCAGTAAGTACACTGTCCTCAATAGGATGAAAACATTAAGATTACACCTGTGTCTACAAACAGATTTTTTTTTAATCATTCCAGCTGTTATCATCAGTATTAACATCAGCAACAGCAATAGAAAGGCATATCCAATCACCTGAAAGTCTCCAAAAGAATACCTGGAATGAAGATGAGGTGGTGCAAGGCTCTACGTAAAGATGGCATGGATTTGGCTTAAAAATAACACAGGCAATTGGTACTTGGTCTATTCTTACATACCAACTGGGTAACATCCTGTTAGCTGCCAGTAAGGACAGGCTCTCCAAATAACCTTTAAGAAGTGATCAGCTACTAAGCCATTATTTTATACACCTATGCTGTCTCAAATTATTTTCTTCTGGAATTACTTAAAAATAAGGTTTGTTCTATTAAGCTCTGTCAATTTAATACGGCTTTACGAAGTTCAAAATCAGCTTACTGCACTGAGCACAAAAAGAAAAAAGTAAATCATACTGGTCTTTAACTGAAGGTAACTGCTTACATCAAGTTAACTTACCTCTCTTACAGCATTACAGAATTCACTTTGAAGGACCCTTTGCAATGCCTGTAGCTTTTGTGGTGGCACTTCTCCACTTCTCTGTAATTTTTCCAGCAATTCAATTGCTCTGCAGATGTCTACAAAAAAAAAAAAAAAAAAAAAGCACTAGTAATGAGGAATGCCTGAGGAACCTCAAGGTATGTTTGGGAGTTGTTTTTTTTTTTTAAATTAAGGATGGAGCAGTCTGTGTGCGTGCACTTGCACACACTTTAAAACTATGCTTTAAGTTTTGTTACCCATAAACTATGTATTTACAAAATGCTACAATAAAACACTGTACTTCCAGCCTGTTATAAATCAACCATAGCAACCCAACCCTGTAACATATCTGGAGCTATCACTGCCATATGCATATTGCAAAGACAATCTGATTTTTCTGCAAAGGACCAAAATATTGGTATGTGTATTAAAATATTGGTAGTGTATACTTCATAATTCATCTACTCTTTGGATGGCATTTTGTTAACACCTGCTATAATATTATCAAATATGCTGTCTAACATTCCTTCTATGTTCAAAAATTAGTTCAATCAGGTATACTCAATACTTCCCATAGAAGACAGCTGAGAACTATCTGGCCTATTTTTTTCCCTCCTCAAGTGCTTATAAAACCAACAGAACTCCTTTTGATATTCTCAGCTGAGAGACAATATCTCCATAGTCTAGAATCCTGAACTTCAAACCTTGAAATTTGTTCCTAAGAGTTCACATCGTCCATTTTCTCATAAATGCTGCTTTGTGAAACTGAACTCCACGAAGGATTTGATTCCAGACCAGTATGACTCAAGACCGGCATCAAATGCAATGTGACATTCTTTTGGCAGCGCCAGACGAGTAGAATATATTCACATCCCTCACTTGTATTTCCAAACTGTTACATTAGTGATTATTTTGAAACACATGAGTTCTTGAACAGAACTAGAACAGTCTCTCAGAAAAGCAGATAGGAAGGATTACTTTCATTATCACAAAGATAAAAAAGCAGTGATTAATCTACTATATAAAATAATGAACAGATTATTTTAGAACAGGATGAGGTCTGGGACACTGCTATGTCCCAAATGCATTACTTCCTTTTTTCTCTAATTAACCTCTAGGTACTCGTTTTTCATGTGAACGCACATCTACTCAATGGTATCACATCAGCACAGAGGACGTGCATTAGCCACAAACTTCTTCTAAAATATGAGTGTAAAAAGAGAGCACTTATAAAACAGGATGAAAAGGCAGTGGGGTGTGCATGTTCTGAAATTACAGTGAAGTGCACCAGCAAGACAGCCCACGGCGATGTTCTGTCCACTCACGTGAATTATCAGACACATCTTACAAACTACTAGATCAAGACCAGGTTGTGCAATTGATTAAACAAGGTATACCTTAACCACACAGACCCTTCATCCATGGACTGGAAACAAATCCTTAATGGAAAAACACTCAAGCACTACAGCCATAAGGCTCAAATGATTTCTGAAGATAGTTAACGATTCTGTGTGCCATAAGAACTTGGTGTTTTCTGGCAAGCATTTCCAAGATTTACAAGCATCAGTTATCTAAAGCAAAGCAATATCAAAATCTAAATTATCTACTAATAATCTCAGGTTCTACAGAGAACACATTTTACACATGCATACATATTTGCTATCTGTATAATTACAAAATAAAAAACCATGCTTTTAAAGCTTTTTATTTCCAAATACATACTCTGTATTTCATTTAAAATCCAAAACAGTAGGTGAAATTAAAGACATTCTAGATGATGAAAAATCACCAACATTCCTAGTAACCCTTGCGTTCAGCAACAGCAGTACAAATTATCTTAATTCATGAAGTAGCCCACTGATCAGCTTGAAGTAGTATGATCAAATGGCAATCACAGCACTTCCAATCCTGCAACACTCCACATAATACTGAGAAATGTCTAGCAAGTATATGAATTACAACACCGCTATCATTTAAATACTTGCAATGTTTGCAGACAAATGATTATTACATGCACATAAAGACTACAGTTCCTCGCAGCCATTCTTGAGCCTATGATCCATGAACTATGTTAAGATGTAAGGTGTACAAACTTGTTATCAGTTTGACTAGGATACTGCAAGCAATTTTAAATGGTGACAGCAACCTACTGATACAAGGAGTAGCTGTAGAAATGAAGACTCCAGAACTCTATGGGATAATTTATCTTTTTTTGACCTTCATGTTTTGTCATTAAATTAGATATGCTTCCTACCTGTATCTCTTAACAGACAAATCATTTAATGACATAGCACTTTTCACCCTAAGGTAAAATTGGTTTGTTTGGAAACCAGCTGTGTCTTTTATTAACTACAGACTAAGAACACAGAATTAGCTTTTCAAAAAGTTATGAGGATACACTGAACTGGATTCATTTTAGACTAAACTAAAGCAAAGGACACACTTGAATAAAAAAAGGGCTTTTAGATCAAAGGACCAAACTATTGCTAGAAAGTACAAACCCAGAGCAGTCAGACACAGCATGGAAGTTAGATCCTCAGAACTCAATAAATCTTTTATCACACCACACTTCCTACTCAGGTAGATACAGACAACAGATCCCATCAGCAGGGCACTTTGTTCCCGGCAGTTATTTCATTGTATATTATTGAGAGGATCACATTATACCAGTGTGGAAGTGCAATTGAGCAGAACTTTCCTCTACTGAACTGCATTAGGCACCACAAGTCAAAAGCTGGATATTCAATCTATCCCAGCAATATTGCTTTAGGAAAAAGAGTTTTGCTGGGAATAACTGGCAAAACACACCTTCTTTCATTTTTCAAGAAAAGCTTGTTGACTGCTGTGTTGATCTAATTTGCTTCCTCCTGAATTATTAGTTGGAATATGATCAGCTGAAAGATGTCTTCCTCACAATATAAACACTATATCTTAGTCAATTGTTCAGCACCAGAGACCAAAATGAATACTATAGAAGTATTCCAATGATGGATTTCTATTACCGCAGGCCTGGTTCCTACGGTATATCACCGTGTCCCGCAGCTATAGGGAGGAGGAGAAGATCCAGCAGGCAGGAATTGTGCAGCAGGATTGATTTATTTAATTATTTTACAAACCTTTTATAGACTTTTTTCTTCATAGTCTAATTGGACAAAGGACCAGCCACCCCTTGGGGGTGATTGGCCAAAATCCTAAAACATCCATTATCAAAATATTTTCTACTATACCATAAACAAGACTTTCCAAGGTTGCAGGTGGCTTGGTTGTTTACATTCCCTGCTACCTCTTCTGTGAGAGAGAAAAGTCTCTCACGGACTTAGAAAAATAACAAGAAGATCCTCACTAACAGCATTTTTGTACCTACAGATTTCAACAAGGATCGATGTAGACGTAACTCCAGAGGTGGACAATTAAAAAAACTGAAACCATAAAACTAACTGTAAAAAGGAATCCATATGTAATGGAAAAATTGCTTTTCTTTTCACCTTTTCTTCCTTTTTATACCAATTGCCTGTTCTTCACAAATAATTTTTTGTGATCATGGATACTAGATTGAAATCCTGAAAAAGAGAAACTTAAAATTTAAACTAAAAGAATGTGGGGAGAAAAAGCCAGCAAGATGCTACCAGTCCAAGCATGCGTGAGCAAAACACAGAAAGAGAAAAAACACAGCATCCTCATAGATACTCCCAATTAACCACCTCCACTGCTTATGTTCAAGTATTCTAGATTCCTAAGATGTATGGAGAGTTATCACATGTCACCACTAAACTGTAAGAATAAGTGAAATGTTAACAGTTGTTTCATTCCTGCCCTCTGGTGAATTTGGGTGGTGGTGTTTGCAATGCAGCTTGGAAGAGAAAACAAGAATTTTCAATTGCCCTGGTGGTACGCATAAGGTAACGATTTTAAATCAGCTCATTTTCTACACTATTCTCTCTTTTCTTATGCTATATGCCAACAACATTAGTAACATTCAGTTTCAAGCTGATTATGACTCATCATCAGGTTATGTGCAGTCAACCCCACACAATTAATAGTTTCTTATTTCTGTAAATAAGGCTCTTGCTTTTGTAGGCCCATTATAAGGTGCTCTCTTTTTCTTCTTTTCTTAAAAAGACCAATATGCCTGAAGACCAAATAACTCCTTTGTTTCATTGATCCCTAAGTATCTCTGCAGATTTGTTTGTTTTCATGGACAGAGCATAGTGGTAGGGTAATGAGGTGAAGAAGGATAGGACCTGAGTTTTAAGTCAGCAGACCTTCCAAGCGCAACTAATCCACTGCTGCAGCAGCTGCCCTAATTAACAAGCTTTGGAGTAGAGGGAGTAGATGACCTGCGGAGTGTAAAGCAAAGACCTTACATAACTCACTATTTACAGGCCAACTCACACATTACAAGTGGTTCACTTGTAGAATGGGAAGCAAGGCTAGCAAAGAAAGAAAAACTGAGTTCTTCAGGAGGTAACACAATAGTACCAGAAAAATAAAGTCGGTATGTACAGTGTTATACACCTACAGAAATACATCTAGCACCATGGTGGTCCTAGTGGGAATGGTAGTGGGAAAAGTCAGATCATTCAATCACCTATGCTTCACCTAGTTGTTTTCCTTTTCAAAAACATGATTTCTAATTATCAATAATCATTTCCTATGTAAATTTCATTTTCCCTACTGTTCTAAATACATACCAATAAACCAATCATCTATATTGTTTATAAAAGCACACGTGGACCTTACACAGTGTCAAATAATCACATTGAAGGAAATTTTTAATTGTTTCTTAAAAACTGGGGATAAATGTCACAAATATACTACAGGAAAATACCCGACTATGTTGTATATTTTATCTATTTTGCTCTTGATTTCAGTCATACACTGCATGTATTAACAATACAAATTAAGCCTGCATACTGGAAAAATGGTGTGAAAACCAACATGAGAGGGTAATAGAGGACAATCATGAACAAGTGTAGAGGGACTCCTGCATGTGTCAGCTATCATCTATTAAAACAAGTAAATTATTATTCTTAATACACAGCTGAGCAGACTGAATTTAGAATTCGAAGAATTCTACTGTGTTCAAGATGAAGTTTTCCCATGAGAGAAACAGACACCAAGAGTTGGCAGGTTAAGTAAGAGCTGGCAGAAGCGCTGACAGCAGTGAAGGCAGAGCAGACACAGCTACAGAAGGCCTTAAGCGAGTGCACCCATGTAAACTCAGCGGCAAACTGAAACGCGAAAATAGCCTCCGGGGGCTGTATAAAGCAAAGCCGAAGAGTTCGGTCCCACCGACATGCTTGAAGAGCCAGAAGCGACGGAAACTTGTTCAAATCAGGTCAGCTGTTCAAATCAGCTGCGGCTGCGCACGACGGAGAGGAGCGGCTCAGCTCCTGCGCCAAGCCGGGAGAGCGGCACGGCTACCGCTGCCGCCCCGCGGCCTCAGACCGGGCCGGGGAACGGGGGTGGACGGCCAGGGAGTCGGGACAGCATGCGGCTGCGCGACGGGGGCGGGCCGGGCCAGGGGCTCCACCGCCGCCACCCACCCGCCCGCCCGCCCGCAGCAGAGCGGAAGGAGCGCCCGTCCGGGCCGCGAGCGCGCTCACCTCGCTCCAACCGCACCGGCTCGCCCAGCGCCGCCATCTCGTCCTGCCTGGGCCGGCGGAAGTGACGCGGCGCTGGCGGAAAGGCGCGGCGCGAGGTGGTGCGGCGGCCTAGTCGTGACAGTGGGGGCAGTCGAGGTGTCGCAGCCCGTGAGTGGCGTGCGAGCCGCTGCACTGCTCAGCCTGCGTGTGCACAGCAGTACGGACAGTGCAGGCCAGCAGCGAGTCCCTGCGGAGGCCGGCAGCTGCCTGACTACCCGCCAGTGTACCGGGACATTAGTCCTCTGGACTGTGTGGTGGCCGTATCCTGCTGTGAATTTCAGTAGAAAATGTTCTCTCCGGTTTTTGTCCCATCCTTTAGCGTGAATGAGGACTATTTACACGCTAAAAACACCACACTGCAAGGGCAGATCTTTCTGTGCACCCAGAGTGCTCCTAGAGATGGAATATACACTTGTTAAATATGTAAATAATGTTAAATATACATATATACACACACATCTAGAGAGAAATATATACATAATATACGTTGTGTTATGGGTTGATAAGGGGGGAACAGTAGATGTTGTCTACCTAGACTTCAGCAAGGTTTTTGACACTGCAGAAAACCCAGTGTCCACAAAGGAGACAGAGGAGTCCTGCAACTTTACTCGAATAAAGGGACAGAGACCTAGTGACCTATAGAGGTCTCTCTCTCTGTTTGAACGAAGTTGCAGGACTCCTCTGTCTCCTTTGTGGACACTGGCTTTTCACAGCGTGATTTTCTGCACAACACTGCATAACATCCTCATAGATAAGCTCAGGAAATACAGGTTAGAGGAACGTACAGTGAGGCAGATGAAGAATTGGCTGAAGGGCAGAGCTCAGAGGGTCGTGATCAGTGGAGCAGAATCCAGTTGGAGACCTGTACCCAGGGGCGTTCCCCAGGGATCAGTACTGGGTCCGGTCAGCCTGTTTATCCACGGCCTGGATGAAGGGATAGAACACACGCTAAGCAAGTTTGCTGACAATACAAAACTGGGGGGCGTGGCTGCTGTACCCAAAGGCTGTGCTCCCATTCAGGGGCACCTTGATAGGCTGGAGAGTTGGACAGAGAGAAGCCTAATGAGGTTCAACAAGGACAAGTGTAGGGTCCTGCACCTGGGGAGGAATTAATCCAAGCACCAGGACAGGTTGGGGGCTGACCTGCTGGAGAGCAGCTCTGCTGAGAAGGACCTGTGAGTTTTGGTGGATGACAGGTTGACCATGAGCTAGCAGTGCATCCTTGCAGTCAGGAGGGCCAATGTTATCCTAGGGTGCATTGGGAAGAGTGTGTCCAGCAGGTCGAGGGAGGTGATCCACCCCCCCTCTACTGAGCCCTAGTGAGGCTACATCTGGAGTGTTGTGTTCAGTTCTGGTCTCCTTAGATCAAGGAAGACAAGGAGCTGCTGGGTCCATCCATCCGGCTACAAAGATGGTGAGGGGTTCTGGAGCATCTCTTATGAGGAAAGACTGTGGGAGCTGGGCCTGTTAAGTCTAGGGAAGACTGAGAGGTGATCTCATCAATGCATATAAATATGCAGATGTGAAGAGGGTGGTGCCAGATTTTTCAGTGGTGCCCAGTGACCAGACACGGAGCAGTGGCCATAAATTAAAACACAAAGTTCCACATCAACATGAGGAAGAGCTTCTTTACTTTAAGGCTGGCAGAGCACTGCAACAGGCTGCCCATGGAAGTCATGGAGTCTCCCTCTGGAGACATTCAAAAGCCGCTGGGACAAGTTCCTATGTAACCTGTTCTAGGTGATCCTGTCGCAATACAGGGCTTGGACTGGATGATCCCTAGTTGTCCCTTCCAATCTCAACTATTCTGTTATCCTGTGATTATTATACTTTATGCTTTGTATTATATATTACAATACTGTATTATTTAATAACTACAATAATACATTAATATAAAATTAATAATATACAGTGAACAGTACATCTATTATGTATAATAGATACATTTTTATATGTACATATATACACATATAAATATTTTTCTGCCTGTGTGAAATGCCAGATGTGTTTTTATATTTCCTGTTTAGCACTGGTTTAATCTCTTTGTGGGGCTAATGTATTGAATTTACCATCTGTATTAAATCACTGCAAGTACAAGCATGACATACTGTGTGAGTTTCTTCCAGAAAAGAGTAGGAGACTACTTCAGAACATGCATTTATATGCTCTTAATTTATTCTGAGGGTATGACTCTTCCCATTTGCCTTTGATTTTATCTGCATTTTGTATTTTTCGCTTTGAAAGAGAATAGTTTTCAACAGGTCTCAAAGTGTCCGCCAATGTGGCAGTGATGTACTCACTTCATTCTGTGATTTATTTTAATGTCAGTTCCTCTCAGTTTGAGGGATGCTGCATGTGCATTTCAATGAAAAGGTCATACAAATGGAATTTTGCAGGTGAACAGAATTAAATCCTCATAGACTAGTTTCTGGTGAGAAAAAGTGTTTTAGCAGCTAGAATCGTAGAATGCTTCTAGAATAAAATCCAGATGTTTCTATCAGTGGTGCAGGAACTAATATTCTGTTAGAAGTCATTGAAATTTTAAACAACCTGCTCAGACTTTGGACAGATTAGCCCATGGAGAAAAATGAGTGTTCAGCAATATTTCATAAATCCTAAGACTTTTCCAGAGGACGTGTACAAGAATACATGCTTAAACACATCTTTAAAGTGCTATTATTCTGACTTCAGTAATGACTAAAAATTCAGAAGTTAAAGCAGCTGCTTTAAATTTCCTGTAGACCCAGTGAACTGGACAATGACATTACAAGAATAAGAAAATCTGAAAAGCAAATTTTAAGTAGTGCTTCCACTGTCTACTTGATAGCACTCTCCAGCTTAAACCATATCACTCCAGGAGTTTGCACTGATTTATACCTGCAGAAAAAAAACCAGCAAAACAAACCAAAAAACCCAAACCAGAACAAAGCTTGGGTTTATAGGTTGTGATCTTTGAAGAATATTGATAATGTTATTGTTAGCAGTAGACAGGCTTCAAATTCCAGTTGAAGAAGTGGAATGCCAGTGCAGGACCACAATGGAAAGAAGAAAAATAGGGCTACAGGCTATACAGAAAAAGAAAAATCCATGCATACCCACTTGCTTTTTCTTTTCTGAGGTAATATTTAAGCATGCTGCTGCATTTTTACAGGATTGCCTGATTTTTGCAGTGGTGCCTTAAGTTACAAAGCTAGGCATTGCTATGGCAGAAGTATTTTAGTGTGGTTTTTATCTTCAAAAAAAAAAATACTTAAAGAAATAGCCACTGTGTAAGTTACAAGTCTATCTTGACCCATTAGAAGAGAATGAACTTCTCAGTCTATAGCATGCTATATTTTTCTCAAGAAAAATTCTATCTGTAACTGGATACCAACTGATTAAATATTAACATGACAAGCTCTTTGTGCCATTTTAGTCAGGAAATCCTGGTAAGTGTTTGGAGGAAAAAAAGGTCTCAGAAGTAATTCCCAAAGAGTGGGGGATGCTTCTCTGGAATTAATAGGTAAATAGCTTTGTATTTGCATACCAGAAGCTGAGAAGCATGAAAGAGCTAAGCATTAAACTTTAATTGATGTATTTTGCTAACTATAATGAAATTATTAATTTAGACCCTTTTGTCTGTGTCACTCAAGCTCATGACATTTTTACCAGTGTTACTTTACTTGTATCTTTATTGATGAATTAGCTTAGGTGTTACCAGCTGCACTTTAATGCCACACAAAATACTGGTGGCATAGGATACATCACTAGGATGTCTGGCTGACACTCTAGAGTCGTTGCTGAAGGACTACCATGAATCAAGTGATACAGCCTAGGTTGTTGTCCCAGTTTGAAAGCAAACCAGTGAGAGACTTGAAATCAGAACTACAATTTAATAGGAAAATTAAAAATAAATGCAATAGTACAAAAACACTGACAGAGTCAGGATACAACCTGATACCCTGTTGGTCAGAGTGGTGGTAGCAGTCCAATTAAATGGTGGCTACAGTCCTCTTGAGGTGATAGATGTGGTTCTGTTGAAGTGGTGATCCTGTAGAAGGGTCTGGTCTTCCTCTGACAATCCAGTGGTGGCTACAGAGCTCTTGTCCTGTAGGAATCTAGTAGGAAAACCTGGCTCTGATGTTCCAAACCTCAGATTATATCCAGGTAGGAATGCTTGGTTCCTCCCCCTGGGCGGAGCATCTCACAATGGGATGATGTAATTTTGTGAGTCATGCAGTGAGGCTTGATAGCCCATTAAGAGAAAAATATCTCTCTGGAGAGAGTTAGAAGATAAAGAACACTGCCCCACCTGGTTTTAACAGCTGGCTCATTAACAGAAGATACTTCCTGGAGGGAGTTACCAAGGGTGTGTCACAGAAGAGATAAAGAATACTGCCTCACCTGGTTTTAACAGATGGTGATAGAATACATACTTTCGGTTATTTCTTACATTGTAACCTAGGACAGTTGTCATTGGAAAATAGTTGCATTCCCAGTCAAAGAGAAAGTAGAAATCAGTCTCAAGTGTAAGATAATTTAAAATGAGAGTACAGTTTGCTTTAGGTGAGAAGTCTTGGTGTGTAAGAAGTTAATTCATAACTAAGAAGATGAGCTTTCTTTATAGATGAATTTGTAAGGTTTTGATCTTTTTATGATAGTGTCCTACCAGGCAGCCAAAAATATGGCCCTTTTTTTCCTAGATGTTAGGCACAGGTGAATGCAAACATGACAGGATATAGTCTATTATTACCTAGGCAAAATGCAGGTAGAACAATGGTTCAAGAAACTTTGTTCACTTTCTTTCACGCTTCTCCTCAAGTACAAGATCTGGAGTCAAGGTTCTCATGAGAAAGAGACACTCTTTAAAGCTGTGCAAGCAGTCATTCTCATGAACACCATCATCATCATCATCATCCTATGAGAAGAATAAGAATATTGGAAGAGTAAGAAAATCACATGAATTGTGACTAGCTTTGTCTCCATATAATTCTATCAGTGTATATATAAACTTTCCTCTTAGTTCTGTTGGAAAGTAGAACTTCCCCTCTCTTTGGACCTATATATGTGTATTGCTGTATATTCTTGTATTAACAGGACTAATCCATAGTGGTCTTGTAGCTAGGTAGTATTTTCCTTCACATCAAGCTGACATGAATTTAGTTAGGAGAGTCTGTAAGATCCTTCAGATGCTGAAGAAGACATTGGAACACAGTTTTCTAAAATTTCATCATTCCAATAACAACTTTAGAAGTGTAACAGTGCTAATCAGTGTATTATTTTAATGCACAGATAGTACAAATCACACCCCTGCAGCATTTATTTACATGTGTGTTTTCACATTTCAAAGTGCTTTCAACATTTTTAGTCAAGTATTAAGTCCAAAGGGAATTTTATTTATGTTATTACTTTAAAAATTACCTAGCTAATTGCTGTAGAAGGTATGTATGTGCCCAGTTACCTCTCAGGAGGAAATGACAATTTTGTAACACAGTACACCAATATGAAAAAAAATTGACTAGTAATGGGTATCAGAATATGTGCTTATAAAAATTGCAGAGGACTCTTTGCTGTCCACGAAAAACAGTGTCTCCTCGGGAAACCTGAAAGGCTTAATTAACCATGATAGGACTTTTGTTTATGATTCATGGCAGAGAAGAGAGTGCAAATTCAATTTTTAGGTTATCAAGACATCTCTTGCCATAGGACTATGATGTTGGTAGAATTTTATTGCCTTAATACCACTGAATTTAATCTCTTTAAATCATTAACAGTTGAATTACTATTTTCAATTTCAGCAACACTTTGATTCACTGACCTAGTCCAGGGTGAGTTTCATGGTCTGCCACACACTGTGATTGATTGCTATTGTCCCTGTCGAAGTTCAGGTGTTTGTATCTATAGAAGGACTTAGTACCTTCTTGGTCATGCAGATAACTAGCAATTTTTTCTGTCTTCATATGACAGAAGATATTTTTGCTCTGCTACATGTTACAGAATATGCATTTTGATAAACCTCTCTCACACTGGTTGATTAACATGTAGTAAGAGTTCACTGTTTTATAAGTGTCACCTAATCTCCATTTGAATTATTTTTTCCACATAAAATTTGATTATGTGAGTTGTCTCTGAATTTTTCTAGTCACTCCTGGTGAATGTGGGAGCACATAGCAGATATATAGAGAGCTCTGCCTGTTGCACTTTTTTAAAATCTTGTCAGTGTCAAACCCTGCCCGCCCCCAGCCTTTTCTATAGATGAAAATGCTGTTTACTGATGACAGGACTGACAGAAGCAGCAAAGTCAAACTGTAAAGTCAGTGATGCATCTAAGTGCTAATTACGATTAGTACTCAGAAATAATTAAATGCATCTGCTTTGTTTCAGAGGAAAATAGTTCATCTTGCAAATGTTCTTTTTTAATAAAATACACAGTAACTCTGAAAGACCTCATACAGATGAGACTTGATGCGTCATCTTCAACGTCTTTTCCAACCTAGTTGATTTTGTATTTCTGTCAATTCTGTGAGACATACCTTACTGTATGATGTAGTAAACAGACACCGTAGTACAGCTCTGCAGGAACCACTTCACCATTAAGTTTTGAAGAAGAGCAAACTTCTATTTACAAAACAGGATACTATTATATATTAATAATATTAATATATTATTATACATTAATAGTATTATCAAATAGTTTCGTATTCCATAAAGAACCAAAACCTCCTTTCCAACATTAATTTTACCGAACTTACCATTTTCCATATGCAAGTGGTCATAATACAATAATTTAGCTGGCACAATTCTCACCTATAAGCAGATTTTCCTTGGTAAAAAATTGAAATTATTTAGGGAATGAAATTGTATTAATTGGTGAATTTCAGAAGAAACAGAGAATGTTTCATTTCACCTTGAATGGGATAGGAATGTTTTTGAAAGGACTGTTTGTAAGTTGTGTCTTTCTGCAGAGTCACAGAGATAAGTTAATATTGAATTAGTAACATTTGCCTGCCTTTCAAGTGTTTTTCTTGTTTAAGTAACCTACGACACAAAGCAGTGGGGTAATGTGGCGACTTTAAAAGATACTGTATTTTACTTTATGAAAAGTTATTTGAACCCTTAAAGTTTTGATTTTACTTTAAAAAAGAACTAGTGTTGAATTGAAGCTACCCAAAATAGATTTGGCAGAACAGCCTTTTGTTAGGAGTCTATAAACATACTGAATCTCTTTCTGCTTTCATCACTGGAAGCAATGTGTGGCCTTAGCCTCTGGGAAGGCTGATCGAAAGAAGAAACTGCCTCTGCACTATGCTCTACTTCCTTACTTGAACTTGGCAGAGCTTTTTGAGTGGGAAAGGGGTGGAAGCTGCAAATTCAGTGTGTGTCCTGCACAAATACAGGCATGAGTTAGCAGTGAGTTCCAAAGTTCAGTTTTTATTGAACTATACTCTGCAAGGAAATAGTTCATAAGGGGAGGATGTTTCCTGCTAAAATATAATATAAATATCCATAAAGCCTTTCATAAAGACACTTAAGGAAAACTTTCCAGATCTTGATTATCACAGATGTTACTCAATACCCATCCTGCCAGGGGCAGGAAAAAGAGATTCCCTCTCTTGCTTCTGAGAAGAACGACATTCCTTCCCATGGGGCAAGCATGTTGGATGGAGTGGCTGGGTGACACTGGTCCTGACAGGAGGCAGTAATTTGGGTGATGTAGCTTTGGTCAGGTTGAGCTGTGCACTCTCTCTTTCATGTACTTTTATTATTAATATTGTTGCTATTACTGTTCATTTTCTTATCTCATTGCTGTTTTCAGTAAATTATTCTTATCTCAGCCTGTGATCTTTGCCTTTTGTTCCTCCAATTCTCCAATCCGCTGCAGTGGAGAGGGGAAGAGGGTGGAGGGAAAGAAGTGAGCAAACGATGTGAAGTTTTGGAGAGTCTCAGTGGGGGCACTAAATTCGGGAGTACTGTTCCTAAACCACAATGGCATTAATTGGCACCCAACTTGAGTCACAAAGGGTTGAGATAATAACAGATCTGCCCAGAGCAGGTTGGAAACAAGTTTGATTTAAGCATTTGCTGTATTAATTCTGGAGCCACTGGTCACAATGTTGCTTGGTCTGTTCATGTGGGTGTGGTACCTAACCCTGTATATCTTTCCATATAAGTGCTACGTGCCCATCATGGAGCTCTTTTTCAAAGCAGGAAGAGGGATCAGGATTGCTTTGTTGCTGTACAATGGAATATCAGCTTATGATGTGATTACATCAAGGGCAATGGGGGTGTTTTGCTATTCACTCTCAGTCAGGATCACTTCAACTTTCAGTACAGGCAGCTGTTGGGATCCCCTGTCCCTCCAGAAATAGAGATGGATTCTGCCCCTACGGATCTTGATGGCATCAGGGTACATTGTTCCCACAGGTGTCAACTAAAGCCTTATACTACTCTGGGTCTGATTTGCCAGACCATCTGATCCACACCATCCAATAGATCTGATTTCCCTTTCCCCCACCTCGCTGCAGGCGGGGCCTTTCTAGTTCTGGTCACAGTGCTCATTGCTCACTTCTTGTAGATATGAACTGGACATCCTTTCAAGAGGATCAGAAGTAACATCAGCCCTTTTACTCTGTCTGAGGACCTGAGGACTTGCCCCCTGGAAACTGGAGCAGCATTTATCCTTGAAGAATTTCTTCCTCTCAACTCACATACCTGTGCTGCTAGGGCAGAGGAGGGTTTTCCACTCCACTTCCTCTCCGTGGTCAGGCAGGTAAATCCACAGGTTACCTCTTGGTGTGTACCCTCTCTCTTGGTGCTTCTTCCCAACAGCAGAGACTCTGGTCTGTATTGGTGGGGCGTGCTTGAGTCTTTCAAATCTGTCCCTGGGCTTAGACAGTCTTTTCACAGCCAAGGTGCAGGTAGATAGGTAGGACAAAAATGATCATTATATTGCCAGAGTCAGCACTGTTTGTTCTCCTTCCTTCATTGACATCAATGCCAATGAGTTGGTGTACAGCAATGGCACGCTCCATACAAACTTCTGCCATATGGATTGTGTACACTGGACCTCATCTGGATCTACAGGGGACTGCTCATCATTTGAGTTCCTCCAGCACAGCTAATTCTCTCAGAGACTGGATACCTTTCTCCATGGCATTCCACCTGCTTGGGCACACTACTAGATCATCTTTGAGAGGATGTCTTTCCCTCACACTTGAAAGGAGTCACCTCCAGAGGCTGAGAGTTTGTGTCCTCTTCCCGATTCTCTTGTCAATGCCTGCATCCCAGGACAGGGACCCCAGCTGCTCGGCTACCATCTAGTTTCATATTTTGGGTTGCGATATCCCAGCATTGGAGCAGCCAGGTCACCAGGGGCTCATGTGACTGGCAGCTGAATTCTTTTTACATATTTTGCAGTTCACCCAGGGATAGGAACCAGAATTATTCCTGGCCCCGCCTTTTCTGAGGGCCTTGTTTCCTCTTCATCCCTCACTAGGCAAACTGATTTGGTCTTGGATTTCTTCGTCTGTATAGGTGCAACTGCTACCGGCACAGGTTGTTCCTGTGGTTCAGCTGCAGTTTGAATGGCCATGCTTCCTGTTGCTCTGCTTTCCTCCTCCTCCCTGAGGGTGCTGACTAGTATCAGGCAGTGTCTGATAAGTAGTAGCCAAGGCCTATCAGGCTGCATACCTTCATGCCTCTCTGGAGTTACCACAGCCTTTTTCAGTCAAATATTTCTGCCATTTTAGCAGGGTCCTGCTGTTTTTCAGGGGTGAACTTCCAAACCACTGGAGCAGAATAATCCTTCAAAAGATGACCCATTTTCTCCCATATTCCATGCCACTCATGCCTATCCACTCTTGGGGCAGATCTCTGAATCTCCCTAGAAATGTCTTTCATAACTCTAAGCATGGTGTGGACTCCACTGAGGAGACCCGGAAGACTTAGCAACAAGAATATGCCTTCCTTAACATCCAAAGGGAATTCAAGTCTCAAAAGCTGTTGTAACAGGCGTGATGGAGGAAAAGGGAGTAAAAGGCTGGGGAAAATTATCCTCCCCTGTTCCCTCCACAGACTGGATACGATTATTAATGGACTCCCAAAGGTAGTGCCCAAGGTAAGGGGCGGAGAGCAGCACTGCATATACATCCCAAAATACCCATTGTGACTGGCCCAGAGGCCCTGTGTGTAGATACAAAAATGCTGCTAGCAAGGATTTTCTTGCTAGCTTCTAAGTCCGTGAGAGACTTTTCTCTCTCACAGAAGAGGTAGCAGAGTTATGTAAACAACCAAGCCACCTGCAACCTTGGAAAGTCTTGTTTATGGTATAGTAGAAAAATATTTTGACAATGGATGTTTTAGGAGTTTAGCCAATCACCCCAAGGGGTGGCTGATCCTTTGTCCAATTAGACTATGAAGAAAAAAGTCTATAAAAGAGTGTCTTATTTTGAAAGACAGGTGTCTGCTAAGGAAGGCAGAAGCCTGCCTTGGAATGGCAGATGTAACCCCCTTCCCTCTGAGTTATTATAATTTTGAAATCAAGGGCTTTTAGGCAAAGATGTGGGAAATAGGAATAACAGTTCTTTACTATTCTATATCTAGATGTGTATAACCAGTCAAACAAACAACAATAACTATGGCAGTAACAGCAAACAATCACAAACCCAGTCCCAGCCTTCTCGGCTGTCAGCCCCATTCCCCTCGGGTGCAGTTCCGCTCGCAGCCGGCAGGGGCGCTGGCGGCTCCCGTTGAGCAGGGCAGGTGCGATGGTTCCCCCACGGCTGCAGGGGGCGCTCCGGAGCGAGCTCGGGGAGCATGCGGCAATGGTGGCCTGGGATCCCGGGAAAAGGATGGAACAAAGGCTTCACAAATCCCTGGGCAGCTGGCCCTGGTGTCCAGCCGGACCCTCGGGAACAGCAGGCTGGAACAGCAGGCTGGAGCGGCAGGGACAAGCACAAATCCTGGATGGCAGATGAGATGTATCCAAATGGAGAACCCCCCTCCCCCCCCACCCCGGAGGTCTGGGCAGGCAGGGCGAGCAGGGCTACAATTGTAGCGAAGGCTCGAAGCAGCAGCGGGGCAGGGTGGCCACAGCCCGGCTCTGAGCGGGGCAGGGAAGGCGGGCTTGGGATCTTGGAGCTTCTCCAGTAGTGAGGAAAAGCAGCCAAAGAAGCAGACTCCTTCTCTCTCTTGAATGCAGAGACCAACTGCCCCCACACCCACGTGAAACGAAAGAGTAGCCAGGCGCACCCCACCCCCAGTGGGTAGCTGTAGTGGTTTTGGTTCAAAATATTCCTTACTTACTTATTTTCCTTCTGTGAGATAAGAATTAGGAGAAAAGCAAAGCAGGCACAAACCTTAAACAGTTGCAGTACAATGAAAGAGTTTTATTACTAATAGAATTAAAAGTAAAGAGAAAATAACAAAACAAAATTAAAGCAAATCCCCCCCCCCTCCAGCACTTCTCTCCTTTTACCCAGCTCACACAAGGGATAACAGAACCTGGGATGTTAGTCAGTGTTCCAGTTCTTGAAAAGTCTCTCTCTTATGCTTAAGGAAAAAAGGGTTTTCCTTCAGTTGCACGTGGTTCCCAAACTGCCACTAACAGCAGATCCGCCCGGAAACAAACAATCTGCTGTGTGTAGAACATCTCTCCCATGAAAAATCTCACAGTTCCTTCACACTACAAAACATGGGCCATCACATGGGGTTATTCATCTTTTTAAGGATAAGTTATTTTGGCCTGCACACAAAGGCTTTTCTTCGCCACAAGTCTCTAACAGCCTCTTACTACTTCTATATAGCCTGGCATAGGCATTCTTCACAATCTTCACAGGCACACGAAGATACTCCATCCCCCCATGTTCTTCAAATGGATTAAAGAGACAAACAGTTTGTGGTATTACAGTTTCTTACCATGGCCTGCAAGAAGGTTTCTTTTAAGCTGCGCGCCAGAATCGCGGCACCACCCTCTTTTCTCCCGTCGCCATGCTCAGCTCCGTCCCACGTGACTCACATCTCTGTCTCTCTGACTCTGACGCCACCATGTTGAAGGGTGTTCTTGTTCAGGCTTTACGGTGGGGAAAGCCTCGCTCCCTTTGTGCTGCTGGCTGCGTGGTGTCCTCTTCAGTTCAGCACGAAGTGTGCTGGCTGCAGACAGGAGGCTCTGCTGGCTCCCGTTGACTCCGCCGGCTCCGCATGGAGAGGAGAGGGACCCGCCTGTCCCCAGAAGCCGCACTGGATGGGTTTAGCTGTGAGCAGTCCATGGCTGGTTTTAGCTGCCTGCGGCTCTGGGACAGGCCCCCCGCAGCGACCCAGGGTCCGTGCCGCAGTGTTGGGAAAGGGGGAAAGGGGCAGTGGCCCCGGCCCGGCCCAGCGGGGCCGGGAGGCTCGGAGCCCCCCCACCTTCCAGCAGGCGAGCTCCGACAAAAGGGGAAGTCCCGCCTTTCTGTGCGGTTTAAATATGTAAATTGTGAGAAGCGTAATTGGTCTTAAAGACTGTCCATCAACTCAGGGTCAACCCAATACAGTAGCTCTTCGTTTTTCTTAAGTATCCAGTGATTTGTCCTCTTAGCAACAGTATGGGGGGAAAATTCCTTTAACAGAAAAAAACTAGAACTCTTAAAACCCCAACAAAGAGTTTGTAAAATAATTAAATAGATCAATCTTGCTGCACAATTCCTGCCTGCTGGATCTTCCCTCCTCCTCCTCCCTATGGCTGCGGGACACGGTGATATACCCTAGGGCCCAGGCCTGCGGTAATACCTGTGTATCCTTGGCATAGATTATCTGAAGAGAGAGTATTTCAAGGACCTAGAAGGGCACTGCTGGGCTTTTGGGATAGCTGCCATGTAGACACAGGAAATTAGACAGGTGAACACCTTGTGTGGTCTCTTAGAGGTCCCTTCTGCTGTGAGACTGCTGAAGGCCGAAGAACAGCAGGCATCACTTGCTACCACAGCAGTGCACTGTTGTCAACACTGCACCAACTGGGACTGTGTAGCCCCCACCATGAGATTATTCATGAACTGGAAATCCAGGAAGTGTGTGGAAAGATGGCTGGGGGTAAAATTAGAAGAAACTGAAAAATTATATTCACATCCTAACAGGAGTTATAACAGTATGGGAATTATAGAGTAAAATACAGCTGCTACTCCCTGGATGGAATGCAGTTGGCATGCTTGAGACCTATTGCACAATGAATCCCCATACGCACACTCTGCAACTAAGCACCTGCCAAGAGGGGTGGAATGGAGGGTGGAGCAGAGTGGAAGCACCTTGGCAATGCTCTGTTTAAATCCTTGCAGAGAGGAAGTCAATGCCCTCCTTCCCCTTCCAGCTCCACTTCATGTTTACAGGAGCTCAGAAACAGGAAAAAAAGAGAAACCAGCTCAGCAGTGAATTCCTGGAAGAAAAGTCCATCAGGGCAATAAGGCGCCTGTGGCTCCTCCCCACAAAGCAGGAGCTGTGAGGAGCACAGGGCGGGGGTGGGGGGGAATTCCAGGACACAGAGGTGGGCATTGAATCCTCCTGGGTCTCCTTGGCACCACTGCCCCAGGCAAGGATGATCCTGATATATCCTCCTGGATCTGTCCCAGGAAGGTCCCTGCTCCCCTGTGCAGGAAGGGGAGGGGTAGAGACAACCCTCCTACACTCAACCCACCCACTACCCCCTGCACTGGCTTCCCCTTGGGGTGCTGACTCCCTGGGTGTCCAGCCCTGCTCCCAAAGGGAGAGTGCCTGGCAGCAGTGATGGGCACAACCAACCTTTGTGGGAGGCTGGGAGCACTGGTGAGGGAGGGGGCTGTTCCTGGTGACCCAGAACTTGACTCCTGCTGTTAGCCAGGGGCTTTCTGCCTGCTGGGCTGCAGGAACACCCTCTCTGAGCTCTGTGACACCCCCAGCCCCACACCCACTCCTTGCCACAGCTCCTCCCAGACAGCATCCGCTACGGACATGTCCCCCGCTACCGTCCCTTGGCCAGGGGCCTTGTGGCTCATGCCAGACCCTTCTTCCTCCCCAGGGAGTGTTACTATCCCAGGTAAGGGGGGATCTCCCTGGAGACCAGGCCTCTCTAGCTCAGCTCCCCTGGAGCCAGGCCGCCATCTGAGTCCCACGTGCCCTGAGCCAAGTGAGGACTAGCGGCTGTCTTGGCCACAGTGACCACAGATAAATCGAGTTTCAAACCTCTGACAAGAGGAAAAGGGCCAGCAAAACCTCAGCTTGGGGCATGAGGAGAGCAGACTTCAGGCTACTCAGGGAACTGGTAAGCAAGGTTCCCGGGGAAAATGCTTTTGCAGGTGCTGGGGTCCATTAGTGCTGGTCACTTTTGAAATGTCACCTCCTGAGGGCACAGGAGCAGGTGATTCCCAAATGTCGGAAGCCGAGCAGGTGAGACAGAAGGTTGGCTTGCCTGAACAGGCATCTTCTCTTGGAAAGAAGATGGAAAAGGAAGTCGTGTGCCCAGTGGAAGCAAGGTCAGGAGAATACAGAGATGCTCCTTGTCACTTGTGTTGGTTTAACACAGCCTGGTTTTTTGGTGGGTGGAGGGGGAAGCCACAGAGGTGGCTTCTGTGAAAAGCTGCTAGAAACTTCCACTGTCTCCCACAGAGCCAATCTCTGATGGCTCTGAAGATGGACATGCTGCTGGCCCAATTAAAGAAGTTGGTAACGCCTTTGTGATGACATATTCAAGAAGAAAAAAAAACTGTGCGCAGTTCTTCCAAGGGGTGATGAAGTGCCGTAGCTGGCACCATCCCGGCGCTGCGAGCATTTGCCTGCCTAGCTGCCTCTAGCCAGCCACGCCGTGGGCAGAAAGGCAGGGGCAGTGGCGGCGGTGGTTTCTCCTTCCTGGCGCCACCATGCGGCCACGTGGCCACAGCCATCTCAGCATGGCTCACAGCGAACTTTTCCTGCTTGGCCACTTTTAGCCAGCCGTGCTCCGGGCAGAAGGGCAGGGGCAGCGGCAACGGCTTCTCCTTTTCGGCACCCCTCATGAAGAGAGGCATTGAATGGCGCCAGCACCACGGCGGCCACAACTGCCCACATGGTGATGACAGGGCCATGTGGCTGGTAACGAGGGGCATGGCGAGCGATTCCCCAACATGAAGCCTGGACGAGATCAACTCCTCGGTGCTGCGAAGTCCTGCAGAAATCTTTGAACTGGTAGAATTTGTTGGCAATGGTACTTACAAGCAGCCATTTTTCCCTTCTTAGTCGGAGAAAGAGGAGGTAGTGAGGACGTGTGGCAGAAGACAGCATGGCAACACCAAGATCAGTGGAAAGAAAGAGGGGGAGGAGGTGCTCCAAGCGTCAGAGTCGAGATCTCTCTGCACCTCTGTGGTGAGGACTATAATATAACAAACTGTCTCCCTGTAATTCATGAAGTCCGTGGGGGGGATGCAGAGATCCACTTGCAGCCCATGGGAAAAGGTGCTCACGCTGGAGTGGGTGGATGCTAAAAAACAGTTGTAATCCAGTGGTAGATCTGAACAGAAAGAGAGGGTCTTTGTTTCCAGAGATAGAGGGCCCTTGCTTCCAAACTAGAGCAACTTATCCGTACAAAACTACACCCCATGGACTAAAATGACCCACGCTAGGCAGTTGTGGAAAGACATGGGAGGGTTGGGTGGGACTTCTACTTGTGAAAATTAGAACCATGCTGGAGAAATTCACAGAGAACTGTCTCCTGTGGGAAGGACCCCACGGCATAGCAAAAGAAAGAAACGCCCCTCCGTAAGCAAACTAAAGAAAGATTTTTCAAGTAAAGAACTGACCAAAACCCTCACACTCTGTCTCCCTGCACTGTTGGTGGGAAGGAAGGAGGGGCTGGAGGGAAAAAGGTGTTTTAAGGGCTGATCTTGTTCCCCATTATCCTCCTCTGACTCTGCTAATAATAAATTTCCTTTATACCATTTAAGTTTGAGCCTTAGAATATTTTTCTCCCAATCCTTATCTCAACTCATGAGCCCTTCGTTTTTCTCCCCTCTTCTGCTCAGTTATAGCAGAGTGACGATATGCTCACAGCTTGCTGAGTCGTCTGGCTCACTGTTCTGTGCCTTGGAAATGCTCCAAGCTGCTGGGAGAGGCAGCACAGGTGATCCAGCACCTCAGTGGCTCCGAAATGCGGCAAGTGATAGCTGTAAAGCTAATGTCAAAAGCAGAAAAAAGAGGTAGAAATACAGCCCAAACTCCATGCCTTTATTCCTGTTTCTTTATTTCTACAGTCCCGAGAGAGACAGGAGATGCTGTTCACAGAAGAGAAGGCAGGAGCAAGAGGGGCAGAGCCAGCTGCACTGCTGACTTTTCTTCGGGGGAAGGGAAAGGGGAGAGCTAGGTGTGGACCCGGGGTAACCAGCCAATTGGACTCTGTTTCGGGGGAGTCCATGCTACTTTCAAGTTTTACCCATGCTTGGAACAAAGGGGATTCAGAACGCATGGCAGGGACAAGTCCGGGTATGTCTGGGCAATCCCGGGGCCGGGCTGCACCTCGAGGCCAGGCAGCAACAGCAGAGGAGAGCAAGTGAATAATTTTTCGTGAGTGCCTAATATCTTAACCAGTGTCAAACCACGACATCACTGTAGGTAGAAATTTTGTGTGGCCAAAGCTCATCTGGAGATGAAGGTGGCTATTACCGCAGGCCTGGTTCCTACGGTATATCACCGTGTCCCGCAGCCATAGGGAGGAGGAAGAGGGAAGATCCAGCAGGCAGGAATTGTGCAGCAAGATTGGTTTATTTAATTATTTTACAAACTCTTTTATAGACTTTTTTCTTCATAGTCTAATTGGACAAAGGACCAGCCACCCCTTGGGGGTGATTGGCTAAACTCCTAAAACATCCATTATCAAAATATTTTCTACTATACCATAAACAAGACTTTTCAAGGTTGCAGGTGGCTTGGTTGTTTACATTCCCTGCTACCTCTTCTGTGAGAGAGAAAAGTCTCTCACGGACTTAGAAGCTAGCAAGAAAATCCTTGCTAGCAGCATTTTTGTATCTACAGGTGGCCAGAACTGTGGGACACAATAAAAAGAGTATTTTCAAATACATTAATGGCAAAAGTCAGTGTAGAAATAACATCAGTCCCTTCCAGGGTGTGGATGGTCACCTCACAAACAGGGACAGAGACACAACACAGGTGTTGAATGCATTCTTTGCCTCCCTCTTCAACACTCCTCCCTCCCTTCCCAGTGGAAAACATGCATTGTACCAAGGGACACTGCAAAGTCCCTGAGGAGCGCAGCCCCGGCTCAGCAGCAACCAAACCACCCATGTGTGATCCGCAGCATTCCTGTCCTGAATCCAAACCCAGAACTACGCCAGTTCCTGGGAAGAAAGGAACCCTATCCCAGTCAAACTCAGAAGAGTGGAGATACTCAGCTCTCTGGGAAAATCCTAATTTATTTAACACTGATGCTCCTTAGAACATCTGATGTGCTTCTGTAAAGGCCTTCCTGGTAGTTGGTGGCCATCTCAGGGCAGCTTCCTGGAGATGGAGGAACCTCCTTTCTTGGGGATCATCTCCGCCGCCAAGCATGGTGTGTTCCCAGCTGGCACAGCCGCAGCATCCTGGTAAAAACTGGTCTCTGCAGGACACTTGCTGCTGTGCCACCTGCTCCTGGGAATGCTTCCCTGGATCGGGCTGGGCTCCCATTTTTACTGCTGGGCTTTTCTTGCCCATGTGAATGCTCAGAGATGGGCCGGTGTTTTTGATCTCCATGGCTCCAAGGGAGCAGGGAGACTTGTCCATGGTGTCTGCACCTTCTTCAGGCTGGCAGGTCTCACTGAGCCTCTGGAAGGGATGGAAGCTTTCAGTAGGAGTGAGATTCTCAGAGGGATTGAGGCTCTTGGAGGGAATGAAGGATCTTGGAAAATGGAGGATCTCGAAGGGCTGAAGGCTCTTAGAGGGAATGGAGGCTCCTTGAAGGTGCTGGCTTTTCAAGAGATGAAGGTTCTCAGAAACGGGGAGGCTCTCAGAGGGAGGGAGGGAGGATTGAGGTTCTCAGAGGGCTGGAGGCTCTCAGAGGTAATAAAGGCTCTTGGAAGGTCAAGGCTTTCAGAGGGATACAGGTTCTTGGAGATGGGGAGGCTCTTAGAAGGAGGGAGGCATTTGAAAGGAAGGCAACTGTCCAAAGGAGGGAGGGTCTCTGAGAGCTGGAGGCTTTCAGAGGCAGCAGAGTCTTCTGGCAGGATGGAAGATCTCTGACAGCCAGATGTTCATGGATGGATGGATGTTGGGGTTTTAGTTTAGTCCTAGTTTTTTTTCCTGTTAAAGGAATTTTTTCCCATATGCATGTTGCTAGGGGACAAATGGCTGTACTTAAGGAAGACAAAAGAGCTGTCCACTGGGGGTGGGGTGGGCCTAGCTACTCCTTTCTTTCACCTGGGTGTGGGGTCAGTTCGCTCTCGGAGTTCTCGGAGGGAGAAGCTGCTGGTTCTTTTCGGGGAGAGAAGCTGCTGGTTCTTTTCGGCCATTTTTCATTCTGCGGAGAAAGATCCCAGGACCCTCAGCCCACCTTCCCTGCCCCGCTGGAGGCTGGGCTGTGGCCGCCCTGCCCCGCCACTGATTCAAGCCTTCGCTGCGTTGTAGCTGTGCTCGCCCTGCCTGCCTAGACCTCCGGGGGTTCCCTGCTTGGATACATCGCATCTGCCACCTGGGATTTGTGCTCATCCCTGCTGCCCCAGCCTGCTGTTCCAGCCGGCCGTTCCAGCCTGCTATTCCCGAAGGTCCAGCCGGACACCAGGGCCAGCTGTCCAGCGGTTTGTGAAGCTCCTTTGTTCCATCCCTTCCCAGGATCCCAGGCCACCGGTGCCGCGTGCTCCCCGAGCTCGCTCCGGAGCTGTGCAGCCGTGGGGGAACCATTGCACCTGCCCTGCTCATCGGGAGCCGCCAGCGCCCCTGCCGGCTGCGAGCGGAACTGCACCCGAGGGGAAATAGCCTGACAGCCGAGAAGGCTGGGACTGGGTTTGTTTTTGCTGTTACTGCCATAGTTATTGCTGTTTGTTTGACTGGTTATATATTTAATAGTAAAGAACTGTTATTCCTATTTTCCACATCTTTGCCTAAAAGCCCTTGATTTCAAAATTATAATAACTCGAAGGGAAAGGGGTTACATCTGCCATTCCAAGGCAGGCTTCTGCCTTCCTTAGCAGACACCTGTCTTTCAAACCAAGACAATGGATGGATGATCTCTGATGGAATGACATCCTTGAAAGGGTTGAGGCTCTCCCAGAGATGGAGATTCTTGCTGGGAGCAGCCTCTTGAAGGGATGGAGGCTCCGGGAGGAGCTGGACGAGCCACAGCAGGGCAGGTGGCCTCGCTTCACCAGTTCCTCCAGTTCTTTCCACAATGCCTGCCACATCCCAGAGTAGAGTAGCACCGATGTCCCATTGTGAGCCCAGAGCACCAGCATCAGTTCCTGCAGCTCCTGGGCCACTGCCACGCAGGGGCTGAAGCTGCAGGGACTGCTCAGGGGGCTTGTGGGAGGGGTCACCTGAGGTGTGGAGGACCTGGGAGCCACAGGAGCTCCTCGATTCCTCTGTGATCCCCTGGATTGGACGCTGGGGTGCTTACACATTGTGGGTGTCCTTGTCTGCCGTCTCTGTGGTTGCCAGTGGCCAATGGCCAGCCAAACAGCCACGGTGACCAGCAGCAGCACAAGCACAGACAGCAGGACACTGCTGTTTGTTGCAGCGGTTGTGGCCACCGCCAGAGTGACCAGTGAGCCATAGGACCCGAGAGTGGTTTTGGATTCATGGTGGGCTGGCTCAGAGGTCTAACATTTCCCCCACAGTTAGGGTGAGTTCCCACAGTCCCTTGTTCTGGTATGTAAATTGCTCAGTTGCAGTTGGCCCGTTGTCCCCCTGCCCAGTTTTATGTAACATTCCTTGAATATGTATTTCCCTCATTCATATGTATTAGTTCTGGAAAGTTCTGAGTTATTTGATGCCCCATTTCCCCATGTCCCCATAGCCCCCTTTCCCCAAGTCCCTCCCCCCTCCTTCTCCATTGGCTTGTATGTTGTCTATCTACACCCTCTCCACCCCTCTACCCTCTCCCAATTGGTTGATTGTTCCCCTATAAAACCCCTGGACCCTGCCGAGTTCTCATCTCTTGTCCCTGGACCCTTCCTCGAATAAACCTCGTTGGAACCCATACAAGAGACCTCTCTCCGCCTCTGTACTCAAGACTGACGCTTTGGATTGCCTTGCCTGCTTGTGTGTTTGTGCCCGTGATCGCATCAGCTCTCGTGGGTGTTTGTGTGGCATCTCAACAGCCCCTCCTGGCCCTCTTAAACGAGGAACGGCACCCCTGAGGATTGCCTGTTTCCCCGCAGATGTTTGGGGAGACGCAATGCCGGTCGCTTCAGTCAGCGCAGCAGATTGCATCAGCCATTGCTTATGGCTCCTGTATTATATACAGGATTTTAGACCACGAGGAATTCTGAATATGGCTTTCTTGGGTTTGAAAATACAATGTCTGTATATATATAAATGAAACAATGAAGGGCTTGAAAAGTTAAGAAAAGAAGATCTGTTTGAAGGAACTAGAAACAGCTTTGTCTATTGAGAGTTTTTTTCTCTCTCCTCTCACTTTAACATTCCACATCTGGGATCTGGAATGTGATTTAAATCTGGACTCGTGAATGCCAGGTGCCGCCACCGCCACCCAGGCAAAAAGCTGCGTGTGCACAATGGCTTTTGGCAGTCAGTGATGCCAGCTGGTGCTGCGTCTCGGCTGCCCCTGCCGGCATTGGGAATGAGGGATGGAGACTCTTGCCAGATGTACGCGAGGTGCGGAGAGCTTCCTCATCCTGTTCCTGTATAGCCTGCTCCACAGAGTGCCCTGGAGATGGTGATTCAAAGGAATCAACTCCACAGCAAGGTACTGTAAAGTAAAGCACACCTTTATTGGCCAGGCCAGGAGCGCGCAGGGGTTAACACCTCCATACACGTGTCCAACATGGTCATCTTACAGAGGTTTTTTATGCGTTTACAAATTTGTCTTTCTATGTTTACAAGTTTGTCGTTATACATGTACAAATTCATAATCTGCCCTTGCTTTGGTCACTTATCTAGAGTTACAGTCCTAGGGGGACCATATGACTTGTGGTTTCCTCATCTTAGGGTTACAAACACAGCACACTCTTCTTAATACATTTATTACATCTATTTTGCTAATACATACTTAATTCTACTATTACACACTTTATTGCTATATTAGTTATACTTTATTTATAATTGTGTCTTGATTATGTTCCTATTCTCTTATTACATTTTTTTACTCTTTTGTGACAGTTCCTCTATTTGTCATTAAAACAGCAGTTAGCATGCATCTTCCTTCTTATCGCTTAGCCCATAGGGGCTAGGCCCCTGTTCTGCAGACAAATGGTTAGCCAAACCCTTTAGTTCGCATTCTTATCATCCTAGTCCACTTGGGTTTGTTTTAAAGAGCAGTTAGCGTTAGGCATAGCATCTCTTATTCACTTATCTTCACAGCCCCTTTCCAAGGCTAGGCTTCTTGTCTTGCAAAAGCAGTTGTGGTCGAGCATAGCAGCCAACACCCAACTTTTATTAGAGCGGCAGAGCTCAAAGCCATCGCTGGGCTTCAGTTCTGTCCAGAGCACAGAAGGCGAACAACGAAGCAGCTGGGCACCGGGCTCATGTACTCAGGGGAGCCAATTTCAAATGTCCAGCCAAGAGCTGCTTCACAAGCAGATTCAGCTGAGAATGCTCTGGCTGCTTCAGAAAGTAAGGCGCAGCCCTTGCACTCCATCACACAAGCTGGCCAGAAGCATGTTCTTAAACCTTCAATGCTACAGAGTCCATTCAGCTTGAGCACACCCAGAAGGACGCGTCCAGAAAGAAGGCGTTCTTCAAGTACCCCCCTCCTCCAGGCAGCCTTGAAACTGAGCACAACACACTGCGGCTCGGCAGCTTCCTTCTCAGATAGACGGACCGTCACATTATTCACTCTCGCAGCTCCGTTGCCCACTTGCAGCAGCTGCTACCAAAGAAAAAGGCTCCAGAAGTAAAAGCCACTGCTGGGCTGCACTTTCCCCTTGCCTCACGTAAAGCACCAGAAACTGTCCTCTGCACTCTCTATTTCCATTCTCCGCCGCATCTACCACTGTCATCTCTGCATCTCGAAGCATAAACCTCAGCACAATTCTTCCCAGGGAAAGCTGGAAGAGAAATAGGTAGCAGCACAAGTAGCTGCAAGTTGAACTTTCTGCTTCCGACTGCTAAAGTGAATCCGCAAACAAGCGAGTGGCAGGCACGCTTCCTCTTGCAGCCTGGGCGATTCGCACACCAGCTCCGTGCTCTGCCTTCATTCTTATGCTCTTCGTACCATGTGGCGCTTTCATTCTGCCGGAGTCGAACCATCGTCTACTTCTCGCACAGAACACTGTGCAGGCAGAGAAATGCTCCAGCCGATTGCTTCTGCCGAAACACGCCTGGGCTATGCACTTTCCCTCGCAGCGACATACACTGGCACACTCGGTCTTTCTTGTCATCCAAGTGTAAAGGGAAAGATTTTCAGCTACGTCTGGCACAGAGAACAGTTTTAGGTCAACAAGCTCAGCCAGAGCTTACCCTCGACGCGTGGAAACCCGTATTTGCACCACATTCCAGTGGCAGCCCTCTTTCCTTTACAGCCTGCAGAGTGCCGGCAGATGGCGGTGCTCTCTGCACCTGCCCTCTCAGTTCCAAGTACCACCGTGAACCTTACAGCCTTCCAGGCAGCGAAGACGCGGATAGGCGTCTCGCACAGAAGAACGTGCCAGGACAAAAAGATGTTCTTCCTTTCTCTGTTACAGTGGGGATACTGTAACATGCCTATATCAAACCAGGAGTCCCGTGGAAAAGAAATATATATGTGGACAGATTCTTGCATGTTGTTTCAGAGATGTTTATTTTTCCAGCCGCATGGCCGGAGCTCTGTCGAGGAACTCTCACAGTCTGGACTGAGGGTCCTTGCCCACGCAGGGAAACACAAACCAACCAATCGGGAACGAGGCTGACCAGGTGCAGGGAAACCCCGTTCCTCCCCTCAGGGCCCCTCTCCCAGGGCTACATGGCAGGGGGAGGAGACCCCAACATCTCACCCGTTTTATTTTAATAAAAGGAGAGTGAAAACAACTGGATAAACATAACAAGAACAGTTTCAAAACAAAACAAGCCACCCTCCTGAGTTTATAAATGTCCAAACAGATTCTGTGGAACATCTTAGGGCTGACAGAAGGGAGACAGAACTCTCTGAGCATGCTTTGTGGGGAAACAGAGGCAGGAGAGGGTTTAATTTCTTCCCTCCCTCTTTTTATCCCCCTTCGGCATCGGAGAGGAGTTGTAGGGAAAGGGAATTGTATAGGGAAGCCATGGGGTGAAAAACGGATTAGGAATAAACTGGGGATGGGGTAAACTTAGGAAAGGGTACATATTGGGTATAGGGTAAAAGGGGAAAGTAGGCTGTGGGTAGGGAAGTTGCTGGGATGGATATTGTTTATAATTTTGTGCATAACGGCTGCCTTTGACTGGATTACCTCCAGGCCCAGTAACATTTGCTGCTTGTAAACCCTTCTTTCCTTGTACTATATCAAATTGCACAACTTCCCCATCTCCTACACTTTGCAGGTAATTTTTAGGGTTATTCCTTTTAATGGCAGTTCTATGGATGAATAAATCTTCCCCTGTATCATCTCGCGTTATAAATCCATAGTTGTTTCTCACATTGTACCATTTCACAGTTCCTGTGACTTTCGTTGCTACAACTTCTCCTATCGTGCTTGCGTGTTTGTTGTGGCTGCTGGTCCCGCGTGGCCGCCGCCTCGCCGACTCCGACGTCTTGGCCGGGCCCCCGTGTTACGGCTGCTCCGCGCCCTGCGAGCGGCGCTGCTCCAGCGCGTGTCTGGGCTCTGCGCGGCCCTGCATGGCCATCGCCACCGGCCCCATGCCCTGTTAGTGGTTCCGCTCCACTAACTCCATGCTGCTTTGAGAGCAGCCCCGTTTCAGCTCGGCGCTGAGCTGCACAGCTTCTCGTATTGCTGTGGAAACCGCCGGTTCTCCCTCCACAGAGCTCTCCGAGCCATATGCTCAGAGCGGGCTTCTACGCCGAGCCCCAGTTCCTGGCTGCTCGTGGCCCATGACACCCACGGCGCCTGCGGCATCACTCCCTCACTCACAGTCGCGTGGCCGGGGACTCCGAGACAGGGATGGGATCCGATGAACGCACGCTCCTGAGGGGGCCGGGCTCATCCAGCGCAGGCACCTCCACCGGCATGGCTGCAGTCACGCGCTCGTGGGATGGCTGCCTCACGGCCTCGGCCGCGGGACTATGGCCATCCTTTGCTTTAGGGGTAACGGGACCATATAAATGCCCCTGAATAACTTCACTGACCACGAGGGATCCATGCAAGGGTTCAATCACTAATGCATGTTTCATTTGATCCCTTATCTCATCCCAGATCTCGTGCCAAAAACACTCTTGACTAGTTCCAGGAGGTTCAATATCAAAAAGTAAGTCTTGAGAAATATAAAAGAAATTTTTGAAAAGCCAGTTAAAAAAATGTTCTCGATCTCCCGGTTCCAATACTTTCTTGTTTTGTTGTTCAAGGATTCCTTTAACTTCTAGATACATTTTTTTCTGTGGCTCAGAGAGCCACATTTCCGACGATTCTTCCATAGTCCAGAGAGAATATACAAACCAAGGTGAGAAGAGAGAGATCGAGTGGTTTTTACTCATGAATTTCCGGTTCTTAGGGATCGGTGTCTTGCCTGCATTCTCTACCATTTGTTACAGCGGGGATACTGTAACATGCCTATATCAAACCAGGAGTCCCGTGGAAAAGAAATATATATGTGGACAGATTCTTGCTTGATGTTTCAGAGATGTTTGTTTTTCCAGCCGCATGGCCGGAGGAGCTCTGTCGAGGAACTCTCACAGTCTGGACTGAGGGTCCTTGCCCACGCAGGGAAACACAAACCAACCAATCGGGAACGAGGCTGACCAGGTGCAGGGAAACCCCGTTCCTCCCCTCAGGGCCCCTCTCCCAGGGCTACATGGCAGGGGGAGGAGACCCCGACATATTTCTAAATTTGGCCAAACCGGTACAGGTACAGAGAGTGGTGTGTGTGTCTGAGACAAGGCTACATTATAGCTTGCTGCCCCAGTCTGCCTGCATGTCACCGTTTCTACCAGCTGTCTGTGGGTGTGGCTGACATCCATTGCTGCTCGATCAGATCTGCCTGCCTTTGCTGTTTGCTGCCCACTGCCAGGGGTGGTGCTGAGGCAGATTGCTGTCCCATGGGTTTACACAAGGAGCAGCCTCCCCTCTTCCACCCCCATTCCCACAACTCCACTACCACCCAGAGGCGTCGCTGTGCTTGTACCACAGTGCCCCCTGCAGGCACGGGGGAATCATTGCAGCCACCCTGCCCAGCCAGGAGCCACTGCAGCTGTCACCTCAACACGAGCCATCAGTGCCCCCTGCCGGGTACAGTCGTAACTACAATTGCTTGACGGGCAGGCAAAAGGCTGTTACTGGGTTTTTCTGGTTTTGTTGTTGCTGTTGTTGTTGTTGTTGTTGTTTGTCTGTCTTGTTATTTATTTATTCTATATACCCTGTTATTTCTTTTCCCATATCTTTGCCTGAAAGCCCCATAATTTCGAAGTTATAATAATTGCAGTTTAGAGGGAGGGGGTCATCTTTTCCATTCCAGGAAGGTGCCCACCTTCCTTGACAGACACCTGTCTTTCAAACCAGGACATGTGTCACAGAAGAAAAATGATTTCACATGAGGTCCTGAACAACAACAAGCCTTTTAATAAATTAAACAGGAGATTGCTCATACAGTAGCCCTTGGGCCAGTCAGGACAGGACAAGGTGTGAAAAATGTGCTCTGCACTGCTGGGCAGAATGGGTCTTCCTGGAGCCTCTGGGGAAAAGTGCCCAGGGAGACTCCAGGATGACCCCTGAGGTTCTGGAGTTGAGGATACAACAGATCCAAGGCCTGTTACACCCCAACTGAAAAAGAGACACTGGCAGCTTACCATTCCTAAACCATGACAGGAATGTATGAGAGATTTTACTCTTTACATAAGAAAACATCAGAGTGAGAACCAAAACTTGTCAGAATTATAAAATCTTATATTGTATGACTTCATCAGACAATAAAGAATTTGCTATTTCACATCTTTTGAGAATAGCTATCCTGAGCAGATGAACTGTTTGGATCAGCAAGGGTCACAAAATAAGCATCTGTGTTTTTCAGGACCTTGTGAGTATTTGGACTGGAATTTAATTTCACCTTTTGGCTTTTTTCTCTGCTTTGTGCCAATTTCTCTACTGTGTCAGTCTGTATTTGAGTCTTACACTGACTCCAGTGTTCCTTGACTAGTCCTCCTGCAATGAACCATTTCTCTGTGTATCTTTAGATGAGCTATCACAGAAGAAAGCTCATGGGGATCAGAAAATTTTCTAGAAAACACTGGTTTGACGCCTAAGATCTGTTCTGTTTAAGTTCTGCTTAAGTCATTAATGTATGCCATTGACCTGAGCAGAAGTTGGCTAAACCCCAGAAGACCATCCAAGTTCACTAAAGGAGTTCTTGCTCTGTGCTGATGAAAGTGAGGAAATTTGAATACAATAAAGTTATATGTTTAGGATTTAGGACTGTAGAGCAGATGGACTTGGCTACACATTTCTGGCTTTGTAAAGAGACTCTTTTCCTCCAGTATTTTTGGACAAAATGATTTTTATATATTGTATCTCAAAGGTCTGGTTGTAACAAAATTGATACAAATTGCTAACATAAAATTAAAGTGAAATTACTGTCATACCATTTATGCTTTCAAAACCACATCCACTATTTAGGGTCCCCAACAGATTCTTCATCTCCACATAATGAGGTCCTCTCATACAGAAAGGAGGAACATAAAGATTCCAAAGACATTGACTGTGTTTTTAGCAATATCACAGAAGTTTAATGAGCTATGGAAGTGTTCTGTTGGACCTTGCTGCAAATTTAAAACTCAGGGAAAATCTATATGTAAAATCTATATGTAAAATTGCCTTTAAAATATTTGAATAATAAAAAAAAAGGACATTATTTTTCTCTAGACTTACGTAGTGCCAGATCACTTGCTGATGCAGTGCATGCAGCCCTGCAGTCTCTTGCTGGTGTCTTATTGCTGCAGTGACAATTTAGGCAAGGTTTGGTTCCTACAGTCCCAGGAGTTTTGCTGTTAATTGCAATAGCAGTAGGGCTGGACCACTCTGTACAGGTAACAGGGAGGTATGTGACTTTCTTTTGTGCATGGTGTATTTTCTCCACATCAACAAGGATGTTCAGAGCTGACTTTCTAGATATTGGAGAATATATAGCAATTGTTTCCCAAAATGGAGTCTTTAGCTAGACTTTCCTCTCCCTGCCAAAGCTGCCAGCTGATAATGCTAGAGATAGATTAATTTTGTTTCATTAAAATAGCTGATCCTGTCATCTTCATGAAGCCAGTGAGTTTGACTGATATTAAATGTACTAAATTAATGGTATCTAACTAGTATCTAACAGTCTCTTTCCATAGCTCTTCATCACATTACTCTGGTTTCTAATCTTGCAAATACCCAGAAAAGAAATTACTCGCATGGATAAAATGACCTTGTATTCTTTAATCCTTGGAGGCTTGGGCCCCAGGTGACAATCTCATTTACATTAAAATTGTTTCTGAGTCTAAAAGGCTGCTAATTATTCCAGATACTGCATTTAAGCTATATTTTGAAGGGTGAAATAGATCTTTGTTTTCTGATTTTTTTTTCTTCTTTTCCTGTCTCCTTACAATCTGTTTTGCAGTTACACATATGGGCAGCACGGTGCAAATGGGAAAACATTTGGTATTTTGGTGAATGAAGTGTTATCTGTGCTCAAAAAATGAAGGATTGCATCTGATCTGACTTTTTTGGTTTTGCTAAAAATGGAGAAAGCAATTCAATTCATAATATGATTTGTCAGTCCATACTTTGATGATAAGTACAAAATGACATTTGAAACACATAAATTTGTTTGCATTTGCACATTTGAGAAACATAGGGTTTTAGTTTTCTTCAAGTGTTCATCCTTGTGTTTTACATTTTAGTCGAAGGAGTGAAATTAGGTTTGTTAAGAAATTAAGTTAGAAAGGCAACAAAAGTACATGCAACTGCTACTTTTCAGTCTATGACAAAGTGAATTTCCATGGCAGCTTGTAAATTCATGAAATTTAGAATTTCAGGTAGTACTGAAAGCAAAGCAAATAAATGATTGAAGAATGTAAATCTACATGCAAGACAGCGAGATTTGGCAACTTAGGCACTTCTAAAACATTTTAATATAAGTTTATGCATTTCTGAATGTAAATACTATAATCAGAACAACACGCTAGTGTTTACAGACTGGGATTGTGTTCCCTAGGTCCTGTTTGTTCTATTTGTGGTTTCGGTAGTGCACACCTCATAAGTTTTAGCCTTGCAATTCAGTGAAAGCATTTCTGCCTGAATTTTGTGGCCTGCTGAGGAGCACCCATTTGAATAGTCCCAGCACAAAAAAGCTTCAAAATAGGACCCCAGTACCAGAAGCTGAGATGCAAGTGCCTGTAGCAGCAAGGAAAATTTATTCTTCCAACCTTTGTTAAAAAAAAAAAGCCTCTAATATGTCTCACTCCTGCCAAAGATACAAAATATGAATTTGTAACAGATGGAAAAAAAGGCTTCTCAGATGATTAGGTGAAGGGAGAGACTAACTAACGTACAAGAAAGCGGGAGGAGAGGATTACCGTCGTTGAGTATATGGGGGAATATATTTTGGGGATTGGGGAGAGGCAACAGATAGATGACTACAAATAGATACAGGTCAAGCAATAGTAAAGTTAGGAATTAGCAACAAGCTGTCTGCCATTAATGATATTTGGTTCTGAAGAAACTTTGCAGCCAAAACAGGCAAAACCCCCCAAACATGTCTTGAGAAGGGAAGACCAGTTTGTTTATAGAAGGGGTGATGACATGGATCTGAAATACCAAGAGACTGGATTTCCTGGCTCAGGTGCATGATAACCACTGTGCATTTTAAGGCTGCTGAGTTTTGTATCATTTTTTGCCTCTCTTTATTCCTTGCATGTCACACAGTAGAACAGTGTGGCTCTCCAAAGCAACCATCTTAATGTCACTATCACTAGCAAGTGACAATCCTTCCCCTTCCTATCAGCAGAGCAGAAGGCTCAGTAATGACAAATCACATGGGTTTCTTCCTTCATCTTTACCGCAGTTCTGGGAAACAAATTTTGACTTGGTGTATCAGGTAGTTCCTCAGGACTGGCATCTCAGGACTGCATTTTATCTCTACTTTTTATGATTTCAGAGCCTCTTGTCCTGCCATTACAACATTCAAGATAGTTTCCATTGCTTCCTCAAGAAGTTGCCAACAACCAAGAATTACTTTATCTGCAAGTAGTTTGGCATTTGCTAAAAAGTATGGCAGAATAGGAATGGAAACACCCATCAAGACAGGGACATCTGCAAGGGAATGGACACAAAGTCATTCAGTCTTACCCTTTTCATCAAATAGGAAAGAATTTACACTCTGCTTGTTGCACATTTACTTAATCTTATCTATAACACTACATAGTACAATGTAACAATCTATGCCAAATTGTATTTGACATTCTAGATGGTTTGACAATTTCTATTTCTCCACATAGTGGAGAATCAGTATAAGTATCAGTATAAGCCAGTAGGATATAAATACCCTATCTTTTTGAAGTAGTCTTTCAGCTCTCTTCTTTTTAAGGTGATCCTGAAATATAAGACTGCATTGAAATTAATATTTTTTTACTGTTCAGAAAGATATATGTGGATTTATTTTTCAAACTTGCCATGTTGTCTGGTTTTGTCTCACATATGTATCTCAAAAAGCTTGTTTCCTATTTATGTTATGCTTGTCAGAAAGTGTTTAAGAGCTTCACAGGGACTGCAGTGAAGTGGATGTGCAAAGTTCCGCTTTTCTGCAAGCTGCTTGCAATGGCCAGAGACCCCTCTCAGAAGCATTTCTCCTCCTGAGGAAAACTCCTTAGAAAGAGAAGCTTAATTAGAAATATTTCATTAATGTTCAGTAGAAATGTGCTTTGGATTATGGTTTAGATGTTTTCATGTTACAAAGAGTCTAGATAAAAAAAAAAGGAAAAAGGCCAGTGTCGTGGGTAACCCAAAATGTTATTGTATTCCGTATCTATCTGTGCCCAAAATGTCTCCTGTCTCTCTAAGACCCGGTGCTGCGGCCAGTGCCAGGGCAGGGGGTACCACTGCCTTTACAAAGTCTGAGCTCCCAAGCTGAGTTCTCTTTTGCCTTGGTGGCTTTAGCTCAAGGCAGAGGCGCCGTCTCATCGGAGGTTGGTTTGGGCGGGTTTTTCTGGTGTCACAGCAGTAGCAACTTGAAAAAGCTGCATTTTGCAATCAGAAACTGTTTTGGAGTTTATTTTACAAACCCTGTTGGCACCACTAAGCTTGAGCTGGTCCCTGGGGCCAGTCACCCCGTGTCAGTGCTGACAGACCAGTTCCTCCCCTCAGCATGCCCACAGTGCAGGGGACAGCAGCGCCAACATCGGCAGTCTGGAGGGTGGCAGGAGGAAGAAGCGGGTGGCAGCGCTGACCCACACATGCCGGTACTTCTCATCTGCCACTAGAACTGCTCCATAAGCCCTAACTTGCTGGGAGGGTTTGCTGCCATCCTTTCTCTGTGTCTCCCAGACGATGTAATTGCCTGCGAAGGCTGCCATTCTGGGGGAAGCAGGGAGGGGAGGGCTGTCCCCATTTTCCCTTTGTCTTTCAAGCCGCAAGGTTGGCTGTTAGTGGCCACTGTCTTGGGAAAGGAGGAAGTACTCCACTGCTTTGGGTGGGCTCTTTGTCCCCCAGGAGTTGGTGAGATTTAGCAAGTTTGTATCTAGTGATTATTTACTGGGGTTTTTTTGCCCCTTGCTGTTTCGCCTGTTAGTAAACTGTAATTTATTCACTTATATCTGCTTGTATTCCTTTTCTCATTATTGGTGGAAAGGCATCAGTTAAAACAAAGGGAGAGAACTCATTTTAGGGTGTCAAAACAGGGAGTTAGCTGGAAGAGCAGAGAAGTTTTAATATTAAGCGTAACTATAATAATGAGATTAATTGTTTTCACAGTGAAAATCCACACCTTTTTAAGTGAGCACATTTTTTTATCGTTAAAACTCACCATACATTATAAGTGTCAGAATAGTCTAACACAAGTGAAATATCTCATCTCTGCAGGTGTAATGATCCTCATAATCATTATCCTGAATAGGTGACCATGTGTTATTCTGTGATGTCCTTGAGGCGAAAGAGTATTCATGTGTATTAGCAACACAGGTTTCTTACAGCGTGGATGATGGATAAGTCTGAGAGGAATAAGTGCCCATCAGTGGCTAGATTTTCAACCCCTTGGGATGTGGCAAGGCGGTATGGATCTGTGAGAAACAAGTTAGTAAAAATTGGCTTTTGCTGAATATTATAAGAATTGACATTGAATATTGTAATGTTGGTTTTGGAAAAAGTTAAGATAATGGTACATGTTGAAAACTGTTTAATGATTGTTATAGTAGTCTGGTTGTGAGGTTGATTTTTGCAGGGGTTGTATGATTTGTGTATTGTGATGTTAGCCTTGTAAGTTTGCATGGCACGGGCTGTTGCTAGCCAAACTTTGAAGACACAATCATAAAAGGAGTGGGATTCCATCCAATGAGGACGCCAACGACCCCAGTGACAGAACTGCACCAGCACCCAGAAGAGTGACAGGGGGCGAGACTATGCAAAACTGTAAATAAATATGCATAAGGCTGATGCAATCACAGGGGTATAAAAGGTGAGACCACCATTTTGTGACCGAGCCTCTGGCACCTGGCCATGCTCCCAGCACTGTCCCTTTTGCTTTGCTGATTTTTATAGTTCTCAATAAAATTTTTAATAACTCATTTCCATTCGGGATCTGAGTCATTTATAACAGGATCCTTACTCAGTTTCAAAACATTCAGTGATAGACCTTTTCTTGGTTTGTGTCCTCTTGTTGACAAAACAACTGGGGCGAATCCCTTCTGTTTAGAGAACTAGTGAAGAATATCCTACCAGGTCCCAAAGTCTGAGACACTCCTCCTCACTTATCAAATGTGCTGGTAGGTGAGAACCACAAGAAGTCCTACTCCAAGCTACCACCCACAAGTCTGGGCAGTATTATGCAGATTTCTTTAGACATACTTTTATTAAAGAAATTTCAAACAGCAAACATCAAGAGAAGGATTAAGAGGTTTGTTGCGCTTCAGGTGTAAAAGATTTTCTAGAAGAGGAAAAACTGGAAAAACCAGATCCCACACCTGGTACTCCAGCCAGAGTCTGATGTGTTTAGAAATGAATGCAAAGGAGCAGACTTGGTTGGAAAAATTGGTATTTATTTTAAATGAAAAACAAACAAACAAACAATTCCGTACTTATTTTCATTTACACCAAGATGAAACCAAGCTGAAAATTTTTAATGATAAACTAGAATGAGAGAAAGACTGCGGAATATCTAGGAATTTTGTGGCTAGGAAGCCCTTTAGGAGATGTCATACAAAGCAGAGAGTCAAACCCAAAGATGTCATGTCTGAGGTCAGCTCACTAGTCACAGGGCAAGTGTATTTTCTAATATTTTTCTATCATCCATTGGCTTTTTGCATTTTGCCCCTACACCTTTAAATGCTTGTTTTTGTTTCAGTCCAGATCAAAACCAACTACAAGAATCACAGGTTTACTTCTTCATTGTTATGGTAAAAACTGAGTAATTCACAGTCTTTGCATCAATGTATATTGACGTGTGAATGCAAAATTAAATAGCTCCATTCAAAGAAAGAGGCAAGTGTATAATCAGGCGCAGATATCATAAAACTATCCGTAGCCCCCACTTACTTCTAGTTCCAAATTAATATCCTAAGCTACCTCTTTCCAGGTGAATAAAGTAATCATTCTTCTGGAATGGCTCCATCATTTCCCAGCTCTTTCATACCTCTTATATACTAGATATTCTAGATATACTAGATATTCTTGGTTGAGCCCAGCAACTTAGTGGTAAACGTATTTCTAAGGAGCCTACTCCAAATTTGGTCAATAGCACACTTATTCTTTTCATATTTACATGAAAAGGTTGATCTACCATTTCTGGCTAGACCCAAAATGCACACCTACCAAAGTGCTTTCCAAACTATTTCTCTTTCAAATGAAAAATAAATTTAGTAAGCCAGTGAATTAAAATAGACCAGCTGCATGCAAAGGTACAAAACTGAACCAGATAGGCAGAGCCAGAAGGGGTTCAGTTATGTATGAGGTACTGGTAAAAAGCTGATGGGTTAAATTGTGGCCAAAGTGTCAGGTGTTCATTGTTATGGGCTTAAAAAAAGTGATTTCTTAGAGATAAGGAAGGAGTATTTCTGTTGGCAGTGTTTCTTTAGGGTGTGCTTTCCCAAATCTTTGAAACGTGGGAGTGGTTTATGTGGAGTTAAGTTGCTTGTGGGTTCAGGTGAGTTGTGGTGTGAACTCACATGTAGGTGTTCCCCAGGAAGAGGAGACCCAAAGGTCCAGAGCTGCCAAGTGAAGGTACCTTTTAATTCTATTTATGATGATTGAGGGCCTGGAAATGGTGCCTGGAATGAGGGCCCGGAAACTGAGAGGATCTGTTTTGTTTTCAGAGAGGATATTTTTAATCCAATTGCATTAAATTTAGAGCAGCAGTTAGAGTCCCTCATGTGCCTTAGCAAACCTTTGTGTATTCAAATGGGCATTTCATGGCTTTTTCTCCGTGCATGCTGTTTTGCAGTGAGCACAGTCAGGTGCAATTCCTTCCTCAGCCCAGAGCTTGGCTGTGTGAGGTTGAAGAAATCTGTACTAACGTTACCTCCAACTTATTTTCAGAAGCCCTTTCGGTGCTTTTCTCCCCATAAGCTGGGCAGTTAGAAAGTCTGACACAATTTCTCAGAATACCTTTTTTTCATCCCAAGACTCTTTGCTACTTGGATTCTGTGGCAACTAATGACTCTCTTCTGTTTCTAGCATCTATAACATCATCCTATTCCAAAACCACAGGTAACAAATATTAGGTAGAACTCGGGCTTTTTCTGACTTCGGGAGTAAAAAGTCAGGATCTGGTGATCTAGTGAAAGAAACAATGAAATTATTCTGTCTGCTATAGTTTTGGATTTATGCAACAGCTTCACAGGAAGTTCCCTTAGCACAACTTAATTACTGCATACCTTTAGCCTTTGATGTTTTCTGATGAGGACATCTGAGGCCACACTCTGTTCATGCTGGAATATGTTAGCATTTCTAGAAGTGAATATGAAAAAAATAAAATATGTAGCTGAAGAGGTACTAAAGATTTTGTTTAAATACTTGAGCTGAAATACAGCAATTAGGTATCCATTAACAGGTTTAGAAAATACAAATAAAAATTTCTACATTGGTGGGCACCAGAGTATATTAATTTTGCTGAATAAAAGACATATATCTTTATTTTAAAAAGCCCAGCTAAAAAAATTTAAAAATCAGGATTTGTTGTAATAAGCAGCTGCACTTCTAGGTCTGCTTTAAGTTAATGTTTTCTAGTCTTTTCCTGTTACCTTCCCCAGGTGAGTAACAAGACCCTGCTGAGATCATTTAGCCACTGAGATTGGAGCCATCATTGGCTCCAAGGATCTCTCCCTTCTTACCTCCCTGCCTTGGGCCAGAGCAAGACTGTGGTGACAGATGCCTGTGCCTGCATGTGTCAGGCAAGGGCTCCTACTTGCTTCCAAATGGTTACTTGATGTGGCATCCCCAAAGAGTCTGTAATCCTTGTTTGCTTTGTTCTGCATTGCTTAATATCCAGTGACTCAGCAGCATTCCCTGCCACCCACTGGCATATTTTCTGTTATTTTATACATTGTGAAACAACCACTAATTTCATTTCATGGGTGAGGAATGAGCCTGCCACACATAATTCCCCAGCATGTTATATGGGATCTTATCAGGGAACTGTCACAGCCCCAGGAAAAGTTTAGCTGGCATCTCAGTAAAGGCTCAGTTTTGTGGAAAGACCGTTTTAAAGTGTTTACCCTAGAGGTCATATGGGGTCCAGGAACCCAAGATAATTCCAAGGAAAGCACCAAGGAATAGTTACTGGGTGAGCAATGAGCAGATGCTCCAGAAGAGACACTAAACAAGCTATGGAGCAGCACTGCCACAGCCTCGAAGCCTCTCCAGGAACAGGTAGACAAGGCAGCTGCTGCTGTATTCCTGCTCCATGGGATAAAGAGACCCAGCTGATCCGCCTTCAGCACTGTACCTTGCTAGCCCTGCACTTCCATGCTGTTTTTTGGAGCCTGAGCATGGTTTGAGTAGTCCTTAAAATGAAGCAGGCATCCATCTTATGCTGGCAAAGGGACAGCTGCTCTGATTCATGGTCCTACAGGACATGGCTGTACCAAACCTGGGCTTACAGTAAGTTGATTGAATGGCTTCAAAGGAATGAGCATAAACTTACTGGATTTTTCTGAGGTGGTTAAGGTTTTTAGTTTGGAAGTAATCCTTGTTTATTTTTCCCCTTTATGTCCCACCAGCTGAGGGCTTCACATGTATTTTATGCAAGGCACAGCTGTGGGATGTGCACTGCAGAGGCTGTTCATGGAGAGCATCCATACAGGATAATAAATGCCATTTAACAAAACAGACATCAGAAGCAACAAACTTCTCTCAGTGTTGAACATATTGTGCCAGTGTCCAGAAAAGGGAGAATCACCTGTGACACTGGGTCCATAAGCAGGGTAATGTACCTCCTGCATGGCCACAAATGACAGCATGCCTGCCTCAGTCCCAGCAGGGGACTCTGGTAGCAGGCCAGACGCATGGGCACTGTTGTATCTGTACCGGCATGAAGTGCCAGTAAATACCTAAACCCTAAAATCCATAGGAATCCAAGTGGCCTAGAGGAAGCAGTGAGCTAGCGCAGTAGATGGTGGTGGTGAAGGGCTCACCCATGGGACAAGAATGCAGTACAACCCTTCCTTGCTATGGTAAATGTGGACACTAGGAAGACAATGGCTATTTCTCATGTGATGCAAATCTTAAAAAAAAGTGGGTTTTCTTCCCTGTTAAATCAGCTGACCAGCTCTGCTCCTGACACCCTCTGACCATCACTCATCCGATGTAGAATTCAGTTTCCTCATGGACAGGTTCAAGAGGACTACTGGAGGAACAGCAGTAGCACCTAAACCACAGGGAAGTAGATTTTGGATACTAAAAATATTAAAAGTGAGTCTGTTCAGAGGAGGCAACTTTGGATTTTGCTCATGGGTGTAAAAAGTTTAATATCACCTTTTGAGAGTTTAATATCACCATAGCCTAAATTAATGTTACTGCCATTGGGAAAATAGTGCTTTTTATGTCTACAAGATCCCCAGAAATAAAGATACACCCATATGCAAATTGTACCCATATTATAAGCACATCCATGACTCCAGACACACTTTCAAAGGATTTGACCAGCTAGCAGAACAAAATTCAGTGCTGTGTTTAACATATCAGCCTGACTAAAAGCAGAAGATTAAGAAGCCTTGGCACTGTAAGAAACATTACTGAGACATTAGATATGAGGTTATGATAAATGACAAGTCAAATAGGAGAACCCATATCTAAAGATGGAAAAAAATTAGTCTCTGAAACAGTTAGGAATGTATTCCTTCTCAATGGATTTTCCCAAGATACATCCTCAGTCCCTTACGATAACCTCACCAGAGGATATAATAGATAAAAAGAGAGATTGTGTCTATCACAGATACTGCATTTGTCATCTAATAATTTAAATGTTGAATACTAAATGTTATTGCTAAGTGATGAAAAGGTTGCCTGTATGACAGTTGCTTGAGCCAAAGGTATAATGATTAGTGGGAAATCCATAGCTTCGGTGATAATCTTGAACTGTCCCAGAAGGATTTTCTCATCCTAAGCAGCAGTTAGAAGAGCCTGTTTCACTTGCCTTTGCAAAACTTTAGCTGAGAGGAACATGAAAAATATCCATAAGACAAAGAAAAACCCATAACCACAAGAACAGGAGATATAATCTGAAATGAAAGAAGTTAGAGCAAAAAAAGAAGGGGAGAAAAAAAGGTCTCCAGCACCCCCGGCCCAAGAATGCAATGACCGTGGGGCCAACAGGAGGCTCAAGAAGTTGCCTCATCTGCAAGGAGTCATTTTCAGGGACATCATTAGGGGAAGGATGTTATTTATTTGCTTGGTTTTTATTTCTCCATAGCCTGCTCATGCCATTACTGGAGAAGGGCTACTGGACTGCAGGGACCTTCAGAACAGCTGTTTTTATGTTGCCTCCCATCTTTGTTAATAAGATTGTGGAGGATGAATCAAAAGCAGCTTCTGGAATGAGGTAAGATGGATGGAAAAAACATGGAAAGATTTATTTTCCTTGGAGAGTCACCATATGTAAATAGTATAATTAGTTCTGGAAATAAGGAGTGTGACTTAGCTGAACTCCCAAAGACTGTCTCTTAGGTTCAGTCTTTGACACCTTTCCAGGGAAACAGCCTGAAGTCATGGGAAATTTTCTGATTCTTCATCTTCTTCAGAGATTCGCTGATATCGGTCTGCTAAGGGTACTTCAGATTCTCTGGAAAGAATTTATTTGTAAATTAGCATTTTTTTTTTGGCAGAGAATGAGAACAGATCTCTTGATGGTCATAAGTGTTCATAAGTGTTTTTTATTTTCAGGCTGGATTGGAGCACCTCAGAGAAATACTGGATGAAAACTGAACTCCTTGCATGCTCTGGAGAAGAGGTTGGCCACTGCAGTACAGTAAATATGATAGTAGAAAACACAAGAATGAGAAAAAAGGAACAGGATCCTTTTTCCTCTTCATACATTCCCATGAATTCACGATTAAAAGCAACTGCATCATTCTGTAAAGAAAAAATTCTGTGTCATTTTCTTATTTCTTTACACCAAAGTTATTAAATCTGGTGCAAAGAACGTACTTTTGGTTTGATCATTTCTCACCCAGCCTATAGGGTAGGCTGTTACATGATATTCAGAATTCATTCTCTAAATAATTCCAGTGATGTATTACTAAGAATGGTAAGATCTTAATTGCCTTCCAGCAGTTTTAGGTTACACTTCACCCTGCACTGCATCTACAGTCTACATATGTTTAATCCTGGAGCTGTCTTCTAGCAGCAGGTTGGCAGCATTTGTCAAACAGTCGGTGTGTTAAAACTCCAAACATGTTTCTAAGAGCCTGGTGCTAGTACTAGAGGGTTATGGCATTTTCCATATTAAGTAATGATATATATGATGGTAATCACAGTGTCTTTTCCACAACATATTTATAAGGATCAAAACCTTCCTCTGTCACCTATTCTCATGCTAGGTCTGCTACTATGTGAAAATCTATTATTAACTCACTACAAGCAGCATCAGGTTTTATTAGTTCAGGGGAGGGAAAGCAATGGGTCTACTCGTCTTCCTTCAGTCCTTCTCAAGCAGAACTCCATAGTTTGGTGATCATAACCAAGGAGGGATTTGGCTCAAAGGTTAATTCTCTGTTTGCTTTGCTTCATGTGATTTTGAAGACTTGGTTGGTATATTCAGCTGTGTAACTCTTTACTGTTGTTTTGAAATGAATTAAAACGTTTGAAGAATTATTTATCTTACCAACACTTCCGTATCAACATGGCTCCTTGTTCTAGCCATTATGATTTTCCCCTGGGAGGAGGTAGCTTGATAGCTTGCTAGTTAGAGTTAAATGACTTAAATGATAAGTGGCATTTTGTTCTCATTACACTAAGAAAAGTCAATCAATATAAAGCCCATCAATGCATTAATATAAAGGCAGGAACCAAAGAAAACTGATATTAAATGGAAATTTAGGATCCATTATATTGAACACTATAACTCAGTTTCCTGAACTAGAGTTGACAAACCACCAGTAAATGTCCAGCAGGGAGTAGTTCTGCTGTGATTATACTGACTAGATGATTTAATAGGTCTTTTTCCTCTCTAATACCTATGAACATATGAAAATCAATGGCAGCCCACTTAGTGGAAGTACCTTCCCTCGTTTGCATGGTTTGAGCTACCTATGCAAAGTGATGCTAACAGAGATGCTAGCTGTGTGTCACCTCCAGGGGGAAAGCCTCATAAAGAAATTCTAGGCCAAAATCCAAAGGATTTCTTTTGAACTCTGAAAAACACCACCTTATTTCCTTTGTAGGAACTTCAGGCAAAACCTTGCCACGGGAGAGGAGGATGCCAGTTGTCGGCTGTAGAACAAGGTAGGGACCAGCTGGCAGGAGTGTGAGATCTCTGCCCAGCATCTGTTCCCCTCCCAGAGACCCTTTTGGGACACAGGTCCCTGCCAATTGGTGGAGAGAGGATGGGATTGGTATGCAGCTGCGACCAGGCACTGACGGGTCCCCCCCTTCAGGCTTCTCTTCCATTTAAGAGCCTTGAGAAAACCTAACTGAGGAATATGGTAAACAGCCCAGAAATGTGGATTTATTCAGATTGGTCTTCTCCTGATCCCGGTGTCCCATGGGCTGTGGAAATGTATCTGAGGAGTGGAAGCAGCTGCCCCCTCTATATTGCCACAGTTTTATTGTAGTTTTCATTTCTGAGCTGTCATTTCGTTTAATTTCCAGTAGATGCTACTCTACTCTAGATGCTCGCTAACCAGGAGAATTGTTCTTTACCCGAATGCCAGACCTTGACAGAAACGTTTCTTTGTGTATTTTCAGAATACAGAAAAACAGTCTTAATCCATCAAAAGTTGATCAATGGTATGACATGATTAATTAACAAGCAAAAAGGAAGGAGCAGGGCCATGCCTACCCAGTGAAACCCGTGGTGAAAAGCCATTGCAGGACTGAATTGAATAATTTAAAAACATTTTAGTAAACAGTGGCAGGAATATGGAAGATCACATTATATATCAGCAGTGCTGGTAAAAAGCATGGGTATAGGAGAAGCAATAAAATCTTGGGTTTTGGTAGTGAAATAAGGGAAAATGGAATAAAACATAATTTCTGAAACAATCTTTATTAATTAAGACAGCAAATTTGACCACAAATTGTTTTGTGTTCCCACTTGCAATATTGAATGTTATTTTCACATCTTATCTTTGACCAGCTTTTACATATTTCTCTGCTTTTCTCATAAAAATAAAGTGTGTGGTGGAATCCTTTAATGAAAAGGATTTGCAGGACTTCTTGAAAAACTTTTAGGACAAAGGACATAGTTTAGCTGAAATAAAAATAAAATTAAAGGAATATTATTATATTTTACATAATTATATACATATAATTATATATTTAAAATATTATGTATTTTAACCCCTCTGTCCCCTGCACACTGTGCTTTGGACACAAAGCCTGCCATCCATGAGAAAGCAGGGAAAAAATCTTCTCCTAATTTGAGCTGGGGTGTGCTGAAAAGAAAAAGTAAGTTCTTGTTCAAGTCTGCATTCATGTTATTTGAAGTCATACTTTTTATATTCTTGTGCCGGAAGTACTTGAAGGATAAAAGCTGATGCTAGGTGTCCCACATGAAGCAATTGTTCTACATCAAAGGACAGAGGACAATTTCCACAGGGGCTCTGTCCCAATATCAATTCCCCATGACGTTAAGGACCAGTAGCACCCACTTGCTGACATCCCCATTCAAAACCTTTGCCCTCAGTGCAGTACATGCCTTAAAATTTTCTCCTGGCCTCGCATTTAAGGAGACAGACTCATGCATTCTGACTAATAAAACAACACAGGAAATTCTGTGAAATGATGAAAAGGTAAAAAAATGAAAGGAGGAAGTGTTGGTCAAATCTAAAGGGAATATTAATAAATGGTGCCAAGCAAAGTTTTACCAACATTGTTTTTTTCCATAGCAATCAATCTCAAAAGTCTTGGCCTTTTTTTCTCCCCATGATAATTATTCCAGTAAATTTTAAAGTAAATGGCAGCATTAACTTAATCTTTTATTTAGCTAATAGGAAAAGGTTGCATTAGAGCTTTCCTGGAATAAATGTGAATGTTCTTTAAACTGAATGCATAATGGCAACTCCCCATTCAGCTGCAAAATGCACTAAATACGGCTTTGTCATATCTTGAGCTTTTATGTCAAGTGTCACTTTATTTGACCTTATTCTTCAAGTTCTAGTTGATCAAATCATGCTGTTTTGTGAAAATCTCAGCTTTTAATAGAGGAATAATGGTTTCCTGATAGCTACAGAGAAAAACTTAATTCCAACAGCTCCTAAAGCAAGTATGAGGAACCTCAGCATCTATGGTTAAAAAAATTAACGGAGCTTCAGTTCTATACTTTGGTCATCTACAATGGTGAGCATTACACATAGTGTAGCTGTGTGGGAAAACACACTACTACATACAGAATGAGGGAAAATTATTCAGGTCAGGCCCCCTTTACCTGAGTAGCCATCTTTTGAGGTGCCTGCCTGAACCTGGGGATATTTTTTTCCAGTTACCATTACATATCCAGGCTGTAATGCTACTCAAGATTCAGCTCTATTAAGCCAAGATTAATTTAACTCCAACAGTCTTATTTGTGCACCTGATAAGCTTTAATGACAATGTTTCAGGCAAGGCTGTAACATGCACCCTGTAACTTGGCTTCCTTCTGCACCCTCATCACTACTGTTTATCACTGTCCTGTTAACCCTGGTCCTTGCCCACCCCAGTTCCAAATCAGTTTGTTTCTCATTTGAACTTTAGCTGCTTGAAAGATAATGTCAACAGAAATCCCAGTGGAGGCAAGCTTTGCAAACAGGATGCTGTTGCTTTGCATAGGAGATAATATTTTTTGAACATTTCTCGTGAGAACTGCAAGTAGACAGCAGGAGAAGGATGACTAAGAAAGCATCTCAGGAAGCAGGGCATACGCACATCAGGAGTACCACATGGCATAGTCATAGTACAAATTACAAACACACAGTCCTGTGCAGTCCAGAGCTGCCCCAGCACTGGCTCTGCTGTTACCTGCTGGTCCTTCATGCTGCCTCCCACATCCCAAGGCTGCCCTCTCCCCTGCTGGTGGCCACAGGGGCTTCAAATGGGGCAAAGACAAGGGAAATGGATCCTGCAAGCACACCATGAACATCAGAAGATTGACATCACCATGCTCCAGCTGAGCTGCATGCAGAGATGGAGGGTGCAGATCCAAGGGTACAACACAAGAGTCTGTTTCCACGTCTTGCAGTGCTGGACTAGAAGAAAAGAGGGTAGATGGCCATTGGCAGCCCTTGGGGTACCACAGGTGCCTGGGCAGTGCCAACCATGCCCTATCCCCTGCAGCACTGGCCCAGAGGGCTCAGGTTCAGCCTGCTGGCACTGCTGTCACCTCTTTCCAACCGCAAAGCCAGGTGCCTCCTCATTCAAAAACCTTGAAAACACTCTGTTTCCTCATTGTAGTGCAGGGAAGGGTGACACATGGGTTTTCTCATTTTCTTTCCAATGAAAGATGATGGGCCAGTTTGTTAGAGAAAGGGGATGTGGCAATTCTGCCGTTACTTTGCTGTGAGAGCTCTAGTGAATCCCTTAAACACTCTATGCTGAGCTTACCCAGCCATAAGACACATGCAGACCTCGTAGCAGTATTCTGAGAAGAACTGCAGTTTCAGATTCTCCAGGGTAAACTGCTAAAACAGGGCAGAGCGTTGTGATTTATTGATGATTTCTTCAGCATTTAACATTTTCCACAGGCCATGGTTCAGCTAGGAAAGATGGAAGATGCCACAGTCGTGATCTTTTTCCCTTCCATGCAAATGGTAACCTAGACAATATGCAAACACATCTGCCTAAATCAAAGCAGAATTTTCATCCTCACCTGTCCCTGCTCAGGCACAAAAGTTGGCAGCAATTAGGGAGGTTCAGAAATCAAACATGGAAAGAAAGATGAGAGGCACACAAGTGCATATTTAGATAAGATACAGTTGGTATAGGAAAAGAATCTTTCTTGAAAGGTCACCTAATCCACTAGGAAAAACAAAGAAGTACTTATTGTTATTATTTATTCCATTTTCATGAAAATATTTTTAGCACAAAGAGATATTTATTCTTCCACCTTCTTTGGTATCTATTTGAGACATTAATTCTCAAGTGATAAATGATAAACTGAATGAGACTTTTCCAGAAAAATGGAAGAGATGGGACTTATGCCTCAGTTATCCTATAATTAAACCGGCAATTACGGTCTCTACTATCTAAACCCTATGAGTTTGGGTTTTTTGCTTTACAGCTGGATGCAGCATAAACAACATCCTTTGTACATTTCTGACAGTGGTTCTAATTGACCATGGCATTGATTAGCTGCATGCAGGTGGTTGAGGGTTTCCTCTGAAAAGTTTTTGATATCTCATTATAGTGCGGATGAAAGCAGCAAGCGCTCATGGCTGACGCGGCTAACATTTCAGCTGTTACTCTACACTAACCCAATGGTTTTTTACACCCTTTTCATCCCCACACCTGAGCTAGTTAGAGTGTGATGCTGAACACAGGCCAGTTTGGATGAGAGGGATGGGACTGCAGCCCTGGTTCCCCACATGTCCTGTTCTCAATTCAGGTGACCTTACCAAGCAGATACAGAGCCAGGTAACTGCAAAGCCAGCAGCTGGCACTTTGGAACCCCAAATTTGAGTTTCTGGGTAAGGCAAATTGCTGCAGCAGTAGCAGGATTATTTTTCTATTTTTTAATATTTATTTTAAACTCATTTCTGTGTGTATGTTGGTCTGTCAGGAGCAGCATGAAGCAAATGCTTTTGCATAATTGTGTATTACAGCTTGGAGTCAAAGCTGGTGCGTGGGTGGGGAGGGACTGGTTACACATCTCCAACAGGAGCCCTAACGGATGTTGTAACAGCCACATGAAGAAAACATCTGCTCATTAGCAAAGCTGCTCCATTTCAGACACTGAGAGCACGCAAGCACCAACAAGCCCTGAATAGAGGCTGGTCATATCTAAATCCCCATGTTATTGTTTGGCCACCCGGGCCCCCCCACAGCTTCTAGCTAACCCTCTGCACTCAGCAGCATCCCCTGGTCTGCAAGTCAATACAATATTCCAAGAAGATTTTTTCCCCCTGGCTGGCTGCACTGCTCACATTTCTTTTTCTCCTTCTTGCAAACACACCCAGCTACCAGCATCTTCCCCAGTTTCTCTGACTTTTCTTTCCAGTTGTTCTGTCTAGTGGCCTCCAACATGCTACATCTTAGCCTTTTCTTCCCAAGGCCAAGGGAAGGCGATTTTCCATCCACTTCCCCTGTTGCTCCTTTCTGGGGCAAATCCTGTCCCCTCTGCCAGAAATGGCTTTGTCCCATTTTTTAATTTGTGGGAAGCTGTTAATCAGTCTTACTTCCTTGGTGAAGCACACACCTATGCAGCTCCCTGCCTCCCCCAAATGTCCTGCAAGCTGTCTCACACCTGCTTCATCCGTGCTGATGGGCTCTCTGGTGGTTTCTTGTGGAGGGAGAGTGGCTTTGCCCTGAGATGGTCTGTGCCTGTGATCAGGTTTCTGTGGTGGCCCTGGCTGTGAAGCACCCTGGGCTCTCCTTCGAGAGAAGAGGTAGAAAAACAAAAGGAGAGAAGCAGAACTGAGAGAATGAGATCAGTGATGGTGTGATCACAAAGAGGCACCAGTTAATTATCCATGGGGATTTTTGGACAGGTAATACCAACTCCTCATATTTTTCCCAAGTCCCCAGTTAGTTGCTGATGAGAGCCAGACACTTGGTTCCTCATGTGTATCCATCTGGTCACAGAGCTTTGGATTAGAGTATCTGTGGGAAGTGAGCGCACATAGCGCTGGATGCTGACTGTCCAAACACAAAGTGCAAGAACTACTTCGCCTTGTGTGCCCAGCTCTGTCCAGGGGCGGGCTGGATCCAGGGACTTCAAAGATGTCACATTTGCTTGCCAGGCCAGAAAAAAAAAGTCTGGAGCCCATATTTTCCATCATTTCAAGTCTGAAGTGTACTTGAGAAGTCTGAAGTCTTTGACAGGGTTTTATACTTGCAGAGGGGGATTTTATTTTGAACATCCTTTAAATACTCTATGGGTAGGAGTATTTCCAGTTTTGGAGTGGTACATGTTTTCTGATAAATAAAATCAGCCTATGGTGTGGACCTTTGCATTGGTAATCAATACAGCATTTATCTGCATTAGTGACTCACACAGCCTGTCACATTGGCTTTGTTCAGTTATTTAATGTAATGTTGTATTTATATTACCAAATATTTACATTGTAGATATTTTAACATCAATGAACAGATATTTTGCAATACGTAATTTATTAAAGAATAGAGTTTTGCATCCTCTGACATGCTGCAGTCTTCATAAAAATGTCTCTCAAAATGAAAAAGTTTTTGGCATCTCAAAATATTGCTCATCTCAAAAGATAGAAAACTGTAGGTCAGAAGTATGGTGGTAATAGCTGAAAGAAACACTTTTCCTAATCAAATTTGTGTTTAACCAAATCCTGTTACACTTTCAGATCCAATTGATGTCATTTGCCCAAATTCTTCTCCCAGGTACACTTTTTATTCCTAGAATAGATCTGTATCTAAGGAATAACACTGTGTTTGCTGCATTGTAGACCAAGCTGGCCCAAAAGACAGATTGGTGTGCCTGCCATGTGAGGAGAAGAGGCAGAGTTTTGTCTCTGCAACTTAAATTTTGTATTTTGAATACAAGTTCTTGTAATTTCCTAGTTAGACAGTAATCATAGCTTTGGCAGAAAATCTTTTCTGTTTGTGCTTTGTTTTGTGTTGTTTTGAAATATACATGTACAACAGAGTTCAATGAAAACACATTGCAAAACACTGCCGGATCCTAAAGGTAAATCCTTAAGTGACTCTTTATTGGGACCTGGCAATGCTTAGGGACAGAGGTAGGAAAACCCCCTCCTGGGTAATGACAGAAACCTCTGGGTACAATCTATAGGACACAAAGAGGCAAAAACAGATGGTGGCCACAGACCTGAACCAGAGCAGAGGGTCTGTGCTCTGTATGGTGGAGGATGAAAACTGTCGGGTGGAACAAGCTCATTTGCTTCAAAGCAAAATGGCAATTCCCAGCCAGCCGTGCAGCTGCAGGACATCTGCCTGTGTCCAGGCGTGGAGCCCTGTGGCTGGCAACCTGCTGGTAAAATATAATCAGCAACATTCTGAGCAACAACAACAGCAGCAAAATGGCAAAACCTAATGGGAGAGTAGAGCCAGGGAGCTCAGCTGTGCCTGAGGCCATGTAAAGTCTGTAGCACCACAGAGACACGGCAGGTTTCTCATCCCTGCTGGATCCCCTAGGCTGGCTGTAGCTCAAATACGTCTATGTAAATCCAAAACAAACCACTGGCCTGACTTTAATTTACTAGAAAGGCAAACTCACACAACTTCAGAGCATGAAGACCAAAGCAGTGGAAAGAAGTTACATGTGGTTGTTTGCAGGCCCCAGGAGACAGCTCTACACCCCATGCCCTCTGAGCAGCCTCCTAGACCAGACAAGGTCCCACTCAATCGTCCTCTGAAGTCAGTGGTCACTGGGGTTGAAATCCACAAAGGCACACACCACACTGGGGTCAAGGTCCCTATGCCAGTGACATGGAGTTTTTTCCATGTTATTCTGCAAGAGCAGAAGTACATTTCTGAGGAAGCACACACCAAATGTAATCACCAATGTGGCCACCCTCATGCTTGACCTCCAGTGGTGGCCAAGTCCCCAGTTTTCCCAAGTCGCAGGATGGGGATGGAAATGGGGCAATTTTATGGCAATTGCCTCCCAGACTACTCCTCTGCCAGTCTTCATCCCAAGTTTCTCCTGAGTTGAAACTGATTCTGCCCAGAACGACTTCTGCTAGAATTATTCTCTACTGATTTATTGAGTGCTCTTTAATCCTCCCACTAAATTCAGTAGAGACTGTGCTTTTCAAAGGCAGAATTAGGCTCTGTGATTAAGGAAAAATTGCCCTATTTAAAGGAGAGAAAAACAAAAGCTCCAAGAAAGAGTATTTGCAGAGGTCTCTGGGCTTGCAGCTTTGTTCTGCAATGCTCCAACACATCACTGCATAGGTGTTCATTTCATTAGTCTGGCACCAAACTGTAAATTACACCATAGATACAGCCCAACTCAATGCCTGATTCATACTTTATTAGAGACATTGCACCAACTCTTAGAAACCATAGCTGTTGTGCTACGAAGCACAGAACAGAATATTGTGTTTCTTAAAGGGAATTTATGATGTGACCATTGCATAAGTAGTGGATTGCAGAGCTCTAATGTCATCTTAGGCTACAGAAACCCTTTATTTCAGGATCTCTTCATATTAATGTACTGCATTGGAAGTTCAAGCAAGGCAGTCCATCCACTATTTTCAGTGACAGATAGGGCTAATTAGCTCATATAACTATTTTTTGCACTACTTTATTTCCATTGTTCCTCCAACTTTCCATGTAGGCAACAATTACAAAGCTGTAAGGACATGCAGAATTATGCCTGGCATCTCTGGTTTAATTAGAGAAAACACAGACAAGAGCAGCACTGCTACTGCTAACTGCAGATGCCTACCTGACAGATTTACTGAGGGATTTCATGTGTTTGTCTGTCTTTCTTCTGTGTCCCACACTGTGCAAGATGAATTTAACAGCTGGCAAAAAGGGTCCTGTGGTCCCTTGTGGGCTTGTCAGGCTCACTGAAATAAAATACCTGACTATCAAGGCCTCAATGCGTACAGTCATATGAAGATTTTTATCTTTTTGGGAAGCTAACGGTAATGCATATTCTAAGGGAACACACAAACTGATGCTTTCCTTCCATTCGCCTCTTCCAAGCCTTTGCCCTGTTTTCCCCTGGAAAACAAAGCTGCTATTTGGCACTTCAGGTGATGAATTTCTGTTTCACAAGACAGCTTGTTTGCAACAAGACTTCTGAAAACAGGGACATAGCTTATTCATCCTGAAGCACTGAGCTGAGATTACCATTGTCAGTATTTAGGCACAGGGTCATCTATGTCTTGCAGTGAGCCAACAAGAAGTCGTTTGATACCTACTACTGCACAGCAGGGCAAGGCAAGCTGGTAGCAGGATCCTCTTTGTTTCCATCTCTTGCCATCATGACAGCTCTTCAGTGGAGACCTGTGCAGCTCAGCGGAATGCACCAGCAGCTATTAGCAAGATTGAATGGGCATGTCTGAACTTATATCCCCTGAAATGGGGAAGTGAGTGATCCACGCCAGCACAGCTGGCAACAAGGAGGGGGAACTCAAATGAAAAGAAGTGTAAGATAATATGGCTGTTTTGAAAAGTTCAGCTGAAGCTGAGTGAGACTTCCTCTGTACCCTTCAGAATTAAACAGCCAGACAGTAGCATCTCCAAGATCAATTTACTCAAATCCAGGAGACTAGTGGTCAAAATCTGTAACACGCTGGGAGGTGATTTGACATTAGGTGACACAACCATGCATCACCTCGTTGCTGCAGCCCAGCACTGGCAATCATCTGCTAGCAGAGACCTGCACTTACATCAGCACATCCTTTTGGCTGCAACCTTGAGAGCAGTAGCTACCACGAGGCAAAAAAAGGTATTAATTTACAAGGTGATGTAGTGATTTTATTTTTTTGAAATAAATGTACTTGTGTTGCTGAGGCTGTTCTTGCTCCCCAGGTGGCCTGCACTACACAGGGACATCAACGACAGATATTTTGCTTAGCCCAAGAGTAAAGCAAACCAGAGGGACTAAGAGAAAAAAAAAAAATGCTGCACAGTTTAAATTTCTTGTAGCTAAACAGGACTTTAGGTATGCATTTGTTGCTGAATGGCAAAGGTGGGGATGTCCTGCCTGCTGCTGTGAAAAGGGGAAGCAGCAGTATATCACCTGCACTTTGCTCTCAACAAAGCTCACTAGATTTATTCTTTTTGTATTTCTCAAAGCTTTTTTGGGTACATCCTTTCATTCAATTTTACAGCTGTACCAGTCCCTGTGTGTAAGAGCAGAGTGTACATCTAGGAGTGAAAGGGCCTCATTGGGCTGTTTAATGGAAGTAAATGGTGACATTGGCAGCACTATTTTTGTAACAGAAGCATGGTCACACATAATTTATATTGTCTTGAAAGAATAGATTCCCAAGGTTGGGAATTTCCCAAACATAGTGGAACTTCTATGAAGGACCATGTTGGGGTTAGAGAAAAAATGAGTCTCCCAGCAGAATGGTCTTTAAAGGTCAGAAAATCTATAACTGGAAACCTTCTTAAGATCATTTAAAACCCTGAGCGTAGATGACAGTTGAAGGAATATTTAGTACACTAGGTATCTGCACCCCTATTTAGAATCTGAGCAGTTTTAAAGGCTGTTATAATGAACATAACACAGGAGGAGAAGACAGCTTCGTTTACATACATGAACTGCAGTTCGAACTTTATAGGCTTAAGCTACACCAGATTTTTTTTAATAAAGGCGAGGAGGGGACAGTATAAAGAAAGGATTCTTTTAGCAAAGGGAAACATTTTCAGAGTGTAGATTCATGACATGCTGTTTCTGGAAGTGCAAAACTGCACTCCCAGCAGGACATATCCTTCCTTGTAACCCATCCCTTTGCTGGCAGAGGCAGAAAAGAGGATTTAGGCAAGAAGCCTGACAGCTCTGTGCCAAATCCTCCTCCTCATCTCTGAAATCCCTGCATGAGCAAACTGGCAGTGGTTGTTCAGATGAGATCAGCAGTGTCTGCTGCAAGCTGAGGCAGTGGAGGACTCTCGGCAGCAGGGAAGCCCTTGCTACCTGCGTGGTCCTCCCAGGGCCTGGCAATTACTGGGAATTGCCACTCCTTGTTCCCTCTGCACATTATGCCTACAGAGCAAGGACCTGCAGCAACAGGTGGAGTGGCTGCAATCCTGCATGGAGTCAACAACACAGCAGCAGCCTGACCATCAGAGACAAGTGAGCAGCACCAACAGCGATTTTACAGCTAGATAAATACATATACATATGTGTGACTTCAGTATGGAGAACAGAGCAGGTCACAGGCAGGTTTTAGAGACTCAGCCTTGTACAGCAAAGCAAAACCCAGAAGCTATGTGCCATTTGTCTCACTAGAGAGAGGTTGGTGCAGCAAAGAGCAGTTTACTTCCAAGTGTTTTCTGCCACTGTCTGACAGGATTTAAAAGACTTGAAAGACTTTCCAGAAGCATTTTGAATTCCACAGGTGAATCCAGATCTTGCCTGGAAAAGCAGGACCCACTTGTGTTATCTCCAGTCCTTCTCCTGTAGGCATCAAAATGAAGCTATCACTTTAAATTCTCTGATTTATAGCAAAACCACAGTCTCTGAGTACCCAAAATGGTAGCAAGTTGTTTTAAAAAACCAAACTCTACCTATAAAAGAAGTTCTCAGAAAAGAAAATAAAATCTCCTCCTCTTCCAAAACACCCCCTACAGAAATTTCCTGACTTTAAAATTCCAATTCCTTCATAAGGTCAGACATCGGTGCTCTTTATATTTACTCAAAACAAGTGAATCAATTACTTTTTCATTTTAATTGACCTGCCAGAAGGTGTCCTCTCAATGAGGACCTAATTAGGGGAAAGAGCCTGTGGAAACAGTGTATTAGATCCACCTGAGACAAACTGAAATAAACATCCTCCCCCTCTTCAATGTAGCCTTCACTTCTATTCAAAAACCTTCTTTTACTGCTTTCTATTATTTTTTTGCTGAGTAATTTTAAAGTCTAGCTATGTATCTTTTTTTTTTGCTCCAAGTGAGAAAAGCCATGGAAATACCTTTGTTTTCCCCTATAGAGGTAGGACTCAGTAGAGTGGATGGATGGATGCATGGATGGATGGAGGGATGGTTAGCACCTGTATCTTCCTCTGTAGCTCAAATATGTTATTTTGAGTGTGTGCATTTCATTCCCTAGGCACCCATGTCATATAATCAACATGTTTAATAAGCTAAAGCAACTTCTCTGTCCTACCTCAGGGAGGAGGCAGAGTCCAAGCAGAGCCAGCTCCTGCAGTCAGGAGCAGGCACATGGCATGGTCAAAACATAGCTCTGTTCATCCACACCCCAAATATTTTAGTATTCATTACTGCTTCTGTTAGCTTATTTTAAGATGACAATAAAGAAAGCAATGTGCATGCATGTGTGTTTAATATAAATGACAATCTGCAGAAGAAGCATTTCCTCAGTTTTTGTGAGATACTGCTGGTGCTGGGCTCTTGAAAAATCTGCAGCAACAGTTTTTTGTAAGCGTTTGGGTTTGTGCTCCCCCCTGCCCCACCTCTCAAATTATATGAGTTTTCTACTCATGATGAGGATTTATTGATTATAGCATTTATAGGATTTATAGGGCTATGGGATAATTAAATATACAGGCTTGGCAGTTGTAGTAGAGAATATTCTTTTAGAAATGCTAACAAGATGTTAAATCCAAGGAATTCCACTCCTAGTACTCTGTAGGGTCATAAATCAGTGCAGGGGATATAAATGTAAATGACACCATTTAAAAATCAGGTACATGACTACAGCTATTGAGTTTATGTCTCACTTATCCCTTAGTAATTAAGGGTAGAAACTCCCTCCCCCTCATATCCATTACACTCTTGATTTTATACTTAAGTAAAACCATATATGTGTCATTCATGGGCTTTTAGTTCATGAGGACTTTTGTGCTAGAATTAAATGGAAATACATCATTCTGTGAGTATCCCCAACTTTTATGTGAAGTAAATTCTTGCTATCCCTTCCCTCCCGATGCTAACTGTCCAGCTACGAAACAGGGAGCTATCTGCGCTCCGAGTGAGATTTTATTGCTAAAATAGAGTAAAAATTGTTTTTAAACAAATAACACACATCTTTATAGTAAAACTCAAGTTTGTTTTACAATTAGAGAAAAGAGTCACATGGTCCCCCAAAAAACCCCAAGTTTTATATATATATATATATGTATTTCGAAAATATATTTAAAAACATAAAAAACTCTAGTTAAACATATATTATGTTAATCAGTACACTTAAATATAGCGTAATTATATTTACAATATGATGCAGTTGCTTTTAAATTTTAATGCCAATTTCAGTATTTTCCAAAAAAACCATAAAATTATATAAATATACAATAAATATTTATGTTACACAAGATGAATAATAGAGAACAAGGCCACAGACATGAACTTACAGTTGCAAGAGTCTTTAACACAGCACTAGGCCTGCTGACATGCATGATATACTTCTGTCACAGACAGACCACAGCAAGAGTTTAATTAAGTGATATGAAGGACAACCGACCCGCCCCTCTCTGTCTCTGTTTTAACTACAACTGCCCAGCCTGTGACCATGTATAAGGTCAGGCACGGGAGAGCCATGGGACTGCAGGTTAATTGCCAGTTTCACTTTCTATCAATAAGTATAGAATTGGCATGTTATGGGGAATATCACTCTGGGTGTAGTTACTAGACACAGTTCTCTAGGTTCTCAGCTCCATCCCTTAGTCCTCCCCACCTGCATGGGCTGTCCTTTACCCCTATGAACCTACCAGCCCACTGTTCTAATTCTGCCACACCTGCACCACACCTTTACTGTGCCAGGTGAGGATTTATAAGTAAAAGATACAGTCATAGTTAACTTTGGGAAGTAAGGAACTTTATTTCTAGCATGATTTATGCATTAACACTTCTCTTTTGGAAATTCAATTTCTTTGAACTAGTAGTTATTTTATTCCTGTATCTGAATTAGACTACTGTCAGATCCTAGCTATCTTTTTTTTTCCAGTCTAGATGACTGATTTGTTATTCCCACATGAGCATCATCCTTTCCTTAAAAGCAACCAACCCTTGTTTTGAGAGGAGCCAACATTATACCGCTTCTCTGCTGCAGATTAGGAGTATTGCTGAGAATAGCTCCTGACTCATGTTGGGTTTACTAAATGCAAATTACAATGCACACACAGGTACTGGACCCAGGGGAATGAAATGGTCTAGTGGAAGGTGTACTTGCCCATGATATAAATGATCTTTAAGGTCCCTTCCAACACAAAACATTCTTTGATTCTATGATTTAATTTGCACGAAGAATATCGTAGATGAAGTTTTGATAATATCAGTAAGGTTTGGGTTTATTTCTGGGTTTTTTTGTTGTTTTTTTTTTTTTTTTTCTCCTGTGTGGGAAATCCCCATCAGCAATCGATGGGGAAGGCTGAACTTTGAAGTTCAGGTGGGTCACACAACCCTCCTCATTCACAGTCCAGTGTGCACATGGCCAAAGCCACTGGCACTTTGACAGCCAGTTATTCTCAGGAAGGGGCTGCCCTTCTACCTGAAGTAGAAGAAATCACTAATGTGAAAGTGTCTGTTAGCTTCTGGCATGGGTTTCTACCAGTGATGACATAAAATCAGTGCTAAATATGCTCTTCAAAGAGCATTACTGAGGGCAACATATTTCAGTAAGCTTTGCCCAGTCAAGGTTTTAATAAACACAGATTCTGCAGCATTCAGAAGCAGATTGTATTTTGCAGTATTTTCCTACTTGTTCAGCTACTTTTTTTCTTGTCTATGGGAATTACAAATATAGCATCAGCCTTCAGTGAGCTTACTAACAAGCTATTTCTGTTCTCAGCCCACTGTAGCCAGTGCAAGTGCTATGCAGAGCTCCCAGCCTTACAACCCGCCTTTTTAGCAATACTTCTGTCAGGGAATGCAGAGCTAAACATGTCTCTCAGAACCTAAGCAAGTTAAGCCAACTCCTCCAGCGCTTGCTCTTCATTTACTTCAAGAGTGGTTTTTTAGTGTCAATATTTGTTTCATAAAATAAGTCTGACAGCAGAGGCAGAGCCACATGAACACAATGCTAACTGCTTTCTACTAGAGGCAGGGCTCCTTTCTGTCTCATTCCCAAGACAGTTTCCAGGGCTCCTTCAGGCAGAAATGCCCACCAGCTTTGCAGGCCTGGGGCCACTGGCACGCTGTGGAGGGGAAGGGCATCCATGTACATGGCCAAGCTCTCGCTCTCTAACATAATGCACAGGACCATGTTCAGTAATGACTGCAACTGGGATAGCCTCAGTCAACCCAAATCACTGTTATTTGTTCCCAAACTGGCTGAGCTATAAAGTCCCACAACCAATCTGATTTCAGATCCACCATCTTCTCCTCTAGACCCTTTTTCTAGTGACACTCTCACCGTGCTTCACCAAGACATTTGATCCAAGCACAGTCTTTTATTATATGAAAATCATTGCTCTCAACATTATAGAATATTCTCTATATGACAAGCTCCAGTTCTATGGTAAGTGAAATACTTAAAGATCACAACCAATGTCCCTCCAGAGGGAGAAAAGGGGGAAAAAAAAATTTCAAACACATGCAAACATGGTATAAGCAAATGCATGTCTCAAAAGACTGAAAATTGAAAAAGAAAAACCAAAAAAACCCCCAACAACAGCATCCCCCCCCAACAACCAAAAAAGCATGTTGTCATACAGTTAAATAAGTGTTGTCTTTAAGCCTGAAGTTCAACAATGTGAAGTGGAACATCACCATTCTTTTTCAGTTGCCTCTTTTTATTATTTTTTGTCAGTAGTTGGACTGCTATTGCAAACACCTTCACAACATACAAAAACCAAATTTGTTTCTAATCCAGAATAAGGTCATGATCTTTTTCTTTTTCAATCTGATGGGAGTTCAAAAGTAAAAGAGAAACAGTAAAACTATGACAACAGCACCTTGACATTGTTTTAATTTCAACGCTATCAGAAGTTAGAAGCAGTAAACATATATACTAACAGACTAAAGATACTTACTGTTTAAAATGTAAACAGAATGTTTTGGTTCAATTTATTTTTCTGAAAGAGGACAGTTTATCATTAATTCACAATTGAAGCAGCATGCAATTTTATCCTTTTTTTTTAAAAAATTTTTTATATTTTCAATTCTTGGCAACGGCGACAAACCACAATGTTATGGAGGAATGTAATGCAGACTTTTTTGTTTGCTTGATTTTCTCTTTTTTTTTTTTTTTTTTTTTTTTTTTTTTGTTTGTTTGTTTAAACTTGTGCGCAAATGACTTTTGTTCCCCTTCTGGTCATGGATATGTTCAATAAATAGACTGTGTAACCACTGTACTGTATAAACTTCAGTCATACATGCAGTCCATAAAATTATTTTTTACCGAATAATTTACCCTGTTATGTATATATACAAATAGATAATTTTGTCTCAATATAATCTATACAACATGAATCCACTATCTTCCCCTTTTAATGGTTAACGTACATACACAAGAAGTGTCTATCCTTATAAAGCGCCAGCCAACTCTCTTTTTATTATCCATGGTGAGAGCTCTCACGTAAGACTGGGTAGTTCGGCACTGGGAGTTCCAGTGCCTCTTGTCTATGCCCCTGCAGCCCTCCTTTGTGTACCCCTTAGGGTTGCATTTGGTCTCATAGAAGTATTGCTTCAGCTGGCCTTTGGGTACTGGAACTTTTTCCAGGACTGTGACAGTTGCCCCAGACATGTCCACTGCAGTCTTTTTCTCTGCTGCTGTCACCCACTCACTCGTGCTGTCACATACACTCAGTTCCCCACGGCGAGCTGGATCAGAGTGGCGCCGGACTCTCATGGACATGTTTGCAGCATCCAAGTAGTTTTTGTACTCCTCGAGCAGAAAGAGCAGTGGGGGTTCCAAAGGCACTTGACTGCTTAGCATGACTCGGGATGTATACAAGTCTGCATCCTTGTTTCCCTCACTGGGCTGGATGTCCTGGTCCTCATCTAGAAGCTCCTCTATGACATGTTCAAAAGTATCTGCCAACGATGTCAGTCCTCTTGAACCAGCACTGGGCCCATTTAGGCTCTCAAGAGTCCCGTGGGTCCGAAGACCTGGGTAAGCCAAGCTGCCTTGTCCTCTTAGACTAGCTTCTTTCATTGGGGCAGCTTTCATGCAAGTGAAGTATGAGATAACCATAGTAAAGAAAAGGATGGTCATCACTCTTCTCACTTGGTGGAACTGTTAAAACCAAGAAAAATAAATTAACTTACAAGATTTGGAGTAATAAAAATTCACCCAAGTTGTCACAAGACTATGTATTTTCTACAGACATGTGCTGCATGCAGTTGCAACTCATTACCAGTGATAAAGCATCCTCTTTTAAAAGAGTGTTCTTTCATTTAGAGTTTCAGAAAAAACGTATGCTGCAGCACAGGCAACATTGATCCCAGCAAGTCTGTTCTTACATGCTAAAACCTCTCTGTAGCAAGTATTATATTAGATGCTATGCAGAATCCTTATTTATTGACCAATTACACCTATTTCAAGTAACAGCAAAAGCAGAACTGCTATTTAGCAATGCAACATTTCAGCAGTAAAAGACAGCTTCACAGCTGTGAAAGCCAAAACTTCCATTTCAAGTGCAAATGTAAATACTTGATTTTGAAGATCTCTTTATGGCAAATAATAGTTCGTCATTCTGCCCACAAAAAAACTGAGCAGCACCAGGATAAACTACATTTGTATTTTGAAAGTAATCTTCAAAACATAGAAAGAAGCCCTATAATTCTGAGGTCTCAGCAGGTCAGTTTCTCATCTAAATGTAGAAGGTATATATATACATAAACAAAGAACAAGAAAATGGCCTGGAACAGTTTACTAAGCTTGAGCTGGACAGATAGCTTGCATCATGTGAACAGCATGGAAAGGACATGCTGGATTACAGAGCTGGTAAGAGCTATACTGAAGTGACAGTAGCAGAACCACTGTTTTTTACTTTTCCAGGGCCCCACACCACCTGTTCTCAGGTGGGCAAAGCATTTATTTATGCCTAATTAGAGCCCAGAGGCCATCATGAAACCCAGCACAACCAGGTCATCTGCCATACTGAAACACAGCAGTTTGCCTGTTTCTCTCACATTCTGCCCCAAATTCTGGCACATGTTAAGGGTCATGCTTTGATGTTTATGTGTATGCTTATTTCTGCCCTCAATGAGAGAGGAGGGGTAGCACCAGAAAGGAGTGCTGGTAAGGAAATTCCTCACCAGGCTTGGAATCAGCACAACTCACTCCTATCAGGACTCCCAACCGCTTGGAGCTCATATGAACTCCTTCCCAAGCGCTTTGCTAAGTCTCCTCAGGGTAGAAGTTGTTTCCTCTTGCACTATCTCAGTGCAGAGTAGATACTTTAAGTCCTGTTACAAGAACCTCCCCCCAAATCCTGCAGTGACAGAGAGCTATGCTTTTTGTCTGATCCAAAGCACCACTACAACATCTATCACATCCAGTTGTTATTTTTTCATCTTTTGATCCCTGTTCTCACCAGTTCTGTTTGCTAGAAAGCAATGGCATTGTTCACATTTTTGAAAAAGCAGCTAATGCATGTTTCAGAGCTTTTGAAGTTCATTTGGAAGTACCTCATACTTGGCAACACTCATTGGAGTAAATGCTATTTCTGTTTGCCAACAGGGTGCTGTGTGAAAAGACTTACTTTATCTTCTGCAAAAATGCTGTGGGAATCTAGTACTCTTATGACTTAACACGGAAAGACAATTTATCATAAAACATACAAATAAAATGAAATGTGTACTAGAAAGGCAATGCCCAAAATGTAGGTCTTAAAGTACTTAATGAAGGCAGGGTGGGAAGTGTTCAGGTTTATGTCCATGCTCCCCTCATCTCCAGGCCCCCACAAAACAAGATTTTCGCCAAGAATCCTTTCTAACCCAGCACAACTCTTCCTTCATCCCTCCATCTCTCTTCCTGTTTAATAGTGTTGTTGTGGCATAGATTTACTAAGATTAAACAAACGTGACATCTATGACTCACAGGAGAATAGTGTTTGCTCTAGCAATGCAGAACATTAATATTTTGCAGTTTTTTTCATGTTGGGATTTTTAAAACATTCTACAGGGAGTATCAGATTTCTTCCTCAAGGGGAGGAAAAGGGGCATTCCAGAGGTGATTTACAAAACAAGGAAAAAGATTGCTAGTCTTCCTTTATCAAATGAGAGACAAGACAACTAGTCTTGAAAATGGGTGGCTCAGCTAACATACAAATGCAGAGCCAGTGGAACAAAAAAAAAAATATTTATACACTCTCTTTTCAGAGAATTGTTTAATACAAAATCTAAAATGAAAAGAACCCCAAGCACCCACATCACACTTTGTGGCCACCAGAGCAGTGAAGAGAAAACAGATCTTCTGGCTCCTAACCAAGTTCCTGTTATTTTTATTGAAGCAGTGCCCAGAGGTCCTGGCCAGTTCTTGACTCTGGTGGACTCTGAGCACATAGGCCCCCCAAGATGCCTTCCAGAGCAAAAGAAAGAGGGCATGAGAGGCACCAAGACAAGCACAGAACAGGGAGAAGTTTGCACCCATCAGATAAGCACACCAGCTGGAGTTGATCAGTTGCTTTTCAAGTTAGATAGGTGAAAAAAGGAGAAGAATCCCTGGACCAGGCCACATCCTTTGGTACTGTCATTGGGCTGTTTACCTCTCAGGGATGTGAAAACAAAATAGTGGCTGTGCAACTTCACTCATGTGGGCGCTTTTCTTCAAAGGAAGACAACAGAGGACAGATTGACTTCGATAAGCCCTCAGCATCCTCCACCAATAGCTGGTTGGTAACCAGATTAACAGTACTTTATATATCACATTAAATCTTCCTTAATCAATTCTGCCTTCCATTTAGCAAGGAAACTGCTGTCAAGTTTGATCAATTTACATCCCATCTAATGACACAACCACCACTATTATCTGGGATGGCAAGAAATTGTGTACAACTGGACTCTGAAAACCAGCATTTTTTAGATAGGCATTACCCACGTAACATACTGATGATACACAAGAAAACATATCTGTTTAAAAGCCAATCCTCTTCCTCCCATTTATAACTGTAGAAGAGTATGTCAAAGTAAGCTTTAACAGCACAGATATAAGGAATATTGCCAGCAAGCAACCACAGATCAAACATCTACTACTCTGCAAATGAGTCCCAGACTAAGCTGAACTCCAGAAGCAGGATGTAAAAACATTCTTCTCTCTTTCTTGACAGTGACATGAACACTATACACAGTCCTTATCTTTGGCAGCAAGATTATATCAAGTGATTTAATATAAGGATGTAATATTTTATCACCTGGGAATTATCTTCATTTTAGATACCGTAGCAGTTTTTATTAGCAGTTGCTCAAAATCAACTAGTTTAACATGCTATAGCAGAATAAGATATCTCACTTCATGGGTAGAATCACACAACCTTTCAGCTATTGTTGAACTGACACATGAATGCATGGTTCATCTCTTTCTTAGTGAGGCAGGACTAATATCCCAATGTAGCACCAATACTGTCATTGGAAACACTTTGGATGGCAGCCTCCAGTCCTTTTCCTCTCTGTTCACCAACTACCAAATCTTCATTATATTGCAAAGATTAAAGGTATTGCCTGTCCTGCTACAATAAGTGTCTTGTAAGCACCAAACCTTAACATATTATTATACATCCTTCTGATTATGAGCCAGTCAGTGTGACACCCTGTGTGGAAGAGGAACTGGGCTGGGAACATGGGAGAAAACTATTTTCCTATTTTCCTAGCCTGTTACTACCGAGCAAGGTATTGACCCTTTCTGTGCTGGGCATATCCACCACTATGAGACCTTGCACGGAGATGCCCCAGCATTTCTATGTACATCTATGCCTGAGGCTACCCTGGTAGACTGAGAAACTATTTCCCATGGAGGCTCACCAGTGCTGAGTTTTTCTTAACTGCAGCAACCTGGTTGATAATGCACGTTCTGAGGGTATCAATACAACTGAATACCAGACAAACAGAGTAGCCATGACTAGCTGTAGTAAGATATGCATACAGAAACATACAGTAAAAAAAAAAAAAAAAAAAAAAAAATCACTGATGTTCCAGCATGTGTAGTCCTATAATACACTCATTCCCTCCCTTCTCAGTTGTAGGAGGTTCAGGTCTCTACTCCACACCTTCTAGGAACAACAAGTAAAGGCTGCAACCCTTTTGGACTCCTGTTCAGCCATATCTCTGGACATAAAAGATTGAAGACCTTTCTAGGAGAAGAAGTTTTGGTCCAATTGTTGTCCCATACACTGTACACTCACTAACTTGTACAACATAGATATACACTAGCCTCCCTGAGAGCAAGCCTTAACCTATTCCCTCAGGACATGAGACGTGTCTGTCAGAAATCACGTTTGAGACCAGCTTCGTGAACACCATCCATTCTCATGGCCGCAAGAATGCCTCTTCTGCTTTCATGCAGCAGAGTGAAGCTGTAGCAATGAAAAAGAGGTCACCCAGAAGATCGGATCTCAGGAAGACGTTACCTACTTCGTACTCCAATAAAGTCCATAAAATTACAGCTAGAGTAAGGACACAATTGTGGCAGTCATCTCCACTAATGGGAAGGAGGCTCATTAAATGAAGGTTATGTCAATTATCTACAGCTAGTTTACATATGCAGTCAATTACCTTGCTGTACTATTTATTTCAGTATTTGTATTTAATGAGGATTCACCAGTTAATTGTTTTATTTCATTACTTTTAGTTATTTTAAACAGAAATCCAGTAGCTTAACAGGTTGCATTTCCAGCAGACAGACCCAAGGAACAGCTGTGAACATGTACTTACTTTTCTGCATCCCGATATGTGCCATGCGAGTTGAAGTAACTTTCAGTAGTGAATAGATTCATGCTTTATTCTCCAGAAAGGAGTGTGTGGAGGAAGATAAAATTAGCAGCAAGTGACATTCGTTTTGTGCCTTGCCATTTTCTAAGATCTTTACACAAAAGTTCAATTTAGTAAATACTACTGAATGCCACAGGCATGAGTTTCTGCTTTATGCACCATTACCAGAGTGTGTGAACAGATATCAAAATGGGATGCATGTCAGCACATGATTTGCAAAGACTAAATGTACTGCGAACAAATAGTATTAACCTTTATCACATGCATAACTGGATGTCTGACACACTCTAGTTATCCTTGAGGCTATTTATGCAGCAAACTATATAATTATTTTTTATTACTGCAAATAAAGCACCCACTCCCCAATAGATATACATGCACACCCATATCCAATTTGTATTCTTGTAAGCTGTTGCTTCACGTCAGAAAGAATAAACCTATTTCATTTTTATTCTCATGTTGGTTTTCCCTGAGGTAATGAAATCTACTTAGTCTTAATGGCAGAGATAGCCGAGACTATGAAGTATTTTGAAGCCCAAGATAAACAGCAAGCAAAGTTACAAGTAGTGTTAGCTTTAACTACAACTTTTAGCATGAGAAATTTGCTTTTATCTTATGTTGCTGAATGTTGTCTGAGGTACAGCTTCTGAGAGCAAAGAAACGCCAGCAATGGCTCTGGAAATCATGCATCTGTCTAAAGCACTAAAAGGCATTTTTGGTGGGGTTCCAAGGTTTTATCGGACTCTCTCCCCAATACATACAGAAATCACAGCTTCTTCCTCTCACCAGAGGTGAGAAAGAACCCAAAGAAAATAATGGCAAAATAATAATGCCATGACATCACAGTCCTGATCTTTCACAGAGCTGTGTATCACAGTTTCCTACAAACTTTGCTCACACCTTTCTAGACACTCAAACAGCCTGCTTCAAAGCTCTGAGTGGGAATTCAGTTGCTTTAATGGGTGCAGAACAGACTCATTGTAAACATGCTTATATTATACTTAAATTGGCTAAGTTCAGGACTACAAGGTGTTCCCAGCAGGTTCTCTGTTGGACAGATCTCAGACCCAGTCTGCCCATACCAGTAAACAGGAAAGATGAGTTTTGACAGTATGTACAAGTGAAGAAATAGCAGACCAGATTCACAGATGGTATCACAGATTTTCAGAGAGACAATATCTTTAGAAGAGATGTGCACTATTTTTATACTTTGATAATCGGAACTGATTGTTGAACTAGTGACACACTTACTGCCTTTCCAGCTGTTCATACAGCATACCACACTCAGGGCACTCAAACTACAGCTGGAATCACAACTTCCCGTGCAAACAAAGAAACTTAGCTCCCAAAGGAGCTTGTGTGTGTGCTACCATTCATATCAAACACAGTATGCTTCACCACAACAGTTTTCCCCAAAATTTCATGTTGAAATCCCAAGATATGCAATGAATGTCCTCCACAAATAAAAGCACTACCAACAGGTTTATTTCTGCTTTTCAAAATATCATGGGTAGAGTAACATGCTGCACTTCTATTGCCATATCAGAAATACTGTACAGTAGGGATGATACTTCTAACCCCAAAACCTGTGCATTAGCAAATGCCAATTTCAAAACTGACTTCATAAAACTGCCTGAATCTTTTTAGCGTATACGTCAAGGTATGTTCATGCCATTACTGTGGTCATTCAGAAATAACATTAAAGCAACCTCTGTGAAAGGAAGGCTCACCTATAGAATAGAGTACATACTCCCGCCGCCCTCCCCCCACCCCCCCCACGAAACTCCTGAAACCAATCCATTAAGTAATTACTCCATGTCAAGATACTATCTGGTTCCTCCATGGGGGCAGATAATTACAGTTCTCTGAAATAATTTGCTTCAATAGCCACTAGAGCTTTATAAAATGCTAATTCAACCTGTGTGCAAAACAACAGTAAGGCAGAACCTCAGACCTTTGAGCAGCATCTGTGGTTTGTCTTCCATTTCACTATGGTTCTTTGGTATGAAACACTGCACTGAATCATCACAGGACTAAGCTATTCTGCCAAGTACACACATGAAGCTCATACTGAAGTAAAGGATAATTGGCACCCAAAAGCAGGAACAGATCATGTTGCGTGCAATCTAGTACGAGCTGGATCCCTTGAACAGTGACATGTGTCCAGCAGCCCTGGAACAACCCAGAAGTTCCTGCACCAGTTGAGGTTGGATCTCACAGACTGCCTATAAACTATTGAACAGCATGTAAAGCATCACACACATGCATCAGTTCTGCTGTAAATGGCAGCTTCCTTAGGACCTATAGAACATTATGCACTCAACAGGAACATAAGTGAAGATTTGCCAAGGAAAAGCAATAGTTAAAAAGCATAATCAGACGGTGCAGTTACCAGCGGTTTGGGCAGGCAGTGTTTTCAAGAGGGTGAGGGGAGGAGAGCAAGGGCTACACCTGCTTGTTGCAAGACTCTTACCTTTGCCAAGACCCTGACTGTATGTGGCATTGCTGTAAGAGAATACCTTACTTTTAGCCATAGCCAGTACTTGAAATGCAGCAGATTAGTACATTGTGATGTGCATGAACCAGAAACCAGAAATGCTTGTTGTAAGAGCCCTGACAGGTATTAACAATACTCCTGCATTTGCCAGTGGTGTTTCAATCATCTTTTGGCTGTCTGCCCTTGTGTGTGGATTTTTCTTGACACATGCTCAGTCCAGCTGTCAGCACAGCATCTCCACGGAAATAATTCCATACACAGGGCAAAGAATAAAAGCTTCCACTGGGAGTATTCAAGTCCTAAGTTACATGGGAGCAGAACCAAAGCAGAAGCAGAAATCTGTAGGTTTGCAAAGTCACCTCAATCAACGTTAACGGAGTAATGAGAACTTTGTATAAGGATATGCTCATTGGGAGTCTAATCCAATTCACTGGGCAGTCAGCCCTGCATGTCTCTTGCTGTGACAACAGCTTTATCTTTGGAGATAACACTATTGGAAAATTATGTCAGTATGTTAACACAACTGTATTGAAAACACTTTGGCAAGAAGTGCTCTTTTACCACTGATATTTTATAACGACAATGCAGCTTACCACAGATTTCAAAGCATTATAGATGTCAGCTTTTTTTTTTTTCCCACCTTCTAAGTGGTTTCATGCTGAAACAAGACTTTTGCACTTGCTATGGCTGGTACTCTATCCCTAATCTATTTTAAGTCTGGGGGCCAACTTCAACCAGATTCAATAGAGGGATACACAGGGTCACATTGTATAACCAGCATGCCAGCATGAGACTGACCCAAATAAGCTCCTCTCCTCCTCCATCCTTAGGTAAACATCAGTAGACTTATGGACTTACAACACTTTTTTTGTATCTTTGTTTTCATTCCACAAGCTCCACAAAGGGAAAGGGTTTGGAATCACAAGAAGGAGTAAGGAGTACACCTGGCAAAGATGCAAGGGTTTGAAAACAAGCTTCATTAGTTGTACTGCTCAAGGTACAAACATTTAATGGAACAAATAGAAAAAAAAAAAGCCCCTGCAGTCTTACAGGAAAAAATAATTTATCCAACTCCTGCCTTCTCCCAATTGTATAATGGCGTAATTTCTTTCACCAAGGAGTGTTACACTGTGATTTCTGTGAATTACATGGATATTAGGACCTTCCCTTCCCTAATTAAAAATGAAGTTATATGGTTCCTGACTTTTCATACTTGCCACCAGATACAACAGATTGTGGCATCATGGGGAATTATTTCCACAAAAATTACTGAAGTTCCTTGAAGCAGTAAGTTCCAGTGGACCTAATTCTGGTGGACACAGTCACTGCCTGGTATAAATCCACAGTGTTCTGTTCATAGATTTGTATCAGTTGCAAAGGTGACCCAGTATTTATGTGGTCAGAAAATCAGATGGGGTCACAACCTAAACTATAGCTAATAGCTGTATCAGAACAAAATGTGACAGGTTTCAGCAAAACAGCTTCCTCAGGACTCCTGAGGAATACACGCTTATTTGGTAATACAGTTTAAAGAGGAAGGAAAAAAGCTTTCTAGGTGTGCAGGCTAGCTCCTCTCTTCCCTCACTGATATAAACACACAAACAGCCCAGACATGTCTATAACGAGAAGTATGCAAAATCCAGCCCAACACCACCTAATGTTTCTCACTTGGGTGTCCTGTTTCATGCACGGCCCCCCACTGAAGAAAGTGGCTTTGCTGCCAGCAAAGCACTGTTCTCACTGTAAGAGCCCTTAAGCTCCAAAGGGTAGGTTTCTATATGAGATTTCAGTCATTAAATAAACACGTCTCTAGAAAAACTTCAATACCTGTCCCTTCATGTAAGCAGATCCTACTATGCTGCAGGGAAGGACAGCTTCTCTTCTAATAGCTGGGGGTGGGGGAGGAAAGAGAAAGTTAAAGCAAGAAACATTAAATTACACAATTAGTCTTGGAAACAGCTAAGTATTCTCCCTTTCCAATACCTCTACAGCATAACAGACTAGCTAGAAGTCACCATCTTATTCAAAATCAAAAGCAAAGCTGTCTTACCAGAGATTATTAGTAGTTATGGAGAGGAAAAGAGGTTGCAAAAGCTAAGAAATCTGGTACTTAAGCTGCTATGACTCTCCAATTGTACAACACTTTTTGGAGACCATGCTATCAAAGCCTCCAAAATGCTTTGCAATCGTTTGCAACATGCTTAGGTGAGGAGGAACCACATCAGAAACCATGTTTTCCCCCTGGGTAGCCTAAAGCCCACAAGTATGTTAAACATTTTACCCCAGACTGCACAGCAAATCACTGCTGAACCAGAGGAGAACAGGGGAGTTCTTGCTCAGAATCCCTCAGTTCAGCCACTACACAAAACTGTCTTTACCATGTGTATCCTACACATATTTTGCAAATCTCTCCATGGCAATTTAGATGTCTACCACAGAAAGATGCTGATTAAAACCTTAGGGGTATTACTTTGAATACATATGCTAGCTCACTTCCATCTGTGTCATTAATTAGTTCCTGACTGTAGGTTAACTATAGGGCATGTTGTCACGAGCCTAAAGGTGGGCTGGCAGGAACTCCTGCTATTGCCATATGGCTTTTCGTTTCTTCTTTCATTCTTCAGCTTTTAGCCTCATGCTTCCAATTTGTGGGCTCAACCACTACATAACAAAGAGCAACAAGGAAAACAAAACTAGTGTTAAAATACAAATATTCTTCACCATTAAAACCTCTAAGTTTGATTTGAAATGCAGCACAAGTTTGTACCTCATCCAGACCAGAGTCTGCTTTTACCTGCAGCAAACTTGTTATGAAATTCGGGAAAGACCTATTCCCATAAAGAAGTACTATTGCACAAGTAGGTATTTACCAGCCTGACAAACACAAATCAGGCAGCTTTCCAGGTACCAAGGGTCATCCTTAACTTGGATAAAATGGAGAAGAGCAAGGCTATACCTACTTGTAATATGGGTAGCAGCACCATCGCCATCAAAACAATAAAAGGAAAAAGGATGACTGAGTTCTGGTCATCTTTTTTTCCAATGCATCTCCACAGAGCCATCTTTATGTTAAAATACCAATGGCTCAAGACTGTCCTTAAAAACTGCAGGTCATGTTTTTTACATACGCATGAACATGACAAATTACAAGATACGCAGAGTATCAGCAGTTCCCCTGTAGTCATTTTCTAGCATTTCTAAGCGCAATTTGAATACTAACAGGTCTGGTGGTGCTTTGCGACTGAAGACTCGCTCCAAAGTGTTGAATTTAAAGTAGACATGGAAGTTATTTACTGTGTTTTCTAGGTCTCATTGCATACCTGTCCTTCCATTAGCTAAAAGCAGGGGAAATGATTTCCAAGCATAAGAGTCTGTAAGTTTCCTAACAGTTACAGGAATCAGAGAAGGTTAAAAAATATACAACCATTTCCATGTTGAACAAAATTGATTAAGAACTAGGTGATATGACTTCATGCTTGAGGCTTATGGACTTCAAGATGTTTGTCAATCTCAAAGGTAGACTTCTTTGGAGGCTTAGACTTCTAACTAACTTCTTAAACATTATTTTTGCCTTTTTTTTTTTTTAAATGGAGGCATGTGGAATTGACTCACTTATTCTTTTTCAACAACCTTGTTCATTGGTGACATTCCTCCTACTTTTGCAGTTGCAGTGGCAAAAAAGTTTTGCACAGGGGATAGCAGAAATTTAGCATTAGTGCAAAATCAAGAGAGAAAAGGACTTAAATGAGTCTTTCAAGGAAGGCAGCTTTATTCCTTGTTTTAAATTCCTGTGCCAATCATTAACTTTTAAGGGGAAAACTCATTTTCAGATATCCTCTTGCTAATCAAAAAGTTTGTATGTCTGTGAGAAGATGCAAAGAAGCACCTGCTTCTTCTCCTTGCACCTTTAATTGGCACCAATTTGCCAATGCCACACCAGTAAGTACTCTGCTGCTGTAATGACATGTGAAGCATCCTTCTTTGCCTCCCATAAAATAAAAACAATCCTTCACCAGTCTACAAGACATAAGCTGGCAACAACAAAAAAAATCATGACATTGACATAAACGGTAGTGTTTATATCTGGGAAAGCAAAAATGAGAAACTTCAGATGTGTTTATTTCTAGTTTTGGTTCAACCCATTATAAAGATAAAGGGTGGTCATGATGTTCAGAAGGACAGTCATAGCTCACCACAGTTTCCTGGCATCGGTTCTGGTTAAGTCACTCTTGCCAGCTTGAACTTGTTATTGAATTTGCTTCCTCCTCACACTGGCTCTCAGTACAAATTCTATCAAATAGCATTTTTCTCTCGGCATTTACAGCTCAGTCAAACTGGATTATCAACTCAGAAGGAATGTAAACAGCAAGTGAAGATCCAAGTCTTAATGGAGGCAGCCAGCAGGCAGAATTACCTAGAAATACTTCAGAACAAGTCCTGTCACTCATCCCAACAATATCCATACACTTCTGTGGTACAGTGACAGCTGTGGCTAAGGGGAAAGGTTGGTTTTACTAATCCAGCCTTTCAATAAAGTTTAGATTTAATTTCTTTTCTTCTCAGTGACTCATATACTGAACACTCAGTGAGAGCACCATGGCCATTGTAAAGATGAATAAACTAAACCATATGGATTCTATATGTTGCATCAAGCTTAAAAAGTAAATGGCATAACAGACTAAGGAATCCAGAGATCATAACCTTTAATTTCTTAATCTAGATGAAACAGCTTTTCTCCAGGAGCCATTATGTTTAAAGAAAACAGTGTTTAGATTACATTAGATAAGGCACAATATGCACTAGAATTAGCACAAGATTAAGCTTAACTCACTTTTAAAAGGTACGTAGTAGAGGATTCTGGGTCGAGTCTTTTACATGCTGAACTAATAAACAGCATATAACAGCATTTTGCTCAAGGTTTTGCCTAGTTCAATTTTTTTCCAGATTCCTCCTTCTATGCTACATTCATGCTACTTGTAACTCAGCGCACATACCAGAAAGGCTGAGACTGATGTGGAACTCCACCGAGCCAAGGATAATTTTTGAAACTCTAGTTTGGTATTACAGCTCTCAAGCACCCTGATATAAGCAGTTTGCAGTTGCTTCCTGACTTGTGGCAAATATCCCTGAATCATAGCTCCTCAGTTTCCCACAGGAAAATTCTGTTCCCTCAGAATTTTTTGATTAACCTCTTATCCCAATATAATTTACAATGACAGACTTCAAATATCTTAGGAAATTTAAAAAGCCATCACCTAGAAAGTTATGTAGTATGTGCAATTAGCTAGTGGATTGCATTTTCAGGGCTCTGTGAGATGATGTTATCAACTCCAGGTTTAGTTGTGTTGCCTTTCTTATTCCACTAGGCATTTGATAGCTGAGAGCTAGCAGTTATTATAAAAGCCCCAAAACATACTGTGTCTCTAAGAGTCAAACAGAAATAACTGAACATGAGATTATGAATTCAGGGGGTAAAAAGGCTCACTGTTTCCCTCTGTAATCAGTTCCTCACATATTAAGCAGGGAACACTGGTTCTCCCTCAAATGCAGAGGAAGAAACTGCTATAGCAGGTTGATGTACAAAACAAAAAAACGAGCTAGTTTATTTCATGTTGTTAGATTTGAGGTAGCAACAAATAGCTACATATTCAACTTAATTTTGATACTTAATTTTTAAATTGAGAAAATTCTGAACCTAGTGAAACCAATCTAAAGGCTGCGGAGTTGATACATCTGGGAAAATCAGAAATTTTTTTTCTATTCCAACAAATATATACTAAAGGACAGTCCCCAACAAGGAGACTTCAAAGATGGGATAGGGAACAAACCTTCAACCCAACTCAAATCCTTAAGGGACTAATTCTACATTGCATATTATTAGTGTAGGCTTTACAAAGGCTATGAAGTCTGAGCAATAGTTGTGCAAAACCTGTATAAATTTGATTTGCAAATACTTCTTTAGGTGTAGTATAAATTAAATCAACAAAAGATTTACTACAAGTGATGGTTCTTTGCTTACCTATTTAAGCCACACAAGGAAGACTGTATAAAATTTAGCTACCTGCATTGCTAGAACAGGATTCACAGGTAATCATCAATTACAGGGCTAAAAAAGATCTGCACTCATATACTAAATTTAAACTGTGGAGTAAGGACTGGGATTAACTCATTTTAATGGTGCAGGCTCCCTTGCCAGAGACAGCCCGAGCAGCCTATGTGGTTCGTCCATCTCTAGGTGGCAGTAGCTGCTCAGATTTTGAGATACTGTAAGATGCTGATCTCAAATTTAGCAACCAGTATCCTTCCATCCTCCTAGAATTGCCTTTCCTAACGTGAAATGTGACCCCCTCCCCCATTTCTTCATAATTTATAGTAGTCTGTAGCTGAGTCACAAGGATTTCTGCATTTTCCTAACCAAGTACACAAGAAAAGAAATGAACTGCCAAAGGATTGAGGTAATTTATAGCGTAAAGCATTGAGAGTTTCTAGTCGATCAAAGGACTCAGAGAAACAAATATAAGAACAATCATGCCTTCTGTTCTCTACAAATGCCACGGCCAGAAATAACTGTCCTAATTAACTGGTTTCAGAAAATGACTTCTCTGAAAAATACAATATTCTTACCAAGGAAAGTATACAACTGCTACAGCCTTATGGCAGCTGTCAGCAGAGCATGAAAAATCACTAAATGAAGTTTCCTTTTGCTTCCTCTGGGTGTGCATAGTACCCATCTTTAGACAGCTGTATCCATTCACGATGCCTAAATTATGCTGTAATGGGACATTCTGTTACCACTAGTATCAGTGTTACCAAGAATTACAATCACATCAGGTCAGTATCATCCCAGCCAACCTTCTGCTCACTAGTTATAAAGGGTAGACATCGTACTTGAGATGACGTTGGCTTTTTTTGTCCTTTGTAAGACTGTTGCCTGGTCAGACATGTCCATGGCATTTCCAGTATTTCAGACTGTTTCATGTTCATTGTTGCTGTTGGGTATAGCAGTTGAACTCCACCAGTCTACAGATGCCTGATAATTAGGTCCTGAATGTTGAAAAGGAGGAAAGGCTGAGCCTAACCCTACAGATCACCTACACTTTACACATAAGACTGTTTGCCCTGTTCTGCATGGACAACTCTTGCAAACAGTGTTCTTCACTGGACTGCTCAGCACCTGGAATTGATAACATGCAAGTTTAAGGTACCATGACAGAGTTGCCTGTATGCACTGCACAGTTATCTGTTATTTATTGTTTGTATTACAAAAGCAATGATGAGTTCTTGTTGGGTACCAGAAAGAGAAGACAGGCAAGACTGTCTCTGCCTCAAAGAACCTGCAGTCAAAGATAAGACTGAATAATAGAGGGATAAGGAAACAGTAAGATTTGTAAGTTGACAGACAGGGGACATAGCCTACCAGCCCCATCCCAACTCATATATCAGACAGTTCACTCAGTACACACCTGTGCTGCTTCCTAATGGCGTATCACAGCATACAGGAGTTGTTACAGAACCTTCCCAACTGGAACTGAAGATAGTAGGTTATTGGTTAACACTTCATTTCAGCAACACACAAAAATAGCTTAGCTTCAGTGCCCTTAAAAGCTTCCTTTTAAAGGATGTTTACAACTAAGCATTACCAAGAATGCCAGTGCATGAACTGATCTAAGAAATGATTGAGAGCTTCCCAATTAAGCAGCGTTTCAGCTGTTTAGGAGGAACCAAGTGCTCACAACATGTGCTTAAAAACAGGTCAAGACAAGTTAGCAATTAACCTATTAAAAGCACATATCCTTCTCTAGTTCTCCAACAATTCACACAATGCCTCATGTGAGATTTCTAGTGTAGGCATGGGGTGCATTCTTAGAAGAACTTTTCAGCCTTTTATACAAACCAGGAAGGCAGGTATGAGAAATAACTTTTTTTTTTTTTAATAGGACCATACTTATTACACAAGTCACTCAGTAGTTTCTCCTCTTCATGCAGTGCTTACCCGTAGAAGGGTTGAGAGGGTCTCCTACTTCCCAGTTTCTTGTGACCTGCTTTTATATGTGCACTCCCTCAGAGAATTATTATCTGAGCAAAACATGCAGCTTCTTGTGTTTTCCTTACAGAAAAAGCAGAGTAAGAGTTGCACAAAGTGCTACAGCTACTGCAAGGACTTTTAAGCGCAGCCACTTTCAGCTCAGCACTATCATGTATACAAAGCTTTTACGCAAAAGCACAGAACCTTTTTTTCCCCTATATTTTTTTCACATGTTAACGAGTCTTTGAAAACCTTTGCATCTGTGCACTACATTTTGTAGTATTCCAGCATACTGCAGTACTTCCCAAGCACTACTGTTATAACATAATGCCTTGGTGCCTAAGAGCATGCTGCTTGAAGTAACACTTTTTTCAGTTTAGTCTTACTCCATTCAAGATAAAGGTCCTTTCCCATCTTCTTCCACCATTATATCTGGATTATTCAGATAAATGTTCTTCATGTTTCTGACTTGGTTTACTCTGATTTCACAGCCATATAATAACAGGATCTACCCTGCAGTTCCAGAGAGCACTTGCAACATGAACAGAAGGCACACTACTTACAAATGGGTTTTCCCAGACAAGGTTCAGTGAAGCTGATCATTAAGTGGTAGTACTACAGCAGAAAATACGTATTTTAGAGTTGAAACAGAGTTGTTGCTTTACTCTGAGACCCAGGTGAGGGATGGCACTCATTCCTGCAGAACATCACTGTCTGTCTTCTCCCTTTCCCCGGGTCTGTTTACACAGCCAGTGCCCTGGAACTCTGCACACAGGAAGCCGTAGCATCCCCCTGACAGCTGCCACCTCCTCTCACATGCCAAACTACAGGATTTGCAGCATGCATGAAGCCAAGAGCATCCCCTCTGCTTATGTTCTTCTATACCCACACTAACTCTGGGCCATCACTGGGGTTGAGTGTTCACTTGAGGGCTTGCAGACAGCAATACAGCTTTGTAAGCAGGGCCTTTGATTTACACGAACGCACTACCCAACACCAAAGACCAGGCAATATGACGATCTTCTTACTTGGGACAGCCATCCTTGTGTAAACAGAGCAAAGTCTTCACTTTTGTGACGAAAAAGCCATTAAAAAGTGATGTGAAAGTTCCTCCTGCCCACAAGCAGGCAGCTCATTATCCAGCCCTTTGCTCATATCTACAGACAACCAAGGAAATTCATTTTATCTATTTATCACCATGAATTAAAGATTACAGAAATACTGGCTGAAGAAAAATGTATTGCCAGGATAGATTCTTTGCATTCATTAAACTGTGTTACTAGAAACATAAATAAGTAATAACTATTGATCTTGCATAACCTCAGAACAGCAAACTACAATAAACTGAGGGGAAAAGGACATATCTTAACTGGAACGTACAGACCAAGACACCAACAGCACCTCTTAAAAACAACCAAGAAAAGCAAGCATGGCTCACAGCTGTAACACCTCATGCTTTTAATCCTACGGAAAAAAAAAAAAAAATCTGTGGGACAGGACAAGGTTTCCAAGGTATTAATTAAACCTCTGCCAACCAAATTTACCATTGAACCCCAGTTTTTTTCTGGGTGAAGGCGTGTCTGACCCCCCAATACGAATCCACAGCCGGTGGGTCGAGGCCAGTCGCTGCTCTTTCCTAAGCACCGACACCTTCAGCCGCTCAAGCCGCCGGACTCCCTCTTTGCACCGCCTTCCCTTCCCTCCCGGCGACACCCGGCGGGCTTCCCGCGCCCGGCGGGTGGTGGAAGCCGGACAGGCAGAGGAGAAGGCGCCCGTGGCACCGGATCCCGGTGACGGTGCCCTGCATGCTTCACATTCCAGCGACGGTCCAGCTTCAACAAGTGCATCGCGCCCCTCCCTGACGGCACCTCGGCCGCCAGCGCCGGGCAGCGCCCGGCCCCCCCCGCCCCGCGGCCCCCCCCGCCGCCCGCCCCGCGGCCGGGCCCCGCCGCCGCCGCCGCGCACGGAGGGAGGAGGCCGGGGCCGGGGCCGCCGCCCCGCCGCGCGCCCGCCGCCAGGGGGCGCACCCCGCCGCCCAAGGGCCGCCCGCCGCGCCCCGCGCAGGGCGCCCGCGCCGCCGTCGGGGAAGCGCCGCCGGGTCCCGCGCTCCGCTCCCACTCGCGCCGCCGGGAGCGCGCTCCTGCTCCCGCCGGCCCCAACAAAAGCCCCGCCGGGCACCGGCTGGACCGACAGGTGCGGAAACAAAGGGGCGCGGGGCTGCCCCGGCCCTCCCCCGCGCTTAACCGCTCCCCGACGCCTCTCACCGGCCAGCGCCCGCCCAGCCCCTCAGCCACCCGCACCCCCTGCCCCCGGCCCCTTAAGTTTCCTGGCTGAGTGCCGCGTACCTTGTCGTCCACACAAAGCCTGTCCGGGTCTCCTCCGGGAAGTCACATCCTCTCCCGGGCGCCCAGTCCCACCGACCGCCTCCCGCTGCCTCGACAACACAGGCGGCGTCTCAAGTGTCTCATCAAAGCTTTATGAGGGGCGGGAGGGCAGCGGAGCCGGATCCCCCACTCCCGCCGCCCAACCGGAGCCTCCTGGCCCAGCTCCACGCCTTCTCCTCGCCGAGCGGCTTCGCCCCCGGCCAGCGGCTGCAGCGGCCGTAGGCACCGCGCTGCCCCGCTTAGAGCCTCCGCACCGCCTCCCGGCCCCGCCACCGCCCCCGCCCCGCCCGCCCGGCCCCGCTCCGCTCCGCTCCGCTCCCCTGGCGCTTCCCGAGCGGGGAGCCGGGCGGGGGGGTGTCGGTCCGCCCGCGGCGGGATATTGGTTTACTCCGCCGGGTATTAAGCAAGCCCGATCCATTTAAATATCGCTCCCGCGCTGACCTCTCCGTAGTTCGCCTATTAAGAATGCAATCAAGATAATAACAGGCATTGCTTATTAATGAGCGCCCCAGGTAACGTTACACCGGTGACTTTCTGCAGGCGCCCAGCGGGAGCTCAGTCCCAGCGGTCCCGAGGCGGTTCTGCCCAGCCCGGGAGCGGGACGGGACCGAGACCGAGACTGAGACTGAGACCGACAGCGGGACCGCCCGTCGCATCAGCGCCCGCCGGCGGAGACAGGGGCAGCCGCGGAACCCGGGGATCTCGGACGAAACGCCCTGCTCGGCTCTGCCCGGCAGCCCGCGGGGTGGATTCTGTACCCCTTGACGAAAATCTGTTTGGCCATCTACTCCTTCTCCGCGTGCAGCAAATACAGTAAATTATTGATAGTGGAAATTGAATGGTGGAGGCAATAATGGTATCCCCTGATTGACTAGCTCCATTTGATCTTGGTAAAGACAGAGAGATGGCACGCTCCCTGGCTGGGCTGGCTGCGGCAAGTGGGAGTGCACGCGTGTGCTGGCGGGGCATAGCACCTTGTGCCACATCCCACGGCAAGAGCCAGCTGTGGGAGAGGCACTGGCTTCACCCCTTTCCTGACCTGTCACCTCTTTCCTTCCCTCCTGCCTCACAGGTAAAATTGGAAGCAGTTGATTTTCTGAAGAAGATAGCACAACTCTTTTATGAATCTGTTAAAACACGTATTTTTCTACACCTCAAAGCCTGACTGCCATCTAATTGCAATTAATGCCAAAGGCCCGCCCATTCACTCCACGCACTTGTGAAAATTTATTTATACTAGGAAAAATGTGTGCAACTCATTGCTGCCCTCAGACAGTCTGATTGCCTGTGTGCTTTTGCTATGAAACACCTGCATTGATCAGTAAAGAAAATAACCCAGGTGTTTGAAATTCGAGTACACCCAAGGCCTTCCATATAAATCAGCTTTTAATATATATTAAAGGAAAGATTCCTGGTGGTTAATAACCTTTGCAGCTTTAAGAACTTTTTTAAAAATCATGCCTAAGTACCACATCACCATCCTTCTGGCACTTGGGGGTTTAGCTTTGCGTGGTTGAACTAAAAATGTCAGCGCGTATGAAGACAGTTCTACCTCTTTTGTCTCAGTGTTTTCCAGTCCAAATCTACCCAATTTACGAGAAAGGAGACATTTTCAAAGTCTTCACTAACAGCCTGGGCCTATTTCTGTATTATTCAAATTCTGCCTTTAGGGATATATCAGCCATTCCTTTTCCCACTCTAATATACCAATATAAGTTTATATCTCTCAGCAATAATGCCAGGTGGATGTTCCAGAGGTATTTCAAACACATGATTGTACCTGGAACTTGCTAAGTGAATGTGTGCATTTTATTTATCAGTTTTAGACTTCACTCCACAGTACCATTTAACTTTCCAGATACAACTGTACCTGATTTCACTAAGGCAGCATGTTTTCAGCAGCCTTTTTGTGCAGTCATAAAACAGCACAGTTTCAATATTCTGTGTTTATAAGACGATGCCTGCAAGTATTTGGATGATCTACCAGACAAGTTAAACAGTAGCAGGAGAGGCTACTTTAATCAGCTGTAATATGAGACATTACACACTTGTTATTCCTGGAGGAAAGACTCTTCTGCTAGTACACTAAACATGCAGATGAGCAGAAGCAAGTATCATGCTTTAGAAACACTGCCGGCTTTTTCTCAGGAGTGAAGGAGAAGGGATATACTTTGAAAAAATCTGCTTGCAATCAGAACAAGTTTTTTAATTTTTGAAAGGAAGCATGTTACATACTGCCTGACAAGTCCTCACTCTGTGGGTAAGCACTTCAGCTCAGCTCTGCTAAGAACATAGGAACCATTAATTCTGTGCAACCATGAAATTGCCATTTTTCTCTGCTACAAAAATGCTGCCTTTTGCATCTGTGTAGAGATTTTCCCGGGGAAGAGGTGTGGTCAGAGAGCTGCTGTTTCTTGCTGGTATAATCAGCCCTTTGGGCATTATTACCAGCCAGTGCTTGATTACTGGGAAAATGAAAAAGTAGTATAAATAATTACATGTTTGGATTTTTAATGCACATGCAAGCTGGGCTCCGTATTTTTCAATCAGACCCTGACTTCCAAGAGAATTTTGTATGAATGAACCCCAAAAAATTGGGTCTTCAAGGTATTAGTTTGTGAAGCGACTGATAGTCTTCACATGGATTTTGTGGGAGACATAGGATGCAAAGATCAGGCATCCTGATGTTTTCTTGGTAGACCCAGAAGGAGTCTTCTCTTGTTGTGTCTGAAAAAAGACATCTTCCATCCTGTCTCAGGAGCAGCTACGTTTTCCCCACTTGGATTGTACAGATGTCAGAAGTAAGAGGCACTTGAAAGGAAAATCACACCATGATGGCATGGGGAAGAAAAGGGCAGACAGTCCCTTTTCTGGTGGTTTCAGATAATTCAGTGTATCAAGCCTCTTGGTGTTGTCACAGTGTGCCCACTTTATAGCATTTACCTTGGAACCAAATGTTTTTTCTATACATGACTAACTAAAATTATTTTTTGCATACACAAATCAATCTTCACTCTGTCTTAAACAGCAACAGGGAAAGAGTATGCGTTGTCAATCAACAAAATGTTGATTTATTCCTGCAGTAATATTGCTTGTAGGAGAGTAAGACCATTGCCTCTTGCTCAATTCAATTTAAACTGTAGCATAGGCACTAATGATTCTGTAGATACTATAAAGAAGAAAGCAGAAGCACGCACATCTGGTTTCTGTCTCAGTGGAGGTTATGCATTATAGTGATTGATGTACGAGGTCCAAATTTACTGATAAACTAATTATATGATAAAGTAGTTTGTGGGGCTCCTAAATTCCCCCATTGCAATTGTAAGAGAAGCAATAAAAAAGTCAATATTTGAAAAGAGTAGCATTCTTAAAAGGTCCATAGTTAGACAAAAGGTAATGGGTGATTGAGTCTCCCCTCCCCCAAACTGTGTTTTTACACTCCCCATTTTATTCACGTAGTATCTTGACCTGTTTTTGAATGAGAAAAAGGTCAAGAAGCTACAATTTGGAATGCTTCTCACTTGGCTGTCAGGAATAGAAACTAATTCTGGTTACAAAAAGGACAATGCTATTGATGTACTTGGGTTTTGATGCTAGGGTTTTTTCTGTTAAAAATTTTAATTGGCTGAAGTCAGTTCCTATATCATTACAAGCATTTTATGTTTAATTATGTTTATTCATGTTTCCTACTTACCTATATTTGCTATTTTTTTCACATTAAAGGGATGAAAAATTAATGGAAATAAACTTTTCCAACTCAAGTAATGCTAAAAATTGCAATGGATTATATACACAAGTTATATACACAACCAGGGTTGCAGACATGGTGCATTTGTAAGATGACTGGGCTGTGATGCCGCTCTACAATGATTCAGTGATTGCAGCACACACAAGAGAGCCCCTCATGCTCCACACTAACATCAGTGGCACTAGAAAAACCTCAGCATCTTTGAGGACCAAAGCCAAATTCTGCTTAACTTTGTAAAATCTTTACATTGTAGGGGCTTTGGCTGAGTGAGATGTTGAGAGAAAGATGGTGGTGATCACTTCCCCAGCTTACCCCTTGCATCCAGGGGTTGGCCAAGCTGTGACCACAACCTCTCCTAGGCATCCCTGTTGTATGTTAATGCCCTGGGGTTGGTGGTTCTTGGATCTCACAACCTTGAGGTTTACATTGTGTTCAGCCTACAAAGAGTTGCTGATGTGCTGGTCTGCAAGCGCTTGCTGGGTGACTAGAATATACCCTGTGCCTTAAATAGTGCAGTGTAGTTGATCTAAATTTCAAGCATAATTTCACCTTCAGTGAACAACATTTTTTAAGAGGCCTTTCATCCTCATTTTAGCAGGGAAAATATTAAGCAAAACAGCAAAGATGGGAACACAAACGCAAAGATCTTTCATTAGACATGGTTTGTAGGCTGCATGTACACAGGATAAAGCAGGAAAACCTACTCTTTGAACCACAAGCACCAAAACCACAACATTTTTCCTGAAGAAAATACCACCTAATAGCTCAGAATTGCCACCCTGCAGCTACAGCAAAAGTGATTTTAAAACTCTAGCAAACAATTAAAATAATTGGTTTCTTCTCATGACTGCTAGAGGTATGCCAGCTTTCCATCACATGGCAGCATCTGTACCCTGAATCTTGTCCCATGCCTTCCAGTCAGGGATTTCAGCACAATTTATGTGCATGAAACTACCTCTCTGACAGAGTTCTGTGGTAGGTGCAGATTAGCCTTTTGCAAACAAGGAAATGCATGGATCTATTACACATGAATCTATTAAGCTGCTCATGAACATACTTGTTTGGTGAGCATGCCAATTCTGGGTTTGTTCCTTGCCACCACTCATATATTTGTCTCTACTGGCATCAAGTGTTGTAGAAATAGAATGTATCATATGTGGCAATTGCCACATGCAATGATGTGCACAGACACACACATGCACACACACAAAATCCTTCTAATCTAAACCTCTAGGCTTTTCTTTTGGGGTTTTGCATCAACTCCATGCACTGTTTGGTCAGTGGGACTCCTAAACCACACATGAAATCCCTCTTCCCTGTGCTGAAGGGCTGGGGGAAGCCAGGAGGATAATTCACCCTTCATTCTGACACCATGGCCAGTGTCCAGCCATGCCAGGCTTGCCCCACGCTGTGGGGTGCAGGGCAGCTGTTGAGGATGGTGGCACAGAAAAAGAGGTGAGAATAAGAAACAAAAGTAAGGAGAGAATGAATCCAACCCAGCAGAAACATTAAAAGCTTGGTTTGTCATTCCCTGATGCTTCGACATTCACTAAAACTGGCAATTCATCTCCTGAGTGTCTCTACCTTACTGCTGTTGTTTTAGAGGCATTAAACACCCATTACCTGAGCAGAGAGCAAAGTATCTGGGTTGTGCCCAAGAGTATCCTGTGTACCAGGTGTCTGGTGTATGGTGCCTGAGCCTTCCTCACTCACACCTGACCTTCCTGCTAACAGCCCAGCCAAGGCTCCATCACAGCAGACAGAAAAGAGGGCATGGTACAACAACAAAAATGCAGACTCTGAGGGAGAAGCAGACATGGGAAGGGAAAAGAAGATCCCCTCTTCCCCAAAGAGGTTGTGTGTGATTCCTTGGGATGGTGGAAACCTGAGCTGAGTGTGGAAAGATTAGATGGCTGGAGATGCACTCCTGTGACGAATCAGGCCATTGGAGCTCTATGATTAAAGAAGATCAGAAAACTGTCGGTGCACTTGTGGGTGAAAGGTGTTGGGATTGACTCATCTCTCCTTTCCTCTAAGTATTCAGTGGGTTTCAATTAGATGCAATATAGTGGATTATTTTTAATATTTAAAGGGATCAGATTCCAGGGGGCTTATAAACTTAGCCAGGCATCTTACTGGAATAGGTATATGCCTTACCAAACCCTCCTCAGTGCATAACTTTGGAGAGCTTATTTTGAGTGTGTCCTAAAAATAAGCAAGCCCCAAAATCCCAGGTCCATAGCCCTGTGAATGCCCTTTTGTAGTTTATTTCTATTTAAGCAACTAAAATCTCCTCTGACATCAAGCTCAAACACTCCATTTGCCAGGTGCAGCAGCTCAGCAATATTGCCCGGAGAGTGATGGGCGATAAGAGATCCAAAGCAAACAGTCGGGGAGGGGAGATGGAAGATGGTGTTTGGCACCAGGGCCTGGGGTGCCCACCACCCACAGGATCCCACTCTGGCCAGGAACTGGCAGGAGGGATCCTCCTTGGGTACACAGAAATCCTTGGGAATGAAAAGCATGTGTAAACATTAAATAGTTCTTCTGGCTCTCCTGCCCTTCAGGACTTTCATATTAATATATTTTACACTGCACTTAGATAGTTGTCTTCATCTTCCCGAAGAGGTTAAGGTACTTTGGCTCCATCCTTTTTCAAAGCAGAGCCACATCAATACTTTTAACAAGCTGATGTGTTTAAAGATGAATTCAGGATATTTTTTCTTTAAATAGCGTATTGAGCTATTTCACCTAAGAAACAAAACATAAGAGTTCAAAACACTTTCCATGTTAACCACCTAAAGCATTGAAGAGAGAAGTATCTGCAAAACAGTAGATATTTTTGTTAATTGCACACTAAAATTATCAGTGCAGCAATAAAAATTAGAGTTCTCAAAATGAAACCCAGACCCCATCATGTTCTCCTCCTCCAGTTACTGTGACTTGTGGCTCAAGAAACAAGTACTGGATTAGTCACATTAAAGCAAAAATTTCCCTTGACTAAAATGTTTCATTTGTATGGTGTCATTTCTGTTTACTGAATACTTGGGATTGCTAATCCTTCAGTAATTTAATGACTGGAACCAAGTTGTGTGTAAACTTTACTACATTACACTTTGGAGATTAATAGGCAGACATGTGTCTGTCCAGTTTTCACTTGTCCAAATAAAAGGTATGGTCTGTTCATCTATGACAGTGGGATGCCCAGGTGGCATGTGAGCACTGACAGCAGCAAGAGTCATTATTGGGTTATGTGCTCACCTATTCCTCAGGGTGCGCTAATACACAGCAGAAGATGCCAACAAAGAGGGTACTGTCCTCACTTCCTCTTTCCTTCCACTGTGACACCCAGCCCCAAAGAGTGGGAATTGCACAGGGGCCATTATTACTCTGCATTGGCCAGATGAAATTATTTCATTGATGTGCATGGCAGAATTGCTTTAAATGGTAACTAGTGCCAGATCAGCTGGTTTTTTGGTACTACTATTAAAATATTATTTTCCTCCTCACTAGTACAGTATGGGGGTAATTGGATGCATAGCTGGTTCTCTACAGCATATGATGTGCTCAGACAATCATTTATAGATGCAGAGAGATGGGAACAAAACATAGGGTGGATGTATGACTACTTGGGAATTCAAAAATCCTGAAATATTGATTCAGAAAATCAATATAAATTTAAGCTATTTTAAAATAACTTCCCTCACGTTCTACACCATTTCTCAAATGGGAAAACATATTGATTTCTCTGCCCCAGCCTGCACAAGGTCAGGGTGGCTCTTGAGGGGTGGTTGGGCAGGAGCATCCAGCAATGGAGCCATGGCCACCACCACAAAACCCATGTGAACATAACCTTAAGCAGGATGAAAGAAATCCCACATTTTCATGCTCGAAGCCCCAGTATTTTTAGGGTTGGATATGACTCAAAGAATACCAAGTAAAATCTACCCCTGGCTTTGGCAAGACATTTAGTGGAGTCTCGGTGGTTCAGGACTTGTGTCATTAGAGTATAAATTCATAAACAACATAATATACATTTATTTTCTGGACAATGTTTATTTTTCATGTTCTTTATACATCTGAAACATAAATGCTTACAAGGGAGTGTTTTAAACACCTCTTTGTATTTCATTAGTTAACTGTTTAATCTGCTATAATTTATTGCAAATTGCAGTTGTACTATATGGCCTCATGGTGCCTTTACTTATTTGAACATAAACACCACTGAAGTCAGCAGGAATGCAAAGTTTTTAAATCAAGGGAGCCAAATGCTAGATTTTCAGCAAGGACTTTGCACCAAGGCATTAAACCCCTTATTTTAGACTTTTTTTACATTTCTGTTTGATGCTTTACCCTGCTACGTGCTCCAAGCAGAATCATTTTCCCTTAAAGGCATGCATAGCTTCTTCCCCCTTGGTTTCTTAATTTGGGTTAGATCCCGTAATACGAAAAATATACTCAGATATTGCACCTAGAGCACATTGATGAGACCTAAAGAGCTCTTCTGTGAAGGGAATTAAGATCAAAAAGAATGTGGAATTTAAATATTCAACATTTCTTCTTGGATATGAAATAGAAAAATTGTTTTGATGCAAAAGTTCTTGTGACAGAATACGTTACTTAGACTCTGAGACCATATTAGGATAAAATGGCTTTTTTATATAGGAATTGCACTCCTTCATATGGAAATTATGACATTTTGTCTATTGCCTCTTACTACAAATGTTTAAAGAATCTGCTAAAAATATTCTTTTAAGAAGCTGTATCAAGATAAAAGAAAGTAAATAAGAGCCAGTAAATTTTCAGGCTTATTTCTGATCAGTTTCTTGATTTAGACCCTGTTAACCACCTGAAAATCGCACCAAGTACCAGAGTTGTGGAAGCATAACTGACAACAAAGTTTATTTTGCAGTTTTGGTTTGCTGTGCTTTTGTCAGACCCTCACAGTAAATGAACATTGTGTTAATTCCAGGAACTGATGGGCTTTACAGAGACTCAGGAAAAAAGGCTCAGCCTGAATGCTAACACAAATGAATGACAAGCAGATGAAATACACATTCTCATTGTCTGACAAACTGGTACTAGACCTCCATCTAAATTTAGCTGATTGATTTTTAAATAACCATTAATCTTTACTAACACAACACAAAATGCATGGACTTGGAAGGCAGTGGACAGCTTCCCTCATCAAGGCCTCAGATAAAGCCGGGCAGGACACGCTTGCAGAAGGCTGAGGGATTGCCAAACTAGCTTGCTGGGACGGTAGACCTTTCACCCTGTGCTCTTCCACACTGGGCAAGACTCATGGCTATTTCTATTCCATCCAAGCACAGCTCCTCTAATGTGGGCCAGCCTGGGCCTGCCAGGACTCCAGCACTATCCACCGCTTCTGGCTGCCCTTCACCTTGGGGTGCTCACACACCTTCTCACTGGTAGAGGCCCCATGGGGGTCCACAGGAGCCATGCAGGGCTTCCCTGCAGGGAAATTCTGATGCTAATTAGAGCCTCAGGCAGCTGTCACACAATGGCCTCTGGTGGCTAAGGAGGTGAGTCAGTACCTTGGACAGGCTAACAGATCCAAAAGAAAAGAATTTGGAAAGGTCCATCATCTTTGGCTTTTCTCCTGGCCTGAAGTGTATGCCTCACATTAGTCTGAATTTCTTCCCTGTTTTGTCTGGAAAATCCCTACAAAAAATGAATAGGAAATTCTGGCCCTTTCAAATTAACTTTCTAGGTTTGTCTTTGTAAGGACTTAGCCTCTTGTCAGATGTTTTGGCTTCCTTAAAATTTGGGAGCCAGCAGAATTTTCTTTAGGGATTGCTGCAGAAATACTTTGATGGGAAAGTAGATGATAAAAATAACTATTTGGTGTCAAAGGCAGTAGACTGGGAATTAAAAGCTTTTCTTAACTCAGAGACATTTGGGTATTTAAAAGAGTTCAGAAAAAGAGGTGAGAAAAGCAGTGGGTATCCAGGGCTATGACCATGGTTGGGCAGCTGAGTCTAGGTGAAGGATTTGGGAAAACAGGTGGTGGGCAGAAAAACCATGAGAATCATATCTGCCTGGGGAATAAGAGGTGGATAGAGTGACTGACTGCTGATGTAGGATCAAATGCGACACAGAAAGAAAAGAGGTGAATCCATGATTAAACCTCTACCTCCTGCCACCACCAGGACCTTTGTGAAAGACTTATGCACAACAATTAACCCCCCAAAAAACCAAAACTAGGGAAAAATCCTAGAATTAAGTACTTGTTCCCTCCGAAGAGGATGAAAACAAAACATGTGACAGAGGTTAGTCATGTCACTTAGAAAGGTGTTCAAAAACCATGATGAATGATGAGTGTGGTGCAAGAACTTAAAATACCTTAGTCGATAAACCAAATTTGGGACACAAAAAGAGATTCATATGGAAAATACTGTAAGAGTCACTCCTTCTGTCGATGACTCTATTACCAATAGACACATTAGGGTTTTTTTCTCTCTGATGCAATAAATTTTTGGCAATAGAAAAAAGGGTATCACACTTCAGGCTACAGCAAAAGACAGTAGCAAAAGACATTTGAGATGTATCATCATCCACTGGAAGATTTCAAACCTAGAATTTAGCCTCATTTATAAACTGCTAAATCTTTTTGTTTTCCTTGTCAATACTATTTTATCAGCTATCTGTTTTCAAAATTCAGCCACATATTCTCTCAAATGGTGTGAGTGAACATGTATTTGACAGAGCAAACCAACACATGAGCAGCTCCAGTCTCTTGACTTCTGCTCATGTCTCTCACTTCATCCCATTCTCAGCAGAGTTGGTTGGGTTTCAAAAGGTATTCACTGTTAGAAATCAGCTGCTTTTTTTTTTTTTTTTCTTTAGTAACCACCTGTTTTCCTGAAATCCATTACATCCATTGTCTTTTCACTATATAATTTGGGTTGGAATCTGAATATTTTATCAAATGTCATTGTCAGACTATTGATGATAGCTTTAGAGGGAAGTACTGAAAACCTCTTTGAACAACATAGAACTGAGTTTGTGTTGAAAATACTAGAAAAAAATTAATTTTAAAATGTCAAATATTTTCCCAACTCTGTCCGCCTTGACAATGTGTGGCCTTTTCTGATTCCTGAGAGAAAATCTGAATGGGAGCTAAGTGACAGATAGAAAACTACTTGTGGGCCACCATACAACCTCCTTCTATTGCTGTTGTTTCAAGGGGTGAAACATGTAAAAGAATAAAGAAACCTGAATGCAGGATCAGGGCTGAAGTCAATATTTTGACATTTCCATAGCTGTACAGGTTTAGTGTCTCTAATATTAGAATAAAACACTGCAAGAGTTAGTATGTTAAGCTATACTGTTATGTCTTGTCTTAGACTTGAGCAGTAACCATCTAAACAGTCTCCAGCATTCTCTTTCCATTCAGAAATGTTTCTTAAAAACATATCCTTCAGATAAAGAACCACAAACTTTGTGGTCGGGTTTTGCTTTTTTTTTTTTTTTTAATTTATGGTATATTTCATCTTATTCAGTGCTCAGAAGGGAGCTTGGTAACATCTCTGTATTGCTGATGAACAAACGGAGGTAAAAGAGTTGGGAAGATCTGTCACACAACACCCAGCCTGCATAGGAACTAGGCTTTACTGTGGGTTATCAATGGAACTAGCCTCACTGGTCTTCCCTCCTATCTGCCTTTAAAAAACACATACACAGAAAGTGAACCCCCAGACCATGTGCTTCTACTCTTGCGAAACAGGTGAGAAAAAGGTTAATGCTGAAACCTTCCCACTGCCAGGGTCCCTTCCTCCTCAGCAGGCCTCACCTTTTTTTTTTAACTGCTTCAATTTGTATTTTACCAATTGTATAATAATGGAGTCTAGTGAGAACCTTGTGGCCCCATAAACTTTGGACATAATTTTAACTGTGTCAGCTTTAAAAAGTCAGTATCTGCCTCATCAAAGGGCAATCATGTCCAATGTGGGTGTCTCTGTCAATTGTGTTTTGAACTGCAGCAATAATCCAACTAAACCATGCGAAGAGCTTTTCTACACCCACATTTCTTAATTATCATCATGAGACTGAGGTAGCTGAGACCAGATCTATAATGTTTTCTGGATGTCAAAATGCCCACACACCTTCTGTAATCCTTGTGCTACCAGCCCCCTTTCATATTGCTTTTAGCTGGTCCATCTAATTATCTACTACCATAACTTTTTACTGCATTATTCCCAAATCCCACAAAGGCTCTGTTTAAGAAAAAAGAAACAACTGGTCTGATGAGACCTCTTTAACTGAACAATTCTATAAACATTCTAGCAGATGATAAACTCCTCCTCACCCCTTTCAGAAATGAACCATTTTTTTACAGTCAGGTAAGACCTAGGGCCTTAAAAGTCTCTGCATACACTGCATCCATAAACAATGCAATTTCTTGGGAGCTTTGGGGTCCACTGTCCATTTGGAGAATAACTAAATTCATTATTTTCACATGTGCTATAGTTAATAAGGATGTGGAATGGGAAAGTAGCGAAAATGTTATGACTTAATGAACATCTTGCATAATCATTCTTGCCAAATGTCAAAATAAATTGGAGGCCACAGTGTATGGTTTATGCTTGTTAAATTGGGGGTTTGTGTGCTATTTTGGGATGGGGAAAAAAAAAAAAAGACAGACCAAACCATTAAAAGGCAGGGGGAAGAGAAAATATACACTTGGGCACTTATGGCAAGACCTTGGTCCATTACAGTCCCACCACTAGTGCTCCCCGCAAGAGACAATACAACAGCCTGTGACTGTGGAGAAACCACTTACTGACAGCAGAATTGGCTCTGTGGCAAGGTACTGGCCCCAAGGCTCTCCACTAGATAAGGAGGGGAAAGGGCCAAGCCCCCACAGCCCAGTTATTTCACAGACCAGACATGGCTAATCCCTGCCTCTCTGGGAAGCACCAATCTGTGCCAGGGGTGAAAATGCGTCACATCCATTAGCAATTTCAAAAGACTTTTTCCTTCAGGGGACTATGAATTTGCACTCTGCCATGAAGTTCAAACGACAACAGGAATAACACGACTGGAACCAGATGCACTTTTTCTGGACACTCCTGTGAAATGTCTATTCATTTCCACAGGTATCCCATTGATTCCACTTTTGGCATAGAGGTACTGAGAAAAGCAGGTTTTGCCTATATTGCAGAGAGTTTTCTGTTTGTCCAAGTGATGAGTAGCTTGAAAGGTCTAAGTTTAGAATATCTACACAGCTGAGGACCTGATCCTTTGAACACTAAAGCGTGTCACAGCTATTTTTCCCTTGAGACTGCCTCAGGAAAAGACCAATTAGGATTACATGGTAAGTAAAATTATTCCCATACTTACACGGTTAGGAAAATAGGTCTCTCCAATTGCATATTCAAAAGGAGATCAAAGCAATATTGTTCTTTTGCAGTTAGAGTTTGACTTATTTATGGTTTTCCCCATTACGTACATGTTCCAGCAGCACCAAGAGGCCACAGGCATGTGCTTCTTATTCACCTCTACATCTAGTAATGGGAGTGCCATGAAAGTGACTGTATTTCTTGCTGCTTGCATGAAATGTGTGGATACATATATGTGGCTTTCATTTATTTTGTTTCACGACACAAGGAGGAGGGAAAAATCCTTTTCATACACCTACATATATCACAAAGCAACTAAGAATAGAAGCAATATTGAGACAGATGGAAATGTTAATGGTGACAGCTCACAAGCAAGAATCACACATTTGTGAAATAATGAAATGGGTGGGCAGTTGTTACATGAACTCCATGTCAGTTGGTATGTTTTCCTGGCTATAATTTTGCAAAAGCATGTCTCAGAGATATTTTCAGTTCATGGGAGAAGTCAGTGCCCTACCCTACACCTTGCTCACACGTGGGTGTAGGAATTCACCAAAGGTGATGAGCAGCTTGCAAGTGAACCTGCTCATTACGTGCCTTGGGGGCTGCAGGATGTCCCCTGACATTTCCCTGCCAGGGCACTTTACTATTCCTAACAATGTGGTGGGAGAGATGCAGAAAGGAAGCGTAAAAATATTTGGAAACCCAAACATGAGAGAAACATGGAATACTCACACGCGTTTCAAAATCTTACTTCCAGGCATACAAGCACTACCTTTTATTTTACATTTCATCTGCCCATATTCTGTAGTCCTTATTATTAGCTGGACTTGCTGACCACAAATGAAAATGAGCATTACAAAACCACTCCTGCATTTCTCCATTCTTTCTTTCTAGTTCTTCATGCCCCAAAAGCCATCAAATCCATTTTAAGAACCACTTTCACAAGCCTGTTTTTGCTAGCCCCAGTTTCTTAGCCCCAATCTAATGTTAGCTCAAAGGGGAGGGAGCCGTGAAAGTGTCTATTCATATGTATTTTACCTTGCACTACCTGTCTCATTCCCAAGGTCTAGGGAATCTACTGATTTTCAACAACTTTCATAGGTACTGTTTCTTGCAGATGCTGTTTACTGCACTTGATGTTACTATTTTTTGCCAGAGTTCTCCCAAAATCTTATGGATGCTCTCTTTGTTTGCATATCTGATTAAAAAAATTCTAGCAGCTACATCTTCAAGTGCTTAGTGGTGATTTACTACAATGATTCATGGTAAGACTTACAGCTCCGAGGAAAATCTGTCCCTTGGGATTTATCCACCTTTACAGAATTTCTCATGGCAGGGCAACCATATGCCACTGTATTTAGGAAGCAACTTATGGTTACTGAAGGGCAGCCAGTCTGCATTTTCTTAGTGCATTTCTAAAAGCTCAACAGCATTAATGTGATAAAGGAAAAAGAAAAGGACTTGCCAAATGTATGCATCCAGCCACCTTGGATTAATGAAATGCTAGACATTAATCCACCAGCATACATGCCTGTGAATGCTGGCCACTAAAAATAAATAGTGAGAAATATCAGACCATTTGAAATAGGAAATTTTTGATCAATCCTGAAAATCAAAAGGTTATCCAAATGGTGAGCTGCTGAGAATGGCAAAGTTGCATAGAGATAATGCCTGTGTCAAATACCGTATTATAAAAACCATCTGCTGGACACAAACACCTGACAGACACCAAACCACTGAAGACAACACTCATGGTACCAGGTAAAATAAAACTTAAAAAAAAAAAAGGAAAGAAAGGCTGCCATGTCAAAACTTTGGAGGATGAAGAGATATTCAAAGAAGATCAGACATTTTACAGTATCATAACTGTACGAGATGAAAGGTGGCGATGAACCGCCACCAAAGCAGTGACAGCTCGTGGAGAAACAGTAGATACTAAAATCAATAAAACTACTTGCAGATTAAGGTATGAGTCACCATAATGCGACCAAATATGGCCCATGTCATTTGTTAGCAGCCGTCCATCCCATGTGTCTCTGCAGAGAATGATTAGAATTCAACAGAAACATGGCAACAGAGGCAGAAAGGGAAATGTTGGGAGTTTTTTAAGACTTGGTAAGAAAGTAATGGGTGCAAACTCAAAATACAGAATATATACAAAATTACGCATGAAGCGGAAAATTCATATAACTAGAAACTCCTTGACAACCTCCTAGATAACAGAAAAACTTATTTTGGGAAGTGGATAGATTTTTAGTAGGGCTCATCAACCTCTAGTTCACAGTGGATGTACTGAAACATTAGCTTTACTGCATAAATTTTTCCTAAGTGAAAAAAGGTCAGAGGACGTTTCATTATGAATTTAATGAAACCAATACTGCAAATCACGAGTGTTTGAGTTTCACCCAGCCCGCTGACGACGGATGCTGCTGAGACCTGGCTCTTCCCGGGCTCCTCTCTCCTCGCCTTACAGCTGCTAAGAACTGCCTCATATGGCACCCTGACAGGTATCCCCAGCAAACGCAAGTTCTCCAAGTGGAAACGAAAAATCCACGAAGGGATTCTGCCCGCTCCCTTCCCCGGCCGGCCTGGGGGCTGGGGGGTAAAGGAGGGCGGCGCTAAGTCAAGGCCGCCTGTAGCGCATCTCCTGGAGAGGAGAGCGGCTGCTTTCCTTTAACGATAAAAACCCCAAATCTAGCCACCCCAAACAGATACGACCGCAGCAGAGGCGACAGGTGACCGACTTTCGTGCGAGCCCCGCGCCGGCGCCCCTCCGGTGCCGTCCTGCACCACCTCCATTTTGGCTGTGCGCGCGGCGCCGGTGTCCGGTCCGGCTCCGGTGCTGCAAGCGATGCCGTCCGGGGGCTGCTGACGAGGAGCGGAGGGGGCGGGAGAGGGGCGGCATCCCCGGCGCCCCCATCCCCGAGGCACCGCGCCCCCATTTCCGCAGGACGGTGCCTCCTGGGGGAGGCGGTCGCCGTAGCAACCACGGTGGGGAGGGGGGGAGGGAACACAGGGGGACGCCGGCGGGGGGAGGCCGGCCCGGCCCGGCCCGGCGGGGCGCGCGGTGCTCTGCGCGGCGTCTCCGCCCTGCTGCGCGGTGGGGACGCCGCCCCGTCCCCCGCGGCGGGGCCAGCCTCCCGCCTGCCGGGGGTTCCCTATTCGGCGGCGCTACGTGCGAGCCGAAGCGGGAGCCCGGCGGGAGGCGGGGGCGGTGGGGCCCCGGGATCCGCCCTCCCTCCCGGCGGGGCCCCGGCACCGCAGCGGGGCCGGCCGCGGGGCGCCGCCGGCTCTGCCGCAGGGAGGGCCTGTCGCCCCCGCGCCGTGGCTGTGGTGGGGGGCTCGGCCGGCCTCCCCTCGGATCCGCCGGGACGGGGAGGAGGGGTGTCTCCCCGTGGCCGGGATTCCCCGGGTGGAGGAGCGCAGTCTGTTTGGAACGGGGCGGCGGAGACAGCGCAGCTCCGTGTGGACTCTCCTTCGCAGGAACTCACTCCCCCCCAGCAGCGCGGGGAGCGGGGGAGGGGGGTGATGCACAGCCTCCGTGCAGAGGAGGAGACCCCCAGAGCCTCTCTACCTGCGAGCACTGCTGCTACCGCCGCTGCTCCGCCAAACTGCTGACTTTCCAGAGCTTATTTTTAGCCCGGAGACTAAATATTATTAGCTACATTTCTACGTAGGAAGAATCGGAAGCGCGGGGAGGGGTGGGGGGAGGCACTAGAGATAGGGAGGGAGATGAGCAGAAAGCTTATCCGAATGATCTCCAGTTGGGGGGGCTGCGTTTGGGTTTCAGGCTTGCCAAACACACACACACACACGCACGCACGCACGCACGCACGCACGCACACGCACACACACCATTAATTATAGCAAAGTAGATGCGGATATTGGATCATCAGCAATACATGCACGGCTCTCCCTTTGAGCCGTAGGTTGCGTACACAGAGGGGTCAGTTAATCTCCGTGTAGGTAAAGATCAGCTGCGTCCCTTTATCTATGAAAGATCAGTCGTGCACAGTGCCAGCTAGAGCTCAGCTGCATTTCTTTAGCTATGCAAAATCAACTTGCATCGTTAGCCAGGAAAAAAATCCGTCGCATCTGCTTCTCTAGGTAAAGATCAGTTGCATCTCTGCCCAAAGCATGCACACACACATAGACGAGATTCCCAGGTTAAATCAGGCACAACTTAACTCGTAGTTAAATCTCATCTAGCTTTTCCTTCCTTCTCTAGCCCTCGTATACACCAAGCAGCCAACAAGGTAACAAAACTAGGCAAAGACCAGGCACCCATCCCCGCACCACAGAGAGGGAGAGGCAGGAGCCAAAGGGGCCGCAGGGGGGGTCCCCCCTCCGCTTACCTTGGTTACAGCTAACACCACGAGCAGTGGCTAGATCGCAGAGATAAATACTGGCATTTCCCAAAGTTGACACCGTCAAACCAACCCCCGGAGCTTGCAAGACTCTTTTTTTTTATCCCTCCTCTCTTGTTCCTATTCCAGTCCGCACCGCTAGGAATTCAACTTAGCCCAGCTCCAGCGGGGCGAGAGGGCGGCGGGCGGGGAGGGGAGGGGAGGGGAAGGACCGGGGGCTGGCGGGGGAGGGAAGCCGGTACCCAGTGCCAACGGCTCCCCGAGCCCGCTGGGTCGCGGAGCGATGCGGAGCGGTGCGGAGCCGCCTCCGCCGGCCCCCCGGCGCCGCTGTCCAGGGTGCTGCCACCGCCTCCCCGCTTCGCTTCGCTCCGCCGCCGCGCCCGCTGCGCGCCCGGGCCGCTCCTCGCCCCGGCCCCCCGCGCTGTCACGTGCCGCGGCCGCGCAGCTCCGCGTCTCCCCCTCCTCCGGGGCAGCCCCGACCCTCGCTCCGCAGCGGGGCGCGGAGGCGCCCCCCCGCCTCCAGCCCCCCCGACGGTAGGCGGCAGGCGCCTCCTGTGCCCGCCGAGGGAGAGGGCAGGAGCGAGCCGGGGAGGAGAGGCGAGCGCCCGGCGGCAGCCCGGCCGCGACAGCTCCAAGTTTCTCTCTCAGACGCGCTGTTTCCATCGCAGCCCTAAATCAAAGAGCGTCGCAATTAAAGTTACACTGTCTAAAACACAATTCTCCCGGCCTCCGCGGGTTACGCTCTTTGGCGTATTAAGTACTAGAAAGCCGAGCCCGTGATATTACATACTGTCGTTAAGCAACATCTCAAGCTTTTTGTTGTAGTTGTTTTGTTCTTCTCTCCAGGTATTAAAAACAAGCTTTTTTTATAGGTACTTACCATTGTTTCTTTGCTGTCCTGGAGACAGAAGTGGTTTAAAATCCAGTCTCTCCAACAGATGCTGGAAGGTAATGTGTCTTGTTTGAAGTCATCATGTGAGAACTTCTGCTTTGCTCAGTGGATCGCCCACCACTTGGTGTGACTTATGAATCTAATAACCCTTTGCAATATCCGCAAGCTTAAACTCTCCACCACCTTGGTGCCTACAGAAGACAGAAAGCAACTGGCAGGGAGTTTTAAAAACCTATAGATTTACGCAAACGCCTTAGCTCAGAGTCACGTTTCCCTCTGAGTTCTTACGTGATCTTAATGAATGAGAGGGGTTACCAACCAACTCAGTATAAAACGTGATCGCAGCCTCCTCCCAGGAAACCGGAGCGGGACAGTAAGTTCCCGAGGAAAGTCCTGGCCGGACGGGCGCACTATGCAGTGAGCCCTGATTCCCACCGCCCTCCTTCCACCTCCGGGCTCGCACCTGGGGCCGTGCAAGACGAGCCGGCTCTGGAGATTTACGTTCGGGACAGGTAAGTAAGCATTTGTTTTTGTTTGCTTGTTTGTTTGTTTTTAATGTCACGTTCACTGCGCTCTCACGGGAAGTGCTGCAGGGACTTGTTGCATACTAGGTCCTGCCACAAGAGGAGCATGGCACAGTTGCTAATCCAAAACCCCTGCCTTTCCGGAGCCGCAACTTCCCGGCACACTTTCCCCCACCCCCTCCCTCCACCCTCACCGGGAGGCGCATCCCGGGGGAGGGCTGCTCCGCCGGCCCCGCGCTGAGCCCCTACTGCCGACAGGGCAGAGGGGAGTGGAGCGCATCCCCGGAATTTGCCTTTGCCTTCCCCTTCTCCCCTTCTCCCTTCTCCCCTCCTCCCCTCCTCCCTCCCCTCGGGGCCCCAGCAGCTCCCTGACTCCGCCCGTGATTTCTATCGTTAATTCCGGTCTCCTTGCGTTGTGAGAACACCCGCACACCTGGGCGCAGCTGCAGTCTCTTTCCCCGAGATAGGTGGCCGAGCCCCAGTATTACTACTGCCAAGTCTCACAAAGTCCTCGTCCCCATTTTTTCTTCGTATCTCGGGTTTATTCTCAGGGACTGCCCCGCCTCCCCGGCTCAGAGAACCCCGCGGGGAAGGGGTGCAAGAAGGGATGTGGGAGATGGTGGGACGGGTTTCTTCGCCTTTGAAGGCGAATTGCAGTCAAGTGAACCTGGACTTGGCAAAATCTGTGAGTGCTGCCTCTCATAAGAAAAAGAGACCAAGACTGAGAAGCTCCTTGTCCACTCCCGTTCTCTCCTGATTGACTGTTGGAATTGCATTTACGGGTCATTTCTCTCCAGAGTGCCCGTTTCTCCCGCCCTCCGAGTCCCAGGTACCTCTGCCTGGGAGCCAAAGCAAGCAGCCTCTTCCATGACAACCATCTATGTTGATCCATGCAATAACCAGCAGATGCTGCCCTAAGACTGGTACAGCTGGTACTTTCCTGTCTTGGCTGTCCTGGGGACAAGGTGTTAGAAGAAAAGTCAAGTGGTATCCAGCAAAGCTGCCCTGAGGACAACCACTGAATCCCTTCACCTGCATCACATACTACCTGTATGCTATGTACAGGCAGAGCTTGTCAGAAAGCCTGTTGCTGATGTAACACTGCACCCGACAGATCACCCTATCACTGATAGGGTGTCACCCAAGATACATCCTTAAGTACTGATCTTCAGTTAGGAAACTGAAGTTTTCTTCCAACATTTGGAAATATTCATAGTTAGTGTTAACACTGGTCAGGAATACCAGTTTTAAGTGGTATTAAGGTTTAAAAAAAAAAAAAAGCCTAAGTGTTTCAACAAGTGGACTTGCAGTGAGTTCTGCTTTCTCCCATTCTTCTAAGCAATTTGCTCCTGCCTCTTCCTCAGGGGAATAAAATAATTTGGTAATACCTACTTTGGGTAGTAAGTTGCACAATTCATGTTTTGACTACATAAACACATATCTAAATCTTAAAGGTTTCTGACCCTGTGGAGTCCTCAGATTTGGTTTTTTTTTTTAATAGAGAGAACTTTACAAAGATGCAATATAATTTAAAACATATTTCTACATACTTATTTTATAGCTCAAGAAACATAGTCTTTCACTGAGAAAATAATTCCCTCTGTAGCACTTGTAAGAAAGTACTGTGTTGCAGCACTGTTCCTCCCCTACTTCTCATTTCATTAACTTCTAGATATCTTCATTTTCTGATGAAGGTTTCAATTGTTAGAGATGCCCAGGAGAAACCTTTGGTGGGTCATAGTATTATATTGATGTTATAATGTTAAATTTACAACAAAAAATCCTTCCACAAAAGCTTCCCAGGAGATCCACAGCTGGAAGCGGCATGGTGTAATTTCAGCCCTGTCCAGATGCATTTTCTAGAGGAAACTGATGGGGTTTGCCAGCAGTAATGAGGCAGGGTCATGCTGACAGAACCACAAGCAAAGATACTTCTTTAGAGTGCTAACTAGAAGAGCTCCTGGTCAGTATTTCTGCTTAAGAACTGGACTCCACCCACCTCACTGGGGATAGGTGACAATTGATAACCCACCTCATTCTCAACAGACCAAATTAAACACATGTTTGCTGAAGGGATAGTTTGCTTTAGATTACTTCAATGTAATTAATGGAATAAACAGGCACAGTAATCAAGGAAATGATACAAAAGTGTATGAAAAAAAAAAGGTCATTGGTAGGGTAATAGGGGATGCTATGGAGAATGGGAATTATCTGGCAGAAGACGAGTAGGAGGAGGTAGTATAAAACGATCACAGTTCTTTCCCTGTAGAGACATTCACAGGTGAGAGAACAGCCCAAGTCATTCTGATGGACCTGAGGTGAAGTCGAGACAAGAGTCAATGCACAAAAATGGTAGAGGAGATTCACTCCTTTGTCAGGGATTCCTGAAAGAAAGGCATTAGAAAGGGGATGGACTTGAATTAAACCTAAATGTCTGTTGAGTTTCTAGACATTTTCTTTCCCTGCATCTTGTTTCCAGCTATGTAGCTATGTTTTTTATCTCTAGAAGAGCTTATCCCCAGGCCATGGGAGACCCAGCCATGAAAAATCACTTGATGTGAGTCGGTGTGGAGGGTTATTTTTTCTTACTACCATAGAGGGGCACAAGTGACTCAAAGTTACTCACTTGACAAGTCATACACTTCAGTAAAAGCTGGGACTAGTGAGTAGAGTTTAGCCTATTATTTAAAACTAATAATCAGGTGGTCCATTTACAGGGTGTTGAAATAGGATAGCTGTTAGCATTTGCCAGAATGACATGGCACAGCATTTGCTGTTTGCAGGTAGTTCATACATATAAGGCAATGTACATCTCTTGTTCCAAGTCTGTATACATTGTTACCAGATGAAGTATACAGCTGCAGGACTTGACTTCAGTGGGGACTACTCATATGTAAATAGTGACATAACTGTTTAGCAGAGGAGGCCTAATTAAGTGGGAATCAGCCATACATTTTCCCTCCCTTAGACAAAACAATGTGAAGAATACTGCAGGAGCATTGCTAGAAAGTCACAGTGCCTTAAACCAACCTGTGAAACACCCAGAAATCCTATGCAAGCTGCAAGTGTTCTTTCCCTGCCTTAAAATACCTTAGAAAATGATGAGCTGTTACTGGTTGGCTTTTTCTCATAGTTGAAAGACTACCAAAATGCATGGATAGCTACTAAACATGTGCAAAAGGCATCTTCCATTCATTATGTACAGCTGCTCCTTCAGAGACCACTGAAAACCCGCCTCAGACACCAACATTAGCAATCTGAGCAGAATCAGATGATAGCAGTAGCTGTCAACTTTACAGAGATGCTTCTGAAATAAGAGCTATGTGACATCATTGCTAGTGTGAAATGGGGTTGCCAACTTCTCTCCATGCCAGCAATCTAATGGTGTGTTTGAAAGAAAGGTCCCCCAGGGTTATGGTGTGCTAGTTTTGCTGGTAACCTCCTGCTTCTTCAACAGGCGGATTTGGCACCTGCCCTGCTACTGCCTGGAGGGTAAATACCAGCCTCCCAGTACGTATTTAGGGTAGCCTCCCATCAAGTGTTGATTTTCTGTGCCTGATTTCCTCCTCCTGCAGATTAGCTTGCTCTGATATTTCCATCTTTCCCCTGATCTTCGCGCTGCAAGTGTTAGCAGTCTTTCACTCTGCCTCCTCCCTCCCTGAAAGTTTTCCTTTCTTTCTGAGCCTACTTGTCTTCAAACTGCGTATATTCCATGCTGGTAACATGCAGATGAACATCGTAGTCATGATCCCACTCAGATACTAAACAAGCCTCCCACCAATGCCTTGTCCTCCTTTAAAGTGCTGGAACATTTCAGCTTGGTTTCAATCTCCTGAAAGTACCAGGAAATCCTCTGGAGTAGACAAGCAGCAGCACATGTGCTTGTTGTGGTTGTACCTCAGAGAACAGCTTGTCACGGGCTCATCTCCAAGCACATGTTTGCAGGGAAAAGAAGGTGAGACTCCCACAGGAGAGTGGTGGTCCCATAGCCAGCATAGAGCTTAGGCTCCAACCCACCTCAGCCCACAAGAGAAGGGCTTCAGTGGCAGCATCAACAGGAGGTATTTTGCACATTGACTTCTTTTAAGATCACAAATTGTGCCAAGCTCATATTCACATTTGGTAAAACCAGGAGAGAGACCCAAGGGCATCTCAAGCTCGGTATGCTTAAGGAAACCCAGCCCTGCTACAAGTCAGGATAAATCAGGGCTTCCATCATCCAGATTTGTCTGAAGTAAATACCTTGAGACAGATGCCTTGGCCAGCATTCCTAATCTGTAGAGGTAATAGCACAGGTTACAGTGGGAGGACATGCGTCAGGGCTAATAGGGGGTCTGTCAGCATTGGGTCACCCACCAATTTGCTGATCCTGGGGAAATCCTCTACTCTGCACTTTCAGCTGTCTATAGGTACCTCCACATCCCTCTCACAGTGGAGTGGGACTGTAGCAGGGCTTCAAGAACAGGTCTGAGAGTTTTGCATTAATTATTTATTTGCCGTCAACTATGGTAAAAAAGCACTATTGTAAAAAAGTTTTGCTTAAACTGTTTTCTGTCATTTATGGAAAAGGTGTATTTCAGGAAAACTTCTAGAATTAAGGTTTTGTTTTTCTCAAACTACCACACATGCAAATGTAGTTCAGTGCTTGCATGGCACTCATTTAGGTTAGCTGGAAAAGACAGGAGATTAGATAAATGTAATGGAAACTATTGGCCCATGTAAGTTCTCCTGCCTGACCTGAGCAAAATGAGACACCGGGTATCTCTTACTAGAAGAAAACCAGAGATAGGGAGAGAAATCAGAACCTGGAGAAAAAGAAACATGACAGCTGTAATCTGTTACTATTGCAACCTGATTATAGGATTCGTTGACAAGGTGGGGGACCCTTTCTTTTGGCATTGAAGTCTACACCTTGCTTCATGTAACCACAAGAAAATATCTCCAGGCATGTCAGCCTTTAAAAGAGATTATTTCTTCAATCTTCTTTAAAAAGAGAAAACATACAATGTGACCATGAACAAAATAAGCAACAGCCCTGCCTCATCATATTTTTAAATGCTGTTATGTGCAGTCCTGAGTTAGTAAAGAAAACCAGCACTTCCAGTACAGAAATATCCTTATAAAACTATAGGGGATTAGCCTTAATTGTATTACAAGTGAAAAGTAAACACATATTTTAATTCCTTTCTAAAGTTAATGTTTACAAGAAAACTGCCTTCCAAACTATATTAATCTACTTCTCAACAGTCAAATACCCTATCAGCTTCCATGGAAGCTTGCAGTAACAGCTTGATGTTTGAACCTTGTGGAGCATGATAGAAACATGTTATTGTTAAGAACAAAATATCTGTTGGAGAAATTATACACTGACTTAGCAGAGAGCAAGAGGAACTGGAGGCATATCATATAAGGATTATTAAGAGATGCTGGCAAGCTCTGAGTAAGAGTGACCCTTGACTTTGTCTCTGCATTCATATGATGAACTCTTTCAAATATAACTGCGTTTTCTGCAAGGCACCTGTGTAAAAGAGGAAGAAGGTGAGATGACAACAGAAGAAGAGAGGAACAGGGAAATAGTGATATAGGGTAAAAATGCTGAAGGAGAGTAGAAATACAGAGAAACTCTTATAAGGCTACCACTGAACTGAAGGCATTTAGTAAAATAATAACCTCCATCCAGGCTCTTGCAACAAGTTAGCTAAAAACACCTCCGTACCAGTTATGTATGAAATTATCCTGTCTATTTTTATCCTGTCATTTTCCGACTAAAATGACAAATTCTCCCCTGAGACAGTATTCACAACAACCAGGAAATAGTGCTAATGTTGACCTAAATAAATAAAGCTGCTCCTATGTAAGAATTCCTGCAAGGATCCTTTAAAACAAGATACTTTAAAAACATTTGCTGCAAAATGCATATGAAATCCTGGGGGACAAACGGCCTGCTAGACACTATGGTCTCACCATCCCAGTTTGGCAAACAAGGTTGAGAGCTTTATAAACACACTGCTGAAGAAAACAAGGGTACTTAGGGTAAGACTTCGGATGCCGAAACACAAGGTGCTGGTACACCTTTCAGTTAGGGCACAAATAAATCTTCATAGAAAAAGGTATTATTTTGTGGAGCTGTACACGTGTTTTTGAGCTAAGGTGCACATGAAGTTTCAACTATGTCTTATGACAATTTGCATGATGCTTTCTGTCTCAGGTGGTGCTATTACTCCATCTTAACTTTTTGATAGGGTTATTTATTGCTGTTAAAGAGAGCAATTACACACTTAAGCAAACAGATCTCTTTACATGCACTGTTTATTGAGATGAATTAGATCTATTGTCCTTATTCAATCTGCAGCTGTAGAGCTAAGATCCATTTCCAAAACCAAGCTTCGCAAAGATAGGGGCAAGTGTAGGTGAAAATTTTGTGGAGGTTTGCTTAGGATTTTGTGGAAAACTCATCAAATGCAGCAGTGTTAGAGGTTGTTGGTAAAAATATTGCTACTCCTGCTTCGTATTTGCATCACAGGTTTGAAGACGTCTTTTCCATTTGCAGCCCACATACCGCTGCAGCATCCTTTCCTTTGCTCTACCTGATAACCTGTCAAAAAGGTGGGCCATTCGAAAAACCTCCACTACATAGCAATTAGCAGGTCTTCTGTTCTAGCAGAGATGAAAAAACTGACTTTTTTTTCCCCAAGACCTGAAGTTAGAATGGCAAAAAGGGGCCATTATTTTCATTCAGTCCCCCTTGTAATGCTGCCCATCTGCCTTAAAGAAGTTCTGCATGTGCTCTATGAGTCAGTACCTTTCTTAACTGCAACGCATATATGGAGACTTTGGATGCACAGATGTCATTATGAATTAATCCACTTCAGCCAACAAAGGCCTTTCTACCTTTCCCACCTCCACTGGAATTGAACTAGATATAATCTATACATTTTCTATTCCACTTTCATTTCTGATGTGCTCTCCTGTTCTAACTACTTCTCATAGGAGCCAAAGTAACTTTTGTTTTTGACTTGGGGAACTTTGAATAAATATATCTAGAAGTGTTCCTAATGCTGAACAGCACACAAATTGCATGATTACTTTTAGTGTCTCTTATTGAACTGAAAATATTTTAATAACCTGAAAGATTCTTCAGTGAACCATGCTGGATCTGTGCAATTTATAGCATATTTAAATATTTCTACATTGGTACCCAAGATTGAATTCCAATATTTCTCTTTTGTATCTCTGTGCATTTTAATACACTTCTGGGAACACTTACCTTTTATGATGAAACCAATATTTTCTAACATAAAGTGGTGATTTCAGCTTAAGTGGAACCATATGTATCTTAGGGCAAAGGCTTTTGGTTCTAAATAACTGGTTAATGTTAAGCATCTTTCACAATGAAAATGTCACAAACTACCATATACTAACTTTCTTAAAGAAACAAAGATAAAACACAGAAGAGTAGAGGTTCTATAGTTAAGGATAAATACTTTGAGGCATAACTACAAATCAAGATTTTTTTTCAGTGAAAGTGGTATAACTACAGAGTTATGGGGGAAACACAAACCAAGTCTGCTTGATTTTATGAGCCTGTCTCTCTTGGTATGAATTAGATGATGTCCTATTTTAGTTTACCAGTCTGATAAATGGTGGGTAATAACACCACTAAACATAATTCTCCAAAACTATGCATATAACTTATTCCTGAATCTGTACAGCATATATCCCTTATCAGTAGCAGCACCACATTTGATTATTTTGTTTCAGGCACAGATCTCAAATCTCTGAGAAACTTTGAGGGACATTTTTGTGTCCATTTTACAAAAAGACAAACTGAGGCAGAGACCATTTAAACTGCCAGTAAATGACTCTGATAGTGCAGCTTGGTCCCTAAGCAGTTTACCCACAATAATAATGCCGGTCAAGATTTGGCAGTCCCAACACTTTTTTCTAAGAAATATATAATGACTCTTCTCCTGTGCCTGCTGAGTATATTACTTTGACACTGGGAAAAGATCCATGTAAAAATATTTGTATCATAATATCAAGGATATGCCATATCATTCATATGGCCTAACAGCAAAACACTGGCGAGGAGTAATTATTAATTTGTGGTAAAATTACTTCGGTTTTTTGAAGTGCACATAAATTAGAAGAAAAGGCAGAGAACTTGAGAGAACAGTGAGGGAACAGCAATCAGATTTTCCATCTCTTATGCCTTCTCAGACTCACACTGTCTATCCTAAATGTTAAGGATCACCTGTGGGTCACAACATGTTTCTTGTGCATTTACTACATGGCCTGCACCCTGGGGTAGTGAATTTGGAAGTTTTATGGAGGAGCTGTGAAATCGTAGAACAGAATCCTAGAATTGTTTGGGTTGGGAAAGACCTTTAGGGTCATTGAGTCCAACTGTTAACCCAGCACTGCCAAGCCCACCACTAAACCATGTCTCCAAGTGCCACATCTACATGTCTTTTAAACACCTGCAAGGTTGCTAACTCAACCACCTCCCTGGGCAGCCTGTTCCAAGCTGTGACAACCCTTTCCATGAAAAAGTTTTTCCTAAAATCCCATCTAAACCTCCTCTGGTACAACCCAGGGCCATTTCCTCTTGTCCTATTGCTTGTTACCTAGGAGAAGAGACCCATCTCCACCTTGCCACAACCTCCTTTCAGGTAGTTGTAGAGAGCCTTAAAGTTTCCCCTGAGACTCCTCTCCTCCAGGCTGAGCTCCCCAAATCTCTTTCAGTCACTCCTCCTAGGACTTGTGCTCTAGACCCTTCCTCAGCTCTGTTGACCTTCTCTGAATGTGCTTCAGCACCTCAGTGTCTTGTGATGGGCCCAGAAGTCAACACATAATTTGATGTGTGACCTCACCAGTGCCAAGTACAGGGGGACAATCACTGCCCTGATCCTCCTGGCCACACTATTTCTGGTACAGGCCAGGATGCCATTGGCCTTTTTGCCCACCTGGGCACAGCTGGCTCACGTTCAGCTGCTGTTGACCAGGAACCCCGGGTCCTTTTCCACTGGGCAGCTTTCCAGACAGTCTGACTCCAGCCTGCAGCACTGCGTGGGATTGTCATGACCCAAGTGCAGGATCCAGCACTTACACCTTGTTGACCCTCATACAGCTGGGCTCAGCCCATTGATCCAGCCTGTCCATATCCCTCTGCAGAATCTTCCTACCCTCCAGCAGATCAACACTCCCACCCAACTTGGTGTTGTCTGCAAATTCAGTGAGGGTACCCTTGATCCTCTTGTCCAGATCATCAATAAAGACATTAAACAGAACTGGCCCTGGAGAACATGACTTGTTACCAGCTGCCAGCTGGATGTAACTTCATTCACCATCATTCTTTGGCCTCAGCTGTCCAGTCAGTTTTTACCAAGCAGAGAGTGTATTCATCCAGACCGTGAGCAGGCAGCTCCTCCAGGTGTCAAAGGCTTTACTAAGGTCCAGGCAAACAATATCCACAGCTTTTCCCTAATCCACTAAATGCATCACCTTGTCATAGGTTAGACCTGTAGACCACGTTAGGCAGATGGTCTGGGAGCACATGGTCATGGAGACAGGATGTTGTTGCTTGTGAGCCAACAGCAGTTGTGCTCCTCACCTGGTGCCTTCTTTCCATTCGTGGCTGGGTATCCTTCTGAGCCCTACCTTGCCTCAGAGCTACAGGAGCCTAGTAGCAAGATGAGCACAGGGCTCATCCCCCAAGTGCCTATGGAGCTGGGTGCTGCTGTGCTGGGTGGCTGGAAGCATACATGCCTGGGCAGGTGCTGGCAGCAAGCCTCAACTGTGAAGCCCTGCAATGCTGGGGGCCTTCCATGCCACAGCAGCCATCCCATGCTGTGCCACCAGCCTGCTCTCTTTAATCAGGCTTTTTATCAATCAGCACTTGGGTCAAAGCACAGGTCTGAAGAGCAGATAATGCATGCTAATGTTTTCTGATCTTTT